>NC_067475.1:157524811-158724811 GCF_947179515.1 Apodemus sylvaticus
CGTGTAAGGCTGCGTCGCCACACCATGAACTGGGAACTCAGCACAGCCAGCAAGCTCTCCTTAGACATTTGCTTTGTTCAGTTTCCCCACAGATGGTCTTTTCAGTCTTCATCACTGGCTTTAAAAACTCTGTGACACCCCTTCTTCCTCACCCATAGGACATGATGTTAGCACTTTATCTATAGATTAAATAGAAGCCATTGAAAGAGAGGATTCGCTCAATCCACTGCCTTCTCTAAAAGTTCCCAATTCTCATAGCAAAACCTTTACCATCTGTACCCCAATTCTCTACCACAAAGAACAGTAAAATGTAAATTGTTGATCTTGTTGAAAACCCTTCCCTGGCCATTCGCATTTGTTAGATAGGCTATTCCACATACCTCACCATGGCTTTAATGCTCTCGCCCCTGCCTCTTGTAAGTCTGTTCATATCCATTGGTAGCTAATACACATTCATTAGTGCCTCCTAACTGCTGTGCTTATGAAACTAATTATCAATTTGTTGACCATGTCCCTTACCTTCTTGGTTATCCAGGTAAAACTTGGAGCACTTTGAGGGAGAACTCATGCAGTATTTTCTCAAAAGCTTTCCTAGTGTGTAGTCTGTCTAATATAATTACCCCTTCTAGATGGTCTCACTGTGTCCTTCATACAATGTATTCGTAGTATCTATGCTGAGTTATATGATCACTTCCTAAGTCCACACTAATTGTACTTCCTTGTACAAATAACTAAAAGTTGAATATGTGCTAAATGTCATCAAGTAACTTCAGAACACTAGCAAAATACTTTTGTTCTCAACAAGAAACATTTGAACAAAGCATAATTATTACCTCTTGCATTGGTAGCTACTCCTATAACTTTATTACATAACTATTTGGTAAAAATTTAATAAGCTTTCCTCAATGGTTTGAAATAATAATGGAGTAGACAAGATTGCTTTTAATATAGCTTCCCCCTATGTGTTTATATTTAGTAAATTATTGAAGAATCATAATTATATTTGCTCAGAAAATTAAGTCAACAGTAATAAAAAGACTTGGATTAAAATTGAAGATAGAATCATTAGAAATAAGCAATAAGTGAACAATTTCCACAAGTGGGTAATGAAATATGAGGAAATAGATGCAATCACATTTAAGGAAACAGTAGGTATTATGGGTTTACAATTATATTATACAGTGCAATTCTTGTGCACTTCTCATCTTATGAAGTAATGCTTCTAAATGTGGGACTGTTAATTATGTCCTGTCTGGTATGCTACAAAATAAAACTCTGTATGTGTTTGGAACTCCTTGGTGTATTTGGGAGAGAGACCTACTGTCTTAATCAGGGTTTCTATTCCTGCACAAAAATCATGACCAAGAAGCAAGCTGGTGAGGAAAAGGTTTATTCAGCTTACAGTTCTGCATTGCTGTTCATCACAAAAGGAAGTCAGGACTGGAACTCAAGCAGGTCAGGAAGCAGGAGCTGATGCAGAGGCCATTGAGAGATGTTCCTTACTGGCTTGCTTCCCCTGGCTTGCTCAGTCTGCTCTTATAGAACCCAAGAATGCCAGCCCAGAGATGGTACCACCCACAAGGGGCCCTCCCCCCTTGATCAATACTTGAAAAAATGCCCCACACCTGGACCTCATGGAGGCACTTCCCCAACTGAAGCTCCTTTCTCTGTGATAACTCCAGCCGGTGTCAAGTTGACACTCAAAACCAGCTAGTACACCTACTCTCCATTGAAAGTTAGGAGAGGATAGTGCTGCGATAAAACAGTGAGGGAAAACACTCCTATCTCCCAAAGATTTGGAAATTCAAGAGTTTCCATTACAGCTGTGTTTATAGAGGTGGCTGTGGAGAGAGATGGCAGCCTATGGAGCTGCTCCTCTGGTCTCTGAGTCAGTACTCCATCAGTGAGTGGTGAAGGGAAAGCTCTTATTCCTCTTGTTACTGCAGAGACAAAGCCACTCTTAAAGTCTACATTTAGCCTTCTCTTTGGATTGACAGAAAATACAATTCCAAGTATGTTATTGCTGTACTTGACCATTGAAAACCAAAAAAGAATTGGATATTTTTATTACCATTATTTTTTACAGTCCATAGAATTAGATTTTTGATATAAGCATTTGCATCTTCAGGATAAAAATTAACAGACATTTTAAATTTTATATTAGTCCCTTTAATTTCAAGAAGTTTTACAGTTTTAGAAACAAATGTATTGATTGATGCTCAAGGTATCGCAGCATTGATTGTCCATGCAGGGCAACCATGATGCTCCCCAAAACATACAGCAATGCTTCTGCTGGCATTGTCAACCTACATGGTGAAGAATGACAATTTAAAACAAGTTTAGCTAATAGAGAACAATTCGAGACTGCAAATATATTCAGCTCTTAAGACTCTCAGTTATAACATCAGATTATGCTCTATCCATTATAAAGTCATCATGTTTATAAAGTTCTAGTTACTACAAGACAGTGTAAATTTATTATTTTCTAAATCAATAAACATGGTTAGTATATACAGAATACATGTCCAGGGAAAGGCAGTCATTCAGTGTTCTATTTGATGCAAGTTAATTAATCTACTGCCTTCACAATTAATAATCTATAAACAGGTAAGAGAATGGAACTTATGAATCAAAAGCATGTACTCTAGGCAGATATCTAGACCCAGGGTTGATACTGTATTTAATGCCACTTACTGACCGTGTTTTCATCAGGACACAATATCATCTTGCCTTTCCTTTGGTAAAGTTAAGACACAAATACAAATATTCTCAAATATTCTCTTTCTCTAGTCTCAGACTCGACAGTATTCATATTACAGGCATACACTACATGCCTGATTGGATACAATATTCAATTAGTTCATTAATACAGAGCTCCAATCAGATGTTTGATTGGAACTTGAAAGGCGATTCATTACTGTATTTAAAGACATTTGAGAGTCTGCAATGTGTCAATATTTGTGCTAAGCACTCAGGAACAACGTCTCACTCAGTCTGTTTCAGGGAGCTAAATATTTCTCCTTGCTTCACTGGTCTCTGTCTCTCTGTGTTTTAGAAAATAAATTGTGTGCTAAGAACAAAGAGTGCTCTAAAATGCCGTACAAAAGAATGAAAGTATGTTTGATCTGACTTCTGAAGGAAGATTCTTAGCCACTCACTATCAGAGAACACAGAGGATGAGTTAGCGGTTCCTGCAGCAGAAGCAGCACGTGTAAGACAGACTGGGACAGAATATTAGTACGGGGTAATAAGAAATCAGAATAGATGAATGGACCTTAGGTAAACAATGATGTAACAAAGTCATTCTGGGGAAAATGAAATTTTCATGTTGATATAAAACTTGTAGAACAGATAAAATTATATGGAAATTGGCTCTGCAATCAGCTCAATTCTTGTTAACCTAACATTGCTAGGAGAAAAAAACTGAATAACTGAACTACATACTTAATATAAAAGAACTACATTATAAATGTTTAAGAAGATATATATAAGAAAATAGAAAATTCAATCTTTGCTCATTTTCTATCATGTATAAGTTATTTAATTTTCTTTTTAATCACATAATGACATAGCACTTAGATATGAGTAAAATTCATCAGTATCCCACAAGTTATTGTATTTTGCCCCTAGAAATTCCATAATATAAGTAACTTAGAGAACTTTTGAGGAAGACATAGCACTTTGGAGAAACAATGAAATCACAGATTTGTTATATTTGAACTTGTTTTTCTTTGTTCTGATTAAAAGTATTTTCTTTCATCATAATGAACTTGTTTTTCTTTCTGGAATAATAATACCAAGTTTCCAGTTTCATATTCCACATTAGATCTATTAACTTTCTTATTCACTGGACTCTGTGTCTTCTCAAGTCCTGATAAGCCATTTCAGTAGGATAGGGTTAGCATGAAGACATGTTTTGAAGTAACATTGGCTGGAAAATTTAAGGGATGTCTGGGGATTCTGCCAGAGACACACTTGCACAAGCCACTGCTTCAGTACTGTCTTTCAATCAGTTCCCTTGAATCCTGTGAAAATGAGAGCTCATGTTTTTGCCTATTTTGCACAGCAAGACATTTTATACTATGTATACTTAGTCCAGTTTATGCTCTACACAAATTAATTCAGATTTTATGAAGCTTTTAGACACCAAGTCACTTAGAAACCATGATAGTTATTCTTTGCACCAGGGTTCTAGTATATATAGAAATCTCCAATGTACAATCATTCGCTTTTGTTTGTCCATAAAGATTTCTGAGAACCTCCACATTCCTGGTATTTTGGGGAACAGTTATTCATTTCTGGATGAGATAGCTAAGTCTCCAAAGATGTTGTCACTCAGTTATTGAGAAATGAAGACATACCTAATTAAGAATGCTAAAACGGGGCTTCCTGGTGCACTTGCTGTGTAGCTTGCTTCTTTTTACTGGGTGAGAAAGACACAGGCAGCACCAGAGACATACAAACAAAGCTTCAACACTCTGGTGCAGCCACATTTTCTGAATGGCCTCTGATTTAAGGCTTCTTTGTGGAAGAATGATTTTGCTTTTACTGTAAATCAAGAACATTTCAAACACAAAGCCTTTTGTGAAGCAAAGGGAATCAGCAAGCATTCCACTCTCTTTGTCCCTTTGTACCGCTGATCCTCAACCCAGCACATGTCTTAAGTAATCCATGAAGACCAAGAAGTTTTTTCCAGTATTTGGTATGAAAATAGTTATATAGGAAATTCACTCACTCATTCCAGTATTTAATGTTTGTCCTATCTCCTTAAAAAAAACATTGACTCTACAGAATTCTAATCTGCATCCATCTCATGCAGCTCTTCCCTGGGCATCATTGTTCAACTCTCACCTTTAAATTATGACTGTGGCTATAACTGGCTTCGTTTCCATACCCTCTGCACCCCCACGTGGAAGTGCTCTTAGTCCTCCCTGCTAGAATGCACTTGGCTAATCCTTGGTGCCATAGCCCATACACCTTAGTTTTAATAAGTAAACAGGCTACTATAGCATAGGGCTATTGCACCTCTGAGGTTGGATTGTTTATAGCAAATGAGAACCATTGACTAGTTACAACTCTAAGAATGTTTTCATACCTGAATTGGATACCTGTATGGCTGAGATTGAGTTGGCCTATATCTGAGTTTTGAAAAAAATAAGCAAGAAAATAACAATTATTATCCCAAATTTTTCAAAGAAACCCTTTGAAATTTCAATTCTATTTAGAGTTCCAGTGAATTCTGCTTCTCTACTATTATTACCTACAGGCTCTCAAAGAATACTAAGCTCTACATCTTAAGCTGCTTAAGTGCTTGTATTTTGACAATTCCTCAAAAAGCTGTGCGCCAAAAGCCTGGCATACAAGGCGGTGGTACACGCAGACGATAAAATCAGTCAGAGAATTGGCTGACAGTCTTCATGTCCTTTACACTATACTGATTGAATACAAATATGAGTGTCAAATATCTTGGCACATTAAAGATATTTGTTTGATCACAGTATCTGGTTTTCACTTGTTTATGAATTATATGTGCTTATATTTCTTTTCTATTGGTTTAAATTCGGTAAGAATGAGCTTTGGTCTTTTCATGACACTTATCAAGAAAATGTACATATGATGTATAGCTCTGGACTGGAGAGATGGCTCAGCCGTTAAGAGCACTGACTACACTTCTGAAGGTCCTGAGTTCAAATCCCAGCAACCTCATGGTGGCTCACAACCATCTGGAACCAGATGCCCTCTTCTGGAGGGCCTGAAGACAGCTATACTGTACTTACATATAATAAATAAATCATAAATGATGTGGAGCTCAAAAATATGAACTAGAAAAAAGTAAATCATGTGATAGTATGTTGAAGCCATATCTATCACCTCCACATCCATCCCTTGTGTACCAAACTTCTGTTCCTAACACAATAGCAAAAATATAACTGCATTTGTTTTAACCATGATGTCCAAAAAAGACAAATGCCACCCCTATAGGTTTGGATTCTGAAATCAGGAATTGAAATAGATATCACTTTAAAATTCCAAAAATGTCTTAAATATACAAACAGAAATTTGAAGAAAAATAATTTCATATTTTGTAAATACTTTTATTCAATGATAATGTAGTTTATTTCAATTTTAGGAAAACAAAAATTTGATAATAATTTAGAGAAAAATACGTGAAAAGCTCCATAGTGAATTCAATAATTCTGTGTGAACAATATCATTATAAGAGCTATGAGAGTCTCCTCAACACGTGAAAACCTTTCAGTTATCTGAGAATTAAAATAGAAATATGATATATATATATATACTATCATTCTTCTAAATTTCTTTTCAACTAATGATTTATCCATATACTACTATATCTATATTGAATATCAGTGCTGTACATTTACTAGTTTCAAGAAGATCAAATATTTTCTTAATTATTTTCAAAAGATAGTACATAGGGAGTTTCATAATAATAGCAGAATTGTGACCACACGTAAATAGTCTAAATGCCTGTGGTACATTCTATATTAGGCATGTTTCATTTTGAAATGTAAATAGTATTGAAATCAGTAGCAAAAAGAAAACTACACATCTGAAGACAGTTGTCTTGAACCCGAGCTGTACTAAATGGAGTTGGAGTTCTAGTTAGCAACTAGGGGGAGAGAACATCAACAGCATACTTGCTGGCCCCCTGACGAGAGCTGGAAAGGTCGATATGATGCTTTGCTGGTTAGGCAGACTGCCTTCTGGGTAAGCACTAAGAAAAAGAAGTACATATAGGAAGAGAGAGTCACTGTGCTTGAACTGTGTGTACCGTTTATTAAATGGGTCAAGAAACACATATTTCAAGAAAGACAGCTGGCAATAAAGGGCACAGATCCAGTGTATAATAAACACCAGACTGATGCTCACTGAAATAGCTCTTAGGACTGCCCTTTAGAATACTGAGCCAGCACTGGACAACACTGACTGAGAAAAATATAGCAAATCTAAAACCAAGCCCAAAGAAAACAGTTGTATAGAAAGCAAGGGGAATGGAGAAGCACCAACAAACACTCTCATTCTAATGCACTACCCCTACCTCGCAGTCGAAGCCAATCATGTTTATCAACAATGAAGTTAGACACTCACTTTAAATATTAGAAATATAAAACTAAGTGACTTACTGAGATCTCTTCATCTTTGTTATTTATTAAGCAAGGTGATGCGACTTTTCATAGCAAAACTACTTGCTCATGAACATAGATAGCATTGTTAAAGCAACATTCTCTGTAGTATTTAGAAATCAAGCCTGAAAAGGCAAAATCTTCATAAAGACATCAGATTAGGTCAAACTCTAACTCATAACATCACTCAATTATTTAGAAAATATATATGTACACTGCATACAAACAAAAAGAAATATATGATTAAGTTGATCTTTGTCATATAAATTTATCTAAGATTACTTTCTTTGGACTGTTGATCTGAAAGTGTTTTTCAGTCACTTAAATCTATTCTTTTTCTCACTGTATCCTGGGGAAGTAGTAGTGGTGATTATTTATTTTCCATATTCTGGGCCATAGTCCACTGAAGGAAACCAAACCAGAACCTGGATACAGAGAAGGTGCAGGGCCATGGAGAAGTGCTGCTTACTGGCTTGTGCCTATGACTTACTCATCCTGCTTTCTTATAGGACTAAGGACTGCAGTCCAGGATGCACCACGCACCATGTGCTGTGTCCTCTCACAATAATCTACAATCAGGAATAAGCCTTCCAGGCTTGCCTATGGCCTGATCTTATGGAGACATCCTCTCAACTGAGGGCCACTCTTCTAAAATGGAGCTCCCTTGTGTCTCCCTTGTCCTATCTCTACATCCCTCTCTGTCCGTCTTTTCTCTACTCTATTTATTTTATATCACTATCTAAAGACAAGAAACAATCTAAAGACTCATAGGAAAACAAACACCTAAAAGTGATAAAAAGTAATGTAATACAATATTCTTTTTTAATAGTAGGCTAAAGTACAATAGCAAGAAAACTGGAAAACAAAATACTGAAAGCAGACTGAAGCCCATAAGCCCACAGTTAGTAAGTGAGCTCTCTCTACTGTGAGATCTCATCACTGTCTAGAGTGCTGACATCATCAACCCCAAAGGAAACTGGAAGCCACAGGCCTGGTTCTCAGTTTCACAGGTCCCAATGCGCATGTACTGAGCCCAACTTGGCTCAGGACAGCTGCCTTCAGAGGAATAGTCCAGACACTGCAAAAAGAAAACTTGGCATAAACCATGTCCCAGGAATGAGGCAGAAGTATGTGACATGGAAAGAATTAAAAACAGTCAGCACCTTTTGTTAAAACGTTACATTTTGAAGCTTTTGAACAGAATCATTTGATAGAATCCTGTTTTGAAAAAAAAAATGACCTACTCTATCTACCAAATAGGCAAAATTAACCACAAAAGGACTTAATAAGACACTGTTTTTCTTCACCTCTAAGTTAAATAAATCCTGAAAAGTGTCTAACTTATGCATGAAATACATGTGGAAAATTGCAAGGATATTTGCTCTTTTATAGGCATCCAGAAAAGCAATTTAAAATGGAATAAAACAGGAAGATATTATCTGAACTGTAGGTATTGTGAAATTTGTGCTGTGAAAATTAAAATACTAGTTTGCACCATAGCCATAAATTACCAAACTAATTATCTAGTAGCAGGCATAACTGAATCATTCAAAGGGGTAATTAGCAATCAGACATAATGAGTACTGCTACTATTTCTTGTCATACTGTATTTAGCTTCCACGCAGCCTGGGGGAACTGAATTATTTCCTATCCTTGCAGAGGGCATTACTGCTATATTGAGTGCATCAGCCCATATTATTACTCCCCGTAGTTTAATTCTTCACTGGACTGCACACTTCTGATTTCCCCTGTCAAAAGTTTCCTATTCTCCCAGGCCTTTTACAGCAGTCATCTTCCTAGCAATCGTTCCTGAATATATATGTATAAACTGCGTCAGAGTCACATTAAATATTTCCTGTAGTTGTTTTACAAAAATCAGTGAAACAGCAAGGGTCATTTAGAGTAATATATTCTATGCCCATTGCTGTCATTTATAACTAAGTGTGTCAATTAGAACACCTCTAGGACCTTTTATATCTTAAACATCATTATTTTACTAATTGCCTTCTGAGAGTATAGACATCAGCCTATGCCCTGGGGTAGGAAGAGTCCCTGATGTGTGGCTGTCACAGGGACTTAGGTATTTGTTGTACAGTGTGATCAATGCCACACAGAGTAGGGCGAGACAGATAACCCAGATACAGGAACATACTGGCAGGAGCCACTTGCACATATTGCATTATCCTATTTTGGACAAATTCAAAATACTACACAAAATGAAAGAAAATAACTCAAGTGAGAGAGCACACGTCACAGAAAAGGATGAAATTATTGTGCTTAGCTGGGATTCATTTAAACACCCGCCATTTGAATATTCACTGATATTTGAATGTTAGCATCCAGGGGGTAAGGTCAGAGTTTCAAATTTAGAATCTCGTAGGGAGAGAGAAATAGTTTCTGGCTGCTGAGCCAAAGAGCCAGCTCTGGAAGCACTATGCACAGACACTAATCTGTGAAAGAAAGGACAACCTTTATTAAGACCCTAAGATTTGGCAGAGCATCAGTGGGATCTGTATGGTGGAAGAGTGGACAGAGCCATCAAGGCACACTAGGAGAACACAGAACAAACCTTACTGGCAGCACTGAAATGGGCTTTTCCTTCCTAGAAATCACCAGGGTGATCACCAGACTTGGTTCATCCCCCTTTCCTGTTGCCTGCAGATGTTGCTATGCCTCTAAAGGCCTCCACATTTACATGTGAGGGAGGGGCTCAATCCCTGCCTCATGATCATCCTGGCATTAAAATGGTGATTAATTAAAAGGATTAAAAAAAAGGGGGATTTTTTTTTAAGAATAGGCAAAGTTGTCTATGAATTTAACATTCAACTTGCTGAGACATTACTTTGTAATCAGTGAGACCAGCAAGAGAAATCCAAGAGTTGTCCAAGCATCATGAGTTTCCTAGGAAACAATAGAATACAAAGACAAAGAGGAACTGGCCCTGACCCCTGCTGCTTAACCAGTATTTAACCAGGCCAAATGATACCACAAATGAAATGTTCCCTCAACTACTGCCCTAATTAGCTTCTCAAAGCTTGGATATAAAATGACATATTTCATCTCCACCATAGGATAATGCATGGGTTTAAAATTCTACAAACCGAATAGCTTTATGTGTTCACTCTTTGTTCAGAAATTGTCTGCTGACTAGATGTGAAAGTTGAACTGAGTTTAAAAGAAAAAATATTTTAAAAATTAATGCTTTATGTGGGAAATGTCTATGAATGTCTCATAATTTCAAACACATTAATATTCAAACTGGACAAACTTCCTAACCCTCTGCTCTCAAGTATACACAGCACTTTGACTTGTACTTGCAAACAGCCAGGAAACAACAAGAATGAAAAACCACAAAGGAGGACAAAAGACTGCTGTGGTTTCAGTGCATTTTTCCCAGGAAACTCCTCAAGAAGTTTGGTCCCACAATGACAGGGAGAGGTCACCACAGTCAACCCAAACGTACAAGGAGAAACATTTCATAGACATTTCAGAAATATGTAATAACATATGTGAATCATAAAAAACTAATACTAAAATCATTCTTTCTTTTTCATATTTCTATACAAGCTGAAATTTAATGGATTCCCTATTATAAGCAAATTAGAATCACTGATCAAATATGGGCACTTTGACCATACATCTAATTAATTAATAGTTAAAAGTTAGTATTTTATGCACACTATTATCTCTGAATCACTGAAACGCCACAGAGAGATATTTAGTTTGCCACATGTTTAGACTTGTCACAAGAGGGAGCCAATGGGTTTCAATTAATGTGAACATATCAGAAATGAATAAAGTGAAATCAATTTGATCCTGAAAGGCATTATTTTATAGTACAACTCATACTGATAACAAAAATCTAAATTAATATTAAGTATGAATAGTCAAAGGTTCTTTTCAATTTATCTTTCTAAAAATAGCCTTAATGATGTGTTTTCCCAAGCACTATGATACACAGAAAGAAAATATGAATTAAAGGCTTTTGCTGAATGATGTTGTGTTTCTGTGGTAGTTGTCAACATAAGGCAATACTTTTAAGTCAACATAACGAAATATCTATACATTTCTTTCTAAACTTAAGTTTTTCTGAAGTGCAGTGTGCATCCGTTACCTATGGATCCCCTCATCTAAAAAGTCCTCATAATAAATATCTATATAAGTTCATGCTGCCAAAAATAAAGAGCATTTCCATCTTTATCTTATCAAATTCTTCGCCTGTATTGAATTTTCCCTTGAAGTTATTTCAGTATACTGTTACTCTCTCGCCTCCGTTTGGTTTGCTTGTCTCTCCAGTGTTGCTAATGCTGAGTAATCACCAAAGCATCCTGGTTTCTTCCACTTATATCTTTCCTGTTTCCTTCTTGCCTCCAGGGAATAACAAAGGTGAATAAATGGAGCTGATAGAATCATTAATCTCGCATGCATATCCACACATTTTTCTTTTTTGGTAAAAATACTATAGCATTGCCATACTGTAAAGCTAAGTGCTCTCTCTCTCTCTCTCTCATGTTTATATCTGAATTATTTAATAAAACTTGAGATGAAACATAAAATTTCACTCCTTTTATTTTTTCAAGAAGAATGGGTCTCCACTAGTCAGCACTAAGGCACAACTACGCTCCAAGTATGCATCGCTCACTCTCACTCTTCCTGAGCAAACTCATTGCTCTTGAAGTTCATCACCATATGTGTGCTATTTCATTTACAAAGGCAGAATTAAGAACCATGTTAAACAGTTCTTATATCCATATCTACATCAACAATGAGTCAGGTAAAGTATTAAATATGGGCTTTGTGGATAGAGAAAAACAAACAAAAACAAAAAACAAAACAATTTTGTATCTAACCACTTGAAGAAATCTTCATGAAATTGAGTCATTTGCTTCTCTCAGAGCCCACGAGACTGGTTTTAAGAAGAAAGTTGTCCTCTGGGAGAACTCAAGGGAGATCCAGCCATATACAGCCAACAGACCCAGACTCTATAGTGGATGCCCAGAAGTGCTGGATGTCTCCTGAGAGGCTCTGCCAGAGCTTGCCAAATACAGAGGTGGTTGCTCACAGCCAACCATGGGCCTGAGCACAAGGTCCGCAATGGAGGAGCTAGAGAAAAGACTAAAGGGGCTGAAGGGGTTTGCCACACTAGAGGAAGAACAACAATATCAAATAGCCAGACCCCCAGAGCTCCTAGGTAGGAAATCACCAACCAAAGAATACACATGGAGGGACCCCTGGCTCCAGCTGCATATGTAGCAGAGGACATCCTTGTCTGGCACCAATGACAGGGTAGTCCCTTAGTCCTGTAAGGCTCAGGAGTAGGTGGGTGGGGACCACCCTCATAGAAGCAGGGGAGATGGTAGTTAAGACAGGGGGGTTGGAGGAGAAAACATGAGGGGGGATAACATTTGAAATGTAAATAAAAAAATGAATAAAAAATTTAGAAAAACAAGTCCATTCTCAACCCAGTAGGAGGTGAGGGGACACTCATGTGAGGAAACAGTAGGCATATGTAAATCTCACCTATTTTAAACTAAGCATGTTTCATATAGACATCAGTTCACAAGTGAGTCACAAGACAACCCCATCCGCTGTTCACTGTTTGGTCCAACAAACACTTCTAAACAGTAAATGAAAACATAAACTTTCCGACATGTCCTCATTTTCCCTTGGCTCACCTTGCCTTCATCTGTAGCCTTTTACTTAGTGGGAGTTACTGATTTCCTCAACCCAGAGTCCAAGGGACAGTACATGAAGTGGAGCCTGTGCTGAAACTCTGTTAAGGTACCATCTACTTACTCCTGTGGGATGTAAAGTCTGTCAAAAAATATGTATTCTCGTGTCAGTTGGGCATTAATATACACTTTATAAACTGATGTACATAGTAATGTTAGATACAGTCACCATATAATACATTCCTACAATGTGGCAGTCCTCTTCTCAGCTTTATCGGGGCCAGCAGTGTAGAAGTCTCCTCTATCCTCTCTACAGATGGGAAAACTGAGGGGCAGTGTCTTAGCTACCTTTGTAATGCTGTATTAAGACATTGTGAGCAAATCAAGAGTTTATTAGTTCTTACAGTTTCAGATGGTTAGAGCCCTGACCATCGTGGTAGGTAGCACAGCAGCAGGCAGGCCAGCTGGAACTGGAGCAATAGCAGAGCTCACAGCTTGGTTTGCCAGTGCTAGGCTGACTGAATGGCCTAGGATTTTGAAAACTCAAAGCCCACCCTCAGTGACACCCCTCCTTCAACAAGGCCATACCTCCTAATTTTCCCCAAATAGTACCACCAACAAGGAACTATGTATTCAAATATAATGAGCATGTACAGGGTGGGGCATCCCATTATAAACTTTTTATATTTATGTATAGAATTGAAAATGCATGGTACATATTATATAAGCATCTGTAAAAGGAAAAACTTACATCAAAAGAGCAGCAAATATCCCAAATGATTTCAGAACTCTTTCTCCATTTTGTCTATTTTTTCTTGCTCCCTCATACTGTTATTACTCTATGGTCAGAGCAGCACCTGTTTCGTGAACAACTCGCTGTCTTCATACTTTCCACTTAATGCTTCATGCGAACAAAACCACATCTTCCAAAGATGATCAAAACATGGTACTTATGCTTTAGCACGTCAGGAGCAACATGGATACAAAGCTGTCTGTCCTAGAAAAGCCTAGGAGATGAAAGAGAAGGCGTTGTGGACAGTAATGTGGGGAGCTAAGTTGGAAGATCTTCAGGGTAAATGTCTGAGTTTTAAATGCAGATTAATTTAAAATATAATCATTTTATTGTGTTATTGATATCATATCATTGCAATATGAAAGAATTTACAATTTCATTCAGTGCCCTGCTGATTTTCTGATGTTCGCATCTGTATTTCTTCATGTCCCCTGGGCTACAGATCTGATCACTATGGTGTTCATGTGTAAAATTTTAACAACAAACATGGTAAATTTGGTGTTGGCACCTGCTAAGCTTTCTTCCTTGCCCTTACTGTAAATCCACAGCTAGTTGGGGTTTTTTGGTTTGTTTGTTTGTTTGTTTGTTTGTTTTTGATAAGTTCTGTAAAACTGGACTTTGTACTTTCATATGGTCTGACTGTAGGATACAATGCAGTGTTTCATGTCATCATGAGAATCTTTAAGGCAAGGTCTATTATAAAACATTAAATGTGTAGCAATCTAACTACCATACCAGACTTTGTGAAACTAAAAATAGGCATATAAACCTTTTCCTTCTAAAACTCTGGAATCACCAGTGAGAATGGAGTGTTTAATTGCTTAAAAAATATTAAAGAAATATATATTTTCTTTTAGAAGTATTTTTTTCTAGTTTCTATGGCAAATAGGTATGCCCACTTTCACCAGCTCTACTCACATAAATATTGGAAGTCTTAGAAAATTATTAAAAAGAAAAAGAAAAAAGTTTTCAAAATATTGAATTGTAAAGAAATTAAACTATCCCTGTTTACAAGGAGTATGATCACATATTTTGAAAAGCCTAAATGTTTCAGCAAGAACTGATTATATTTCACAAGAGAATCACTAAACTGCAGAAAGTAAAAATAAGCACACAAAAATATATAAATAGCAATCTTTCTGAAAAAAAGGAAAAGAAGACTATGATACAACCAGTTTTAAAATAGCAACAACAATATTTAGGCATAAATTTAGTTGAGAAGACATACGATTTATATGTAAAGTGATTGAATATCTATGAAAGAAAATTAAAGTGGACATAAATGGAAAAAGAGCCTACTACTGTCAATTTAAATTTGGAATAGACAGAAGGTTACTTGTATACTGTAAGGAAAGATCTTAGAGAATAGGATATTTTTAGTCAATCAAATGATTTTTAGTTATACAGAAATCCAAGTATGAAAACTCATGCAGAAAAATTTGTCTTCTGTATTTCCACAAGCATCTGACTAGGTTCAATTGAAAAAAATGCTGGATTGGTGATCTGCATTTTAATTATTCAAAGCACCAAACCAATAGAATGTGAATAATGTATAAGAATATATAAACAAAAGCCAAAAAACCATCAATCATCACTATCAGACTCCAGGATAGAGAGAAAAATCTGAACCCAGAGCTATAGTTTCCAGAATCAAGGACCATCCAAGAAATTTGATGTAAACGATATATTTTTTTTTAAATCTCAATGTGTGTCTGGAGAAAGACATATCAATATGCAACTGTGAGTATGTTTTATTTAGCAGAAAAATATTCATTTAATAAATTTGGATATTTCTAGACATATCTCCAAGCATACTGCATGAAACAGGCACTCACTGACCTGATTTAGTGAGATAATGTCAGAAAAAGAGAGCGAGTTGTAATAATAATGTCTGTTCTGATTGATAGAAAGACACGTTCAATTTTCAACAGACTGGTTCTTGGCAAGAAAACTTCCTCTTTCCCAATTCTGCACTGTCTTGTTCCTTATAGTAGTGGATATAACTACAGTGTCCTAGGATATCCTTTTAAATTGTTTCTTTTCTATTTTCTCTAAAAAATTCTGAAATGTAAATCAACATTATCATTACTCTTTTCACCCAAGGTCTGATCTTCACTTAAAAAAGTTGCCCAAAATTTGTAACAGCTCCACCAATAACAGAAAGATAATGCTGCATACAGAGATGCTTTTCAGAGACAAAGGTCATTTTCATCTCACAGACCAAAATGAATTTTCATATGTTGCTATGCATCCTAATATTTGAGTAGGCTGTTGAGCATTGCAATGAGGAATGAATGGTCTCGTAGAAGCCCAGCAATCTGTACAGTGAAACGTGTACAGATACTTTCTCCAAACTACAGAGTTCTCGTTCTGTTCAAAGCTCCTCTAAGGTCCAGACCGCCTTCCATGGGGCCAATGTCAACTTAGTCACCTGAACAGATTTTGACAATAGAAGATATGATGTTATCTTTGTGTTTGAACATCAATTTATATATCTGTTGAAGTATCAACCTAAAATAATCTCAAAGAAGGAATTAAAACCTTGAAAAAGTCTTCACCTTACGTAGATCTCCATCTTGATAATAATAGTAATATAACTATCTATTCTTTGTTTTGGTCTATTTGTTGGTTTTAATAGTGTGTTATAGAGCCACGACCAGACTGGAGCTCCCTAAAGAGCTGGTGACCTTGAACAGCTACCTCATCCTCCTGCCGTACTGCTGAAGAACTGGAATACAAACTATATCCCACCCTGCCCAGATTTTACTGAGGCTCGAGTCCAGGTGTTCGCTCACAGTTGAAGAAACACCATTGATCTATATATTGACACTTTTATTCTTTAATATGCCTTTGAAAGAAGTTGCAATTTCAATTCTTTGGTATAATTGTGACAAGTGCAACTAGAATGCAATTACTGCATGCAAGTATGATTCATTGCATCTCTTTGTACTATTAAATAACTATATTGATCTAATTAGCCTATCTATCACTTCATATAATTTCAGATACTTCTCAGGGATTTCTGAGTAGGTCTTCCAAAGAGACTACAAACAAACAAACACACAGACAAACAGACAAACACAAACAAACAAAAACAAAAACAAAACAAAACAAAACAGAAACCTAGCTCAGCTCTTTGCTTGGTGCTGAATTGAAATGTTCAAACTGGTATGTCAAGTCTTAGACACGAGAGACTCAATATGTGACTAGAATTGGAAGTGGATGCTTAAAAGGGTAATTATGTTAAAATGAGGTCATTTAGAGTTGGCACTTGCTAATATTACTAGTGTCCTTGTAAGAAGATACAAACACATATATAGACACAGTGAAAACATAGCTTTCCTTAACCCAAGGAAATCAGTTTCCCAATAGAAATCAGTTCTGCTAGCACCTTGACCTTGCATATGACCCTCCAATAATAGAGGCAGATTGTCCTATTTGTGGATATGTATGAATAATATAATGCATAAATTCATATATATATGAATTTAAATTGATATTTAGAATATATATGCATACACATATATACATATTTATGAAGGTATATTAATAGGTAGAATGAGTGTTTTTATTACACCATTATTTGCAACATTCAAATTATAAAACCAATGGAAATCACTATCAACAGACATTAGTAGAAATAAGCCAAAATGTACATGGTGCTACAAAACTCAGTCACAGAAAGAAATATTGTTGGCAACAATATGGAGAAGACTGTGCTAATTGAAATAATCCAGGCAAAGAACAAAAAGCTAAATGTTGTTACTGATGTGTGGAGTCAAAACCTAATTGCTTGCGTCCATTAAAACAGAGAGTCGGAAACAGTTCCATGAACCAATAGGAAAACATTATAAGACCATTAAGAAAAAGTAATAACATTCTTCTGAATCTTAGAAGGCTTCATGCTTTAATAAATTGACATATGGTCTATGGAGCCCTAAGATTGGCTGATGGCACCACTATATTGCTGTCTTTGTTTTGATGCTGTTGAGTGGTGTTTTTAAATAGAAGATTGCTGTTGAACTTTAGATGGTCTTGAAATTTTGATTTTCTGCCTTTGTCTGTCAGTACTGACACAACACGTATGTTCCATCACATCTAGCTCCAGAATTGGTGTTAATAATTCTTCCATGTATGAGATTCTTTTGTTTCCCTCTGTTTTCTTATTTTTTTTTAAAGAAGTAGTATAACAGAACTGTACTCTGTAATGTCGTTCTAAGTTCTACAGATGATTATATTCTCAGTACCTTGGACAATTTGTCAGTCTGTGACAGTATTCATTAACTTCTTAGTGTGGCAGTACTCATTAACTTCTTCTTGAGAAGATAGACTAATTCAAATTTAAAGATCACATGTCAAGATTACCATCTTTCACATAGTCTGCAAGAAAATAAAATATTATGTGGACTGGCTGATGACTCCAGGCCATATTGTATTCTAGAGATGCTCCTCCTTAATAACTGTAAGAATTTTGAACAATTTCTACACTATAGTTTATATTCTCTTTTGAATTCTTTGAACAGGCATCACAAAGAACTGAAGGAATTTAGAGTGCAATCTTACAAAGAATTACTTTTTCAAAGTATGTTTATAAAGAAGCCAGAAAAAATGTAGTCTTCAAAAAAACAGCAAACAAAAAACAGCAGATTACATGTTTATTTCAAATAGTAACGATCTAGTGGCTTGCTTATGAACTTAAACTCAGACATGGGATAGCAATTTACAGATAAAACTTTCCATTTCTAAACTCTCATGAGAAACACTGATGCTCACTGGTTCTTTCACAGTGCATCTTACTATGTGCTGAAGGTGCTCTTAGGTGCAGACTCTCTTTTGTTAAGTAAACTTCTTTCTTCTCTTGAAACAAAGAAAAGCATGCATTTGCACTTGAATTTACCAAGAGAATACAAAAATAAAATGCAACTCCAGAATGCAATGAGTATTACAGAGTCAATTATATAGTTTTTAAATTACATTCAAATATGACTAATGTTTAAAATAAATGACTTTATGACTGAACAGGGAAAAAGGTTTCTGAGTGAGAACTGTATTGAAATTCTTGCTATTGTGACTGAGGAAATTTTATCAGTCTGAGCTTTCCATTTCTCAGTATACAATAAAGAAAAGGTTATTTGAGGATTGTACTATACTCAAGGTAGCTAGGAAACTGGCTGGTACAGAGAGGCGTTTGTTTTTAGCTTTCATGGCAAATTTAGCAAGGACAGGTAAATATCTGCATTCTGTATCTCCATAAGGATTGGAACGATTCATTTAGCAACCCTTCCTAGAAATCTATTTTAAATCTCATGCCTATTTTAGAGAAAATGTAAGTATTCAAGGAAAAAGGGAAAGTCTGTAAGACAATAAAAGTTTTGAGGTTATTCATGATATACCAGGGCAGTATATAGGTGTTATGCAAATGGAAGTCCTGAGACAGGCCTTGCACTCATTTGCATATAAAATTAAAAGGTTTATTTTAAATTGTTGATAAGAAATTTCAGAAGACTTACATCCACAGATACACTCCTAAAACACACATTTAAGTCTCCAAACCTATACATCAAAATATCTCTTGGATGCTTACAGTGTGTCATCAGCTCCATTTGCATAAAAGACTGGGGATTCAGGCATCTTCTAACATCTTAAGAATAGCGCTGCTTAACAGCCTTCAGCAGGAAACACACAAAACAAACTAAAAATAAAGGTATATACCTCCCAAGTACAATGTAGACTGGAAAATAAATCTTTTTTTCCCACTAAAAGTGTTTTAAGGTCTCGTTTATCTCAGCCTTCATTGTATGTGTTGGTTCCAAATGCATTGGTGCTTTGCTCAACAAAGAAATAAAGATCAAAACTACAGCTACAATATCAGGTTTTTAAAGATGTCAAATCTCAACAGCACTAAATCAGTTCTTCATTGTTCCGCATGCTATTCTTATTTTGTAAGTACTCAAACAGCCTGTGCAATTCTTTCCTGCAATGATTTCCTTTTCAATGATTTAAGCAGTCTATTCTCAAAAGCAATGCTCAGAAATCCAATTACCATTCCAACACCACGCTTTTGTAAGCCCAGAGCATTAAACCATAGAATGTGCCTCTTCTTGCCCCTTTCGCACACCTCTCCAACAGGAACTGAGTTTCCCTATCAAAAGACATTTGGATTCTCTTTTGCATTTCTTGACTTTCTTGGACAAGAAAATATACCCATAAATTACCTTAAAACAATGAAAAATACTGAGTTTTTCATATGAAAATAAATGTGGAGAGGTAAATGTGAGGGAGAATTGAATAATAAAATATGTCCTATTTAGGAAGGTATTGGTAAATTACATCATAACATGCTAATATGTGTAACTAGAGCTTAATTCATGTCATGTTAATATTGAGTATACTTTACTAAGCCAAAAAAATAAGAGTAAAGAGTCCAAAGATAATTATTTGATAAAAAGTAACTTCAATATTTATGTTTAGGATGGTGTTAGTAAATTACATCATAATGTGATAATATGTATAACTAGAGTTTAATTCATCTCACACTAATATTGAGTAACTCTATTAGGCAAAAAAATTAAGAGTAAAGATTCCAAAGATAATTATTTGGTAAAAAGCAACTTCAATATTCGAGTTTTTATATGACTTACTTGATCTGTGCATATAGGGAATTTATATATCTGAGTTGCAGGGATGAAAATAAATGGTAAACATTAAAGAGATAACGTATGCAAGTTTGAATTTAATTAATGGACATAATAGCCAGAGTCACCAGGAAGGCAAAGAAAAAGATTCAAGGAATAAATCTTTAATTAGATTGATGCTGACTAAATCCATTTACAAGAACTCTAGATATAAGATTTTGTCATTCTTAACCTGCCCTATTCTACAAAAGACATAAGAATTGTGAATTAGGTAAGCTCTATTTCAGAAATGGACCAACTCTTCATAATACATGTTAGGATGAAATCAAACACATGCCCAGCACCTTGGAGCTGTGAAACAAAGTTTGTGATTACAAGATCAAAATTCAATGATCTTTGACATTTCTAATCTAACATTAACAGTGAGAAGACAAAGATATTTTGAAGCTCAAAATAAAATTATTACTAACAGTGTGTATGTTCTATAAACTTATCATTCTCAAACAGTTTTGTCATAAACTTAAAACATAAACTTTGTGTGGGTGTATATGTCTGTGTGTGTGTCTGTGTGTGTCTGTGTGTGTGTGAGTGAGTGGGGGGGTCGTTTTAATAAGACCTTATTCAGAAAAAATGTTTCTTTAACATTCTTTATTTTACACATGAGGTATCTGAGGCAGATTTTAAGATTGATTTGGCAATCATGGATTTAATGTTTCTTTTTTGTAGACAGAATGCCATGCGTGAGATTAAAGAGGTGACAAATGTGTTCACTTTAACACAACACAGTTCCTATAAGCATGCAATGGATTAGGAATGGAAAGACTGAAATCAAAGTGCCATGTAGCCAGTTCATACGTACTGTGAAGAGGAGTGTGGCTAAAGAAAAGCAGCATCACACAGTCTCTGCTCCACACTTTGTCTCTGTATTTCCTCCCATGGGTAATTTGTACCTTGTCTAAGAAGGACCAAAGTATCCAAACTTGGTCTTCTTTCTTCTTGAGCTTCATATGGTCTGTGAATTGTATCTTGGGTATTCTGAGCTTCTTTTTGTCTAATATCCACTTATCAGTGAGTGCACACCATGTGTGTTCTTTTGTGATTGGCTTACCTCATTCAGGATGATATTTTCTAGTTTCATCCATTTGCCTAAGAATTACATGAAGTCATTGTTTTTAATAACTGAGTAGTACTCTGTTGTATAAATGTGCCACATTTTCTGTATCCATTCCTCTGCTGAGAGACAACTGGGTTCTTTATAGCTACTGGCTATTATAAATAAGGTTGCTATGAACATAGTGGGGCATGTGCCCCATCTGGAGATCCATGCCATATACAGTTACCAAACCCAGAGACTATTGTGGATGCCAACAAGTACTGGCTGACAGGAGCCCGGTATAACTGTCTCCTGAGAGTCCATGCCAGTGTCTAACAAATACAGAGGGGGATGTTCTCAGCTAATCATTGACTGAGCACAGGGTCCCCAATGGAGGAGCTAAAGAAAAGACCCAAGGGGTTGAAGAGGTTTGCAACCACATAGGAGAAACAACAATAGCAACAAACCAGCATCCCCAGAGCTCCCAAGGGACTTAACCACCAACCAAAAAGTACACATGGAAGGACCCATGGCTCCAGCCTCATGGATAGCAGTGGATGGCTTGTTTGGACATCAGTGATAGGAGAGACCCTTGTATCTGTGATGCTCGTTGCCCCAGTGTAGGGGAATGCCAGGTCAGGGAAGCGGGAGTGGGTGGGTGGGCGAGCAGGGGGAGGTGGAATGGGATAGGGGGTTTTCAGAAGGGAAACATGGAAAGGAGATAATATTTATTTTAAATTTTCAAGTATTTACTGATCAATGTGGTAAATGCTTGGTATTTTGCTATTAGACTGAAGCTGATTTTGTGTGTGTGTGTGTGTGTGTTTGTGTGTGTGTTTCAAATATCCAAACGTCTTTTGATATTATACTATAGGTGCTCAACATATGATTTATGGAGCATTAAAAATAAGTAGGAAATACTTCAATGATTTCTAGATAGTGGAGCAGGCACTCAGTCTACATCTATACAGTGTTGTCAGAAAATCTTGGTGTTTATCAAAATATACAGATTATTTAAGAAAGTAATCCTATATAAGGACTATCACTGAGGAGTCATTTCGAGTTTGTCCAAACACCAGGAAAGAGCACAGAGAATGATATTCAGGGGCTGAGGAGAAATGTAGGCAGCCAAGTTAGGAAGTAGCAGCAATAATCAAAGCTAGTTGGAACCTTCCATGGTGGTTGGCTGATGTATGTGTTTGATCTTTTCTCATGAGCATATTCAATACCATCTATTTTGAGTATTTTTAAATCACTTTAGTGAACATGTTTTGTTTGATTTTATGTGAAAAACGTGTCCAAATGACGAAGAAGAGCTGTCACGCTTTCTTCTTATTGTTCTACACTTTCCTAAAACAGGTCTGAGAATATTTCGCTTCTTTTCCTGATGAAAACACAATGGCAGCTACTAGGAGTTACCCCATGAAGCCCGTGCTAAGTGATGCAGCTTCCTACTTCTTAGAGACACAGAGTAGACTTCCACGACGAACTGGGTGTTTCTACTTTGAAACATGAAGAAAAATCAAAGTAAAAAACAATACACAACACAACACAATACAACATAACACACGAAAAGACAAAACAAAATAAAATGTGAGGTAAAAAAAAAGGAAAGGAGTTTGCTTGTTGTTTTTGCAGCTCATTCTCACAGAAATTCTACAGTGTGGAAGAAGGCTGTCCTTTTCCAGAGTGTTCATTACATGTCTTGTAATATTCTCTAAGTATTAGTGTGCATTGATAGCATTCATTTTAAATATTTTTATTGCAAAATGCACTATGCAAAGTAAAACACCTTTGAGAGTAAAGAGTTGACTTCCAGAAGCATATGTTCTAGAAAGTCAAAATCGGGAAAATTGAGATAAAGAAATCCTAAATATTTTATTATCAGAACTGTCGTTACAAATAGAATATGTTTACCCGTAAAAACACAAAAATAATGTTATGTAGACATGAAAGATGTTCCAAAGACATGTTATCATTCAATTTCTATTTTTCCTTCTTTCTTTCAAATCCTACAAACAACAAATTTTCCTCAGTAATTTTTCTTGTGACCATTCCTGATATTCTAGTGCTAGTTTGCAGAACTGGGTTAATGTGTTTTTTTAGTTTTTTTCCCTTCTCCACCTTTACAGAAGATTTCCAGATTAGCCTGATTGCAAACATAGGCATGCTACCATGGACCATTCATTAATTTCTTGGCATAGAAACTCATTCCTCCCTCTACAAAGGAAGTGACCATACCCTGTCATGCATATCTGAGCTATCCTCAGAACCCCTATCAGGCTGCCCCTCCCAGCCTATGATGTTAATAATTCTTTTATTAAATTTCTTGCCTCAAATGGTGTCTGTCTCAGTATGCTCATTTATCCTGAAATTTGAAAATTTCCCATAGCAGTGGATTTCTCAAAATATGATAAGTATACAAAATGATGTAAGTAGTTCTTTCTATATATACACATGATGCAATGAGGTACTATCTCTATAGTAACACAATAACTTATTTTAAAATTTAACTATATAAAAATCACTATACCATAGGTGTGTGGGTTCATTTCTGGATCTTCAATCCTGTTCCATTGATCCTCCTGCCTGTCACTGTACCAATACCATGCAGTTTTTAACACTATTGCTCTGTAGTATTGCTTGAGGTCAGGGATACTGATTCCCCCAGATTTTCTTTTGTTGCTGAGAATAGTTTTAGCTATCCTGGGTTTTTTGTTGTTCCAGATGAATTTGATAATTGCTCTTTCTAACTCTGTGAAGAATTGAGTTGGGATTTTGATGGGTATTGCATTGAATCTGTATAGTGCTTTAGGCAAAATGGCCATTTTAACTATATTGATTCTACCGATCCATGAGCATGGGAGGTTTTCCCATTTTTTGAGGTCTTCTTCCATTTCCTTCTTCAGAGTCTTGAAGTTCTTGTCATACAGATCTTTTGCATGTTTGGTAAGAGTCACCCCAAGATACTTTATACTGTTTGTGGCTATTGTGAAGGGGGTCATTTCCCTAATTTCTTTCTCAGCCTGCTTGTCCTTTGAGTATAGGAAGGCCACTGATTTGCAAAGAGGCTGAAAACATCCAATGGAAAAAAGATAGCCTTTTCAACAAATGGTGCTGGTTCAACTGGAGGTCAGCATGCAGAAGAATGCGAATTGATCCATCCTTGTCTCCTTGTACTAAGCTCAAATCCAAATGGATCAAGGACCTCCACATAAAGCCAGACACTCTGAAGCTAATAGAAAAGAAACTGGGGAAGACCCTTGAGGACATCGGTACAGGGAGAAAGTTTCTGAACAGAACACCAATAGCGTATGCTCTAAGAGCAAGAATTGACAAATGGGACCTCATAAGGTTACAGAGTTTCTGTAAGGCAAAGGACACCATCAAGAGGACAGATCGGCAACCAACAAATTGGGAAAAGATCTTCACCAATCCTACATCAGATAGAGGGCTAATATCCAATATATATAAAGAACTCAAGAAGTTAGACTCCAGAAAACCGAACAACCCTATTAAAAAATGGGGTACAGAGTTAAACAAAGAATTCTCACCTGAAGAACTTCGGATGGTGGAGAAGCATCTTAAAAAATGCTCAACTTCATTAGTCATTAGGGAAATGCAAATCAAAACAACCCTAAGATTTCATCTTACACCAGTCAGAATGGCTAAGATTAAAAATTCAGGAGACAGCAGGTGTTGGAGAGGGTGCGGAGAAAGAGGAACACTCCTCCACTGCTGGTGGGGTTGCAAATTGGTACAACCACTCTGGAAAGCAGTCTGGCGGTTCCTCCGAAAACTGGGCACCTCACTTCCAGAAGATCCTTCTATACCACTCCTAGGCATATACCCAGAGGATTCCCCATCATGTAAAAAGGATACATGCTCTACTATGTTCATAGCAGCCCTATTTATAATTGCCAGATGCTGGAAAGAACCCAGGTATCCCTCAACAGAAGAGTGGATGCAAAAAATGTGGTATATCTACACAATGGAGTACTATTCAGCCATTAGAAACAATGAATTCATGAAATTCTTAGGCAAATGGATGGAGCTAGAGAACATCATACTAAGTGAGGTAACCCAGACTCAAAAGGTGAATCATGGTATGCACTCACTAATAAGTGGTTATTAACCTAGAAAACTGGAATACCCAAAACATAATCCACACATCAAATGAGATACAAGAAGAAAGCAGGAGTGGTCCCTGGTTCTGGAAAGACTCAGTGAAACAGTATTTGGCAAAACCAGAACGGGGAACTGGGAAGGGGTGGGAGGGAGGACAGGGGAAGAGAAGGGGGCTTGCGGGACTTTCGGGGAGTGGGGGGGGGCGAGAAAAGGGGAAATCATTTGAAATGTAAATAAATTATATCGAATAAAAAAAATAACAATAAAAAAAAAGAAAAAAAATCACTATACCAAAGCAAAGTGTTCCTGTGATACATAGCTCTTAAGTATTATCACAATTTAAAAAGGCTGATAGAGCCAGGCATGAAAAAAGTTACCCTGTGTATGGATTACATAAAAGTAAGCCTAAAAATAGAATATCGACATAAAAAAATTAAGCAGACACAGTGGGTCATAGAGAAGGGGAAATCAGATAGTCTGCTTCTAATTCTAGGATTTCTAGCAAGAAATCATGTTTTCCCTTCTGGAATTTCATGGAAGAATTATGTGGTTCTCATCTTAACAAACTGTCATTACCACCTATAACTTATGTCTGTATGTGTGTTTATGTTTATTCTGTCTATTGAAAATTAATTTGGGGGTTTGGGAGATTGCTCAGCAGTTAAGAGATCTGACTGCTCTTACAGAGGTCCTGAGTGCAATTCCCAGCAAACACATGGTGGCTCACAAGGGGATCCAACGCCCTCTTCTGGTGTGGCTGAAGAGAGCAACAGTGTACTCACATACATATAATAAAAAAGTAAAGTAAAAAAAGATAAATAAAAGAAATTAATTTTTTCAGATTATATTCTGATCACAGCATCATCTGCCTCACTTCCTCCCAGATCCTCCTCAAGTCCTTCCTCTCTCTTTTTAGAAAGCAAACAGGAAAATAAAACCAAAAACCATACAAAAAGCAGATTATTGAAATGAAACAACAAAGCACGAGAACCACATATACACAAAAATAGGCACACATACACTCACAAACACACACTAAAATATAAAACCAGAAATGTTGATATACAAGTAACAGACCAATAAGGTAAAAATCAAACAAACAAATAAAGCCTAAACAAAGCAAGATGAGACCAAAAAGAAAAAGATGTCATGAAATTTGTTGGGTTGTCTAGTGCTATCTATGCTGGGCATGGGGCCCAGTGTATGCTCTTTGACTTCATGCAAGGAATCTATAGAACTTTCTCTCTTGGATTACATTTCCTAAATTCTGTGTATAAATGTATTGCAGCACAGACATCAAAACTCTCTTCCAAAGCAACATTTTCATGATTTTACAGCATTATTAGCCATAAACAAAAAGAAAAACATAGTGACAAATGAAAGGTTTTCAAAGTCAGGAACTGTCACTTACAACTATAATTTTAAGCTATGGGATTATTAATAGTAAATACTAATATCTGAATCTTAGATATGTCTACCCAACTATACCCCAAATCTTTCATCTTCAAAATAATAAAACCTTAGCCAAAGCCTTAAAGATACAGGAATATTATATTGCCCTTGTTGTACACAATTTAGTTAAAATTATTGGCCCATCTATTTACTCTCTTTCACCTGGCAATTTATTTTTCTATTTTTTATTTATGTTGTATTTTAATTAAATAATTAATCAATTTATTTATTCACTTTGCATTCTAATGGTAGGCATCTCATTCTCCTCCCAGACTTCCCCACATGCCTTGCCTTACCCCATTCCTCCTTCCCTTCACCTCTTAGAAGGGGGATGTACCTTCTGGGAGCCAACCCAACGTGGCACCTAAAGCCACTCCAGAACTAGGTAAATCCTCTCCCACTAAGCCCAGACAAGATTTCCCAGTTAGGGGAGCAAGATCCACAGGCAGGCAACAGAATCAGGGTAAGACACTACTTCAGTTGTTAGGGAACCCTCATGCAGACCAAACTACACATCTTACACATCTGAGTTATATATATATATATACATATGCATGGGTGAGGGCTGGGTCCAGCCCATGTATGCTCTTTGGTTGCTGGTTCAGTATCTAAGAGACCCCCAAAGTGTCAATCACCTGCATTTTAAAACCAATGAGATTTAGTTATTTGAATCATAGGTGCAAATAAGTCTCACAGTCTAGACACATTTTGTCAAGATGTTTTCATTAGTGTCTTATCTCTATTAGCAAAATAAGGATAAAATCTAGTGACCGTGAGAAAGACATCAAAACTGAAAACAGCAAAAACAGTTATCCTTACCCCAAGACAAGGGGGTAAGGATATGGGAATGCATATTAACAAGTGGATGTGATTTTCATTTTTTTATTAGTTATTTTTACACACTCCATATTTTGTTCCCCACCCTGCCAACCCCTGTCCACTCTCTGACTGTTCCACATCCCATACCTTCTCCCCTTCTCCTGTCTCCAAGTGGATGTCCCTACACCTGAACCCATATGACCTCTAAACTCCCTGGGGCCTTCAGTCTTTTGAGAACATTAGGAACATAATCTCTGAATGAACACAAACCAGGCAGTCCTCTATTGTATATGTGCTAGGCGCCTCATATAAGCTGGTGCATGCTGCCTGTTTGGAGGTCCAGTGTCTGAGAGATCTTTAAATAAATTTTTGCAAGTTTAAAATGTTATTACCAGCAAAAGATTATGAGAAAACCATAGATGTAAAAGACACTAAATGAAATTTTGAGGCCAATTTCCCTTCAAATTTGCAAACAATATACATTTCTTATTTATTGCTGCTGATTTAGATTTTTTTCTACTTTAACAAAAAGACTCATGCTGCTTTATAAAATAAAACTAATGCTCTTTAATAAGAGAGTCTACAGTGGAAAACTCCTTTGTCCTTTACATCATAGAGAAAATGATAAAATTCTAAATAGCAAAAAATGCCAGCTACAAAAATCTGTGCTAAGACTTAATGATGTAGAAAAAGACCTGGTTCATGATTTAAAATAGAACTAAGAACCTGATCTTGATTACACTAAGAACACCCTATACTAACACTCATTATATATTCAAATCATTTGTAAAATGATAATTATTCAAATCATATAAAAAATGAATGTACTTCTAGATCACTGTGAGTACAGGATAAGGTGGAAATTATAGCAACTTGCACTTGTATGAATGTTTTAATTCCACATTAGGGTGCAACAACTTTTAAAGACTTTCTACAAAGTATATATTTTCTAGGATCACCAAGAAATAAGATTAATATAATTCCTTTATCATAAGCTAAACATGTGGTGAAATATGTTAGAAAAAGTGTTAGAAATTCAAGGTAAACTGAAATATCTATTGATATTGCAAATGATTATAAGATGTAGAAAATTTTAGTTGTGTAGAAAAGGAGAAGAAAACCTTTTATTTTATCTCTCAAAAAATATACTCAGCAGACCACCTATTTTTCTAATCCAGTGTGCTTCTAACTGTGCAGATTTATCTTTATATGCTAAGAATGAATACAATGAAACAATGTTTAATATATTTCTTGTTTAATATATGAGTAGTTAACTCATTTTTAATTCCTAGAACTTGATGGCAGTTGACTTAAAATATTAGTTATTCTTTTTTTTTTTATTCGATGTATTCTTTATTCACATTTCAAATGATTTCCCATATTCTGGGTCCCCACTCCCCACAAGTCCCATAAGCCCTCTTCCCTACCCCTGGTCCTCCATCAAGTCCTTCCCACTTCCCTGTTCTGGTATTCCCCTATACTGTTGCATTGAGTCTTTCCAGAACCAGGGGTCATTCCTCTGTTCTTTGTGGATTATTTCTTGGGTATTCCAAGTTTCTAGGTTATTATCCACTTATCAGTGAGTGCATACCATGACTGATCTTTTGAGACTGGGTTACCTCACTTATTATGATGTTCTCCAGCTCCATCCATTTGTCTAAGAATTTAATGAATTCATTGTTTCTAATGGCTGAATAGTACTCTGTTGTCTAAATATACCACATTTTTTGTATCCATTCCTCTGTTGAGGGACACCTGGGTTGTTTCCAGCTTCTGGCTACTACAAATAGGGCTGCTATGAACATAGTGGAGCATGTGTTCCTATTACATGCTGGGGAATCCTCTGGGTATATGCCCAGGAGTGGTATAGCAGGGTCTTCCGGAAGTGCCATACCCAGTTTTCTGAGGAGCCGCCAGACTGATTTCCAAAGAGGTTGCACCATCTTACAATCCCACCAGCAGTGGAGGAGTGTTTCTCTTTCTCCACATCCTTGCCAGCACCTGCTGTCTCCTGAGTTTTTGACCTTAGCCATTCTGATTGGTATGAGGTGCCCACACACCTATGGTCACTTGATCTTTGACAAAGGAGCTGAAAGCATCCAGTGGAAAAAAGATAGTCTTTTCAACAAATAGTTATTCTTAATACCTATCAACAATAATCTTAAACATGACTTTTGAGTAAGAAAATGGTTAGGTACAGCCACCTTTAGTTTCCTGTCTTCTATTTCCATATATGCTTCTGCTTGTTTCCTGCTATGTTGGAACTTGTTGCCTCTCTTCTATATTCTTATTTGACTTTGGATTCCCAATCTTTTGCTGATTACTGAGAGATTCTTGTAATTTCAGGTCAGGCAGTTTTAACTTTGAGCTACATGGCCCCGCGTCTGCTCCACTCCTTCTATCATTTAGTATTAGAAAAGTGCAGCTCTGTTGACCCTTAGTAATGAAGTTTTTTTAGCATATCTAAACCTATTTTTTTCTCTAAGGAGTCAAGAACATAGCAACCTAATTGCTTTTAGCCTAAAAGTTAGTTGAAAGAGATTGCAGAGTAGCTTTATCATTACTGTAAAGGCTGAGATTGAAGGGAAAAGAACCTGTAATTAGGAGGTTATGTGATGAATTTCAATTGGACTTCAGGATGCCATCTGGTAATATAAATTACAAAGCGATCACCATCATGACTCTGTCGATATTATAACTGCCTTTGGACAAATATGTCCCTTAAGAAGCACTGAAAGACCTATGTGAGAAGTGAACAGGTATAAGTCATAGACAATATGGAGAACGTTTATGATTCTCAGAGACTATTATCAGCATTATTAGAAAAATACTCAATGATGCTGGGCAGTGGTAACACTTGCATATAATTCCAGCACTTGGGATGTAGCTACAGGCAGATCTCTGAGTTTGAGGCCATCTTTGACTACAAAGTGCAGGACAGCCATTGCTACACCATCTCAAAAAAACCTTCCTTGAAAAAACCCCCCAAAACAAACAAACAACAACAACAAAACAAGTGGACTGAATAGATTGCTCAATGGTGAAGAGCACTGGCTGCTTTTCCAGAGGTCTTGAGTTGAATTCCTAGCAACCACATGGTTGCTCACAACCATTTGTAATGGGATTCAGTGCCCTCTTCTGCTGTGTCTGAAGACAGTGACAGTGTACTCATATACATAAAATAAATAAATAAATACATAAATGAATCTTTAAAAAAGCAGAACAGAACAAGCAAGTTCATGAACAAAGAAAGAAGAAAGAAGCTCAGTGAGCCCAGACATAATCGTAACATCTCAGGTTCTTTGTCACATGAGTGAAATCTACTCAGACATTCCCCTTGTTCACAGTACAGCCATCTTTGCACTTCATTACTGTTCTTGATAGTAAGAAACGTATTTTATGGCCATTGTACTTAACACATGGTGTTAACACTGGATCAGATATTGAAATACCTGGTGAAATGTAGAGAAGTTCAAATATGAGACTAATAGTAGGCAAGAAATGTAACCACTTACAATAAATAAGTCATGTGCATCTATGTACCTTACATAAACTATGACATACTTCCTCCTTTTCGCTGTATTAGAGGTAGATTCTTTTATAAGTTATCAGGCAAGGAACTGATATGTTTCAATGTTTAGACAACATATGTTCTGTTTGTGAGTGGCAATGAGCTTGAGTCCCAAGGGACTCAATAACTCTATAACTTTTGGACATTAAAGAAATAATAATTTTAACAGTTGGAACCATGTCTTTTTTTCAAATGCAAACACTTTTATTGACTTGCAAGTAAGTAAATAACCTACTGTTGAGACCTCACCTACTGTTCAATTTGGAAAAAGCATAATAGTCATTATTCTTATAATTCTAAAAGATGTTATGAACTTGCCACAGACAACCTTCCCTTTAGTCATCAAGACGATGGGATAGTCACACAGCCTTGCAAACGTAACTTCACACACTGCACAGAATACTTAGCTGAACAGCTTATTCTAAAGAGTAAAATCAGGGCAAAGGGAAATGATTATTTGATTAAGGGAGGGGAAATAGCAGCACGTATTTAAAACTTAGAATTGTGAAATGCAGAGAAACCCTGTGTCAGTGCAGAAATTAACCCTTGCTCATGAGGTAAAGTCAGCATTGTATTTTCACCTAACCCATCTCTCCGCTACTGAGATCACTACAATCACATCACATAACTTTTTAATATTACACAACAAAGGAAAACTAAATAAATGTGAAATGTATAAGTTAGGATGTTTGACAGTTACTTACCTATGTCTGGCATGTAGTAAGTACTCAGAGAAATATTAGAATTTTAAGTGAAAATGATTATTCCAAAAACCTAATGAAGATATGTTTTTGTGGGTCCTGCTGGCTGCATAAGGAGCAGTGTGACACAGCTCCTGCCCCTGGAGCATCATAAGACCATTGTTCCCCACATGTGCTGAAGGTGCCTGTTGCCCAGAAACAGATCTGTTGTCTCTTCTATTTTACTTTCGATCTCTCTTTTGGAGAATATACTTGCCCAATGAAATAAAATAGATGTGGTTCTCAAAAATGAGGGATGGAGGTGGTCATGAGTCTGTAGAGTATTAGGAGCAAGCCTTTTTCTTGGCCTTTAGGGCCATGGAAAACAGCCGAGACAGCGGTAAACACAGAGGTCATAAAAGCAGATATGGTCCTTTGTAGAAACATTTCATTGCAAGACATGTTCTTGAACTCGTAATTATGGTGAGATACATGTACATTCTGGTCCAATGACTGCTGCATTAATTAGCCAGGGTGAAGTTGGGGGCATCAAGGATAGAGAGTTAACATGGTCTCAAGAAGAAAATGTATAGACAGGAAAAGAAGGAATGTAGAGAAAACAAGAAGTCATAGATGAGCTAATCTTATAGGAGAATGACTTGCTTACTATACAGAAACAAATAGTATTAGAAGGAAAGTTCATGAGGCTATGGAGTTGCTAGGATAAGGAAATAAAGACTAGAGAATTAAAGGATGATGTAAAAGCATATAAAAATTTAGCACTTTTTTCTCCCAGCTACTTGAAGAATTGGAGACAGCGAAGTCTAGAGAGATATTAAAGAAAATTATCTGCTTTACTTGAATATATTTTAAAATTTTGCAAGAAATCATTTTAACCTTAGTAGTCTGTTACCTTTCTGCTCGCACATGCAAATAGTTACTGAAGACTGCTGTCTGCTGGACTCGGAAACCACAAGAACAATACTCAGCTACCTGTGAAGAAGAGTGTGGGTACCAACTGTAAGAAAATGTGCTTTGCCTTTGTGTTTAACTTCTGTTTTAAGGAAGCAGAGGTAGGAACTAATGATCTGGGATTCAAAATATATGTAAATTTAAGGATTTCTAAAAAAAGAGACTATTGGCAATGTTCAAAGCCTTGATATGTAGATAGGTAGATAGATAGATAGATAGATAGATAGATAGATAGATAGATAGATAGATAGATAGATAGATAGATAGATAAATAGATAGATAGATGATAGATAGATAGATAATAGATAGATAGATAGATAGATAGATAGATAGATAGATAGATAGACAGATGTAGATATAGATACATATTATAAATAAAAGACTAGGTTCAGTCTCTATGGAGGAGCTAGAAGGAAGGAAGAATGATGAGAATCTCCAGGCAAAGAGAGAGCACTTGAACTGACAGCTTGCATTCACTACTGACTCCAAGTCATTATTGACTTAGTGCTGCTCCCAGTGCCACCCTGCTCAGGACTGAGGCAGGACCTCAGTATGTTTTGCACATTATATTAAACACTCAGTGCAATACTGGAAGATGATGAGATTGTCACACTTGACTATGATGGAGCCACTAAATATAAAAAGAGAGTCTAGCCCATAGAATAAAATATTAAAAGCCTCATTTCATAGAATACATAATTTATTCTTAATAACGTTATAAAAACTGAATTTGTGTTCTAAAAACTGACTATGCTCCTTTGATACAGATGTGTCAGAATTCCTTTCTGCCACATGGAGTTCACAATGCATTGCAAGATAACAGGTTAGGTATAACACAGGCGTGTAGAGGATAAAGAAGCTGTGGAACAGTAACTTTCTTGATAAAAATGCCATTGGCTTTAATGGCTGTCCTTACCGTACTGAATCATTTCAACTAGACTAAATGTTTTAAGCATGGACAATATCATATGAACTAGGAGAAAATTCTCCTCTTACATAATTCTGTTATCCCAAAGCTTAAATGAGGTGGCCACTGAAAGTCTCCCTCCCAATGTCAGAGGCAGACTCACCCTGCCCCCACCTGCCTCCCCAGACTCATTTAAGAGGAGCGTTCCTCTTTTCCATGCTATCAAGTCTAGGCGGTAATTAAACACATTATAAAGTTGTAGGCACTGATGTTAATTTGAACTCATTCACCCCACAGTTTTATTATTATTATTATTATTATTATTATTATTATTAATCTCTTTTCTATATACTCCAGATACTATTTCCCTCTCAGTCTACCCTCCTACTCTTCCACATCCCACACCTCCACCCTGCGCCGCTGTCTCTCCAAGAATGTCCAACCCCATCCTAACAGACCTCTAAACTCCCTGGGGACTCCAGTCTCTTGAGGTTTACGTACATATTCTCTGACTGAACACAGACCCTGCAGTCCTCTGCTGTATATGTGTAAGGGGCCTCATGCCACCTGGGGTATGCTACCTGGTTGGTGATCCAGTGACTGAGAGATCTCAGGGGGCCAGCTTAATTGAGACTGTGGTCCTCCTACAGGGTCATCCCCCACCTCAGCTTCTTCCAGCATTTCTCTTTGTCCATTGACTGGGTAAAAATCTCTGCATTTGACACATTCAATTGCTTGTTAGGTCTTTAGGCAGTCAAGTTTTTGTGAGCGCTCCATAGCCTCAGTAATAGTGTCAGGCCTTGGGGCCACCCCTTGAGCTGCATCCCACTTTGGTCCTGCCTCTGGACCTTCTTTTCCTCAGGCTCTTCTCCATTTCCATCCCTGTGGTTCTTTACGACAGGAACAATTATGGGCCATAGTTTTGACTGTGAGATGGCCACCCCATCCCTCACTGGATGCCCTGTCTTTCTGCTGGTCTTTACAAGTCCCCTCTCCCCACTACAGGGCATTTCATCTAGGGTCCTTCCCTTTGAGTCCTGAGAGTCTCTCACTTCCCATGTCACTGGGTCACTCTAGAGGGTCCTCCCACCCCCCCAATCTCCTGAGGTTGCCTGTTTCCATTCTTTCTGATGGCCCTCAGGACTTCAGGGCTTTCCCTCCCACCTAGTACCAGATCATTCTAACCCAGTACCAGTTCCCCACTTCTCCCCATCCACTCCTGCTTCCCTCCCTTCCCCCTTGTGGTTACTTTCATCTCTCTCCTAAGCAGGACTGAGGCATCTCACTTGGGCCCTTCAGGTTGTTGAATTTTTGAGTTCTGTGGACTGTATCTTCAATATTCTCTACTTTTATTTTTGGCGAATATACACTTATTAATGAGTACATACCATGCATGTCCATTTGGGTCTGAGTTACCTCACTCAGGATGATAATTTCTAGTTCCATCCATTTGTGTGCAAAATTCAGGATGATTTCATTCTTAATAGCCGAGTAGAATTCCATTGTGTAAATGAACCACATTTTCTGTATCTATTCTTCTGTCATGGGATATCTGGTTTGCTTCCAGCTTCTGACTATCACAAATAAGGCCTCTATGATCATTGTGGAACACGTGCTCCTATAGCATGGTAGAGTGTCTTTTGGGTATATTCCCAGGAGTGGTATTGCTGGGACTCTAGGTAGATCTATTTCACATTTTCTAAGGAAACTCTAGATTGATTTCCAGAATGGTTGTATCAGTTTGCAGTCCCACCAGCAAAGGAGGAGTTTTCTTCTTTTTCCACATCTTTGACAACAGTGTTGTTACCTGGTTTTTTGAACTTAGCCATTCTGATGGGTGTAAGGTGGAATCTCAGGGTCATTTTGATTTGACTTTGAACATTTCTTTAAGTGCTTCTCAGCCTTTTGATATTCCTCTGTCATGAATTTCCTGTTTAGTTCTATGCCCCATTTTTTCATTGGGTTGTAGGGTTTTTTGATGTCTTCTTGAAGTCTTTATATATTTTGAAAAGTACACCTCTATTGGATGTGAGCTTAGTCAAGATTTATTTCCCCAATCTGTAGGTTGCCAATTTGTCTTATTGACTATGTCCTATGCCTTAAGGAACCTTCCATTTTCATGAGGTCCAATGTATCAATTCTTGATCTTAGAGTGTGAGCCATTGGAGTTCCATTTAGGAAATTTCCCCCTGTGCTGATCCCACTTTCTTTTTTCTCTTTTTTTCTATTCTTTTTATTTTCTATATCTTTGTTTACATTTCAAATTACTTTCCAGTGTATCTGGTTTTATGTTGAAGTCCTTGATCCACTTGGACTTTGTGTAAGGGGACAAATATGGGTCTATTTTCATTTTTTTACATACAGTCAGTTAGACCAGCACCAATTATTGAAGACACTTTCTTTTTTCCATTGTATATTTTTTGCTTCTTTGTCAAGTGTGCATAGTGTATGGTTTTATTTCTGGGTATTCAGTTCTGTTCCATTGATCAACCTGTCTGCCTCTGTACCAATACTATGCAGTTTTTATCACTATTGCTCTGTAGTAGAACTTAAGGTCAGGCATGGTGATTTACCCCAGCCATTCTTTTATTGTTAAGAATTGTTTTCCTATATTGTTTTTTTGCCTTTCCAGATGAATTTGACAATTTCTTTTTTCATGTCTTTGAAAAATTCTGTTTAGATTTTGACAGAAATTACATTGATTCTATAGATTGCCTTTGGTAAGATGGTCATTTTTACTATGTTAATTTTACTCATGCCAATCCATGAGCATGGGAGAGCTCTCCATTTTCTGAGATTTTCTGATTTTCTTTGATTTCTTTCTTTCTTTCTTAATCACACTAGATCCCAGAATCAAATCTCTAACGTGAAAATGTTGGTGTCTAACTTGCAAAGCCATTAGAAAGATGAGTGATATTATATACAAGGGAAGCATCATCAATATGAGATTTACTTTACTATTCTGAAGACATTTGGTGAAGCACATTTTTTATTATTTTCATAGTGTGTGCGGTTATTTTTTCATTTTTTTTTGTTTTGTTGCTGTTACTTTCTTTGCTTTGTCTTGTTTTTGAGATAGGGTTTCACTGTGCAGGACTGGGCAGACTTTGCATGTATGTATATGCACAATGTGTGAGCAGTAACTGTGGAGACAAGAATAAGAGTTTGTATCCCATCAATTTACAAGTGTTTTGAGCTACAATGCGAGCATTGGGGACCAAACTTAGTTCCTCAGCTAGAACAACCAATTCTCTTGAAGGCTGAGCCATATCTCCATCCCTAGAATTTTTTTCTTGAAATAAATGCTGAAAGTATGAATAAGATTAAAATGCACATGAAATACTGAATAACACTTAATTGCTTATTTTAATTTAGTAAATAGTGCAGATAAATTATATGTCAACAAGCCTGGTACAAAAGGATATGTTGCAATATGCTTATGAAATTGACATTAGGAAACAAGATAAACACTGAAATATTCCAGGATAAATAGAAAACTTTTCCTTTAAAGGATAATATCTTATCTGATATGTGCCTGTCTATCATCCTGTTTCCTTATCTGTGTATATACGTATCTGCCCATGTATAGGGATAATGATGTAAACAAATTCACACACCAAGTCATTTGTCCACATAGACAGCATATGCACATACACAACACACACACACACACACACACAAACACACACACACACACACACACACACAAAAGGTGAGAGAGAGAAAATGTAAAATTCCACAAATGTTCCTGTGCAAGTTTCCTGTTCTGTTTCTGAATATTTTAAGTTCTAATAAAAGTATTCTGCCTATATTTGCACAGGAAGTACTTAGAAACTGAAGCTTTGACAGTGTAAGCAACCATCATCTTTTCAACACCACAGGAAAATTCTACCACAAACTGACTATACAAAATGCCTTGATGACTTAGGAGGCATTGGTGTTTTATTCATTTCAATATTTCTTATACTTTTAGGCACAGGGTAGTAAAAATGTTTCCTGATTACATAAATATAAATATTCAATATTGATGTTTCTAGATAAGAGTCTGTGTGCACATAGGCATGTGTTAGTGCAAATCATTTATTCTTAATGGTGGTGGTGGTGGTGGTGTGTGTGTGTGTGTGTATCTGTGTGTGTGTGTTTGTGTATGTGTGTGTGTGTGTGTGTATCATGACCTAAAGCACCACCTTGTATGTTTCATGTAGCACTTTCTGATTAGAATATATTTAAATATATTTTCCTAACTATATTCCCATGTGCTGTATATGTAAATCAATAGCTTATTGGGTCTCTTCTTTTCTTTCTTTTTGCATTTATTTTCATCACTATTTTTTCCAGCGTTGAAACCCCTAAGATGGATTCCTATCAAGAAGCTGAGTTTGAAAATGGTTATATAACACAAGGTGACAGGAGAGAAACATAACAATGCTTTCCAATTCCTGAAAGGTCACAATCTTTCATCAAAAAATAACAGTGACTACATGAGCGTGCAAGCGCGCGCACGCACACACACACACACACACACACACACACACACAGAGAGAGAGAGAGAGAGAGAGAGAGAGAAACTCACAGAGAGAAAGACAGAAAGATAAAGAGAGAGAGAAAAAGAGAGAGAAGTCACAAATATACAATACATTTCCAAACATGTCAGTTAATCTATTGTATACCCTGGCTGTCAGTGTACCAATTTACCAGTATAGAAAATGTCTTGAGATCAAGAAGAAGGAGGACTGAAGTGGGGGTGCTTTGTTTCCTCTGAGAAAGGGAACAAAATACTCACAGGAACAATTATGGAGACAAAGTGTGGAGCAGACTGAAGGAAAGGCTACCCAGAGACTGCCCTACCTGGGGAATCATACAATAACCAGTCACCAAACCCCAACACTATTATGGATGACAAGAAGTGCGCACCAAAAGGAGCCTGTTATGATTATCTCCAGAGGGGCCCTGCCAGAGCCTTATACATACAGAGGCGGATACTAGCAGCCAACCATTGGATTGAGCATGTGGTCCCAAGTGGAGGAGTTGGAGGGTGGACTGGAGGAGCTGAGGGGGTTTACAGCCCCATGGGAAGAACAAAGATGTCGGCCAACCAGACACCCCAGGACTCCCAGGGACTAAACCATCAACCAAGGGGTACACATGGTTCCAGACAAAAGTGTGGCAGAGGAATGCCTTGTTGGGCATCAGTGGAAGGAGAGGTCCTTGGTCCTGTGAAGGCTCAATAGATGCCCCAACAAAGGGAAATTGAGGGAGGGAGGTCAGAATGGATAGGTGGAGGAGCATATACTTGGAGGCAAGGAGTGGGAGGAGAAGTTGGGGGTTTTGGGGGAGGGGAAAAACTGGGAAATGTTTTAGTATATGAAATATAAATGAAGAATATATTCAATTAAAAAAAGAAAGTAGGACAAAAAGGGCAATCAGAAAAGAAATACTGGGGTATAGTGAATTAAAGTGTGATTTAACAAAATATAATGAAAAAAAAGAAAATGTCTTGAAAGGGAAAAATGTAAACATACATCCTGTTCTTTAAATTAACATCCTTTTGGATATCATTTTTCTTTTCCCTTTGTATCCAATAGTTATTTGCTTAAACATAACAGTGTTTCCAAATTCAGAACATATTAGGCGCTGAAGTTCAATTCTGTTTTTTTACACAAATAAAATAATATGAATTATTTTGTTTTTTCATAATTAGCAAAATGTACAATTTCCTTGGGTTGCATGGTTAACTACACCCATTTTTCAAAAAGTATAAAAACACATGATTAATTAATCTATTTAAAATTTAGAATACACTTATTGATATAAATGGTCATATTATCTCTGGTTTAAAATATGATCCTACAGGAAAAAATCTACTGTGCTCAAGCAATTTATTTTCTTATAAAAGTAAAGATAAATTCATCCTTAAACTATTATTTCAAAGGAATTATAGCTGTATTTTATAGGAGATATATTAATTTAAAAACATGTTTGCAAAAGCAGATCTTGGAAATGATGTAAATAGTGATAATTTTACTACTTCCAAGCCACAAAGAATGAATGTCTTCTGTTTTATGGGGACAAATTATCAATAGAGTGAATTTGATTCATAAATGAAATAAAGTCTTCCTTGAATTAGAGTTAAAGCAGTGAGACAGTGGCATTCATTTTACCTCACTCAGTGGGTATGTAGTTAAACATAGAAGAAGGCAGAGGAAAGGAAAACAATATCTCATGGACACTGGCCTAAGGACACACCCCCGTCAAGTAGGTCACACCCCGCTACGTTTGTTTTCTTTCCTAATAGCTTCTCAAGTTAGAAAGTTTCCAAATGCTTAGACAGTTACCAAGTAACCTTCACTATCCATCAAAAAATAAATTATTAAAAAGAATTACTTGACATATGCTTACATTTTGTTGATTTGCATGATATTACATTTGTAGGTTGATAAGGAGGTATACCTACAGCAAGAATATTAAACAGCTAAACTGTCATTTTGGGAATTTGTTGTTTATCTGTGTTCTGAGTGTGTATGTAGGCATGAGATTATGAAATAGAACGAATTCACTATTATATGCATCTAAAATACTGGAGGTTCATGCGTTGAAAGTTTTACCCACAAAACAGCTATGTTCGAAAATATGTTTTGGAGAATTGATGAGACTTGCTTGGTAGTTTTCCAATAAATTAGTAGATTTCTAATTATATGTGGTTATCTGAAGATAATACAAACCCAGGAGATATGACCTACTTAAAGTAGGTGTGCCCTTAAGGCAGTGTTCATGAATAGTTCATTGTTTCCTGTCTGTTATGACTTGACTAGTTTTAGTCTGACTTAAGTTGCTTCCATTACTTTCTGCTTTGTCAGATCCCTAAGGTCTTGAAGAAATAAGACACCATAGACTAAAACCTCTAAACCCAAACAAAAATAAAGTTTTCTACCATTAAATTGATTTTCTCAAGTCAGGACAGCAGAAGAAGTCTAACTGAGACATGGGGCCTTTGTTTTTCCTGAAAAATCTTTATGACCAGCACAAAGGCACACCTAGCATGAAGGTTAGTATTTTGTCATTTTTACAGACTCTATACTCATCTGGGAGCTTGGACTCTAGGCATGCAGTTGGGTGGTGATCTTGATCGGATTAATTGAGATGAACAGACAACACATACACTTTTTGTCAGTGGAATCTTAGTCTGTGTAAGTGAAGAATAAGAGGAGTCAAGCAATAGCACCACTTCATTATGGTCTGCTTTGTGACTATGGTAAGAAATGGCTAACTGCCTCACTTTCTTGATGTTGAACTTTCCCTGTTAGATGGACTTTATCGATGCATTATGAACATGGATAAGGCCTTTCTTCTTAAGTGTCTCTCATGATAATGTTTTATACACCAATGGAAGAGACACTGAGACATTAAAGATGTTAAAGGGTAAGTTTCCCGTTTTCTATTCAATGGGCATCACAAGTGAATTAGCCCTGAGTCAATGAAGTTAGCTGTGTTTCCTGCCATGTTCATGTTAAGTGCCATCTTCACCATGGTATAACTTTTATGAAAGAGCACAAGTCATTGTTATTACACCACTTACTGGGTATTTTCCTATAAGAGCATCGGCTTATGTCAGTAAAGCAACATAAAAGCAGTATGTTTGAAGACTGACCTATTTTGTAGGAAGAAGATAAGAAAAAAAAAAACATAACCCTTTTTCAGTTTGCAATCCCCTGAATATTTCTTATGTTCAAAGGAGAGATGACATAAGTAAGAAACAGGAAAACCTGAATGACCTACACACGTAAGATGAGAAATTTATGAGTATTTCATAAAAGGGTTGAGATCTGGGCCAAGCCTTAAAAAAAGGAGGATTTTCATAGGTAACTAGAGCCCTTTCTTTTCAAAGAAGAGAAGTATAAGTCTAAATTAAATAAAGATTTCTTTTGCATTAGTATGTTGTGCTTGTCCATTGTAAGCTCACTCAGGTGTTTGAACTCTTACTTTCTAGCTAGCAGCACTGCTTTTAGGAAGATGGTGGAAACTTTAGGAGGTTGAACCAGATAGAATTATTGGTTCACTGAGGGCAGGTTTTGAGAGTTTTGATCTGATCCTATCCAATCTCCTTCCCGTCTGGGAAGGAAATCTAGGGAGTTGTGTCTCACTCCAGTTGCAATGGTTTCCTCCCATGATGGATAATATCCCTCCTTCAACTAAATTCCAAGCAAATCTTACCTTCCTTACATTGCTTCTTGTAATGTTTTTGCACAGAGATATAAGACTAATACCTCATCACAGTATTTCTCAGGAAAGATGCTATTAATAGTCTATGTGCTAAGATATATTTTCAGTTGCCTCTAGTGCTAAATAAACCTTACAGTATGTGCAATCAATATATTCAGTCTATTTAATTCTTCAAGTAAAATAATAATACAGGGAAAAAGAATAGACTTTATTGTAGAAGAAAAGATAGTTAAGCCAATAGAAGCTTTGTAATAACTGACTATTGACATGTTGAACTTTAGACCTAAAAGTGTTAAAATAGCCCCTTGGTTATTAAATGACATATATCTGCATATCCATTTAAAATATTGTAAATTATATATATATATATATATATGTGTGTGTGTGTGTGTATATATATATATACATATATATATACATTCATACATACACACACACACACACACACATATATATATATATATATATATATATGCCTTCACATAGGCTGAAACCCAGAGATCTTAAGACATTTAGCCAATTAAGCATATCTGACATCATTAAATGTTAAAAAGTTAGAGATTTCAGAGAAAGGATAACAACCAAGTATTCCCAGAAAACTGTTAACTCACAAGGCAGTGAACGCATCTTAATCAAACTATACTTTTTTCCTGGCTTTATTTGAAGGCTGACAACTAGACAATGAAAGTTGCTTTTTTGCACTTTAGTGATTTAAAGAAACTAATTGTGCCCACAGAGTTTCTCTATCATTGTTCTCAGGAGATCTAGCCATGCTTTCACCATTAAAATTTAATGTGTAAAATTTAGACAGCCTTTTCCACAAGCTATTTAAAAATGGCCTATGCCTGCCATTTAGATAGCTTGTGCAATAATTAGCAAACATAAAACCTGATCTACAACTGTGCCCCTGTGTCCCTGTGCACCTTTCCTTTTCACATGTACACACACACACACACACACACACACATGCACACACACATTTGTGACAGGAAATCTACTTGAGCAAGCTGCATGTTCCTTCCCTTAGAACTCAGCTTCTCCTAGTTTGGAATCTTAAATTTGCTGTTGTTTGCTGTTTCCAATGTCTCTATAACATTGACATGAGAAACTCCTTTCTTCCAGAGGACAACAATAAAATGTCTAGGCATTTACATAGGTGAGTCTTAGTACGTAAATTTTGAAATGACACAAATGACATAAACATAGAAAATGAATGGTTTCAAGCTGTGGATGGTTAGCTATATTGACTGGAATCCACAGAACACACTTTATAAGAGGCTCCTTCTTAACTTTTGCCAAAAAAAGAACAAGGAAGACATGGCATTACACAATGTCCCATAAAGGCACAGCTCAATGATCCAAGTCCTTCGACTAGACCACCACTTCCACAAAAAAGTTTCACAAATTATTGACATATGAACATCTAGGGAATAACACAGGCCTGAAGTATATAGAGAAATTTATAAAATATCATGGTTATAATAGGATCAGTGGGAGATTCTATTCTTTATCTCCTGTATTCTTTATCTCCTGGATTCGCTCTATGATAACAATCTGTTGAATAAAGTGATAATTGTGTTTGTGTGTTTGTGTATGCTCATGTATGTGCATAAATGCTTTGAAAGCAGCATATATATATATATATATATATATATATATATATATATATATATATATATATATAAAAGATTAAATTTTAAGTACACATATATACTCATTTCCTGACATGAAGTCTAAATATGAATGAGTGTAATTCAGAAACCCACATGACCACATTCCCTCCATCACTCCCTGCTGCATCAAGGTAGGAGACCTTGTGAATCTGTGGAATTGTATTGATACATTTTGGAAAAGTAACGAAGAACAAAGATTTGTACATCTTTGTGTTTCAAGACTATGTATATCAAGCAATGTTTAGGGTACAAAATTGGGGCACCAACAACGTGATGGCAAGCCCTAGTCTGCAGAATATATTTTAGGAGACTTAGCACTACCACATAGTATGTAGTAAATGGAGTGTGCTATTCTTTGGTAAATGAAAGTGCTATTACTAATGATTTTGCATTAAAACAGGAAAAATTAGTAAAATGTTTTCTCTACTTTATGTTTACCTAGGCACAATTTTGTGAATATAATTTTTGTTGACAGCTATAACAGAAGCCCATTCAGTAAAGGGAATTTCAGCAAGTGAAAGAATTATAATAAGAGTTTGGGGACTGTCTCTAGGGTTGTCGCCCTTTGTTATTTCTTTATTGCTTCTATTTCCATTTTTAGATCAATTCCTTCACCTGTTCACTTGTTTGGTTGTGTTTTCCTGAAATTCTTTTTTTTAATTATTTTATTATTATTTTATTTATTTATTTATTTATTTATTTATTTATTTATTTATTTTGGTTTTTGAGACAGGATTTCTCTGGCTGTTCTGGAACTCACTCTGTAGACCAGGCTGGCCTTGAACTCAGAAATCCGCCTGCCTCTGCCTCCCAAGTGCTGGGATTACAGGCGTGCGCCACCACACCTGGCTGTTTTCCTACAATTCTTTAAGGGATTTTGTATTTCCTTTTTAAGGGCTTCTAGCTGTTTACCTGTCTTCTCCTGTATTTCTTTAAGGGAGTTATTTATGTCCTTCTTAAAGTCCTGTATCTTCATCATGAGATATGATTTTAAATCAGAGTCTTGCTTTTCTGGTGTGTTGGGGTAACCAAGGCTCACTGTGGTGGGAGACCTGGGTTCTGATGATGCCAAGTAGCCTTGGTTTCTGTTGCTTATGTTCTTGCCCTTGCCTCTCACCATCTGGTTATCTCTGATGGTAGCTGATCTTGCTGTCTCTGAATGTGGCTTGTCCTCCTGAAAGCCTGTGTGTCAGTACTCCTGGGATACCAGTTCTCTCTGAGAGGAATTGCATAGGGTCAGCTGCTGAAACAGGAAGGATCCTGTCTCCAGTTGTTCCTTGGTTCCTATGTCCTGATGGCTCTGGGTGGGTCCCCCTTGAGCCAGGAATTTGAGCAAAAGTGGTGGTCTTACCTGTGCTCAAAATGTGTCAGTAATCCTGGGAGACCAGCTCTCTCCTGATGGTATTTAGGTATGGAGTGCTGTAGCACAGGATCAGCTCCTGTTGCAGACAGAAATTCAGGGACTGGTTTTTAAATGTCCTACATTATACTGAACAACTTCTGCCCATTATTTCTGAGGCATTACAGTTTTCATGTGTACTATAAATCAGTTTTTCATGAGGGTATTCAGTGTTTAAAAAATAAAATTTAATATACTCAATATAAGGAAGATGACGGTAATATACTCCGTAGTCTCCTTTGCTAAAAGAAATGAATATTCAAATTTTATTTTATTCAAGAGAAACAGGAAAGCTAAGATGGTTTTAATACTTAGTATGTAAGATCCAAAGAGTGATGGATATTAATATAACATTAGCCAGGTTAGATAAAAATGTGAAATTATACCTTGTAAAAAATCAAAAATCTCTCCCACTAAGTGTGAAGTGGATTAGAATGCTGGAATTGCTCAGGAAGTAAGCCCCCTGTAAGGTCAGATTTATACAGTAGGATTCAGCATCCTGGCCTTCTTCAGAATGACAAATAGTCACATAACTGAAGCTGTCCCAGCAGTCCCAGAGCACTAACAGTGTTCTCCATCCTAACAGTGGAATCTGTGCCATTCCCAACACTTAACATTCTGAGCATTTAACACTTCTTGTTGCATCTAAATCCAGTTACAAAAACCTTCAAATCAAACTATTTACCTCAGCTGAAATCGGCCCTGAATTATTCATAAGAAGAAAGATGGCAGTGAAGGCAGCTAAGAGAGGTTTAATGAAGTTTAGAGTTTGAAAAAGCAACCTTGCAGAGTTCAATTCTCAGCTTGTGTGTGACTGACACAGGAACAGCACCACACACATTAGCAAGAGAGGGCCTTCTTGTGTGTGACAAGTTAAAAAAAATCATCTAATGTCTGTGTTTTAGTGTGTTTCTCTCACCTTATCCCTGGAAAAACCTATTGTTATCTGCAGTTTTCGTCAGAAAGACACCAAAGAACTTGGGAAATTGTTCGCTTGGCAAAGTGCTTATCAAGTGACCCCAAGGACATGAGTTCAGATGCTTAACACCCCCCATAAAAGCTATGTATTTTAACTTAGACCTGTATTCACTGCATAGAGTAATTAGGAACATGGCAACTCCGGAGGTTTCTAGTCAGAATTGGTGAGTTCCAGGTTCAATGAGAGACTCCATCTCAAAATTAAGATGGAGGGTGGTTGCGGAAGATAATAGATATTGATCTCTAGCCTCCGTACATACTTGTATAAAAGTGCAGAAGCATGAACATATACACATGCATATATGAGGGAGAGAGACACAGAGGCACAGAGAGAAAACCAACAACAATGTCGGTGTTCTGGACATTTACCAGTGTCTGCTTTGGGATTACTGGGATTGATTTAAATACAAGGTTCACATAATGAGCAAATTACAAGTTAGAAAATATGTATCTGTTAGAAAGAATTTTTAATCACATAAAACTGATAAAAGATGTGTTGGGGATCATGATTTTATTCAGCCTATACTAGCTGCTCTATTGTTTTGGGATTGTAGCAAGACAGAGCATCATAATAGAAAGGAGATGGACTCACAGAAAGCCCACTGCATGGCTTGAATGGAAAAAGACAGGAGAGGGAAAAAGTATAGAATATATTTTTAAAAGTAATGTTTCTCATCACCTGTTTTCTCCATGTCGGCCCTGCCCTCGACAGCTCCCAAGACTCTCCAATAGCCCATTCTAGGGATGTCTCCAGTCCTCAGAGGGAAGTCTCCTTCCATCTCCAAGTAGAGCGCCCCAGCCTTTACCTCTGTGCTGTATTGCACTCATCTGCTCTGTGTTTAACGTCTTGCTGGCCTATGGTGAGGCCTCAATAATAGTCAATAGTCCTTTCCAAAGGAACAGTTTGGTGCTACTTTTAGCCAAACTTCAAAACCTAATAGGCAGACCTTCAGGAAAAATATAGTCTGAGTAATGTGCTAATTAAGAAAAACTGGATGTTTAAAACAAAGTTAAGAAATACACATTTTATTAAATCTTGATAATGTATTATCATCTTTTGAAATTTGTTTTGTGTATATGTCTGCGATTTGTCCCTTAGGTTTCCAGGAAAGCGTGCATACTGAGATAAAGACGTAAATATTCTCCTCTTAAACATTCACTGAATACATAAATGAATGTCTTGATACTCAAAATTATTGAAGCTGCTTTATTTTAAAGATAAACATCTACTTTTGTCTTTTCAGCTATATTGAAGCAAAATAATGTTAGTTGAATTAAATGCAGACTCATACTCAATATTTTTTAAGAAATTCTTACCAAATAATAAATGGATTTGAAGAGAATATTTATAAACAAGTTTACTAGACTTAAAATGTCCTCACTGGGGTAGAAAGCATGGATAAGCCATATGGCTGATATAATTGATTACTAAAACTTTCTTTGTATTATTTCATATCCTAGGGACTTTCATCAAGGGTGGTCATTTTTTTTCACAATTTATTTCAAAAGGAAAACCCATTTGCAGGCTGTGTTACTAGGTACCTCTAACTGAGGTACACATGTTTAAACTCCACTTTTTTTTTTGTTGTTGTTGGTGGTGGTGGCGGTAGTGATGGTGGTGGTGACCATGTACTATGAGTAGTCCGCTAAGTGTTAATTATGAGAAAACTCAAGAAATGCCACCAAAGGGGAGCACAAGAGCTTGTGAACTGGCTGCAAGTGAGCACCGTCGGACTACCTCAGCTTTCTCTTTGTAAGCTAATAAAGGCTAAATGTTTATATTCCAGAAAATAACACACGTATAGTCATGCACACATAGTAGGAACTATGGGGTAGGTATGTTACTTTAGATGCAGTGTGCGCTGATCAAATCCAGTATTTCTTTGTTTTCCCTTCCCCTTTCCTTCCAACTTCCACTAATAGCTCTCTTCTACAGTCAGGTAGACTTTTTGCCTTCTACATATCACAGTATTAATTTTTCTGAACCAGGTTTATCTCACTTAACTACTTGTCTTTTGGCAAAGCAGGATTTCACAATTTTTGTGATTTTGAATATATATTCTAAATCAAATAAACATTTTATAGAAAATAACTATTTTATACTCAAAATTCTAAGTTATTTAAATAAATATACTCCAAAGTTGATAAAAAAAATTACATTTGAAATTATTTTCAGGAAACCTGTTAGAAACAGAATGCAAAAAATCATGACAGTTACAGTGTAAATAAACAATCTATAAATAACTGAAATGATAAAAACAAAGAATGTCTCAAGTCTAAATATTAATCACATTTATATTAAAGAATTAAAACCATAATTGTAAATACCAACTTTCAAATATTAAATAATAAACCTATGACATATGATATCTCTTTAAAATACATTAAATATAGGCCACACATCTATGGGCTATGATGATTTCATTCTCTTCTGTAAAATATAGGTGCTACCAAACATATGTGTTATGAAATGGCTATCTTTTCATTAAATTATATTTATTAATTTCACTTTATTTTATAACCTGCTTTCTAGCAAATGTCTGAAACTTTCATTTTTAAATGAAGTTAATGTTAACAAAGGAAGCAAGGTTTTGATATCCTTTCAAGAAATCTTGTAAAATTATCGTTATTTTCATTTACATATTTTATTACCATAAACATGAAAACCCACAGCCAAAATAATTTATAGATTTACCTTCAATGAATAAGCATGATGTATATCTGGAACAATTTTCATATTACTATTCTAATAAGTTTCTTTTTGTATAACCATAGGAAACAGTATATACTCAAACTGTTGGATGATTCATCTTTGGGACAAATTTAAATGATAGAAAATGATTAATCCTTTAGTGAAAAGAATCAAAATATTCAAATGTAGGGGATTTGTACATACGTTTATTCATACTGGACACTGATAGAAAAGAGAACTTTGGATCAGTGTTCTAATAATATTATTATTAATCATCCAAGTATATTAAATTAAACATATTAGAGAAGGAGGCACGAGGAACAACTGTGTTTTTTACTTTTCTTTAGTTTTCACAACTCTCTTGACAAACCTAGTCGAACTATGCAGGGCTTAATGCTATTAACTTCAGCAGTTAGATTGTTGTTGTTATAGTGCATCATATAAATGTCTTTCATGAATATTATCATTCTAGTTTAAAGCTAAAAATTTAAAATCACCTACTAATAATTACAGGAGATTCATATGATTAATAGTAAATTGGATTTTTAATGTGTTGATAAGTATGCACTTAATATTTTTGTTCAGTATTGTGAGGTGAATTCATCTTCAATATGGTCAGAGAGGAGTGGCCTATGCCTGGATTGTTTCATAGGACAAATCTTTTGAGGTGGTAGAAGGCTGGCAGATACAGAGGAAGGGAGAAAATTAAGACAAGATTGTTCTGGTTTTAGATCTGCACTAAGAATGGGGCATATGAAAGCATATGAAAAATGGTATGGCTTTATTATTACATCCCTCATGTTCAGTTATTGTTGTAATGAAATATGTTTGGAGAGTTTAAGAATGCCTTAGGTAAACTGGAAGAACGTGATGGCTTGATTGTTTAAGTCTGGCCAGTTACTTCCAACATCAAGACTTGTGGTGAGTCCCCACTTCTGGTATTGATATCCAGTACACTTCTCTGAGTGAATTGCTTCTAACCAACAGTCCACGCAAATATAAAGAGGGAGTATTTCTATATTCACATTCTCATTATTGTGGCTGGTACTATCACTGCTTTCTTTTCTGCCACACTGTGATGAAGGAGTTCTATAGAGGGATCAGTTCTAATACAGAGAGAAGTGCAGGGATATCCTACAGCAGCCAGTAAGGAACTGAAGCTCTCCATGCAATAGTGTCTGCCAAGAACTGTCCAAGTGGGAATCACGTCTGTAACCAGTGGCACTCCCAGCTAAGTTCCTAGGTCTGGTTAATTAATTGCAGTCTTGAAAATGATGCTAACATGGAAATCCTGGCTACACAGCACCTTGAATCTTAAATAATAGGAACCACAAAAAGATGATTTGTGCTGGTACAAGCCACCACCTGGACAGGAAAATAGTTAAACATAACAGATAACTAATTCCATTTCTGAGTTAAAGACTATCATTTGAAGATATGGCCAACTGCTATTTGTTTTCACATGACCAGAATACAGCTTTTTAACAACAACTAAGAAAATAGTAAGTGCAAAGGAGTTATTGATGATATTGGAGATCATTTGAAACTTAAGACATTAAAAATTTCCTACCTACAACAGTTTATTTTTCACAGTCTTATTACAATTAAAATCATCTAAACTCCATAATTAAGTCCACCAGTCCAGCTTCACTGGGGAATAATGTTGAGTACACCATCTGATAAACTTCAGCACCAAGAAATAGAGAGCTGCCCTTTGAAGGCCATAGTGGAAAGGGAGCACATCTGTCTATGTCTCTGAGCAATCAAGTTGCTCCTCAGATCTTGCAGGCTACTCAGGCTGTTCTCACACTAACTGCACATTTTCTAGAGCTCCATATGTAAAGAATGTGTTTTTAAAAGTTTTAAAATTGTTGACTGTACTGAAAATGTACTTGACCTAAAAGAAACAGCTCCATGCAAACCAACTAAAATTCAGTTCAAGTCATCACACAAAAGTTTATGTAGAAACACCATGGAAGTATTCAAAGAAAAAAGCATATATATATATATATATATATATATATATATATATATATATATATATATATATATATATATATATATAAAATCTCAATTGAGCTTCAGTAGATGACCTGACAGAGAAGGGTATTTTTCTATAATATCCTACAACTTACCCAAACTTTTTCCTTTCTGAGAACTGAGAAATATAAGAGTTACAACTGCTCTGTAATAAACTGTCCTACAGTGGCCATTCATCAGCATATTTTAAACGTACAAACCAAAAGAAAGTTGAGGCTTTTGTGGAGCAGAAAAGGATTTTATATATAAAGTTAGAATTCTCTAGATTTTCTTGCAACTTGGCACTTTTAAATTGGTTCTTGTTGATTAAATTTTCAACTCTCAATCAGTCTACTTTCAAAGGCTGGAATTTTACTTTCCAGTAAGGGAAATGCAGCCATCCAATAAAAATGTTAGAGGCATTTCCTTAAACATATACACTGATGATGGATGGGCAAATAACATTGAAACCTACACAATAGAAATAGGAGACAGAGCTCGGCAGTACTTACACACTGCTTGCTGAGAATGAGGCACTAGCTAACACTGAAATCCTGCAATTTCTCATTTGACAAATATTCATTCAGTTCACACAATGAGCTAGGTACAGCTTCAGCTATATCAACTGTTGTTTTTACACTACATAGATACTAGCTCAAGCACAGGAGTCAACAAAGCAGGAAAAGTTTCAATATGTCAAAATATGGTTTCCTGAGGTAAATAAATCAAGATTTCCACAGCTACTTTTCTTATCCTTTAGTTTAATTCCAACGTTCATGTAAACACTTTGCACAACACTCAAAAATAAAAAGTGCAGTGGGCAAGGATTAAATTTTCAATCAAAATATTCTTGATATAAACCAGGTTTTGACTTTCATATGTAAGCTTTGTATCGGTGGGGAATATAACTTATAATGTCAGTAATTTTGAGGTATAAATAGATACTACAAAAATGATCAATTGTGAAGGAAGACTTTCTCTTCCCTCAGGCAAAACCGTATGATTAACAACAGTAGGATAATGGAACTGAAGAGAAGCGACCAAGCAGCAGTCATGATAGCTACCAACTCAGCCTCCCACCTTGCCCATTAAAACTGGAACTTCAGAGAATAGTTGGATAAGAAAATAGCACTGGAGGACGAGAGATCCAATGAAGGAAAAAAGGTGGGTATGGTGATTTGAAAGGTTTGAAGCCCATGAACTCATGTGTTTGAACACTTGGCCTATAGGGAATTGGCACAAGTAGGAAGTGAGCCTTTGTTAGAGGAATTATGTCCCTCTAGAGAAGAGCTTTGAGGTCTCCTAGTGAGAGACAATCCTTCTGTCTGCCTTTGGAGGAGAGATATCCTCCTCCTGACTGCTTTCTGATTAAGATGTAGAATTCTTAGCTCCTCCAGCATCAAGTTTGCTTGCACAATGTCATGCATCAGGGCTGAAGCTCTGAAACTGTAAGCCAGACGTAATTAAATGCTTGCCTTTATAAGAGTAACCTTGGTCATGGTGTCACTTCACAGCAATAACATTGTTACTAAGCATTATGAGTTATCTCCTCTTCACATATGCTCCACTACTGTTACCAAGGTGACTGGCTCTAATAGTTGTATATGTTCAAAATATTTCCTCCTGATCTATATGAAGTTGAGAAAACTCTCATTCAAATTGACTTGTGGTCCTAAATTCCAGGGGCCATGTGAACCCTTGTATACTCTTCTTCTAAGGATAGAACAGAGCAAGAAATACGAGTAGAGAGCACTGAGAGATGACAGTCAACCTAACAGACCTCCATTCTGTTAGCTGACATGACATCTGTGTCTGTGTGACCTGTGGTTTCAGTGCATTTTACGGAAAGAACTCTACTTGAATACAATTCCACTGCAAAGAACCACCTGTCAAAGTAAGTGTAGCCCCCCACAATGAGATTCCTAGACTATCTGTTTTAGCTTGAAATTAGTGTTCCTCTAAGACAGACTGAAATGCTATCTTTTGTCTCAGGAATGAGGGATAGTAGGAGGGAAGGGCACTGTTCCTACACACACATCACGGGTGAGCACTTCTGCCAAGAAACCAAGTACAGATTCCTAAGTGAAACCAGAAAAATAAAAGCCAAATTTTTTTTGTACAGTGAACACTGGAGGTAGGAGGCACAATAAAACAATGAAAAATCCTGAGCTTCAATTACATTTGAATTAAGGAGGGCCTGAAAACTTTAATAACTGAAAATTAGTCTTAAGTATTATAATTAAGTTGTGCTTGTGATTGAAGATCTGAAAATTATGATCTCTGCCTTATATACATGAAATGCCAGGTCTGATAATGTGGTTGAAGAAGAAAATGAAAGAAGTCTTTGGTTTAAGAAGAGGCCATTCAATGAAATCAATAGGAAAAGAATGCAGATAATGCCTATTAAGCTCTTACCACGCTATCTGACATAGTAAATGCTTTTAGTAAATATGAGTTACTGGTAGCTTTATCATCATGTCACCTTTATTTACTCTACATAATACAAATATTATCTCTACCCTACAGTAAATTTATAAGATGGCAATCTTGTGTCTGTTTTTCAGAAGAAAGAAAAGAGGAAGGAGAACAAGTAGAAACCTCTAGCTTAATCCTAGCAAAACAGTATACACTCAGTTAAGAGCTAACTCAGAGGTTGTCAGCTACATTGGCTTCATCCAACTCAGACATAATTAGCTTCACACATACCCACTCCCCTAAAGAGGACATATGTCAATCAGGGGAAAATGACAGGATAGTTTTTCCACATGAAGGGCTCTACAAGGTGTTTAGGTGTCTGGAAAGAAAGTGTGACCTAAGGATTCTTCAAGATTTTCCTTGATAATTACTCCAAAAAACAATTTGGAACCAAGGGAAAATTTTACTCCAGAGTGCAGCATTGAAAAGAAAAAAGAGTCAACCCAAGGTACTTTATACTGTTTGTGGCTATTGTGAAGGGTGTCATTTCCCTAATTTCTTTCTCAGCCTGCTTATCCTTTGAGTATAGGAAGGCTACTGATTTGCTTGAGTTGATTTTATAACCTGCCACATTACTGAAGTTCTTTATCAGCTGTAGGAGTTCTCTAGTGGAGCTTTTTGGGTCACTTAGGTAGACTATCATGTCATCTGCAAATAATGATAGTTTGACTTCTTCCTTTCCAATTTGTATCCCTTTGTCCTCCTTATGTTTTCTAATTGCCCGAGCTAGTACTTCAAGTACAATATTGAAAAGATAAGGAGAAAGTGGGCAGCCCTGTCTAGTCCCTGATTTTAGTGGGATTGCTTCAAGCTTCCCTCCATTTAGTTTGATGCTGGCTACCGGTTTGCTGTATATTGCTTTTACTATGTTTAGGTATGGGCCTTTAATTCCTGTTCTTTCCAAGACTTTAAGCATGAAAGGATGCTGAATTTTGTCAAATGCTTTTTCAGCATCCAATGAAATGATCATGTGGTTTTTTAACATGTGCAAGATCTGTATGACAAGAACTTCAAGACTCTGAAGAAGGAAATAGAGGAAGACATCAAAAAATGGAAAAACCTCCCATGCTCATGGATTGGCAGGATTAATATAGTAAAAATGGCCATTTTGCCAAAAGCAATATACAGATTCAGCGCAATACCTATCAAAATCCCAACTCAATTCTTCATAGAGTTAGAAAAGAGCAATTCTCAAATTCATCTGGAATAACGAAAAACCCAGGATAGCTAAAACTATTCTCAACAACAAAAGAAATTCTGGGGGAATCAGTATCCCTGACCTCAAGCAATATTACTGGGCAATAGTGTTAAAAACTGCATGGTATTGGTACAGTGACAGGCAGGTGGATCAATGGAACAGGATTGAAGATCCAGAAATGAACCCACACACCTATGGCCACTTGATCCTCGACAAAGGGGCTGAAAACATCCAATGGAAAAAAGATTGCCTTTTCAACAAATGGTGCTGGTTCAACTGGAGGTCAGCATGCAGAAGAATGCGAATTGATCCATCCTTGTATCCTTGTACTAAGCTCAACTCCAAATGGATCAAGGACCTCCACATAAAGCCAGACACTCTGAAGCTAATAGAAAAGAAACTGGGGAAGACCCTTGAGGACATCGGTACAGGGGGAAAGTTCCTGAACAGAACACCAATAGCTTATGCTCTAAGATCAAGAATTGACAAACGAGACCTCATAAAATTACGAAGTTTCTGTAAGGCAAAGGACACCATCAAAAGGACAAATCGGCAACCAACAAATTGGGAAAAGATCTTCACCAACCCTACATCAGTTAGAGGGCTAATATCCAATATATACAAAGAACACAAGAAGTTTGACCCTAGAAAACCAAATAAACTTTAAAAAATGGGGTACAGAGTTAAACAAAGAATTCTCACCTGAAGAACTTCGGATGGCGGAGAAACATCTTAAAAATGCTCAACTTCACTAGTCATCAGGAAAATGCAAATCAAAACAACCGTGAGATTTCACCTTACACCAGTCAGAATGGCTAAGATTAAAAACTCAGGAGACAGCAGGTGTTGGCAAGATTGTGGAGAAAGAGTAATACTCCTCCACTGCTGGTGGGGTTGCTAATTTGTACAACCACTCTGGAAATCAGTTTGGCGGTTCCTCAGAAAACTGGGCATGTCACTTTTGAAAGATTCTGCTATACCACTCCTGGGCATATACCCAGAGGATTCCCCAGCATGTAATAAGGATATATGCTCCACTATGTTCATAGCAGCCCTATTTATAATAGCCAGAAGCTGGAAAGAACCCAGGTATCCCTCAACAGAAAAATGGATGCAAAAAATGTGGTATATATACACAATGGAATACTATTCACCCATTAGAAACAATGAATTCATGAAATTCTTAGGCAGATGGATGGAGCTAGAGAACATCATACTAAGTGAGGCAACCCAGACTCAAAAGATCTATCATGGTATGCACTCACTAATAAGTGGATATTAGCTTGGAAAACTGGAATACCCAAAACATAATCCACACAACAAATGATGTACAAGAAGAACGGAGGAGTGGCCCCTAGTTCTGGAAAGACTCAGTGTAGCAGTATGAGACAAAACAAGAACAGGGAAGTGGGAAGGGATGGGTGGGAGAACAGAGGGAGGGAAGGGGGCTTATGTGACTTTCGGGGAGTAGGGGACCAGAAAAGGGGAGATCATTTGAAATGTAAATAAAAAATATATCGAATAAAATTAAAAAAAAAAAAAGAAGAAAGAGGAAGAGGAAGAAGAGGAGGAGGGCGAGGAGGAGACAGCATCAAATGGGCCTTAATGTGTAATAGTGTGTCTGGATATATTGTTCACTGATGAAATTCTTACCACAAAAGGCATGAGGACTTGCCACCAGAAACACAAAAATTTAGGCATGGTGGGCCCTCATGGCCTAATTCTTAATTTAGTGCTTCAGAGGCAGAGTTAGGCAGATTCCTGGGGCTCACTTAGGCAGGCAGGAGAAACTGGGCAGAAAATCCAAGATGGACAGCAACTGCTGAATGACACCCAAAGTTGACAGTCAACCTTTGTTCTCTACAGTCTTAAATGCATACAAATCCAACTCTCACCACCACCCCTCTCTCTCCCTCACACACACCCACACACCCACACATACACACACTCACAGGCACACAGACACACACACACACACACACTCACACAGACATACACATAGACACACACATAGACACACACACACACACACACATACTTGCTACCACATACACAAGTATAGTAGTAAAGTTTTAAGTTTCTAGCTGCAGCATCTGACAAGGCTATGAATTCTGAATCGGGTGTCCTTAGCAATTTCCTTTAGTGTATTTACCTTTCAATGAAAGTGACATCTACTCTCTAGAGCTCTACTGAAATGCTAAACAAGGTTCTACACAGGTCTTTTGCCTTGAGCTCTAAATGGTAAAATGATAGTTAAAAAAAAATTCATGGCTTTTATAAAATTTAAAAATTGTGCTACTAGTAGTTACATTTATACTATTTTGACTTATATAATCAAGTCAATTAACACACATTTTTCTTTAGTTTTGTGCAGTAGTATACAGTTTCCTAAGACAAACTCACTTATGTGTCTGATATAAATTCTACTAAAAGAGAAAGAGAAAAGCATGATGGGAGAGTCAGGGTGGATAAGGGCAAAGGCTAACTATGGAGGCATCACTAGAGTTCCCAGAGTGGCAACTGTAATTACAGGTTTGAGCTTCCAGCAATTACTGCATATTCTCAAGAGTAGTTTTTCTCTTCCATCTATGGATCTGCAGTGGCTTGGTGACCTCATCCAAGTATCACACAAAACCAAGCACTGACAGGATGCCCTCTTATCTAAGTGAATGTTTGAAACGATTTGGGTAAGTGCCAAAGAGAGAAGAGGGGAAAAGAGTTTATTATCAAGGTGAAATATAATGAGGGCAACTGAAGAGGCAGGGCAGGGCCAACAGGGAAGAGCTGGACCTTGAGTCTGCAGCATGCCCTCTAGACATGCAGCTTGGTACACCTGGGGAATAACTTCAAATATGAAAATGAATGGTCAGATCCAGGGCCACACACAGAGCAGTTTATAGGGAGTTTATGGAGTCCTCTAGGTTACGTTTATGTAACCAAACAGCCAGGCCATGTATAGTGTCAAAGCCATAATTCACATCAAGTGCGTTAGAAACTTAGCAGCTCCAGAGTCAAACTCTGAGACTGGAATCGCTGATTGTTAAGTGGAAGGTATGTGGAGAGTCCATGAGAAGGGAGCTGGGGCTGTGTACTGGCATGGAAACCTCTTCCCAGGCCTTACCTTTCCATACTTTTTCATAGAACTCAAAAGCTAGCAAGCAACTGCACAGACCTGAGACCTGAATACCCATAAATATCAGTGCTCTTGTCCTTTTGGCTCTAAGACTCTGCCTCACATGGAAGCGGAAGGACTGAAGATTCATTTCTATTTCAATGTCTCCTCCTACATGAATAGGTCAATTTTAAGGATATTGTTAAAACAGTTTCTAGTAACTGAATTTTCTGTGTCCCCAAACTCACTTTAACAGTAGAATTCTTTCTTGTCTGTGACTGAAGTTAACTGTTCATGATTTAAATTTCAACCAACATTTATTTTCTTGTCTAAGAAATTTGCAAAGTAAGATTAATCTATTAGAATAAAGTTCCTGTTCCCCAAATGAAAATCAGAAAGTCTTAGTGGAGTGTATGATTATTTATATAGAAGTAAAGTGCTCTATCAAATATTGATACTCATGAAATGTATCTATGTTATGCAGGTGGGATTGCATTACTATTTTTGTTGTTGTGATGTCAAATGCAAAAAGGAAAACTATCTGTAAACATTAGAGTAATACTAAGTTGGTAAAGGAATTATACAGGCACATATCAAGCATTAGAAACAGCAAAGACTGAGGGACTCGGCACTATTTGAGTTGGGTTCCTGCCAGCATCTAATTTCAAGCGCCACCAAATAAGGAGACCAATGTATCACCCTCACTGTTTGACGATACTTTCAATGTTTAGTTTGATTCCTGTGATGGATAGGTGGCATCACATGGAGCCCATAGGTGATCTGAGAATTGAAGCTCAGAAACTCAGAAAACGGGAGAAAGAATGAAACTTAACATTAAAGTTTTGATACAATACTTTGTGTGATGAAATAAATTCATTGTACCCATATAATATGTGGAAGAAGCAGCTATGAAATGAAAGGGATAGGGAAAAAAACCCTCAGAAGTATAATGGTCCTTGAAATGTGTATTAGGTTTCCTCCAGAGTTCAAAGAATATCTGTAATAGAAACAATATTATGCTTTCAAGAAAATGCATTTGTCGTTGATTAAAATAGAGTCCAATGATAAAATTCTTGTGGGATATGCTCTACAGAAATTAGAGGAGCGACATGACAAATGAGAACTGAGACTTGTTCCGGGTTCACACACAGGGCATGGCAGAATTGTAATGCTGATAGCTCACATTTGTAAAGGATTTTAGTTTTCAAAGTACTTTGCTATCCATCATCTCTTCTGAACCTTACAACAACATTGTGAGCTAGGTAGGGTAAAAACTCATATCCTCATTTTAAAGAAAGGAAAACTTTTTTATGTTTCTTATACAGGCAATTTTCTAACTAGAGTGATTGTGCTGCATTTTGTTCTTCCGGGCATAAAGAGAATTAAAACAGTTTAGAAAAATGAGAGCTAGTGCAGATTACATGATGCTTTCATGGTGAAATTTTCCTCAAAGAAGCCAGCACAAAGAGATGGACAAATGGAGATCATGGTCCTACATTTTCTGCCTGGCAGAGTTTAGTTCTTCCTTGGGTTTGGGGGCATTTTATACAATTATCAACTCAAATGTTGTGTCTCTATCTATAGCGTACTGTATTTAAACTGATGTGAAAAACTTAGCTTCAGACAACTCACTTCTCATTATGTGAGGGCAGTCCCTGAGCTCTTCTTGTCTTCCTTTGCTTCTGATGGTCCCCTGTTAAACTGGGTTCCCTCATTGGGTTCAGAGACCTTCTGTTTGCACACTGTTCAGTCACCCTTGGATACTAGTGTGCACAATCTTTTTTTTTTCACTTAAAGGCATTCATTATATTTACTTTCTAAGAAAATTGGCTACCTTTCTAAGCTCTTTACATCTAAAGGACATGCCCTTCAATTTTCAAACTCACTCAGGTGGAATCCTCATTTCCTAGACACTTTATGCCCTTTCCTTCCTCAGTCCTTGAGGTTTGGTTCATCTCATGTGGAAAGAAGTTTCCTCTATTTTTGAAAATATTTTGAGTCTTCTGTTAAGTATCATTTCTATTATTCTGACCTTCCAAAGAATACCAACTTCATCATCCGCTGTGATGTGCAAGTACTAGGTTGCTAATTATGCACGTTTCAAAGTGATCCACAGGATGAATATGCATCTTCAGTTATGCTAAAGCCTTTGACAGAAACCTGCATGTTCTGATAGTTCTCTGACACTCTTAAATATTAAGCCATTCCATGATGGGTTTATTTAGTAAACAACTGTATTTTTAAAAATGAAAATAAAATACATGCATACATTCATTGGAAGCCAATAAGATACAAAATGGTGAGTATCTAATGTCAGAAAGGTTCTTCTGCTGCTGCCCTCATTGAGGAATTTAGCTGTTACTAAGCGGAAAAGCAAGACAGACACTTGTTGGGATGCTCAAAATTCAGATGATCAATTGAAGCCACAATCATAAACCAAAAAGATTTGTTACCGTGAAAGAATCTCACAAATGAAATAAACTTTGCTTCTTGAATCAGACAGATTGGATGAATGTTGCTGTTTTGCATACAGAAACACAGGGACCATGAGAGCCTCATTACATGAAATATGAAGACAGGTGAGATGCTGAGTGTTTACATTTGACAACAGAAGGCAAGATAATTTATATGGAACATTTTTAATGCATGTAAAGCACTGAGAACTTTACACTTAACTCTTAAGTAAAAAATGAATAAATGAATAATTATAATTATTCTAATAAGTCTAAAAATAGTTTGAGCAACATCAGAATATGAACTGAATGAATTCATTCTGTTAAGTTTTATTAATTCTTCAAATTTATACAGCACTCTTGAATTTAGCTTGCAAATGTTTGATAATCCAAGTCATTACAGAACAAACGGCTTAGCCTTTTCTTTATGTTTTAGTAGCATATAGATTTTTACAAGATAAACACTAATTTGAGAGTGTTATGTTTAATAAGTACAGATTCCATAATAAAGATTGTTTCTAAAAGGTCTATCACACTAGAAATGAACATTTGTTAGCTCATATTTAGTTTTTCTTTGCTAAGTGCAATGTTCTTGATCATTACTGGAAGAAGGGAGATGAACACATGGACAATACAAATAAACACAGTATCAATGGTATTAATTAATTTAGGACATAGTTCAGAGGGAATTAAACAGCCACAATAGAGACATATTATATTCCTATTCATTAATAAAATGTGTCTAATTTACAGTGCATTGCGTTAATTTTTTGCAGAAGACATCTACTATTACTATAAAATATGTCTTGAGAAGGATAAACTGCAAGAAATAAGGTCACAAAAATAATGATCAGGTAAATGGGAGAAAGCTGAGGAAGAGAACATCATACAGAACAGTATCAAGAAAAGAGCAAGGCATGTTAAATATATGCAGAAGGAGACATGAGATGAGGGGTGGAAACAGGTTAATTGCGTTGGTAGGCAGGACACGAAGCATGAAGACTGTGGGGAGTGAGCTGAGTCAGTGCAGTAAACAATCGGTTATTACTTCAAAAGTCTTACCAGAAATAAAGAAAATAGTGATGAGTTCAATAGGAAATGAGAGCTACAGGAATGCAGGGAACACAAGCACATTTCTAAGCAGGAACGATGGCAACAGTAAGACCAAGAGTTACAGATGATGCTTACTGAAGGGCCATTTAGAAGACTGTAGACTGAGGATGCTGGATAGGAAAAGGTGCTAGGATCCTGATCCTGCCCTTTCAGAAAGCATGGAGGCAGATGCAAGGTACCAAATGCAAACTAGACATTCCAAGGCCAACTACACTTTGTACAGATAAAATATTTATGAAATCCACAGTGAATTAAAAACCTATACTTAAATAGCACAATACAAAATTCATGAAAGAATGAATAGAACCATGTAACTTGCATGCAGATACACAAATATTCTAAGAGTGGGGCACAAGGATTCGTCTAGAATCTTCGCTTTCCCTTGAAATAATCCATTTTTATACAGTGAGTAGTAGTCTTGCAGGCTTGCACAACTCACTGCGTTCCCTCATGAAGCCTTTCCTCTCAGGTTATGAATGTTAGGATGTTGATTCTTTCCCACCTTAACTCTTGCATATTGGTAGCTTGCATGAACTGGGTCACCTCAACGCTTCAGCCTTCAGCTTCGGTAACACATACTGACACTGAAAACTCGGCAGCCCTCTAGTAATCTCTAGAACAGCTTGATTGGGCATTCTTAAACATTTTGAAACCAATTTTCTTATCTTTTCACAGTCACCACAGATATCCATTATCATAGGCCTTCCCTACATTTTATATAAAGAAGACATAAGCTGGATACCTTATAATTTTAGTTCATTCAGGAATTCAGTTTGAAAAACACAGTGCCTTTCTTTTCTTTTCACAGTGGTCGCTTCCTTTCTTTTCTCTGTACTCCAAAGCAAGAGACTGAACTTTTACTACCTGCTGAGCATTTGTATGGGTAGAAATCTTCATGGCATAGTGAATTAGATTAGGAAAACTATTCTGTCTGTTCTATGAAGGAAACCACCAAGAAGGACAACTAGCAGTCGCTTTTGACATACAATTATGTGAAGGGAAAATCATCTATTATCACTGGTAATAGGAAAATTAAACAGAAATTATTGTTCTATTAAAGTATTGGTAGAATTTTAACTTCCCAACAGATCACACAGTAAAATTTCTTAAAGGTTAATGCCCATGAACTCAAGTGAATTTGATATTTTTTGCTCCAAACCAAATCTCCTTGTTCTAGATATAAAGTCTGATCTTAGTGAGGAAGATTTTGGGGACATTCACAGATGTAAAGCAGATAGAGCATGCAGGACAGGGATCTGCAGGGACGTACAAATCACATACATCAATACATCATACAGACAACAAGTATATTTTTTAAAGATTTTGTTTTCCTTCTCTCTCTCTCTCTCTCTCTCTCTCTCTCTCTCTCTCTCTCTGTGTGTGTGTGTGTGTGTGTGCACGTGTGTGCATGTGTGCATGTGTGTGCATGTGTGTGTGTGTGTGTGTGTGTGTGAGAGAGAGAGAGAGAGAGAGAGAGAGAGAGAGAGAGAGAGAGAGGAGGGAGGGAGAGAGAGAGAAGAAAGATACATGTGCATGGGTGTGTACAGTGACTAGAAGAGGTTAGAACTCCTGGAGCTGGAACTGCAACTGTGAATGGCCTGACCTAGGGACTGGAAACTGAACTTGGGTTTCCTACGAAAGCATGCATGCTCTTAAGGGTTAAAACATTTGACCAGAATCAACTATGTATATTTTTAGGGAAAAACAGTTGGGGTTAAATTATCATTCAGAACTGAGAAGAGACGGGGTGAGGGAAATGGGAAGGATTCTTTCAGTGCCTCATCCAAATAAACCAAAGCTTAGTGAGGACTAAGCAACACTCATAACAATGAAGGTATAAAGTCAGAACTGTAACAGAGGTCAAATGCCAAATTTTATTTTCCTTTAAGAGAGATATGCTATCTGGTATTTTACGAATCACACAGAATACCACCACTAAATTTCCTAGCACCTAGAGATAAAACAATCAAAACACACTTAACCCAAATTTAAGATATCAGGTTTTCTAAGAAAATTCTTTAAGACAAATACTTGCCTAGATCTTTAAGGATAATAGAGTTTAATTGATACCTATTTGCTTATCAATATCATCACTACACAATTTAAAATATTGCCAGACTGAGTTAGTGCTGCATGCATCAGTATCCTAACTAAATATACTCTCAGAATAATATGAATATATGAAGCACTATTATGTTATTTATAAGCATGTTCATGTATAGATTTAATAACTATTAATATCTATTAATAACTATTTAACAACTATTATGTGAGTGAGTTTTGCAAAGTGGCCAAAACTACTGTATTTATACCTGTCAAGTTACTTTGATCTTAATCTGATCTTCATTCTTACATTGCTATTATTGATGATATTGTAATTAAATAATCATGATTAACTAATCTATTAGAGTATTATAGGAATTGTATCTCCCATCATCTCGTACATTGAGTTTTCTTAATAATTAAATCATATGGATGGAGGTAGATTGTTATTTCTTTGAATCAAATAAAAATACTACCTTAATCTACAGGAATAAAGCCTGGAGGTAACAGGAAACTGGCTCACAATATCCACAGGCTGTAAGGCACAGAACCGCATTTGGAAAATATAAGCACTAGTAAAATCAAAACCTAAGAACAGGCAGCTAGCTTCCAATAGCAAAATTTAAGTTGAAAACCAAGCATCTGATACAAGGGGCTGGGGCGGAATACCAGCACTCACCTGGAACCTGTGGTCTGGCCTGCTGAAGCCCCATGAACACAAACACTGAGATTTGTGTGCAGTCTTAATCACAGTCGTATGGGGGCAAGCCCAAAGCAGGCTGAAGGGTCCACTTATATAGAGGGAAGTGAAAAATAAAGCAAAGAATCATCATAACCAAACGAGTTCCTACCTGAATAAGGCACAAGAGGTGGGTATCTGGGAGCCATCTGATCCCTCAAAACTATTCTGTCTTCCTCTATAGCCAAAGGGATCTTTGGAAGCTTTACATTTTACTCATTCTATTCGTGAATGATTTTAGCACATAGAAAATTTCCACCAAAGACACTACTCGGCACCCAGAGAGAGGCAGGCAGCCATGAAATTTGAGTTAAGTTGTACATATTTCTTCAAACATGTTTGAGATATACACAATGCTAGAAAATTAAAGATATTAAAGTTTCAAGTGCCTAATTGCTTTGGTAATAATAGGAGATCATTTTATTTATAAACTGAACATATTTAGAATGTTAAATGTAGCAAAATATCTTCAGTATTCTTTAATTCAGTGGACCCAAAACACAAAAGAAACACTGAATCCTATGATATGAATTCACTCAAGTATTTTAAATAATGCTATTATTAAAGAGAATTAGAGGTCATAAATGAGCATAAGAATAAATATTTCTTTTAAATGAGAAACATTAAGTGGCAATCTGGTTTTAATCATATTTAGGAGTAATTTAAAAATGTGGTTCATCATTCCTCCATTGCAAGCTGATAAAACCACACTGGAAATCAATGTGGAGATGCTTTATAAAATTGAAAATTGATCTACCTCTTCAGGTATACCCAGCTGTACCATTCTTTGTCATATACCCAAAAGATGCCCCACCATGTTACAGGGTGCATATTCCACTATGTTCATAACAGCCTTATTTGTGATAACTAGAAGCTGAAAACAACCCAGATGTCCCACAACAGAAGAATGGATACAGAAAATGTTCATTCACACAATGTAATACTACTCACCTGTTAAGAATGAGGACATCATGAGTTTTGCAGGCAAATGGATGAAACTAGAAAATATCATCCTGAGTGACGTAACTCAGACTCAAAAGAATATGCATGGTATATACTCACTAATAAGTGGATACTAGCCAAAGAATTACAGAATTCCCAGGATGTAATCCACAGAACTCTAGAAGGCTAACAAGCTGAAGGGCCCAAGTGAGGATGCCTCAATCACACTTGGGAGGGAGAAGAAAGCAATTACAGAAGGGGGAAATGAGGAAGGGACCTGGGTGGAAAATACAACAGGGAAAAGAGGGGAACATGATCCTCAGGTATTGTGGTTGTGGTGGTGGTGGGGGAAACAGGACTGAAGCCCTGAGGGCCAGGAGAAAGAATCAAAACCTCGGAATTTAGGAGACGGGGAAACTCTCTAGAATGCACCAGAGACTAGGGAGGTGAGACAGACTCTAAGGACTCAAAGAGGGGGACCTTAGATGAAATGGGGAACTGCCGTACCATGGAGAGAGGGAACTTGTAGAGTCCACCAACACTAGAAAGACGGGGTATCAAGTATTTGCAATGTCATCCCATACCCAAAAACTCTCATCCAGATTTGATCCTGTCTAAAAGAACTGATATAACAAAAATGGAGAAGAGCCCGAGGAAATTGGAGGTCCAATGACAGGCCCAAATTGGGATCCAGCTCAGCGGGAGGCTCTAAGGCCTGACACTATTATTGATGCTATTATAAGCTTAAAAACTGGACCAACAAACAAAGAGGACACATGGCTCTGGCCACATATCTGGCAGAGGATGGCCTTGTTGGTTATCAGTGAGAGGAGAGACCCTTGGGCCTGATGTGGATTCGATGCCCCAGTGTAGGGGAATGACAGGGCTGGAAGGTGGGGGCGAGCGGGTGGGAGAGTGCTCTCCTGGAGGCAGCAGAAGGTAGATGGCATAGGGGGTTTCCAGAGGGAGGAACTGGAAAGGGGATAGCATTTGAAGTGTAAATAAAGAAATATAAAATATAATGTAAATAATGTAAAAATATAACATAAAAATGTAAATAAAGAAAATATCCAATAAGCGAAAAAGCAATGTGCTTAAAAATCCAGATAAGCCAGTTAAAGAATAAAATGGAAAAACAGAAACAAAAAACAAAGCGCAAATAAACTCCTTCATCCTAAAAAAGAAAAAGAAAAAGACCCGGGCTATCCTGACTGCCTTCCAAAGGCCCAACAAGCAGCTGAAAGAGTCTGATGCAGATGTTTGCACCCGACCAATGGACAGAAGCTGCTCACCCCTGTGGTTGAATTAGGGAAAAGCTGGAAGAAGCTGAGGAGGAGGGCGACCCTCTCAACTAACCTGGACCCCTAGAATCTCTCAGACACTGAACTACCAACCAGGTAGCATATACCAGCTGATATGAGGCCCCTGACACAGATACAGCAGAGGACTGCCGGGTCTAGACTCAGTCAGAGAAGATGCGCCTAACCCTCGAGAGACTTGAGGGCCCAGGGAGTGGGGAGGTCTGGTGGGGTGGGTGTTGATGTAGGGGAATCCTCCAAGAGATGGGTGTGGAGGAGGTATGGGATGGGGAAGAGTGGGAGGGCGATGAGGTGTGGAATGTAAAAAAGAAAGTTTAAAGAATAAATAAAAAAAGAAAAAGAAAAAAATGTTCATTTGCCCATAAAATAGCTTTAAAATGTATTTTAAAGAGGTAACTATATCAAATACTGTTTTAAATACACTCTTTAGAAATTTCAATTAATTTTATTATTACTTTGCTCAATTTTTAAATAAGTCACAGAAAATAGTTCCCTAATTTGCTCATACAGTATTTATTTAAGATAGTACACAGCAAAAAAAAAAATCCAATTGTGTCAGTAATTATAACGTGTTTGGATCATGTTATCCTTGTACAGATTTGTGTTATATTTAAAGCAGGCAACCATTGGCTTTATGTATGTTGTGTTTTGATATTTGTTCGGAATGGTTTGCTCTGAATTGTCAACTGCTTCTACAACAATAATGTTATTTCCTTAGAAGGATGAGTGGGTATATAAAGTGCTCAGGCAACTTTGAGAAGTATTAATATAGAAAGTGACTGATTTTCACGTTCAAGAACATGGAAACAAGAGCTATATCTATGGATGATATTTTCCTTCTACTTGACAATAGGTTCCTTATGATTTTCTCTTAATTTCAGGCCATAAAAGATGTTGTTACCCAAAGTGTGTGTGTGCAAATATGGTGTGAAAAATGCAGTTTTCCTTAAACTACCTAAATTAATGACTACCTAAATTAATGTGTAGCTATTTAACAAAAACAGAAATGCAACATTCCTTAATTACTCATTACAGACACACATACCTGGCCATTCCTTAAGTCAAATTGCTTACAATTCTAGTTACTGATTGCCTTGAACCTCACTTGGAAAATGACACAATTCATATATTCAGACAGTATGTTCTGAATGTGTGATCTTGGAGTCCCAGTTCCTTAGCAAGTTACAATGATCATGGTACCTGGGATGAAAACCTAAAATCCACTGATAATAACTCGAGAACTGTCAGTCATCATGGCCAGCCATCATTTCATTATGTTTGATTATTAAAAGAATACCTTCTAGAATATATTTTTCTTCTCTATACTGAAGAACATTGATTTTTTTCTTCCTTTGATTGCTTTGTGGCTATATTTCAGCTTCACCATATTTAAAAAAAAATCCATATATAACAAATAGTGTAAATTGAATGAACCTGAAGGTTCTCCTTAATACACACATTTTCCTTCACTAGGATCAGTAATGTAAAATTCAGGTGCTATCTCACTCCAAGGTCAGAAACTACTGTGTCAAGGAAAGATAGGAGACTCCTTTCAACACACAGAGAAGAGGAACTTCAGAAGCATCTGCATGAAATGCGTCCACAGTCCTGCCGCAGCTTTGGCTTCTGTGCCTTAGGATTGGCTTCTTGACTACAGACATGTTCTACTGTCTATGTTTCTATCATTCCAGCAGTTTTGAAGCTGGAACTTATCACCACGCCCAGCAGGCCTCCTCCTGGAGAGGAAAGGCCATGCCTTAAGCAGGACCCAGCCCACGATGACCTAGGTTTCTGCAGTCAGGTCGTTCCTCTGGGCTAATAGCTGTCTTCCATTACAGCAGCCGCACAGTAAATTTCCTAATTCTCACACTCATCACCTTAGAAACCATCATCATGGGGTTGCATGATAAAACTATGACATGATTTTATCCTTTTCATTTGGCTCCACTTTACATATTTTGTCCTACCTGGAAGCTCTCAGTATTGTATACTGAATTACACATTTTACTGTCTACACACTGTTAGATCTTTTGTGAAATGTAAAATTAAACGGTTTCCAACATGTTTGCTTAGTGCACATTTTTTCATGTGTAAAATTGTCTATTTATTCTTTTTTTGTCTTTTGTCTTTTGTTTTTTACATAAGCTCTATACAATATAGCTACGCTGACGTATTTTAAAGGGGTTTCTGGAAACTTCAAACATCATATAGGATAAATTTTCTTTATTAAAACATTTATATACTCCTTCAACAAATGAAGAACTATAGGAGCTTTACCTTTTCTAAAATTGCCACCATCTCTCAATCTGTCCTGTTTCTTTTACTCCACTAGTTTTCAGGGCAAGGGAATGAAGGTAGATGGCATTGTGTGGATGGCAGATCCGTGGTTTCCACTGCCTTCCAGCCTAGGACCATTCATAGAGAGGGGCTGTTAGACTATGATGAAGGGTTTTTTATTTTCTACTTACTACTTAGTATCTGTAAATATATGTTGTATAGTATTATCTTTAAAAACAATTTACATCTACTTTGGAAAATTTAGTTGAATTTATTATAATATGTATTGTCTAAATAATTGGAGTTAATAGAAATTAAATTCCTTCAAAAATGGCAAATCTGATTACTATTTGTTCTTCCATTAATATCACATTGTTCAATTTTTATTAAATGGGGATAAATATTGTATCTGTACATTTCTGTTAGAAATTTTATCGTGTTATGAGAAAAAAATTTCTTATTAGGGGGAAGGTTGCATTGAATTATATAAGAAATACCAACATGCATTTTTTTCTTGCAAGAAATACTTGTTAAACAATACAATGTGCTTTCTTCCACACTGTAAACAACTAAAGTCATGGTACATTATAACTATAGGCTTCAAGCAGTTCATTGTAATAACAGATCACAGGGTTCATTAGGATTTGACTCACAGAGGAAACTAGTACAAAATGTATCCACCAGAGTCTCCAGTAGAGTATGTGGATTTCAGTCAATATTCTAGTTGGCAAAAAAGGGAAAATGACTCTTTATAGCTCAAGCAGAAAATGACCTTAATGGATGGGTAATGGGTACTTCATGGACTCAGTGGGAATGCAGGTGATTCAGCCTTGAAAATATTCAGCAAAGAAGGCTGGGTGGTGAAAAGCGCAGAAAACATAACCACAAAGACGGCCTTAACACTGACAGGTCCCATTGCTCACACCAATGCTTTGCATGCAAGCCCACTGTTTTGACTACATGCAAATTGTCATTTTCCTGTGAGTGATGTGGGGCTTCAGATTCACGTAGTGTGGGTGGATGCATCCTCTTCTGACAAAAATGTCTTAGGAAGCAAACACCTATCTTCCTACTATTAGTCACTGAAACTGATACAGTTATTTGTATGAATACTGTTTATCTGAACAAAAGCATTAAATTTTTCCAAGAGCAATTAGGGATTACTCCACATATATATTTCTCCTTTGATGAATCTAAAAATCTTTTAAAAAAATAAATTACTTAACTTGCTCGGATCAGAAACATTTTATATCCTTTGAAAATAATGCACATGGAAGATTTTATATTCTGCCCAGACCTTTCCACGGCTCATTGTAGCCATTAGTGTCTTATTAGCTGGGTGCACACAGAATCATCATTATCTCCCATAACATGTGGTTCTGACTGACAGTCCTGTGTTTTCTGAGGTCACCCTGGCTATCTCACTATACAAAATGAAGCTACAGAACTATGATACATTTGAGAACTTTTCAAATTTTTATTTTACGAAAGCACTATCCATAAGGGCAGACACTTCCAAAGGGTTTGTGCTTTGAAAAGTCACCCTAAATTGCTAGTGGATTTGTTTACACAAATTAGAGCTGATTATCAAGGCACCAAATCTCAAAAATCAGTTTTTGTAATAACATTGGATTTGATGTCCAGTCTTTTCCATTAAATAATATAATCAAACATATTCCATATGTTAACTGTAAAGTCAAAATTACATTGTTACTCTTCATATGTTCTCTTTTTTTTTCTAAATTTGAGCTCTCAGAGTAAAAAGGTTCCAAAGTAGATAATAAGAAGGAAGTTTTCTTTACTTATTCAGGTTATAAGTTTAAAATTTTAGGAAACGTAATTGAAACATTATAATTAAATGTTTACTCAATATCAAAATAATTGATAATTAATTTAGTAAGTTAATTTCTCAGTATACTGGTTGAGAACTTTTCATGATCGTTTAGTACATAAATTTAGCTTGTATACATTTAGAAAGACATGTTTAAGAAATAAATGTATTTGTATCTTCCTGCGTTTTGTTAAAGCTCTCCTATTGATTTAAAGCACTCCTTTGAGTTTATAATTAAAACTAGTGGATTAAAATGGAAAAAAAAACAGTCTTTCCAATCCCTAGATGTCGTGAATAGAAAGAAAATAAACAGAGTTGAGAAGTCCCTGTAGAGTAGAGTATCAAGTCCTTTGGGGATTTGTCAAGGAACAGAATAGCTGGATTACATTTTTAGAGGATTCTCCATTCTGATTTGTAGAATTGCTGCAGCAATTTGCAATCTTTTGAAACATGCATGTACAACAAAAATGTAGGATGTATACTTAGTACAAAACTGTTCAGCTGTAAAGACGAATGGAATCCTGAAAATTCAAGGTAAATTGGTGGATCTAGAAAAGACTGTGCTGAGGAAGGCAATCCACCCAGAGAGACAAGTGCTCCCTGTTACATTCCATCTTAGCTTCCATGTTCCAGATCTTCAGAGCTGTGTAAACAATGTGGAATAAACACAAAACAATGGCTTGTACCTCTCGCCCCTCATCATACAAGACCCTCTTCACAGCAACTGGAGACCACTGCAGAATACCACAACTGGACACAATGTAGGGCAGAATAGCTCATGAGTACCCCAGCCCAAGTGGATGCATCCACACACAACTCCTGCTCAAGGAAGTAGAAAGGTGGATGGAAAGATTGTAAGAAACAGAATACCAAGAAGTCCACTACAAAACACTCTTTCCTAGAAATAACTACATAAACATGATTGGAACAGCAACAATACCAGCTAACATGTCAACTCAAAAGGAGGAAATTTTCATGAGATTCCACATCATAGAGATAGAATTTCAGGCAACTAGTGATTACTTTGAGAGGGAAAATATGTTTCTCCTGTGGATGAGCCCCTTTATCGGCTGTTTCTTCAAAACAAATTGGTCAGCTCTGAAACCGTATACACACAACAAAAATGTACTCAGACGGTTTTATGTATATATTTGTACACACATACTTGTGCACACTAATCAAAGAAAAAGAGGATATTGAGTTGATATTTAGGAGCTATTCAAGGGTATGGGGAAGGGCTAAAAAGGCAAAACTAATGTATATTAATTAAAAACAGAAAAAAGGAAACATATTGCTAATGCTGTATTCCTATTGGGTATTCTCTGTGTGAATGTCTCCAGTCATCCATTGGCTTTTTTGAGACAGGGTTTCTCTGTGTAGCCCTAACTGTCCTGGAACTCACTCTGTAGACCAGGCTAGCCTCGAACTCAGAAATCTGCTTGCCTCTGCCTCCCAAGTGCTGGGATTAAAGGCGTGCGCCACCACTGCCAGGCTTCCAGTCATCCATTTTTAAAGTTGCCAAATAATACTATATAATTTTGTTCACTGTACTACTTGATTGAATACTTATCTTTGTGGGAATAAAGGGATTCATTAGAGTTTTTAATAATGTTATAGGCTAATATAAGAAGAAAGCACTTTCCTATAGCTGTTTAAATTAAAGTATTAGTTGAGAAATTGGTATTTTCTATTCATTTGTATCATTTTTTCTCATTCTTTCAGAAAATATAGCCTAGTTAATGCATTTGCAGTGTTAGTATTAAGTAAATAGACAGATTTTAAGAAATCCATAAGTAAAGTGCTTGAATCAAAAGCATAGTCAATGTTTAAAAAGCAAATAAATTTTGTTCATATTTCAAGTATAGGTGCATCATCTCTGTCATGTTCTTCTCATTTATCAGACCAAACGCTATCCAGAATTCAACTGAACTGTGCTGAAAAGAGACCTCTTAGAGAGGAGAGGGTGTCTGTGGAAGTTAGGCCATCAATCACCATATCTATTGACAGAAGCTGGAGGTCAGACTTTTCTGCAGGTCAATCTTCTGCAGGCAATTTGACCTCCCTCTGTTCATTATTATTTTTAACAAGAAAATTTTTCCACTGAAATTGTTATGATTAATGCCACTTCTCTAGGGGACATTTCAGATGACTCTTTAGGAGACACTGGTGATGCTGCACGCTAAATGGTCAGCACTGCTGTCCCCCATTCAGCCTCACTTGCTGCCTAACTTCTGGTAGGTAAAATGATATATAAGGAAATGTGTGTCACTCATGTGACAAGTATTCAGTTAGTGCTGGATCCTTCAGTTTAGTCTTCTCCACTGTGGTAGAAGGCCTTGGTTCATGGAAAATAAGTAAAATGAAGGATAGTGGAATCTCTGACAGTTTATCTAAATAATGAGTTATTTCTCTCATTGCTATGATGAAATAACTAACAAAAACAAGCTAAGGGTGAGTTTATTTGGCGTTATAGTTCATGGGTACAGTCCCTCACAGGGACAAAAACATCATAGCAGGAACAAGTAGCTGTTGTTTACATTGTGTCCCAAAGGTAGGAAGCAGAGAAACATGAAGGGTTCCTGCTAATGCTCAGCTGGCATTGTCCTTTCTTCTTTTTCTATCTAGTATGGAAGATTCATCACTGTTACTGTCACCCACATGCACACTGTGTGTTCCCTCCCTAGTTGATTTTTCCCTTACAATGCTTTTAATAGGTTCTACAAGTAGGGTGTTTCCATAGTGATATTAAATTGAGTCAAATCGATAACAAGACCAATGTTAAGGACATTCTCTGAAAACCATCTTATATATAGTAAAAACAAGTAGTAAAGTTTTATGAAGATAATTGAAGGAGATTAAAGAGTCAGTTTGTTATTTCTATATGCCACTTTAGAGACAGAACATTATTAGTTTCTAAGTACCTGTAAGAGCACATTCAAATGAACAAAACTGAAACCTAGCTGTAAGGGTGATATTATATATATATATATATATATATATATATATATATATATATATATATATATATATAATCCACAGCAAACACACAACTATTAGAATAATGGGTGTACAAGCAGGATGCTAGAAGAACTTGCTATGAAATGTCTATTGATAAAAGTCTCTATATGCAAGTGGTCCACGATCCATAGGTTTTGCTCATTTTCTTCTCTGCAATCAAGTTATTTCCACAAGCCAAATGCATGGATCCTAATGGCTTGAACCTGTGATGGTTCATTTTCATGGGCGACTTAACATGATTTTGACCACCACCTTAATCGATTGCTGAGGCACACCTTTGGGTGTGCTTGCAAGGGGGTTTCTAGAGAGATGTGCTAAGAAGAGAAGGTCCATCTTGAGAGTGAATGTCCCTGTCTCATGAACTGCAGGTGTGGGAAGATTAGGAACAGAAAAGAGAGGGGGAGGAAGCAGTCTCATAGTCCCTAGCTTCTTCTCCTTCATGAGGTAAAGAATGTTCTCCAGCAAGTACCCACATGGTGATGCTGTGTTGTACATGTGACACACATGGGCCTCTGAAAGGGAAAGCATAGGAAAACACATCACTTTTACTTCTTAAAGTTGCCATCATTGTGACAAGAAAATTATTCTAAGCAATGACGTTACACATAAGTAAAAAATCTCAGGGGAGAATATGATTAAGCTAACTTTAGTCTGACGTGCCAGGTGGATGATACATGTATATTAAAGTGATAGTGTAGCCTGCAAACTTTGTGTAAAAATTCAGTTAAAACAGAAAGCAATGTGAAATTTGTCCCCACAAAGTGTGACTTATGTCAGATCAAAGATGCACAGCCAGATTCACAACACTCAGCCATATTCTCAATGTACAGAAAGATGGAGAGCCAAAAAGCTTGGTGTCTATAATTATTTCAAAGGCATAACACACTCTCACATGGGTTAGTTCAGCAGACATGCTGAGAGTAAACTTGATATGAGGCTATTGAAGTTGTTTCTTTGTGAATGCTGAATATATTTCATGTAGAAAAATTTGCAAGTTGATTGTGGGTTGCTTTCAGATGTCCTTGGGATTTTGCTTAAAACATGCATATATTTGATTATGGATTTTCAAAAGTAATTGGAAAATATGTCTTTAGTTAATTTAGATAAATAATTATATTGCATAATTTTAACATGGAAAGATAACAGTATATGTCTACAACATATACAATAATACATTATTGTAACATCCTCTCAATTGTGAGGATTAATTAATATTGTAAATATCTCACAATAAAAGATATTGTTGCAATTTATGTACAGATCATTAGCTAAAAGATCAGAAAAAGAAAAATCTAAACACATTAATGTTGTTATTTTTATATTTTGTTTCTCTTTTTCAGAACCCAAGTCTCACCAGAAATGTAGAGCCAACATGAAACATCAGATTAATTCAATGTTTAAAAACTGTGAGCTACAGAATCAGGGCAGTGGGGTAGTATGATGGAATCTCATGGTTTTATACATGGACATAATCTTGAAAATTCTTCATTGTTTCTCCTTGATAATAACTAAAGGAGGAAATTTAAAAAGGCAACTACCTAAACTCAAGTAGTTGGTAGACTTATGGATTTGAAAATGTGGTTTTAAAGTTTCAGTCCATGAGACAAGACTTGCCTACATTGATATCTGAAGTAATGGGACAAGTTAAGAATAGAGTTACAAACGAGCACTCTAGGAAGATGCTCTGAAGGTACCATTTCTTCTTTTGACTTATCTTTCCTATTTTAAATTATGTCTAGGTGATTATATCAGCATGTGAGTTTGTACAAGTGAAAGCAGGTGACTGCAGAGGCCAGAAAACACAGATAGCCTGAAGCTGGAAGTATAAGGAGTGGTAGGTACTAGGAAACAAATTTGAGTCTTCTGAACGAGTTATAAGTTCTAGCCACCCAAAAGTGCCATTTCATATGAGAAGAAAAAACATGGCACAGCCTGATTTATCTAAACACAATTTTTTTAAAATCCAAAAGTTCTGAAAAAAATACTAGAATATTTATACTTCTTTTAATCATTAAATTATTAATCATTTAAAAGGCAATTATTTGTTTATGATATATGTAAAATACACAAATATGAAAATTAGTATTTTAAGTTTTATTAGCATCAACTAATTATACACAATAATATATCATGGCATTCCTATGTATGTACTTATCATAAAACATTTTCTTCTCCTCTCTGCTTGTTTTTAAAATATATTTGCATTGAAAAAACTTTTTCATATAGTATTCTGATCACAGCTCCTCCCCAACTCCTATTATCTCCCTCCCCCACATCCTCATCCACTCAATCCCACGCCTTCCTTCTCTTCATCCTGCAGTGATATTATTCCTTTTCTTAGCTTAGCCCCTTTCATGCTTTTTTACATGTCTGTGACCCAATAAATTTAATTAGGGTGTGTACAAGAGCATTAGAGATGAGCTATTTTTGAATCATGGGCAACTTCCCAGTGGTTATTACAGTATGTGTGTGTATGTGCATTATGTCTAGATATTTATAATCTTAACTGTCTGTAGTACCTCAGGAAAGGCTGAGGTTTCTGGAGCTTTTACCCTTCCATGCCTCCATGCAGGAATGTTAATTGTCCAATTTTTTGAAGATCTTATCAGAGTAATAAATTTTTCTGAGGATTTTAGAGTGCCATGGCCACTTGTGACCCTCAAAGACAACACACGAGACAACAAATGACTGTAGTCCACTCTTCTGTCCTCCAGCTCTCTGTGTTTCCTGTCCTCTCCTCTGCAATGCCCCCTGAGCCTTGGAAGGGTATTGAATCACATAAAAAATAGTAATATGAGTGTGTTTTCTCTGTGTGTGTGTGTGTGTGTGTGTGTGTTGTTAAGTATATGTGTGTGATTCATTTGTGTAATGTGTGTGTGATGTTCATATGGTATACATGTGTATGTGTATATAGTATATGTGTGTGCACGTATGTGTTATATGTGTGTGATATGTGTGTATTATGATTGTGTGTGTATTATGAGTGTGTATGTGTGTTTTTATTATGAGAAACTAGAACATATTTCTCTGAAAGCAAGACTGTGGTTTTCTTTTATATAACATGTATGCCCAAATTCCATAGTACAGATTCTCCTACATTTTATGGTATTTAAAAATGGTGTGATATTATGGGAGGTAATGCCCATTTCCCGGTGTTCCATAATTTTCTCATCCATTATCAATTTTGGGAAACTTTGCCTAACAGTAGTAAACTGAGTTGTTATATCTGTTCATGACCATAGGCATCATGCAGATTCAGACCCCTGTAACCTAAGTTTCCTTGCCAAATACTTCCAAGTATCCTCTTCCACCTGTGATTATCAAACAGTGCGAACATTTTCTTTATACAGCCCTTCTCACCCCTACTGCTTCATAGCCTCATTAGTTTTTGTTGCTGCTGTTTACACAGAGTATGTTCTTATTTTTTTTCTAAAACGTCTGCCATTTTAGACAGACATTCTCCATTTCTTAGGGAATGAGAAACAGTAACTGGAGAAGCTGACTACAATCCTTCTTACACTGGGTAGAGTTTTAATGACTTTACTACTTGCATTAGTTGTTGGTACACAAGCATTCTCCTTTCAATGACAGGAGACTGGCTTGTTTTATGTTTTTGTCTGATCTAGGGTCCTCTCAGTCATAGAAGAAGCAGATCTGTTATTTTCTCTCTCTGCATTTAGCTCCAAATATGTATTATTGCAGCTCAAGAGTTAAATGTCATCATCCAGAATTGTCAATCCAGAGCACACAATACAAATAATTTAAGCCATTTCTTTTTTACAGAATTCAAACATAAGCATATGTGCTGGTTACTTCCAGAGATATCTGTTTGGTCAGAGTGTGGTCCTGTGTCTACAACAGGACAACAATAGCAGAAGCTCACATGATGTGTTTCCTAGGTAGATAGATGCCCTAGGTACCTTAGTTTAGAACTTTTCACATTTTTCCATCATCTTTCTTGGTTCTCTGAGCTAATCACTTCTTCCAAAATTATTCCCTTTCTTCTTATAACCAAGAACACTGATGGAGCACAGGGATGGCTCTAGGCCAGCACGGAGACTCAGTGACTTTACATCAACATTCTTCTCCCAATCCATGCATTTACTAGCCAGAAAATAGAGGCACTTTCTTTTTCTACATATTTTCAGTGACTGGATTCACTGGCTGTAATTCCTATTTAATTGTTCATTTTTCCTTTTATTTATGATGTAAATTGTGCTATAATTACTCACATCAATTTTCAAAAATAGCTTATAGATTGTAGGGAATGTATTGACTTTTATGGTCAACATTAACTTTGTAGCACAATAAATCTCTTCCAAGCTACAGATGGGAACTGAGTTATAGATCACTAATACATTGGGAAAGGAAAACAAATAGTGTCTTAGAAGAGATGAGAAAGACCTCATGTGAATACATAAGTGAAAAATTTATGTCTGCAATATGTAAGAAAAGATTGATGCAAGCTTACGTAAAATATAAAATATATTGCACACCTATATGCCTCGGAACTCCAAACAGCTATTTATTCCACACAGTGACTAGTGAAGGATTTCCTATTGACTGGAAGAAACAGTAAATAATCCAGAGGTGAGGGTGATTCATTCACTGACTTACACTTTCATTTCTTTGCTCCACAATAAACAGTTACAAAGAATCATACGCGTGTCAGATGCCTTTTCTGTTTTATCACCCTTAAAATCTCAGCACTCCTTAGCATGGTAAGGACCAATAAGCTCATATACATGAATGCTCTGGGCATGGCGGTGGAAGGTGTGGCTTTGTTAGGGTAGTTGTGGCACTTTTGGAGTAAGTGTGTCACTGGGGGTTTCAAAAATCCAAGCCACTCCCACTATTCTCTTTCTATCTAATGCCTGCAGATCTCGACATAAAGCCCTCAACTACCATGTTTGCCAATTTAGATAGAAATAGCCTATCAATTTCCCCCAAACAAATATCCCTTCATCTCAGTATCTCATAGGCCTTTCTCCAAAACTGACCACATATTCTTACACACCAGCAAGTCACAATATTAAGTAACAAACAAAAGAACCTGACAAGTTTTCTTTGCAGAAGAAATAAACAATTTCACCTTTATTAAAAGATAAAAAGGCAGGTTAATTTGGAAGTAGGCTCCTGGGTGACTTCCCTACTCAAGGAAGGAAAGAGGAAAAAGTCTCAGGCAGACTATGGTGTGGTAGCATTTTATATATTTGTTGATGGGGCTTAGATGGCTGGTAAGTTCAGGTGTGGGGACTGGGACATCTTTCATGAATGCGGAACTGTGCTTTGTGCACCTTTTCTGTTTAGGGGCTGTCTTAGTCGGGGTTTCTATTCCTGCACAAACATCATGACCAAGAAGCAAGTTGGAGAGGAAAGGGTTTATTCAGCTTACAGTTCTGCATTGCTGTTCATCACCAAAGGAAGCCAGGACTGGAACTCAAGCAGGTCAGGAAGCGGGAGCTGATGCAGAGGCTATGGAGGGATGTTTCTTACTGGCTTGCTTCCCCTGGCTTGCTCAGCCTGCTCCCTTATAGAACCCAAGAACACCAGCCCAAAGGTGGTACCACCCACAAAGGGCCCTCCCCCACTTGACCACTAATTGAGAAAATGCCCCACAGCTGGATCTCATGGAGGCATTTCCCTAACCGAAGCTCCTTTCTCTGTGATAACTCCAGTCTGTGTCAAGTTGACACACAAAACCAGCCAGTACAGAGGCTTTCTAAGAGAGTGGGTTTGAAGGAGAGGGAGGAATGGAATATGCTGGACCATATATATGGTGGAGAAGGGCAAGCTAGGAACTCAAACTGAACAAAACCAACCAACCAACCCACCAACCAATTAACCAACCAAGCAAGGAAACAAGCAAACCAAAACTATAAAGAAAGATGAGAGAGAGAGAGAGAGAGAGAGAGAGAGAGAGAGAGAGAGAGAGAGAGAGAGAGAGAGGAAGAAAGACCTGCATTCTACCTGTACATCAAAGATTAAAGCTGGATATCAGCAACAGAAACAACCAAATGAACAACTCTCTACCAAATGAAAAAAACAATGGGTCAAGACAGAAATTAAGAAAGAAAGAAATTACAGATTTTTTAAATCAAATGAAAAGAAAACATACTCACACTTATGGAACAAAATGAAGGTGGTTTTCATATTAATAACTTAGCATACCTGAAAACTTTAGAACTAAAATAATTAATTGTTATGCTCAAGTCACAGAACCCCAAAGAACAGAAGCCAATTCTGATGCAAACACACATGATTCTTTTATTATGAGCTTGAGAGCAAGGTCTCTCTGTCTCCACTGCAGCTGGTAAGAGAGCCCAAGTCTAGGGGTTCAGAGAATTTATTGTGGTAACATGAGGCTTGGGGAATTTTCATACTGTTCACCAAGTTAGTATTTTTAAAAATGCATTTCTGGTGTAATCTGCAGGAACCACAATGTCCACTTGAGCATACATTTATGACATCCTCACTTAGCATCATCCAGCCTGGCTATAAAAGCAAGAACAAGGCACACAGAGATATCCTAAGACATCCTGTGGAGAATAGACAACCTGGCCATGCACCTTGTGAGGTGGTTTTGCTCTGTGTTTGGTCCACTAGTACTAAGGACAGGGGAGGGGAGTCATTGATAGGGCAAGGAGCAGCTGAGGAGGGAGAGAGAAAGGACAGGTGCGGAGAGAAAGACAGAACAGGACAGAGGGCTCTTGGATGTGGCAAGAAGGGGAAGAAGGACCTCAGCACCCTGCTGTGTTTGTTCTGCTCTCACCCTAGTCCTTCAAATGAACTGAAAACCAAATCTCAGCTTTAGGGAGGGAAAAAATAAAAGCTGTGCAAAGGCAGGTGCATGAAAAAATCTCTTCCAAAGCCCAATACCTCTTACTTTCTTTCTTTGTTCTCTTTCTTTCTTTCTTTCCTTCTTTCTTTCTTTCTTTCTTTCTTTCTTTCTTTCTTTCTTTCTTTCTTTCTTTCTTTCTTCTTTTCTTCCTTTCCTTTCTTATTTATTTACTTACTTATTTTCAATGTCCAGTATCACTGGATCTGACACCGTGAGAGGGAAAGAGGCAAAGGGTGGATTTGGATTTGTGCTCATCATCTTTATCCTCATAGCTCCCTGTGCGTAACATGGGTCCAAGCTCATTCTTCCTTCATCTGCTCTGACCTGCACTTCAGTGATGTGTCCTATGCTTACTCAACCACAGCAAAAGAGCTAACCACTTCTTGCAGAACTTCCTCACATTCTCCTCTCTAGACTCTTTAAGTCATGTATTTTTATGTAGTTCTTCCTATCCTTTAAATCATCCCTGCTCAAAATCTCCTACAGCCCCATGAATACTAATACAGTAATGAATACTTCAATCTAAATCAGTGGTTTCTCTTCCTACTTCAACTGTTATAAGAAAGTATGTAATATCCCATTGGACTGGCTGGAGTGATAGTCAAAGATAAGGAAACCTTGCTGGAGGGAACAATTAAGATATTTCCAGGGCGATGAGAGTGCAATGAGCCAGTCCATCAGAAACCATTTCTGGGCCTCCAAGAACTTCCTGTCTGTACCTCCCAAGGCCTTCCTCTCTGTTATACCCTGGTAATAAGCTGCTCCAGGGAGTCAGACACTAAGGATGCTACACTAAGGATACCTCACAGTCATGGAGCACAAGCTTCATAATGTACTGACGTCACTCATGCCCTCTCTCTGGCACTCTGCCATTCTGTGTGAATTCAGTCAATACTTAGAGAATGAAGAAAGGAAGGACACACTGGCTCCATGCTAGACAGATTTCCCCCTCTCCTGAAAACTCAGTCCAACCAGCAAGAGAGGCTACAATGCAGTTCTACTAAGAATCAAGCACAGTAATTGCTCAACACTGTAGTCTGACAAGCTGGAAAGTAAGAATTATCATTAGCTTTTGCAGATAAGATTCACAGCCAGAATCTGAGAATATGCACACATTTGTCTCACCCCAGGGTACGGGTTAGTGGCTTTTCATCAGGCTGCTGCAGGAGCCTCATAATTATCTCGACTTCCTCACCTATTCGTTCCAGCATTCCTTTTTTTAAAAAAAAACAATTCACTTCTTGGTTATTTGGGTGACTATTCTAAAAACACAGTATTCTGCAGATTTAGAATGCCCGCTAACTCCAGCTTTTGATTTCTGCTTCCCTTTGCTTTTGCCTTGTGAGGGTGACTCACTCTGACCTGCTTCTGTATTCCATTTTAAACTTGGGTAAGAGTTACATCATTGGAGGAGAAAAAAAAGTAGCCATGTTCTGTTTTGAAAATCTTCACTATAAAGGGTATGTTACTAGAGTTTGTGCAGTCCTGAATTATCATGCCCTCACCCATGGCCGTGAGTTCAGCTCTGACGTCCCCTGTCATATATATATATATATATATATATATATATATATATATATATATATATATATATATATATAGAGAGAGAGAGAGAGAGAGAGAGAGAGAGAGAGAGAATGAGAGTACCTGGTGCCTGTGGATATCAGAAGATGGCATTAGATCACCTGGAACCAGTATATAAATAATTATGAGAGGCTTTGGGCATGCAGCTCTTCCACAAGAACAGAAAGTATTCTTAACTACTGAGCCGTCTCTCAAGCCACAACACACAGCTAATTGATATGGCAAAGCACTCACATTTTTATCCTTTTAAGCTTTTGTCTTTCCCATGATTGAAAAGTTGTCAAATATAAGGTAATAATTTATCCCTAACTCACCGCTACAATAACTAGCTCAAAAATCTGACTCCCTAAATAACTCAGTAAGAGCTATCCAATGCTATAGTCGTCTTCAGGTGAATGTCTTGATGATACAATGAATCTGATTTATCCCCACACCTGAACCTACAGGCAAGAAACATGCTTCCCTAGGGAAGTCAAAAACTACCCTCCTAGTCACACTAGGTGGTATCCTTCCTTAAGCCAGAAGCTATCTCCATTAAAGACTGTCTACAAAGGAAAAGTTAGTCTCACTGGGCATGCCAACCACAACTAAGGCGAGGCTGCATGCCTAGCAATAAAGAGAAAACTCTTATAGGCATTTATAGATTTATTTGTTTTAAATGCTTTATCTGGACTTTATTTTTCCCTTGCAGAACTTTTGCTCACATATTATGACTTCTGAATTTGCTTTTATGGGTTTCATGTGTGTGCAGATTGTATTTCTTACACTCTGTATGTGTTTTATTTAGTTTTCTGGGTTTTTTTTTATTTTGACCATTTTTGTTTGTTCTATTTTAATATTATTATATCATCATGTCATCATCATCATCATCATCATCATCATCATCATTATGTACCAGTTTGTATTTTAATGAGAGAGAAAATGAAAGGGTATAGATTTGGGTGAATGGAGAAGTTGGGTGGTACTGGAGGAGTAAGGGGATGGGAAACTATAATTAGAATTTATTAAGTTCCATATGGTTTATGGGTTGTATCATGAGTATTCTGAGCATTGGAGATAATATCCACTTATAAGTGAGTGCATACCATGTGTATTCTTTTGTGTCTGGGTTATCTCACTCAGGAAGATATTTTCTAGTTTCATACATTGGCCTAAAAATTCCATGAAGTAATTGTTTTTAATTGCTGAGTAGTATGTGTAAATGTACCATTGTGTAAATGTACCACATTTTCTGTATCCATTCTTCAGTTGAGAGACATCTGGGTTGTCTCCAGCTTCTAGCTATTATAAATAAGGCTACTATGAACATTGTGGAGCAAGTGTCTTTATTATATGTTGGAGCATTTTTTGAGTATATGCCCAGTAATTTTATAGTTGTGTCTTCAGGTAGAAATAGTTCCAATTTTCTCAGGAACTGCCAGACTGATTTCCAACATGCTTTTACCAGCTTGGGGTGCCACCAGCAATGGAGAAGTGTTCTTATTTCTCCACATCCTATCCAACATCTGCTGTCATCTGCATTTTTGATCTTAGTCATTTTGATTAGTATGGGGTAGAATCTCAGGGTCATTTGATTTGCATTTCCCTGATGACTAAGGATGCTGAACATTTCTTTAAGTACTTAAAGAATACTTAAAAAGTCAGCCATTTGAGATTCCTCAGCTGAGAAGTCTTTGTTTAGCTCTATACCCCATTTTTGAAAAGTGTTATTTGGTTCTCTGGAGTCTAACTTCTTGAGTTCTTTGTATATTTTGGATATTAGTCTTCATCACATATAAGGTTGGTACAGATCTTTTTCCAGTCTATGGGTTACAATTTTGTTCTATTGACAGTGTTCTTTGCCTTACAGAAAATTTCAATCCTCCAGAGAATGGGAAGCAAAATAATCACAGGAGGTAGAGGAAAGGAGGAATCCGAGAGGGAGAGAGGAGAAGAAGGGAAAGGGAGGGTGCAAGATCAGATGTTAGAAGGGACAGGAGAGAAGTTCAGAGGTGCAGAGAACTGAATAGAGACATGCAGCAGTGGGGGATGAAGAACTGAGGGTAGCCACTAGAAAGTCCCAGACTCCAGGAAAGCAAAAGGGTCCCAGCAGTCAATGGTGATGACTTTAGCTGAAATACCCAACAAAGGGGAGATAGAACCTGTAGAGACCACTTCCAGTACATAGGCACGGCCTCCAGTTGAGGAATGGGGCTACCCACCCATGTAAAAATTTTTAATCTAGAAATGTTCCTGTCCAAAGGAAAGCTGGGGACCAAAAATATAACCGAGACTGAAGGAAAAACCATACAGAGACCGCCCTACCTAGGGATCCATCTCAGGTGCAGACACCAAACACCAATACGATTGCTGATGCTGAGAAGCTGTTGGTGACAGAAGCCTGGTATCGCTGTTGCCAGGGAGGGTCTACCAGTACCTGACCAATACAGATGCAGAGTTGCACAGTCAGCCTTTGGACTGAGACCAGGGACCACAGTGGAAGAGCTAGGGGAAGGACTGAAGGAGCTGAAGGAGATTGCAACCCTACAGTAAGGGCAATATCAACTAACTGGACCACTCAGAGCTCCCAGGGACTAATCTACCAACCAAAAAGTATACATGGAGGGACTCATGGCTCCAGCTACATATGTAGCAGAGGATGGCCTTATCTGACATCAGTGGGAGGGGAGGCCCTTGGTCCTGCTAGAGTGGTGGGGTAGGAGTGAGTGAGTGATGGAGGAGCACCCTCATAGAGGCAAAGGGTAGGGAAGAGAGAGGGATAGGATGGGGTGTGTGTGAAGGGGTAATCACATAAAGGGGATATCATTAGAAATGTGAAAGAGTAAAATGTTTAATAAAAATTAAAAATAATTTAGTATATGAAAAATCTATTTTTCAAAAAAATTAAAAATTGAATTCTACATTTTAGAAATTTCTAAAGGTCCCACAGCTTCACTCAGTAAATGCTTCCAGTCAGTTTCTAATGTACAATAACCTTTCACACTAAGAAACATGTTAAGTAAAGTCACTTTCCTAAGAGCATTCATAATCTCTTTCCTTTCCCTGTGTGTCCTGCTCAGAGTCAAAATTAAGAGAACATGTTCAAAGTATTGCCCCATTTATTGACCTGAGTCTTCCCTGCAGTGGATATCTCATTAGAACTCCAGGAAGATCTTACCAGTTCCAAGATGTTTTACTACTGTGAATTTTTTTGGTTTTACAAGATTCTAAACATTTATTAAGTTAATAAAAACTGCTGATATGGATTGGATTATGTCACCATATGAATTCTTACCTAGGCATTTGTCAAATAACATTTTTAGATAGGTAACAAGGGGTTAGTGTTTCAAACTTCTCAGATTAACTATACCAGGATTCCTAAGAATACAGATAATATCCCTGTAATACTCCAGGAAGGATGAGCTATCACTCTTCTGTAGTGGTTATTAATTTTGTGAAAATCACCACAGACCTCTAATTGCCCCTGCGTATATTAAGAGATTGTTTTATGGAGATTTTTTACTTGGAACTTACTAAAATATTTAATAGTATAAGCTTTTTCTTTTCTGGAGAACTTCTTTCTATGTTAAAATTTCAGATCCTGAACCACACACGCATATACATACCACATGTGAATATCATTTGCCTTTGTCTATGGTTATTGTATTCAGATAGATACTTTCAAATTAATTAGATAAAATATAAAAATGTATGCTTCAATATTGGACATAATTGCTTTTTATTTCAGAAGAATTAAAAAAAGAATGAGTACCTAGAAAATGTGAAGGTTAGAAATATAAATATTATGTTACTATGTAAAAGACATTATAAATAGAATAAATGTTTTAAAATTTTTCTATGAAATAAGCTTTTTTTCCATTAGTAAGTAAATCATTAGGCCCATAGCTAATAATTTAATCTTTTATTCTATGAACTTCCAGAGATATATGGTCAATTTAATAACAGTCTGTTTATGCTGACTCGGTTAAATCTACAAAACAAGAGCAATAAACTAGAGAAATGTTTTATTTAAACTTGTTTAGACTTATAAAACCATGTCTCAAAATAATTGTTTTTGAATTCATCCTCTTTAATCACGCCTACCTTTCCTCCCCATGTCTTCTAAGAAAAGCTTATTGTTGTATAGTTTGAAAACAGGGACCATAACATTATTTATTTCAATTAAAATGTAATAAAATGACTGTTCATTTATTGCATGTGAATACATTTTCATTTTTAATTCCTGGGTTCATTGTGTCATTGTTGTCAAGCCCAAAGGTAAATCCATTTCCCCAAATTCCAAAAGGTTGAAGAGACAATTGGCTGTCTTTATGCCTATTAGCTAAACAAAGTGCATGCTGGCCTCCAGGTTCTGTCAGCATCACAAGTACCTGCTATATATTTCCATACTTCAAAGTATTCTATCCCTCCTCGATCCCCTACCCTAAACTCCTTCTGGGTTACAGGCTTTATTCTCTTGCAATTAGTTATATGGAATAATTATCCTTAAAGCTAATATTCCAGCCATGCTTGCTCCTATTTCTCTGTTGTGTCTCCTTCCTCCCTTCTCTCTGTTCTCCCAGTGTGCCCTGTAATCCCTCTTTGATCCTGTCTCTGCTACTCTCCTGCTTCTCCAGTCTACTGGCCATGTTCAGCACCCTAGTTTCTCTCTCTGCTTTTGCCTTTTCCAAGTGCCTCTGGCTGCTCTCTCATATCTATTATAATATATCTCCTTAGTCTCACATACTGTGGAACGCTCATAACTTCAGTTTCAACAATTATGGTATAGGAAATACTAAGACATGGCATAATTATTAAATTTCTATCACTCTAATTACCTGATCCTTTGTCTTCTGATACTTAAGTTTTTCAAAACACACACACACACACACACACATCCAGATCTTGCTATCCTTCTTTTTGACAAGTACTTGAAGTTTCTTCAATTTGAGTTCTTTAACCACCACCCACCATAATTGCTGCAAATATTTATGTTATGGACATTTAAAACTATAACACTGATTCCACTCCCTATTTATTAAGTGTCTTATAATTCATGTTCCTAAGCAACTCTCAGATGTTTAGCCTAGCCTTCCCTCACATAGCCATTCTGCTTGCATCCTCCAAGATTTCTCATCTGCAATGGATGTCACCCTAGAATTCCAGGCTTCTCAAGGATCTGCTCAAAACCATGATCCTCACTAGTAAGTCACAAACTGCAATTCTCACCTTTCATCTTATACTATCCAACTCTATAGTACAGATATACATATACATAGATACCGACCCAGACACAAACATAAACACTGACAGACACAGACACAGACACTGACCACATAGACACAGGCGCAGGCGCAGGTGCAGATGCAGACACAGATGTAAAACCTCACAGTTCTAACTGATATGCCTTCCTGGGCTCACCTTCAGCATGTTCTGTTATTCTGCAGTACACTACATAGGAATATGTATACTACTCTCTCTGCCTAGCAAATCTCTACGATAATGGAAAATTCTCTAAGTTCTACTACAGGGCAGAATACCCTAATGATGCATTTTTTATATGCCGTGAAACAATGGAGAGAAACAATATGTATTTTATTTCAAAATTAGTAAAATTGCCATCATTAAAAACAGTATGTGTATACTAATTAAATGGCCACTTTTGTCTAAATTCATTTTTTAAAAATATTAAAAGATATTTTTGAGACTTGTTAATTCAATATGTTCACCAAAACCCTCAAAATTAAAATAATTAGAACACAATTCTTACTTGATTTGTTCTGCAATATCTACTACTGTTTTCTACTTAACACTGTTTAATTTGGTGAGATAATTCCAATTTGCTCAAAATGCACAAAGTCCTTGAAGTAGATGCTAAGAATACTAATATGTTCTTCAAAATTATACTGTTTTATCTTATTTAGTCAATGTGAATGCATAAAAAGATTACAAGGAAAATGCCGTTGCATGATTCTTGTCTTATGTCTTATAGTCTCAGTCCATGAGAGGTTGAGGCAGGGGAATTGGAAGTTTGAAAGCAACTCAGAGATATATATGTAGTATACATATAACACACATAAACACACACAGAGAGACACTCAGAGACATACACACACATATACAGAGAGACACACACAAATACCCAGGCACACAGATACACACACATAGATACACACACACACACACACACACACACACACACACACACACACACCTTAAAGAAAGGAAATAAAGGAGTTGGCTATATCAGCATTTATCTTAAAAGTTACTCTTTGTTTTTCACATGTACCAGGTAATAATTTTTATCTTTTGTTTTTTCTGATGGGTGGGTATCCATTAGGAACAAACATAAGCAGATTTGAACTAAAAAATGAAGCATAACAACCAAGTTAAAATGTAGCTGCTGCAGTATATTACTGCCCAAAGAAGCCACAGTTGTGTATGAAAATATTTTAAATTACTCTATCATTTTCAAGAGTTCAAAACATATATCATAGGCACAAATCACTGAAAGTCCTGACTGATAAGCTTAAAATGTGTATTATTTTTGTTTCTTTTTGTAATGCACTGTGAAGTCACTAGCATGCATTTCCACAGTGCCCAAGGTATTGCGGAAATGCATGCTAGTGACTTCACAGTTTCTCAAGGAAACTTTAACTTTACAATCAATGCTGTGCTGTGAAGGATCCATCACGTTTCTAGGGCTAGTTACGTAAGAAAACGTTAGTTCAAGGTCACCTTTGATTTTACTTTCAGGAAATGACAACAACAATCACGGGCAGATCATGGGAATATAGGAGCTGCCACTTAGTATTAGGGAAATCAATCACTCTCCTCCTTCAGCTGACTCCCCACCTATAGTCTGATATATACTGTGTCAATTATGCTTTCTATGCCTGGGAAATTTGCTTGTCATAATATTATGGATATTACTGGTATTAGTAGGATCTTCCTGCCATACAAAATATGAACGTGCCACACTATGCCTCACTGTGAACCAGGGGGAGAACTTCTGTTAATGGCTTTCAGGAAACATTGGGCGATATTCAGCATGACACCCAGAATATTCTGGCTCTATATTCCAGGGAATAGATGAGAACTCTTAACAATTGGCTAGTGACTCCAGCACATCACACATGCACCACATGTGTATCAATCTGCTTCATTATTATTATGCTGGGAATGCTAACAAACATAACTGTAACAACATCTACCCTGTATTCTAGCAATAGTCACAAAATTTTATGTGCCTCCATTTTAATGTAGGAAATATTCATTCATTTTCCAATTCATGATAAGTACATTGCATGGATTTAGGGTTGTTGGTTTATATTTATAGGAAATTATATTGTTTAGAAAGCTCATTTCCGATTACTAAGTAAACTAGCAGTGATAAACACTTTTCTTCCTTTAAACAATAAACATTCATTTTCTTCTCTCCTTCAAACCAAATCCAACCAACCCACATATGAAGTGACTGTTCATTTTCTAACAAACCCTTTTCCTAACACATATATTGGTGACCAGACTGTTGTTCAGTCTCATTACCCACTGTTGTTTCTTCAGGATTTGTTTTATAACTCAGCTGAGTGTCATCTTCCCCATGACTCAATAGTTTTGTGTGATTGGTTGTTATACATCTCATTATTTCTGTTTTCGTGAAAACCCTTGTCCCAAATGAAGCACTTAGGTATTAGCAGAGTGGATGGATGAACATTTGCCACCACACCCTATTCTAATATTACTCACAAATTTTCTTAGAATAACACTTGATTCTCACACTCCCTACATCTTCATTGAGAAATATATACAGCATATAATATAAAGTTATATCCTCTTTAATATATATTTTTCAATAGCAATCATTACTCTAATTTTATTTACTAGCCGTATATTTGTGATGGTCTGACTTTGGCATACCTTTAGCATATCAATAAAACTTTAATCCCATATAGTGCTGAGGGGTTTTCCCTGAAAAGTTGTATAATTTTACCAAGTAAGTCACTTTATGAGGACCCACAGTATAGCTTTTGTAGGGAATCATTAACCAAGAGTAAACTGAAACTATAATGTCTTGGCTTTATAAAAATAGAAATGAGAAAAATAATTCTATTGTGAACTAAGCAACCCTTTCCAGAATCAGGATTTCTCTCTGTCTCTACTAGACTGAGAGAACCCCCGTGGGTGGAATTCAAGGTGCAGAACAAATAGAAGAAACTTTGAGAGAAAAAGCTGATTTTAATAAGAATGAATCACAGAAAAAAATCACACTAGTAAATACTGACTTAGACTAGAGGGGGAACTAGAATTTTGTGAGCAAATAAGCACTCAGTAGGTGTATCTTAGGAAGATATTCTCTAACATTTGGACTTGGAAAACAAGAAAAGATAGAAGGAAATTTCTTAGAAGGTTTGCTGTGAGCTGTTCAGAGCTTAATTCAGCCAGGATCACACAGCACAAACAACACAAAGGAGAAACTCAATTCTGTATTTTACATTAAATGAGACTTGTGCAGAGATGGACTTTGGTGAAGAGGCATTATACACAGAATTTAATTACAAATGAACATAGTTTTCAAAGTTCATATGATTATTATTTATAATAATAATAATAATTATTATTTATATACCATATAAATTATATACAGTTATGATAAATGTAATATAAATTATATAATTAAAAATAATTATCATATATGGAATTCCCTCAATCATGCAAATGAAGACCTATACAACAGCCTTTTCTACAACCAATCAATAAATTTTTCTTAATCTAAAATATATCAGGCTACCTAGTGACAAACATGCCTGCATTTTAAAACCTACAATCTCATATTCTTTTATGCTATGCAATAACTTTCAAATAGGAATAATGATATTTTACAGGACTTGGCACTGAGGAGAAAGATCAGTAGGTAAATAGGGAAAGAAAATCTGAATGTGTATTTGCAAGAAAAAAAAGCATTAAAAATTTGAGTGTGGTGGCACATGTTTGTAAACCCAATGTGGGGACACAGACAGATGGGTCCATGGTCTTTATGGCCAGCCAATCTCCTAGAAATGGCAACCTCTGTGTTAGGTAAAGATATTCTGTTTCAAATTTAGGGTAGTAGCAGAAGAAAACACCTAGAATGACCTCTAACCTGCACAGGTGCACACTCAGGACACCATCCTATACACGGGTTCACACACATGATAAAAACTACAAATGCATATACCAAACACACCCCAAAAATATTTTATCACCCTTTACTAAATATGAATGAAAGTATTTATATTTATTTTTGGAGGATTATATATTTGTCTCATGCATGTAAAACCATTGCATACACTCTTAAACCTGTTCATGGAAAAACTCTCAGCCCTCCAAAACTGCCCTGATCCCACATTTCCTGAGATTGCCACCATTTCCTTAAGCCAGGAAGAGCATCCTCAGTTTCACACCTTGCAATGAGTCTTAGCATGCTCTACAACCAAAGAATGAATCACACATTTAGAGTGACTCATTGATTAATCACAGATTTGCATTTCTAAAAGTAGAAACCTGATGAGATTTCCAGCTTCAGAGAAATGATAAACATTGTCACAGCTGGAGTCTATTTCAGTAGAGGGATGGATTTTAGGGAAGTGTTTGTCATATGTCTGCAACTGAAAAAGTTTAACAGTATGTGCACTGGGAATACTGCTGTGGTAGGTGTATGTGAGAAACGAAGATGAGGCGAATGCTACTTTGATCTCATGGGGGCACAAAAGATACCAGGCATGGTGAAGGTAGATGCAATCAAAGCAGTCCTGGTAGTGACTCACTAGAGCTGACTAAATAATAGAAGAGAAACTGTTGAAGTTCAACTCAAGCCAGAGTTTGACCTTTATATTCTCTAGTACATGGAAGACAGCCTGAGAGACATTCAGTGAAGGCTTGACAAATTCATGACAATGACCTGGGAGAACTGTTCTTCCATGTACTAAGGAGTGTGCTTAGCAAATTACTGGTCTTTGTAAAATTAAAAAGGATAAAATATCTTCCAGTTGCTGACAAATGATGAACAACTACAGGAAACTCTAGCAGGCAACTAGGCAATTGGAAATGTACCAGCTTGGGTTTGTAGAACGACTTTATTTCAAATTATTTCCCTACTAAATATAATCTGCTTGTAGAGGTGTGGTGTTTCCAATTAGCTGGGTGTTTTGGTGCTATACTTTCTGCCTCTGAGGAAGACAACATGGCTTACATTCTAACCCTGTAACTCATTATCTAAGCTGTAGGTTGTGAGAAGCAGACAACATCAAACAGTAGCAGATTCTACATTCAGAGGTTTGTATCCATAGCTCACAGGTTGCATGTCCTATAATATGTATTGATGAGCGGCTGATCACATTTCGTTCTCTACAGCAACATGCAGCAGTTTCCTTTCAACACTGTCAGCTTCTTCAGTCCTTCCTTTAATCCAGCTATAGATAGGGGTCTCCAACTTCAGTTCAATGGTTGGGTATAAGTATCTGCATCTGTCTTGGTCAACTCTAGGTGGAGTCTCTCAGAGGACAGCCATGTTAGGCTTATATCTGTAAGCACATCATAGTATCAGTGATAGTGTCAAGCCTTGGTGGCTAGCCCCATCTAAAATGGATTCCAAAATGGGCCTATTGATTTTTTTGTTTTTTGTGAGTTTCACCTCATGAACCCTAGTCCCTGTCATCTCCCCATCCCTTCTATCTTCCCTCTGCTCATACAACGTCTCCAATAAATAAATAAACAAATAAATAAATAAATAAATAAATAAATAAATAAATAAATAAAGCATAGAAACCATTTGTAGGGTGTTGCAGTGTGTGTCACAGTGTGGCCCACAGTATAGCCCTCTGTCTACACATCCTCACTTGCAAATGTTCACTGCAGTGAGTCATTGGTCTGGTTCAAGGCTTCTGCTACATCACTGATACTGGATCCTCACAAACACTCTTCCAGATTATCCTGCTATTCCTATCGTGGAGATCAGACAGTACTATTTTTAAAATGAAACGTGTGCAACATGAAAGGTCACTTGTAGAAGGCAGCTTGCATTTTCAGAGGTTCTGATTAGTAAAGTTATAAACAGAAAACAAATTTCCTGACTGGAAAAATAGGAGGAACCTCTTCTTTAGAATTTAAGATGATGTTTGTAAAATTAGAAATGGAATAATAAATTAGAAATGGGAGGAGCTTGCAACATTCCCATGAATAAAGAAATAATCAAATTTAAAATATATTAGTAAATGACACTTCCCTAATTGGATAGCTCACCCAATTTAGCTTGCATTAAGGTCAAAGAAGCAGGCTTCCATATGTACAATCTCCCCTGTGGGTAAGACTCACACCTATACATATATCTCTCCTGACATTAAAAATCACTTCATGCTGTGAAATTAACTTCTCTAGATCACCTTGCAAGTACTCACTCCCTTCCCATTCAGACCCTATAAGATTAAATAATGCTTTATTTTTTTACATAAACTGCAAATGTATTCAGTGTATTTAAATGACAAAGAGTCATAAACGTAGGAAACAGTGCATGTGTCTAAACACTGTGGTATCAAAAGTACTATTGGAATTAGTTTGTAGAACTTTGGAGAAAGTTGTGAAGACCCTCATTTCTATTGGATACAAATAGTAATGAAAATCAAAATGGCTACCTCAAGTATGGCAAATCAAATGGAAAAAAATAGCTGACAAAACTGATGAACACTAGATTCATATTATAAGAGACCATTATGAGACCAAAGCTGAAATAGGCTGCAGTCAGAAACAGCTAGTCGGTCACATCCTAAGGATACTGTAGATATATTTCAAATGCCAAAACATTACCAATACAGTAGAATAGAACTTCTACATCTCTAAGGACTATAAATGTTCTATTATGCTTCAGAATTTCATGAATTCTGTCATAATAATCTATTGCTGATCAATTTTTAAAATAAAGATTCCCTTTTTACAGATTTCAGTTTTCAAATAAAACCCAGTGGAGTGCTCAGCCCCAAGTGGGTTTTTCTTTTTCCATCGTGTTTTCCCACCAAGGAGTAAAGAAAATCTCTGAGATTAGGGGCAAGGATTGTTAGAGCAGGAGGTCAAGGATGCCAAAGAAAAACAGTGCTTTTATTTCTTATGAGAAGAGCTCTTTACTTACAAACTTAGAGCAGCTGAGAATGTCTGCAAAGATAAAGCCAATACAAATTCTCACATGTGTGCAGGAGGAGGCTGTGAGCCCCACTGCTGAGCTGGAAGTGACATTTGATGGAAGATGGGGTTGGGAGAGGCCATTTTCTCTAGGACTGTGCTGCAGTGTCTGGACACATTCCAATGGGCACAAAGGCAGCATTCATTCACATTTTCTTTTAAAAAAGAAGAATAATGTGTAATTGGGAAAGGGACACAAGAGGCAAATCTGAAAGCAACTAGAGGGGAGAATGGTGGGTGATTATATTCAAAATACATTGCATGCATGTATGAAATTTCCCCAAAACAAAACTATCTTAAACTGATAAATGTCATCAATACTAATTCCAAGATCAGTGTACTAAATTAGAGCATACCATCATTATCTATTTTAGAAAAATGATGGTATCGTACTAAATTTATTATTCTTTTTTCCCTCAGGGGACAAGGTTTCTAGCCTCGGCTAACTTTGAATTGCCCGTTCTTTGGAGAATGCCCTTGAACTTCTAAATCCTTCTTCCATAAAACAAGTACTAGGACTAAAAATGAATACAACCATGCACACATTGTGTGCTGCTGGAATTGGACCCAGAGCCTCCTAAATGGTGGACAATCAATTTGAGTAATGAATGGAGTACTGGTACACCTCTGTTCCACTGCTTGTAACAAACCATCTTGGCATGACCCTACCAGACATTCTCAGAGTAAAGATTTACTTCTTCCTCCAGAAGAACTCCATTTTACTATTGAACAAAGCGAACTGGAAAAGCTCTTTTGAGCATTGAAATAGCTCATATTCCTCTCCTTCAAATAGTCCTCTAGATCCTGCCCCCTAATTATAGTATTTCAGCTTACACAAGCCTACTTGTCCTTAATTATTCCTCATTATTTTACACTGGAGAGTTTTATTGCATTTTGCTTATTTTGGAGTATTGTCACAATTCTAATAACACTGGAATACTTGTCATTGTGAATGGAGAAGTGCTTTTATAAATGTGCCTTTGTAACCCTTACTGGTTCTATGATTTGAAAGCAACATTCCCAATGCTTGATTTTACTTATTTCCCTGTCAGTGGATTTTCTAAATTCTTTATTTTTATCCATAGTAGATCAACTTCTTATCACATCACCTGATAGCAATATATATTGCAAAAGCTACTCTATGTAGTCACAAAAATAGCTTGAATTCAAAGACAAATGTTCTGACATAACTTCATTGTACAAAATGCTTGGCAAGGTATTTGGTCAAAAGCAACTGTTTATGCATAGATTTTTGTTGTTGCTGCTGTTATTGTTTTGCTATAGAAGTTGAACTTGAAATCTGATAAGTATTTCAGACTGTAGTGAATGAATTCTGGAATAGAGGTTGTGTAAGAGAAGGAATATGGACAATATAAGCTTACAGGGTTCTAGCTGTGGTAGTCGCTGCTCATATAGGACTTCATGCTATCTTCAGAAAAGTCCTTTGGTGATTGAAAATAATTCTGAGCATGAGTTTTAATATTCACACGTTCTTCATATTATAAAATATAGTTGTGTGATCTTGCCCCACTCAAAAGAACCATGTTAAAAAAGATATTTGCCACCTGATTGAAATAGTTTCTATTTTGTTATGAACTTCAGGGTACTATAGATGTGCCTGAGTACAAAAGCTATGAACAATCAAATTTTTCATCAGAAGACTTCCTTCTGGGGTGCTGGGTGACTTGTCCCTCCTATTCCTTGAGTTAAGAGCTTAATTCTTTTGAGGTCAGTAGTGTGATATGCTTCTAGGCATTCTCTCTTGGAGACAGTTTCACAAAAAATCCTTCAGATTCTGTGATTTACTACATATGTTAAAATTTAAACTTGGTACTTAAAATAAAAATGTTGTTTTCAATTAAGAAGCATGGATAGTTCTGATTAGGAACAGAAGTGAGGTGAGGTAAAACATCAAGGAGGATGTCAGAGTGTGACGCTGGGTAGCTGCTCAAAAGTGACTTGATAACCGATTACTTGAGCATCCTACTACATAAGGTGTTAAGGATGCACACTAAACAAAACTAACTCAGAGTCCAAAGAGGGTATGGACTTCAGCTCTTAAATTTGTCCAAATTTTTCCAACTGTTATGTATAACATGCATAATGTGGAGTTCTAAATATAATCTGTAAAATGAATGAGTCTGAATCACAGAAGTAGTTACAGAGATGGCAAGAGAAACCTTCTAGATGAATCATCTGGTGTGGGGAAGGGCACTGTGAAGAAGGACATAAAGACTCCATAAACCTACTAGAATACCAGCCAACAGGATGGATTTTAGACTCTCTGCAGTCCTACATGTGTTCTGGAAATATGATAATACAGATATAAGCAATCAAACCTAGAAAAAAATTAGAGATGACAGCATTTGAAAAATCTGTCCTGTGAGTGTGTAAACCTTAAACTCAGAAATTCAGGCATGAAGGGCATTTTCTTCCTCATCTGTCTTAAGGAGGAAAGAAAAATTTGGTTACCAGTTAAGTGTAACTCACACGCGTACAAACATTCAAATACATGCAACACACACATGAACACACACAACTATCCCTATCCTCACAATTCTGTCATAGAACTGCAACTTTTAAAGAACTTGATTCTAAATAGATATTTGTGAGTTGGATGGAATATCTAAGCTGAATTTCATTTCATCTCTGGAGAATTGACTAGAACATGGTAGTCTTGTGATTTATTTTTTTCAAGACAGAGTTTCTCTGTGTAGCCCTGGCTGTCCTGGAGCTCACTCTGTAGACCAGGCGGGCCTCAAACTCAGAAATCCACCTACCTCTGCCTCCCAAGTACTAGGATTAAAGGCATGTGCCACCACTTTTAATGTACAGAAAAATGTTTAAAGTCATAGTATTTCCTCCTGGTTTTATTGCCTAGACACTGTAATGACTTCATTTGTTCAATGGAATATATGCAATATATTCACAGAAATTCAGGCATGAAGGGCATTGAGGTTGTTGATTCAGGTGTGTTCCAGTAACACACAAATAGTAAAGGTTGTTGGAATTGCTCTTTGTTGCCCATCAGAATTTGTTGGTACCTGTTTGCTAATGACATGACAATTTTGGTCAAAGAACTTGAAGAAATCTAGTTGGCACTTTTCTAGAGCTTCTTCATTTTGAGTTTTCACAGTAATATGGTACATAGGCTATTGTTAAGGAAATGTCATCAACACTTTTTTACTGAATGAGAATCCCGTATGCTAGAATAAATACCATCTTTGAAAGATGTATCTTTGGGTACAATAATGGCATGAATATTATGATTAGTCAATCACTTTTGATTAGGTTTAAGGAGCCTTCTACAGAAATAAACTCATGTACATTATAATAAATCTGCACAAGAACCTGTGACAGGGAAGCTCATATTTACTAGAGAACATCATACTACTTTTAGTTTGGTAAAAACCATAGTATAAAACTGTCTTCTGAATACACAAGTCTGTACACATAGATCAGTGATGCTCTACCTAGTGTCTTTGTGGAGTAGACAGTGGCTAATACAGACTCTTACAACTGGTCAAAATGCAGAAAATAAATGTCACTGCAATTTTTATGAAAAATATGAAATGCGCATTAAACCCCCTCTTAGAAGTGGGGCTGAAGGACTGGAAGAGTCTGAGGTTAGGAAAGACTAGGACAAAACCATGCCCTTTGGGCATGCCAGAACCAATGAGCTCACGAACTCACAGTATCAGTGGTTGCCTATACACAATCAAAGCATCATCTTTACTGTATGAATGGAGAAAGATACATGAGTTCCCAGTCCATGCTGAGAAACTATTGACAGTTGACAGTTGTTATTAAGGAAGGGAGAATCAGTTTTATTAGGCATATGGTTCCTACTTAATAGCCTAATAAAAAGGCATATATGGTCAGTAGATGCACTAATCTTACTCTGCAGGCATTAAAAAGGGGACATAGATTTGAGAGAGGTATTAAAAAGACCGAAGTGCTGAAGATGGGTGGTGATAACTCTGATTTAAATATATCTTATATATGTATAAAACTTTCAAATAATACATAATATATAAAAGAAGGAATCTTTACTGAATTAATATTTATTATTTTCATACTATTAATAAAAGGATACTCTATTCATAAAGAATAGCCAGCTGTATCCCAAAATTCAACAGATTTAATAAAATTAACAGAGTCCAGGCTTTCATTCAATCTTTGTTATGATTATGAAAGCATCTAGTGTTGCCCAATCATCTCACTTAGCCTAATCTGGAAGAAAATCAGTCATCAACTTCTTATATACTTTCTTAAAAGTTCAGGTGTTCAATATTTTATTCTTTCAATAGTCACTGAACCCCTGCTATGGGACTTATCCCCAGAGGAAGACCTTTCAATTCATGGAAATGCGACCAAGAGGCTTGCCCTCCCAGTACACACAGCCTGGTGTGGAGACACTGTAGCACACAAGTCTTGGATATCAGAACAGCTATGATGGAGATAAAAATAGGAGTGGCTAGTGAGCAGAACACAGTGCTTAAGGGTGAACCACTAGTGTTCCCTTAGTGAACCCTTAGTACCCATAGTTAGAAGGCTATAGCTTGTGACTTTCTTTGCTGCGCTCTGAAATATTTTCAGATTGTCTTCTGCATACATGAAAATATATACAAATTAAGACTTGGAAATTGTTCTTTGGAATATAAATAGCCTTATATGGAGTGACCACAACATAATGAGGCATACATGATCCAGAAACCAAACACTGGTTATATCAGTATGTTGTAGTATTATTTGAAATTTTATGCTAACAGTAGCCAAATTACATAAACACGCTTACATGTCCGAGGGTGAGTGAATGCAAGAAGAAACTGTGGAGTATGTGTCATGAGGAACTGTAACCTAGTCTTGAGAAAAATAAAATGCTTTTGTTTCTGCAAATGTCAATAAACCTTGAGGTCTTAAGTAAAATTAACAAGACATAAGACAGAGCCAAAGTAGGTGGTTGTTCATACATGTAAACTGAGGAAGTTTAATACTTAGATAGAATTGTGACCTTGAAGACATAGGGTGGATGTGGAGTGGGAGACACATATTACTTACAGTAGAAAGCAGCAGAAATAGGTAATAAATTATGGATCTTTACGGTGATAGATAGGCTAATGAGCATCTTTAACCATTCAATATTGTTTATCCATTCTAACTTTACTGTGCATTCTGTAATTATATATGAATATAATTTATGAAAAAGTAAGATAAATTTCGAAAGTCAAAATATGTTATTAATATGGAACTCTGATGAGGCCCTTGTTCCTCCAACAAAACGAGAAGCAGTTTAAAGTCATTAGGTTAACTGATCAGGCACAGGTGGCTCACCCCTGTTCCCCCACCCACTCAGCGAAGAAGGTGTACAGGGGCGGTTGGGAGGGTGACCTGGAGAGGGGTAGAGAGCAGATGTAAAGTGAATAAATAAATATAAATAAATATTAAAAAATTAAATTAAATTGAAGAGAGAAACGATTTATCAGGCAATTCAATGTCACATTAGACAAGTTGGGGTGTCCTATGCATCATCAGCTATATAACTGCTGTAGCTCAGTGTTTGTCACACACATTTACCTTCACCTTTTTATTTAAAGTTTTAGTTTTGTTTCATCTTTCATTAAAAAATAACTCGAAATTTATTTATTTATTTATATTTTTATTAAGCACTTTATTGTTTACATTTCAAATGATATCCCCCTTCCCGGTTACCCCTTCATAACCGCCCCATCCCATTCCCCCTCTCCCACCTCCTCTTTGCCTCTATAAGAGTCTTCCTCCACCCACTCACCCTCTCCTACCTCACTGCTCTAGCATCACCCTATGCTGGGCATCCAATCTCCACAGGACCAAGGGCCTCCCTTCTCATGGATGTTGAAAAGGCCATCCTCTGCTCCATATGTATCTGGAGCTCCTGGGTCAGGGAGGGGTCCCTACCCACTCAGTGAGCACCCAGATGCAGCTTGACCCCAGGAGTTCTGACACATCCATGACCACAGGTGAGGCACCAATCTTCGCCTCAATACAAGAGCTTTCTACTTATAATATTCTTCTAAATTTGGAGAATTAAGAAAAAGGAAAAAATGCAGAATTAGTTCACAGACAGCTTTACAATATTTTGCTGTAGGATGCAAGAATGTTCACTCTTCCAGTGTCCTGTTTTTCCAGTTTTATATTCTTTGGGTATGACCGTGCTGAGCTTGGAAGAAAGGCCTCAGTGTGAGGATTGATAAATCTATGTGCTCTATTTGCTTTTCCAAGTGCAAGGGATTTGTATCTGATACTCTCAGTAAGCAGAGCAGAGCTTATCAGTGCCAGGGAAGGTCTACAAAAATCCCACAAATTGTAAAAAGCCAATAAAACTAATATATCATACAAATATGAATACAATTTCCTAGGAATCTAAGCCTATCGACAATAACTATCCTCTCTACCTTTCTGTGAGAGGATTTTCTTTGAAATCTTGTAAAGTGTAGCTTGCAGGACTCTGCCTTTAAAATACATACCTTTCACAGAAATTCTGCCTTACCATCAGGATTCACAGCATCACTATGCTGCTTCTCCTGTTTATAGAATAATTTCATTCTTCACTTCTTTGATGACCAGTACATAATCAGTGTCTGGGAATTCTATTAATTTGCATAGTTTTTGAACACTGGAGAATAACAGTTTTGCATAATTATCCATGACTTCTAGTTAAAATTTCCAACAGCACCCAAAGCTGAGCCTACTGGAACTGTGTTTATATATGCAGTGCACACACACACACACACACACACACACATACACCACACACACACACACACACACACACATACACAGTGTTGTCAAGAATCAATATACACTCAAAAAAATCTTCACTGACCAATTCTTTTTCTGTGATAGACTGATACATCAGCAGAAGGCAGACAGACTACCAGCCCTTATAAAATATCAGCCAAACATGAAGGAATAATGGCATGATGCCACATCTGCCGGCTGCCTGGAGCCACTGTGCCACACACAGCCTGCAGTGCCTGGGCTGCGTTCAGTGATTTCTCAGATATCAGAAGCTCATTTCTTTTTTTAAAAAATAAACTTCTTTACCCTTCTATTACAAAATAGTATCTACTGTTACATTATAGGTAAGAAATATAAGAATAGAGACAGCATATTACATAGAATTCACTTCTACATATTAGAGCAGGAACTCATTTCTTTTAGTACCGAAGTTTTCAGGTTGTGTTTAGAATTTTTGATGTGATGTATTAAATATTTCCTTGTTATCTCAGGAAATAAAACCCAAAGACAGTTGTTTGGCCCTGTCCTGTACTAACCTCACCTGTTTGTTCCCTTGATATTTTGCTTAATGATTACCCAAGTATGGACCAGTATTCTAGAAAGTGCATCAACTGGCTGTGAGAGTTTTTTACAGCTCTCTCACTCTCCCTGTCCCTCTCCCTGTCCCTCTCTCTCTCTCTCTCTCTCTCTCTCTCTCTCTGTGTGTGTGTGTGTGTGTGTGTGTGTGCGTGTGCGTGTGCGTGTGCATGTGCGTGTGTGTGTGTGTGTGTGTGTGTGTGTGTGCATGTGTGTACTCACATCAGTGTATGTTTATATCTGCCTGTGTTCATATTACATTTAAGTGGTAGGGTTCAGACTTGTTACTAATAATGTTCTTGTCTCTATTATCACAACCTTAGTGACTACAATTCTGTAACATATAAGGACTTATTCTATTCTAAATACAGCAGATGAGAAAAATGAAAGGGAAAGACACCAAGTGAATATACAGTTGTCCACCTCTTTATAGAAGATGATTCTTTCATTTTTCTGTGACTCTCATGTAACTACTGAAACATCTACAGAAAACACTATGAGACTGAGTAATCAAGAGCTTTCTGAACAGGACTCCAATAACAGAAAACCAACTTCACAAATGGTGTTACAAATAATTAAGAAGCTTCTGCAGCACAAAGCATACTACCAGCCGACTGAACATAAAATATCCACCAAGGACAGGAGAAAATCTTTGCCTATTGTAATTCAAGCAGATGGTTAATAACTAGAATATATAAAATTGAAAAAAAATACTCAGAAAATAAATATCCTAATCCATAAATGGCCCAATGAACTGAACAGACAGTATTCAAAAAGAAAAAGAAAAAGAAATGCAAAGGGCCTGTAAATATAGAAGGGTCCAAAATCTATAGCCACTAGAGGAATTATGTTAAAACTACATTTAGATTCCTTCTCATTACATTCACAATGGTCACCATTAAAAAAAAAAAACAAAAGAGGGCAATGAATTCTATAGAGGATGAATGGAGGGGAATGTTTACTCACTGATGGAAGGAGTGGGAACTGATGTGCAATGGAAACCATCATGAAGGTTTCTTACAACATGAGTAATAGAACAACACTATGACCCCGCAAGCTAAACCATTCTAGGGGTTGTATGCAAAGGTATTAGAGTCAATGTAAACCAAAATTCGTCTAAGTCCATGTTTGCTGTTTCCTAATGCCCAAGTAGGTGATGGAAGTAGCCATGATACCCACCTTAAATATATAGATAAATAAAATAAATATATTATGAATACGAAGTAAAATCTCACTTGGAGATTAAAGAAAATAAAATCATGACATTTGCAAGGCAACATATGGAACTAGAAATCATGACATTAAACAAGGTAACTTAGACTCAAAAAGACAAACACCACGTGTTTCCTCTTGGGTGCAGACTCTAATTTTAATCTTTGTATATATGAGAAGTGTGTGGGCCCTGAAACTAGAAAAAGTGCTTTTCCACAAAGTTGGTCTTCAATAGATAGAATAGGAGACAAACAGAGACATATATTTAATATCAAGGGAGTATGGGGCTCATGTAGAGAGGAAAGGAACCACTTAAAAGGGATAGAGAAACAGGGCAGTTAAATGGGAGAGGAAGGTCACCAAAACACACAGCATGTAGATTATCGTAATGAAACACATTACTTTATATGTTCATATATAAATGAATAAAATAAAATAAAAATAGTCACCTCCCTTGGTAACAACTTTTCTATATAAATTTCCTGAGCAATAAAATGGGAATGGGAGTAAATTTTGTTTCATATGACTGTAGTCAATGATCATATTCTAAAGGCGTTCATAAAAGCTGTAAGTGATGGAGGAATTAAAGGTATCATGTGTTTCTTAGAATAAAAAAAATTTTAAAAACAACAAGGACAAAATTTAATAGTGATAGTTTATGAAATCCACATTCTCTACTCTCCTGTTTACTGTAAACGGTTCCCTTTGTCTTCATGGAGTTGTGATAATTACAGACTGGATATAATATATTATGGTATCCACTATGGCACTTGAAATTTAGTAAATGATAGTGAATGTCATCCTTTGTTTATATCATCTTCCCCTTAAGGAAAAGTTGCTGGTGATATGTACACTAGACAGAGAGAAGAGAATGTTCAAGCATTTAAAAGGTGAGTGGAGAATCTTTCCAGAGCATTTATCAGGTGTATCACATGCCTATTTACAAAGGTAAGGAAACTGTCAATTTGATGAAGTACAACTCACAACTCATTAGAGTTGAACATAGAAGAAGCATTCCACATCAAAAATGACTGCTGAAATATTCACAATTACCAGCTGCTCAGAAACCATTTTATATGGATAAAAAACATGTCACATTTAATTTATCAGATGCTTTCTGCTGTCATACTTTTCTTTCGTTCAATGTACTGAAAAGTTATAAAAACAATTTCAGCCTCACTGTAGCCATGTATAGACATTAAGAATAACACAAATCCATTATCCGCCACAATATAATTGTGTCTACATGGATGAATAATCTTCTGTAGCTTCTTTTCACTCAATACTGAATTAAATATTCCTTTAAAGATATTTGAATACACAACACTCAGTATCTCAGTTTAAAAAAAAAAAGAAAAGAAAGAAGAAAGATTACTATTTCAAATACAAAGTCAGGAAACCACACTCATTTCTAATGCTATGTTCCCTCAATGAGCTAGCATTATTAGCACAATTTCTATACTGACTATAATAGGATGGAAACATCATCAGAAAAATAATGCAACTTTAATTTCCTAACAACATTGAACTAAATCAAATATGCACTCAAACATTTTTGAAAATAAGAAAGTAATAGTCTAGCCTTCCATTCTAATTTTGTGATGTCGGTGTCCAAAAAATACATAAATAAAAATAAAAACATAAAATAAAAGCAAACTGTTCTCTCTAGCCATTCTCTCCATACACTTAGGTCTCATGGTGTTGATCCGGCTCTCTACTGCATTGCTTCTATAACATCGCTTTCAGCCTTTATTTCTAGGCTCTATCCATTCCTTTCTGAAGCTCAATTAATTGCTCACAGGTGGAATATGCAGAGGGACAATGAACACTAATGACCTTTTGAAAAGCTACTCAGAAACCGAGCATATATTCAATGATAAAAATCTAAATGGTTTTAGTAAATAATGGCAGAAGAGAATGAGCAAATATGACACTGTTAACATTGCCAAGAATCTGAGACTAGATAGGTCATGGGCCCAAGGAATAAAACATATATTAATATTTTGTTAAAGGAACATAGTAATAAATTTACTCCTATAGATCATATTATAACATTTGATCCTCATCAGAGAAGCTTCCTCATTTAATAGATGATAATTAATGGATACCAACTCTCAAATATATTTAGAAAAGAGAGACTTTGAAGTACTCAGCCAGAAATAAGACGCTCATCTATCTACCCTTCCCTCTTTTCAAGGCCAGGAAAAATGAGGAGGATGAAGTAGAAAGCCTGTTAAGAGCCAGAGGTGTTGAATGACCCTAGTGAACCAGACGGAATCTTCCAGACATAAGAAGGCTGATACAGATCTGAACTAACACACACTGTGATAGCACACAGAAGACCTACACAAGTTCAAAGAAGGCAAAATCCTATCCCTAAAAAGGGGGAGGAGAACACAAACTCTCATCCCCTAAACAAGAAGCTACTTGCAATTGGTACTTCCTAGGAAAAGCAAAATCAGCTTTCTCCAATAGAGTGATACTGAATATATCAATTACACTCTAGGGAAGACCACATGGCCAGTAGTAATTGGCTAACACAAAGTGGACTCTGTTTTGTGTTACTTTGTTTTGTTTCATTTAGATTTGGTATGTTCTGTCTCAGTGGTGTTTTGGGTTTTATACTTCTCATTTTGTTTGTTCGTTTAAGGTTGAAAACAGAAATTGAGAGGATAGGGAGGTGGGAGAATCTAAGAGGAGCTGGGGAAGATTTACAAATGTAATCAAAATATATTGTATGAAAAAAATTAAATAAAGACTTTTAAAATGTAATGATTGATTAGATTGACTAGATTGATTAGATTTGATAAATCAAGATTTATCAAAACAATTGCTAAGTCTGATTAAAAAGTTAAACAATTATATATGTGATAGATAGACAGACAGACAGATAGATAGATTATAGTGACTGAATGAGTAGATACCAAATCCCAAAATTAAATCAGGACCAGATAGATCAACTAAACAGTCCCATAACCCCTAAAGAAAAAGAAGGGGTCATAGAAAGTCTTCCAACCAAAAAAAGCACAGGACCAGATGGTTTCAGTGCAGAATTCTATCAGACCTTCAAAGAAGACTTAACACCAATACTCTTCAAACTATTCCACAAAATAGAAACAGAAGGAACACTACCCAGTTCCTTCTACAAAGCCACAATTACGCTGATACCAAAACCACACAAAGATCCAACAAAGAAAGAGAACTTCAGACCAATTTCCCTTATGTACATCGATGCAAAAATACTCAATAAAATTCTTGCCAACTGAATCCAAGAACACATAAAAATGATCATCCACCATGATCAAGTAGGCTTTATCCCAGGGATGCAGGGTTGGTTCAATATACGGAAATCCATCAATGCAATCCCCTACGTAAACAAACTCAAAGAAAAAAAACCACATGGTCATTTCATTGGCTGCTGAAAAAGCAATTGACAAAATTCAGCATCCTTTCATGCTTAAGGTCTTCGAATGAACAGGAATTCAAGGCAAATACCTAAACATAGTGAAAGCAATATACAGCAAACCGGTAGCCAGCATCAAACTAAATAGAGAGAAACTTGAAGCAATCCCACTAAAATCAGGGACTGGACAGGGCTGCCCCCTTTCTCCTTATCTTTTCAATACTGTACTTGAGGTAACTAGCTTGGGCAATTAGACAACATAAGGAGGTCAAAGGGAAGAAGTCAAAGGGACTTCTTTCCTTCCAAATAGAAAGGAAGAAGTCAAACTATCACTATTTGCAGATGACATGATAGTCTACCCAAGTGACCCAAAAAACTCCACTAGAGAACTCCTACAGCTGATAAACAACTTCAGAAAAGTGGCAGGTTATAAAATCAACTCAAGCAAATCAGTAGCCTTCCTATACTCAAAGGATAAGCAGGCTGAGAAAGAAATTAGGGAAATGACACCCTTCACAATAGCCACAAACAGTATGAAGTACCTTGGGGAGACTCTTACCAAGCATGTGAAAGATTTGTATGACAAGAACTTCAAGACTCTGAAGAGGGAAATGGAAGAAGACCTCAAAAAAATGGAAAAACCTCCCATGCTCATGCATCAGCAGGATTAACATAGTTAAAATGGCCAGGGGTGACTCTTACCAAACATGTGAAAGATTTGTATGACAAGAACTTCAAGAATCTGAAGAAGGAAATGGAAGAAGACCTCAAAAAAATGGAAAAACCTCCTATGCTCATGCATCAGCAGGACTAATATAGTTAAAAATGGCCATTTTGCCAAAAGCAATATACAGATTCAACGCAATACCCATCAAAATCCCAACTCAATTCTTCACAGAGTTAGAAAGAGCAATTCTCAAATTCATCTGGAATAACAGAAAACCCAGGATAGCTAAAACTATTCTCAACAACAAAAGAAATTCTGGGGGAATCAGTATCCCTGACCTCAAGCAATATTACATAGCAATAGTGTTAAAAACTGCATGGTATTGGTACAGTGACAGGCAGGTGGATCAATGGAACAGGATTGAAGATCCAGAAATGAACCCACACACCTATGACCACTTGATCCTCAACAAAGGGACTGAAAACATCCAATGGAAAAAAGATAGACTTTTCAACAAATGGTGCTGGTTCAACTAGAGATCAGCATGCAGAAGAATGCGAATTGATCCATCCTTGTCTCCTTGTACTAAGCTCAACTCCAAGTGGATCAAGAACCTCCACATAAAGCCTGATACTCTGAAGCTAATAGAAGAGAAACTGGGGAAGACCCTTGAGGACATTGGTACAGGGAGAAAATTTCTGAACAGAACACCAATAGCGTAAGCTCTAAGATCAAGAATTGACAAATGGGACCTCATAAAATTACAAAGTTTCTGTACGGCAAAGGACACCATCAAAAGGACAAATCGGCAACCAACAAATTGGGAAACGATCTTCAGCAATCCTACATCAGATAGAGGGCTAATATCCAATATATATATATAAAGAACTCAAGAAGTTAGACTCCAGAAAAGCAAATAACCCTATTAAAAAATGGGGTAATAGAATTAAACAAAGTATTTTCATCTGAAGAACTTTGGATGGCAGAGAAGCATCTTAAAAAATGCTCAACTTCATTAGTCATTAGGGAAATGCAAATCAAAACAACCCTGAGATTTCACCTTACACCAGTCAGAATGGCTAAGATTAAAAACTCAGGAGACAGCAAGTGTTGGTAAGGATGTGGAGAAAGAGGAACACTCCTCCACTGCTGGTGGGGTTGCAAATTGGTAAAATTCCAGACTCTAGAAATCAGTCTGGCAGTTCCTCAGAAAACTGGGTACCTCACTTCCAGAAGATCCTTCTATACCACTCCTGGGCATATACCCAAAAGATTCCCCAGCACGTAATAAGGATACATGCTCCACTATGTTCATAGCAGCCCTATTTATAATAGCCAGAAGCTGGAAAGAACCCAGGTATCCCTCAACAGAAGAGTGGATGCAAAAAAGGTGGTATATCTACACAATGGAGTACTATTCAGCCATTAGAAACAATGAATTCATGAAATTCTTAGGCAAATGGATGGAGCTGGAGAACATCATACTAAGTGAGGTAACCCAGTCTCAAAAGATCAATCATGGTATGCACTCACTAATAAGTGGATATTAGCCTAGAAAACTGGAATACCCAAAACATAATCCACACATCAAATGAGGTACAAGAACGGAGGAGTGGCCCCTTGTTCTGGAAAGACTCAGTGAAGCAGTATAGGGCAAAACCAGAACAGGGAAGTGGGAAGGCGTGGGTGGGAGAACAGGGGGAGGGAAGGGGGCTTATGGGACTTTTGGGGATTGAGGGGCTAGAAAAGGGGAAATCATTTGAAATGTAAATAAGAAATATATCTAATAAAATAAATAAATAAATAAATGAATGAATAAAAACTACATCAAAAAATATCCTTCCCACGTACAACACACCAAAAAGGATTATGTAGTCAAGGAAGACTTATTGTGCATGTGTTGGCGTTACATTTAGTTCTCTTATTGATGTTTCTGTTTAGGTCTATTAAAGGCCTGGTCTCCTGAGCTTATCTAAGTGATAAGTGAGCATCATTTCTGCTCACCTCCTTAATTCATTGGCCCCTGATAGTCCTGGATTTCATAATGGGCAGTCCTTCCTCTCTGTTCTCAGCGCTGGCTGCTACTATGGTAGTGTATCATTTGTCAACTGTGGTTGGAAAAGGTTTAGATAAATGAAAAAAAAAGATAGAAGAGGGGAAGGCCACAAGGCTTCGACCCCATACAAATAACTAAGGAATGCTAAGAGTGGGAGAAATAGTCTTTCCCAGGAGAGAGAACACTAATTGCTTATCTAATACCAAATGGCCAGTCTTGAAAGCATGTATCAGAGCAATATTATACATATCAAGCAGGTTAAATTTAGAAATGCATATGTATATGAATTTATATATAATTGTATAACAATGATGAAAATAGAGGCCATGAATTTGAAAGAGAACAAAGGTGTGTATAAGGGAGGTCTTGGTGAGAAGAAAGGCAAGGGAGAAAGAGAAAAGAACAATAATCATCAACGTGCATACTATCTACTCCATAAAATCTTAAGAAAATAAAATGCATCAAAGACGAGATCTGAACTTCTATACTTATATTTATACACTTGCTTTAGAGGGACCTTTACTGCTGATTGTACCAGATAGAATAAAAGGAAAATAGCTTGGGACTTTTTTTTTTTTTTTTTTTTTTTTTTTTTTTTTTTTTTTGGTTTTTTGAGACAGGGTTTCTCTGTATAGTCCTGGCTGCCCTGGAACTCACTCTGTAGACCAGGCTAGCCTTGAACTCAGAAATCAGCCAGCCTGTGCCTCCCAAGTGCTGGGATTAAAGGCATGTGCCACCACTGCCCATCTACCTTGGAACTATCAACAGGAAACTAAGAATGGGTAGATGGTAATTATTTTAAATTCAATGCCAATACATTTTATCTGAGCCACTCCTATATTTTTCTGTTTTAAATTGTATTGATATTCATGTATTTTGTCTTGTTAGACTGAGAACTTCCCAAGGTTATATCTAATTTTTAAACTTTTAAATTAGTTGTCTTGGTGCCTAAGAACATGTGTTTGATTAGTAAGAAACCCAGTGATCTAATAGAGCACCTACCACAGAGTTTATAAAAATACTATGTTGTCATTAATCACCATGCCAAAGGTGAGCTGACAACAAAAAGAATGCTCTTGAGTGTCCTATGTGTGCAGAAAGAGAAGGCTGTGTGCTGGTGCCAAAACATTAATTTGGCAAAATACATGCTGCAAATTGTGGATAAAATGAGTCTGAGGTCATTCTGTAAACCAAAAGTGGAATTGGAAAGAGAACAATTCATGCAAATAAATGGAAAGATAATCTAAAGCATACATGTCTGATCTTCTATGCCACACACAACACCTTTTCTGCTGCCCATTCATTTGTGGAAGTTCTGACTTTAGTAGGCATGCATAACAGAAGTCATATCTGCATAGCCATGTACATTCAGAAAATATGGTTGGTGATAAATAACCCAGGAGTCTTTTCTAAGTTTGAGTCAGTGTTGACTTATGGATCTTCGTCTAACCAGAGGTCAGCTTCTCTCCATCTAACTCTTTTCTGAATGATCAGAATGTCCCTCAGGGACTTTTTTCTACTACCATTATTGCACATACTCCATCAATTTTTCTCCACCTTGGAATTGATCCTTTGCTGTCATCAGACAGCATCAAGCAATAGACATAAACAGAGAATAGTAAACCTGATGGTTTTAAAAACAGAACTTCTTGAGAAATTAAAACTCTGCTGATAATGATCTTTAAATAATATAAATATTAATATGAACACATGTAGGAATCTATGGCTCCAGCCACATATGTAACAGGGAATGGCCTTGTTGGACATCAAAGCGGGGAGGATGCCTTGGTCTTGACAAGGCTTGATGCCCCCAGTGTAGGGGAATACCAGGACAGGGAAACAGTAGTGGGTGGGATAGTGAGTAGGGGAAGAGGGGCATGGGATAGGGGGTTTTCAGAGGTGAAGCCAGAAAGGAGATAACATTTGAAATGTAAATAAAGAAAATGTCTAATAAAACAACCAAAACCCAAACCAAACAAAGATTGCTCCTTGCTAGCTTTTCTCTTCACTGATAATCTATTTATATCTTTTCTGTTTTATCTCTTTTAGAATATACAAACAGGTAATTATTCATTTCTAACTTTTATACTCATGAATACCTTTGAATTCTGCTTTTAATTTTGAGACAGACCCTAAGTGGTGTGTGAAATTAGGTGAACTACTTATAACTATTTCATTGTACTTTCTTGAACTATGGTTTCTTTGACTTCCCTTGTGCCTTTATTTCCTTAAGAACTAAGGCTTGAGAGCTAAAAAATAAAATGTGTAATAGGTTACCATGTATATACATTTCAAAAAATTATTATGTGACATATCAGATGAGCAGTTTTGCAAACCGTCTTCTTTACATAGAAATAACCTCATCTGTTCCACACCAATAAAAATGTATTACATGAAAACCTTCATGGTTGAAGCTTGGAGAAAACAAAAACAAAAACAAAAACACACACAAAAAACAATGGAAATGAGATTTAAGAATTCCAAAGTATTGTTAGAGCATTGTTAGAGTAGAGACATGCCCCAGTATAGGGGAATACCAGAACAGTGAAGCTGGAGTGGGTGGGTTGGTGAGCAGGAGGAAGGGGGAATTGAATAGGGTGTTTTCAAAGGGGAAACCAGAAAGGGAATAGCATTTGAAATGTAAATAAAGAAAATATCTAATAAGAAAAATGCTCCATGATATGAACATAATTTCACAATATTCAAATAGATAGCATATACCTGTTTAGTATGTATAAATTTATAAACTTTTATGATTTGCAAAACAGGAATGATAAAAGATTTGAATTTGATGAAGGCATTTTGATCAATTTAAGACATGTTGAATTTATCCTCCAATTTCTTTGAGCATTGTCATTGTTATGGGAAGATAAAAGAATCAAATACTTTTACATATTAGTTAAATTTTCCATATCCTGATTAAATATAGCTGAATTTATAGAAATGTCTTCCTAGATTCCTCTAATCAGATATTTAAGACCATAGAATTGATTTAATCTTGAAAATCAGCTTTTATGGACTGTTTGGAAATGGCTTCAAGAAAAATATTAAGGTTTGTTTACAAAATACTCAATGATAATTCAGCAGGAATTATTTTAAAAGAACCACTAAACTTTAATTTAAATGATATGAGGATTATTATATCAACTGTATGCTATAGCTGGAGTCAAGATATTCAGAGTTCCACATATAGTTAGACAAAATAAGTAGAATGTCTTTTTTTGTAATCTCAAAATCCATACTTATGGTTACTATATTAGTCATAAGGCTATACACACTCGGTATAAGTGCAACAACTCTTCAAACACAATGATCACTATCACAGTGGCTGACTGCTCAAACATATCCAGGCAGATTAAAGAGATCAGTTTTTGTGTACACGTTAAGCAATTCTGTATATCAACCTAGAAACAGAAGGGAGAGAAAATGTTAAGTACATCATTGGTACTAGAAATTATAATACACATACACTCTTCTTCTTGCTCATAAAGAGACTGGGTACATTAATCTCTCAATAAAATCCACCTTAAGATTTTCATTGGTTCATGCTTATTTTCAATACACTTTTCCTTTTTTTTATTTTTGTAAATAATATAATATAGCATTTCTTGTATCCCTGTCCTTCCTCTAAACCCTCCTAAATACCACTCTCCACTCTACTTGAAATTCATGCCCTGTTTTCAGCTAATAGTTATTGCGTATATTCCTAAATACAATTTGTCTCTATAATGTTCCTTATGCATATGTTTTCAGAGCTGCCCCTGTGGCAGTCCTAATCGATACACCTATAAATCACATCCACGCCAAAGGTTCAAGAGACACTGCAGAAAGATGAAAAACCCAGAAAGGTTTGGAAATTTGTTATGAGATTGTGTTTCCTAGTACTACTTAAGGATATATCCACAGAGTCACCAGCATGACTAGCCAAATGGAATATGAGCCAGGGTGACAGCAATGGACATGCCAAGGTGGACATGGAAATGCCTAGGAGACCTCAACATTACACAAAGAGCTACAGGCACTGGAGTAAGCTGGGAATGCTAGGTACGTTTTTCCTTATGGAAGAGCACATCAAATACTTTCCCATCATACTGCTAATTTTTCAAATTGTAGAGAACCCTTATTAAAATTCTCACAAGTATAACCCTAAGTATATACAAATAAAATTCAGTTTACAGTTTTCCATATTTCAAAAAATTCCCCAAGCACATATTCACTTCTCACCTCTTACCTATACCTAATTAATTATTTAATTTCTGATCTCCCTTTGCAACTCTGATTACAACCCATTGTATTGATTTCATGGCACAAATGGATTATCGCCAACAGTCTAAAGAGAAAATAAGAAGGAAAATGAATATTGGGTAAAACTTTCAGAAATCTAATTGTAGGATGACAGCCTTCAGAAAGACACCAAAATTAGAACCTGCGAGAATACATAGTATGCTATACAAGAAACAAATATTTTTTGAAAAAAATTGAAAATGCTGTTAGTTTTGACTGTTTATTATAGCAACTGACTCATACTTACTTTGTCATGTGTGCCATATAATATTTTGCCAACTCTCAACCAATAATGGCATTTCTTGTTCCCAATAGTATCAGGAGCGCTATGGTAAGGACATTTATGTAAGTATCTTTAAGCTCTTGTTTCCTTTAACATAAACCATTGAAAAATTATTGAAGTGAGTTTCTTAATACTGTAACACTTAAAATATATCTTCTCTCTAGCCCAAATCTTTACAGCAAGATAAAAGACTACACTACTGTATATGTGTATTTTTATGAACCATAAAAATATTGGAGATAATGTTTAGTTTATTCACTTTGCAGTGAGGAAAGACCATTAGAGTTTCATGATATCTTAAAATTTCATTTCTTTTAACCTAATGAGGCTCAAATTTCTTCATGTCTTTATTAATTCTTGAATCTTTACTATGGATTGAATATCCATATATTTGTATAATTATAGATATCTTTATTCATGATTTTCATGACATCCTTACAAAGACTTTCTTATTTCAATTACGAAGAAGTACTTTTAAAATCTGTCTTGAAGTGATTCAGCATTTGGTGATTAAGAAGAGTTTTTTTATGAAAACAGAAAGACTGCTGATGGTTCTAAAGACATTTTACCAGATTACAGTGTACAAAGAAACACTGTACAACATTTTTGTCACTTAAGAACTGGAACTGATGGTCATTTAACTCACTGAGGGCAATTTTGGAATCCTAACAGAGTTGTTCATTTAATGAGTAACACTGTTGTAAGAAATTATCTCATGACAGTAAAAAAGGGAAGAGTGGTGTGGAGAAAGAGGAACTCTCTTCCATTGCTGGTGGAATTACAAGCTGGTACAACCACTCTGGAAATCAGTTTGGCAGGTCCTCAGAAAATTGGACATAGTACTACCTGAGGACACAGCTATACCACTCCTGGGCATATACCCTGAAGATGCTCCGAATGTATTAAGGACACATGATCCACTGTGTTCATAGCAGCCTTATTAATAATAGCCAGAAGATGGATAGAAACCAGATGTCCTTCAACAGAGGAATAAATACAGAAAATGTGGTACATTTACACAATGGAGTACTACTCAGTTATTAAAAACAATGAATTCATGAAATTCTTAGGCAAATGGATGGAGCTAGAAAATATCATCCTGAGTGAGATAATCCAATCACAAAAGAACACACATGGTATGCACTCACTGATAAGTGGATATTAGCCCAGAAGCTTGGAATACTCAAGATACAACTCACAAACTACATAAAGCTCAAGAAGGAGGAAGACCAGAGTGTGGGTGCTTCTGTCCTTCTTAGAAAGGTGATCAAAATACCAATTGGATGAGATACAGAGACAATGTGTAGAGCAGAGACTGAGGGAAAGGAAAGGCCATTTAGAGACTGCCCTACCTGGGGATCCATCCCATATGCAGTTACCAAACCCAGACACTACGCCAACAAGTGCTTGCTGATAGAAGCCTGGTATAGATGTCTCCTGAGAGGCTCACCTGTGCCTGACTGATACAGAAATGGATGCCCACAGTCAACCAATGGACTGAGCACAGGGTCCCCGATGGAGGGGCTAGAGAAAAGACCCAAGGAGCTGAAGGGTTTTGCAGCCCAGAAGGAGGAACAATAATATGAACCAACCAGTACCCCCAAAGCTCCTAGCAAAGAAAGAGTATACATGGAGGGACCAATGGTTCCAGACACATATGTAGCAGAGGATGGGCTTGTCTGACATCATTGAGATTAGAAGCCCTTGGTCCTGTGAAGGCTCAGTGCCCCAGTGTAGGTGAATGCTATGGCATTCCCCTATGATATAGGGAAGAAGGAGTGAGTGGGTTGCTGGGCAGGGGAGAGGGGGGAGGGATAGGGAGATTTGGAGGGGAAATGAAGAAAAAGGAAAGCATTTGAAGTGTAAATCAAGAAAATATCTAATAAAAATAAAGAAATAAATAATGGCAACATGTGAAAAAAAGAATACGAAGAATGCCGAATAAAGGCATTATCTTTTTATAAGCACATTTGTTAAGGCAAGAATTCTTTTTAACTTTTTAAAATCTATAAATATGACACTCTGAAGTGCTCCTTTTTGGCATGTGAAATTGCATCTTGCAGAGGACAATAGAAATGCAGTAGGCAGTAATTAGTGGAAACACAATGTGCGTCAGATTCCTGTAGACTTCATGACTGGTGCTCACTCTGGACGAAGACCATATGACAACTTCATGAAGAGCCCTTCAAAAGCTTCGGGTTTAAGAAAATGTGAGATGACTCATTGTAAAAGGAAGTCATTTTGAAAACTGACAGATTACTAGTTCTAGAAAGAGTGAACCAACCCAGACATTCTCTGTAGTTGTTCATCAATTTTCAAGGTCCAGAGGGCTATCCTATAACATTTCCTATTAGGATGAAATGACAGTGAGCACAGCCAATGGAACTCCCTGTGATTAGTAGTGCAGTGATGAAGTTTAAATGAAAGACAAACCTAAGAAATGATTAAAAGAGTTACCAAAGCCCTTTCATCCTTCCATGTAAAATATACTCTGCTTTTCCTCCTCCAGAAATACCTTAGCTTATGATGGCTCTAACAAACATTTAAAAATCTCTTCTTTATTTAACATTTATAGATACAATTAAAAACATTGTTGGAATGGGAATATGATAAGTTCTGTGAGAAAACAGAATGTTTCTTAGTCAAATACATGGCAGCAAATTATGTTCTACATATGATTATGCCCAGAGACAAATGCTATTCCCAGCCTTCATCTGAGAAGCTTCCTTTTACACACTGAACACAGGTACAGAGACCTAGGGGCTCAAACTTTAGAAAATAAATATTTTCTAAAAATTTGAGTGTTCAGTCCTAAACATGACATTGAATATCACTCTTTCTCTGGTTCATGGAACATGAGAGAAGACATGTCAATGATCTATTCAAGGCAAGATGGCCACTGGAAAGACAAGATTTTACAGCAGATTGCTTTGCGTGTACTTGTCCCGCCCAATGCTAGACTTGGCATTGATAGAGAAAAGGTTCAAGGCCCTCTACTCTTCACTGCTGAGCTATTGTCTACTGATGGATTCCAAAGGAGGGGCAAGTATTGTCTTCTGTAATGGTTAGTTCTAAATCTCAGTAGTTCACAAAACTAAACAAAAAGACAGGGAATGTGAGAAAGGAACTAGCTGGACTGGGGTTTTAGGGTGGTTATAAGCCTGAAAGGGAAATAGTAGAGGACAGAATGTAAGAAAACTTAGAGCTCAGAGCTCACTATATACATGTTGGACATTTCTTCAATTAAATAAGTAAAAAGAAATATACTTAAGATCTTTGGGAAAACTCTTTTGAATTCTCTTTTGGTACATTTTTCTTGGTTGGGGTAAATTTTCATAGTGCTTGCTTTCTCAAGTTGTTCACTTTCAAATCTCTCTGCTGTCTGCATTAAAAATAAAAGCATACATTGAGGGTGGGGAGGTGGGAGTGGGGTGGGTGGAGGAACACCCTCATAGAAGTAGGGGGAGGGAGAATGGGATAGGGGTTACCAGGAGGGGAGAAACTGGGAAAGGAGATAACATTTGAAATGTAAATAAAGAATGTATCCAATAAAATATAAAACAAAAAACAAAAGTATAGTCTCTAGATGGCCTTTCCTTCATTCTCTGTTCAACTCTTTGTCTCTGTATCTCCTTTATACAGGAGAAATTCTGGGTTAAAATTTTGGAGCTGGGTGGGTGACCCCATCCCTGAAACAGGGCACCATGCCGAACCTCTGGACAGGTTCTCCTTCCTCTTCGTGGGGTATTTGAGCTAATGTCATCCCTGTGGGGTACTTGGGGTCCTGGGAGGCTCTTTCTTTCCTGACATCTGAGACTCTCTGGTGGCTATTCCCAGTTCCCAATCCTCTATTGCTATACAACTCTCTGTTCAATTTCCTATCCCTCTGTACACCTGCTCCATCTCCTCTCATATCTGATTCTTCCCCTCTTTCCCCTTCCTCTTTTCCTCCAAAATTACTCCCACCCTCTTCTTCCCTTGATTATTTTGTTCCCCCTTCTGAGTAGGACTGAAGCATCCACATTTTGGTCTTCCTTTCTCTTGAGCTTCATGAGGTTGGTGAGTTATATCGTGGGTATTCCATACTCTTCACCTAATATCCACTTATCAATGAGTACATACCATCTATATAATGTGACTGAGTTACCTCACTCAGGATATTTTCTAGATTCATCAATTTGCCTAAGAATTTCATGAAGTCATTGTTTTTAATAGCTGAGTAGTATTCCATTGTGAAATATACCATATTTTCTGTGTCTATTCCTCTGGTGAGGGACATCTAGGTACTTTTCAGCTTCTGACTATTATAAATATGGCTGCTATGAACATAGTGGAGCATGTGTCCTTATTAGACATTGGAGCATCTTGTGGGTATATGCCCAGGAGTGGTATAGCTGAGTCCTTGGGTAGTACTATGTCAAGTTTCCTGAGGAACTGCCAGGCCCCACCTAGGTATCCATCGCACATGCATACACTGAACCCAGACACTATTGCTGATGCCAAGAAGTGCTTGTTAACAGAACCCTGATATAGCTGCCTCCTGAGAGGGTCTGCCAGATCCTGACCAATACAGATATGAATGCTCACAGCCAACCCTAGGACTGAGCACAGCAACCCCAATGGAAGTGGTAGGGGAAGGACTGAAGGAGCTGAAGGAGCCTTATCTGGCATCAGTGGGAGGGGAGACCCTTGGTCCTCTGATGGCTTGGTACCCAAGTGTAGAGGAATGCTAGGGCTATGAGGCAGGACTTGGTAGGTGGGTGAAGGACACCCTCATAGAAGCCGGGTAAGGGTGGGTGGGATGAGGGTTTGCAGAGGGGAAACCAGGAATGGGGATTACATGCATAGACATATATGCCATCAAAATATGAAAAATAAGCAAGTTGTTGTTACAAAGTTACAGATCCCCTGCTAATGGGTTTCAATTGCTATGAAACTTTGAAATAATAATCACTTTGAAAGAGTTAATACGGCAATTTGATTTTGTGAAGAAGAGTCAGAAACAAAGTTCTCTGCTTAATGGGCTCTACAGTTCCTGTGACCACTATTCTAGTCTGCCACTGCAGTTGGAAAGCAATCACAGATACACAAGATAAACAAATAAATGTGTTGAGGTTCATAAATGTTTTACAGATACAGGCATCAAGACAATTAGATACAGAGGCCTCTCTGGAAGACGCAGAGTACAGAGAATAAAGTCAAGCCATGAATGATGTTCTATATTCTCCTTAGAGTGTATGTCCAAGCCGCTCTTCACAAGTTCTTCTATTGACCACAGAAGCCTTATATTGAACCTGCTTCTGTTCTCTCAGCTACATTTGAGCATGACATAGCATGTTAACCACATATATTTGACCACTTAAAATCTTACCCAATTGTTGCCAGGAAAAATTATTATTGAACTGAAAGTCAATTGCAAATGCTAAATCCCTTAAAAGCTCTGCAATGATTTTGCAAGCTCAACTGAAAATATTGTTTTCACTCTAGCACTTTCAATATACTCTGCTTTTATGCTTGCTGGAGTTTTAAACATGTTTTGCATAGGAGCCTGTTGCCATGCTCCAAACATTTGTATGTACTATATATACAACACGGCATATGATGTTAGCAGATTTTTTTTAACATGACAGTAGAGATCTTTTGAATACAGGAGGCATTTCCCTATAGTACTTAACACCATAGACATGTGTCTATTTCAAGTCATGTCCAAATAGACCCAGAGCAAAAACTGCATTTTAAATCTGCCTTGCCAAATAAAATCAGCAAAAGGACAGAAGAGTATATGTAAATTGTGATCAGTGTCCTAGGAAGGAGTTGGTCTAGCAAAGAGTTTACTCAGTTGACAGCATAGAGTAACTATGGCAGTCAGTATTAAATAGTTATTACCTTAAAAATAAGTAAATGGCATAACTATTTATATTGTGAAGTATTGTCACCAAACTCAAAGATTAATCATTACTCAAAAGCTATCTACTTAGAATGCTTTTATAATGTAAAACCATCATCAATTCAGGAAGTAGAAACCACCTTGGGTACTAACTGGGGCCCTACTGTAACAACTTATTCTTGGCACTAGATTAGGAACAGAGACAGCAAAAATAATAATGGGGATGGGGCAGGGAATTCACTTTCCGGTTCATCCACTGGCAGTTAAGAGTATGTCAGATGTCAAACAAAAAGGGAGATAGTCACTGAATGTCTTTTAGACTGTCAATTTAGAAATGCAGTACTTCTCAGTGATGACATTTTCCAAGACAAAAATTTCCACTGGAATGCAGAAATGAAAAAAAATGTCTGAAAGTGAGTGGAGCTGACAATATCAGAGGAATGAACATAGGACAGTTACACCATTCTATGTAGTGATTATCAACACACAGAGGCTGGCAGAAGGAGCTTACATAACTAAAGAAGAGAAGAAATCTAAAGTTCAGCAAAAGAAATTGGTTAAAACATTAATACATAGGATAGTAACATGGCTTGATGATAAAAAGATGACATAGGATGTTGATGGTAATTAAATTCAGAATGAGAAGTAGCCTTCCTTGACAACAGGAAATCTGTGAGTGGGGACTTGGCCACTTTCACTTAAAAGTCCCACAGCATGTGACATGGGATATATTAAAATAAATAACTCTCCTCTCCTACTACCACAGCAATCCTGATGCCATAATGAAAGGGGTAAAGGTTGAGTGAAGAATTTATGCACATTGTCCTTGAGTTTAATAGAATCAGGATTGCCAGGGGGCATGACAGAATGACAGGTGTAGAGTGACTAGAGCCTTCATAAGTCAGGACATGTACTGCTGAAATAACTTTATATGCTGTATGGCTAGGCATGTCAGTAATAGCATTATGGATGCAGCACTCATAATCAAGAGGGAAGTCACCCTGGCTGGAAGCTAGATTCCCCGAATGAGATATTCTCTGGAAGTTTCCCGGTGCTCTCCTGAACAGAAGACACATATCAGAGACTAGGGAAACTAAAAATCCAACCACAGCCCCATCGAATAAGAGAAAGTGAAGCATTACATTAGTAGTCATGGGTTATATTGTGAGGCTGATTCTAAACGAGGAAAGTAAGGTACAAAATTATTAAGTGATGGCACTAGAAAATGTCTCTAAGCTATAGAACCACTCAGAGTTCATTTTGTTTCTGGTATTCATCTGTACATAATACAAGATTCCGCCAAATATGAAGAAAAAGAGGTGAGGAAGAACAGAAGTGGGAGGGAAGCAACTTAATTGGGTTTAATATTAAAACTACTTAGTAGTAAAATGCTTTAGGTAGTCAGTAGTCTATGGGTAGTCTCTTTTTCCTTCACCATTCCAAAGCTATAATTCATTGCAACACTACCAATTAGTGAAGTACACAGACCCTTTAACTCACTAGTCTTGCTTAATCTCTACAGTTCTTGAGACCTGCCCCCACCCTGAATAACACAACACACACTAGAATCCACTACAACACTGTTTTCTTTGTTGCTGTTTTTGTTTTAATTTCTTTCTTTTTTTTTTCTTTTTTGTTTTGCCTCCCATGTGTCCTCAGGTATGTTGTACAACCAAATGTCATAAAAAACTGAGAAAGAAAATAATTGATGAGCCCTGCACTCTGGTGCAGTGACACTCTAGCGTCCTATAACACTTTCTAGTATGCTAACCTATGCTTTCTGGAATAATTGCTGCACTGAGTCATAGTGAGGAACTCTGCAGTTGAAAGGTGGCGTGTTTGACTTGCTAACTGAAAAAACACTTGTTTGATGCTGGATGATATCAGTCAGAACTTCAAAGAAACTTCACACTCTCACCCACTAGGGTCCCTGTATGGTCATTACATAAGCTACAATTGTCCTTAATTAGCTCATTTTAAAGTATTTGATTTAGAAATTATTTTCAAGTACATTCTCCTAGAAATTTGTGTCTTTATAGATTTCACTTTTTTAAAAGATCTTACTTCTTGACTAAGAAATGGAGTAATTTTGTTGAAAGACAATATACTTTTCTCAAAGGAAAATCTTTCCATTTCTTAGAATAGCTTTTGCAGTAACCTATTCTATATAAATACTTCTATCAAACTTTTATTCAATTTAGAGAAATAAAAAGAACTATGTTTAGGGCTATTTTCTTAGACTTAGCCAAATTCACATCATATTATGCTCTTTAGTATAAAATATATTTAATTTTGTACACATTGTAGTTTTCATGTTTATGAGTTTTGCCTGAAGCTTGAAATGTTTTACATTTAAAATATTTATGAAGTATTACAATTCAAGTATTATTTACTCAAAAGTAAAAAAAAAAATCACAATTTGTATTTTCAAACCCTATTAGAAGTAAATAAGGAAATTACAATGAATAACCTATAGTCATTGCCCTTAAGAAGTCTGTTATGTAAGACTCAGTCTTTGAGGACTAATAATTCACTTAGAGATAATGAAAAGCCTGTCCAAGCACTCTCCTCCTCCCTCACTCTCTCCCTTTCCCTCTTCCTCTCTCTCTCTGTTTCTGTCTCTCTGTCTCTGTCTCTGTTTATCTCTCTCTCTGTCTTTCTCTCTTTTCTTCCCTCCATCCTTCCCTTCCTTCCTTCCTCTCTCTCCTCTCTACTCTCTTTCACACCTTATCTTTCACTCTCTCCTCCTACCCATCTTTCCCAATTTTTCATCTGGTTTGATTTTATATACTAACTATAGTTGTGTTTAACCAAGAATCATATAAACTCTTATTTATAGACTAACCCTTGAATTTTAACATGGTAGCATTTACCCATATTTTGAATAATATAAAATTATAAATTAGGACACTCAATGAAAGCATCCATGTGACACTAAACTTATCTATGGAGGAAAACAAGTTATGATGAGAGGAAGACATGAGTAGAAGAAATATTAGCTAAGGGTGGAAATATAGTGACTGATCAAAGTATGGTCGAAGCATGACTGGCCAAAGACAGATACTGATATGTACCGTGGGATGGCATTTTGAGGCAGTGCCAACTCTGTGAAATGCTTAAATGAATACTTAGGTTTGTTCTAGTCGCACAAAAACTAATCTCAATTCTACATTTAGAAAGTCAAGAAAGCAAAACTCTGGTTATAGCAGCATCCCAGGCTTTAACTGTTGGTTCTGTTAGAGATCCACAGATTCCCAAAGAACCTCTTTGAACCTGATTCTTCACCTGAATGATGAGATATCCAAACCTCATTAAATGTGATATTCAATGAAACATTTTAGAAAAGAATCCACATACATAAAGTTAAAGCAAACCATCTTTTTTTCCTTTTTCAAAACTTTCTTGTTTTCTCCATGGTTATATTTTTTCTTAAATTACCTATTGGTAAGTTCCATTCACACGCCCCTTCTTCCATGTCAGGTTCTTATTTTTTGGCAGCGGGAGGAAGAATATTGAAGAGTGTCCCATGGGATCTTGATAAAAATGGCCTAGTTATTTTATGAAACATTATATATCCAACTAGTACAGATGAATTGCACTGCTGCTCTGATCACTGATACCTTCTGATTTTTTGTCTTCTAAGTGTGTCCCACTTGTATAGTTAAAAATATATATTATGCTTCAACTACGATAAGAAACATCACTTTTGCTATTTTCTTTTCTATTTGTTTTTGAAGATTTATTTATTTAATTTTATGAATATCAGTACTCTATTTGCATATACTTCTATTTGTTTTTATGTCACATTTCATGGTTTGTTTTTAGGACATGCATATTAATGATGGTTATGTTTTAGTGCATGAAATCTCTTTATTAAATTAATTTTATTTACTTCTCCCTTTCACAACCCAGTATCAGTCCTTCCTCTACTCCCAGTATCCTCTCACACAAGTCCTCCTCCATTGCCCCTTCCACATTTTTGGGAATACACATGAAGACCAAACTGCTTATTTGCTACATATGTGCAGGGGGCCTGGGTCCAGCACCTGCTAGCTCTTGGTTGGTGATGCAGTCTCTGGGAGTTCTCAAGAGTCCATGTCATTAACTATGTTGGTTTTTCAGTGGCGCCCTGTCCTCTTCATGTCCCTCAATCTTTCTTTCAACTCTTCCATAAGACTCTCTGAGCTCCACCTTATGTTTGGATCAGAATCTCTGCATCTTTTTCCATTGGATACTGTGTGGAGCCTCTCAGAGGGCAGTTATGCCACGTTTCTATCTGCAAGCACAGCATAGTATCATCAATAGTGCCAGAGTCTGGTTCTTACTCATGGGATAGGTTTCAATTTGGGGCAAACATTGTTGGCCATTCCCTCTGTCTCTCCTCTATCTTTGTCCCTGCACATCTTGTAAGTAGAACCTATTTTGGGCCAATGGCTTTGTGTTGTAGCTTGCCTGGATACAGGAAGTAGCCACTTCAGGATCTCTATTCCCCAATGCTTGGAATCTCAGCTAGAGTCACCCACTTAGATCCTCTGGGGCCTCTCCCTATCCCAAGTTTATGGCAGCTCCTAGATATTGCCTTTGCAACCTCAGCGGATCTTCCTTCTCTCTCACCTACTCTCCTGACATATGATCCCTCCCCAACCCCACTCCACTTCCCATCTCCTCTTCCATCCAGTTCCCTTCTTCCATCTATCTCCAATATTTATTTTGTTTTTCCTTCTGAGAAAGTTTTAAACATTCTCCCTTGCACCTTCCTTATTATTGGCTTCTTTGGATCTGTCAATTATAGCATAGTAAACCTGTACTTTATCAACTTATAAAAGCTTACAAACCATGCATGTCTTTTTGGGTCTGGGTTACCTCACTCAGGATGATATTTTATAGTTCCATCCATTTGCCTGCACAGTTCACGATATCCTTGTTCTTAATGGCTGAGTAGCATTCCATTTTGTAGATATACCATATTCTCTGTATCCATTCTTTCAGTTCAGAGTCATCTATGTTGTTTCCAGTTTCTGGCTATTACACATAAAGCTGTTATGAGCATAGTTGAGCAAATGTCCTTGTGTGATAGTTCAACATCTTTTGTCTATATGCCCAGGAGTGATATTGCTGGTTCTTGAGGTAGAACAATTCACAATCCTCTGAGAAATTACCAAATTGATTTTAAGAGTGGTTGTATCAGTTTGCAATCCCATCAGCAGTAGCGGAGTGTTCCCCATGCTCCCCAACCTCCCTGGTGCTGTCCTTTGAGTATTTAATCTTAGCCATTCTGATGGGTTTAAGATGGAATCTCAGCATAGATTTAATTTGCATTTCCCTTATGATTAAGGGCAATGAACACTCACTTACATGCTTCTCAGCCATATGAGATTCCTTTATTAAGTATTCTCTGTTTAGCTCTGTACTCCATTTTTAACTTGGGTTATTTGTCAGTGTCTAGCTTCTTGATTTCTTTATATGTTTTGGATAGTAGCTTCTGTCAGATGTATGGTTAGTGAAGATCTTTTCCCAATCTGTAAGCTGTCATAATGACAGTGTCCTTTGCCTTACAGAAACTTTTAAGTTTCAAGAGGTCCCATTCATGAATTGTTGAACTCAAAACCTGAGCCAGTGTTCTTCTATTAAGGAAATTGACTCTTGTACCAATGTATTTAAGGTTGTTTTCCACTTTCTCTTCTATTAGATTAATTGTGTCTGGTTTTATGTTGAGATTTTTAAATCCATTTGGACTTGAGTTTTGTTCAGGGTGCTAAATATGGATCTATTTGCATCCTGCTACAGGCGGACATCCATATAGACCAGAACCATTTATTGAAGATACTCTCTATTTTCCACTGTATGATTTTTGTTTCTTTGTAAAATCAAGTGTTCATAGATATATGGGTTTATTTCTGGCTAGTCAATTCTATTCCACTGATCTACCTCTCTCTATCTCTACCAATACCATGTGGTTTTTATTAGTACTGTTCTGTAGTACAGATACTTGGATAGTGATACTTCCAGAAAGTCTTTTATTGTTCAGGATCATTTTAGCTATCCTGGTTTTTATGTTTTTCCATATGAAGTTGAGACTAATTCTTTCAATGTCTGTGAAGAATTGTATTAGAATTTTGATGAGAATTGAATTGATTCTGAAAATTGCTTTTGGTGTGTTGTCCAATTTTCACTATTTTAATGTTACCAATATATAAACATGGGAGATATTTCCATCTTCCGATATCTTCCTCAATTTCTGTCTTCATAGACCTGAAGTTCTTGTCATACAGGTCTTTCAGTTACTTGATTAGAGTTACTCCAAGGTACTTCATGTTATCTGTGTTTATAGCGAAGGATACTATTTCCCTAACTTCTTTCTCAACCTGTTCATCTCTTGTGTAGAGGAGGGCTACTGATTTCTTTGAGTCAATTTTATGTCCAGCCACTTTGCTGTGAGTGTTTATCACTTGTTAAAGTTCTCTTGTAGAATTTTAGGGCCACTTATTTATAATATCGTTTGAGAATTGTGATACTTTGGCTTCTTCCTTTCCAATTGTATCCCCTTTATCTTCTTTAGTTGTCATATTGGTCGAGTTAGAATTTCAAGTATTATATTGAAGAGATATATAGAATGTGGACACCCTTGTCTTATCCCTGTTTTAGTGAGATGTTTTAAGTTTCTCTCTACTTAATTTGATGTTGGCTATTGGCTTGCTGTATATTGACTTTATTGTATTTAGCTATCTCTCTTGTATCCCTCCTCTCTCCAAGACTTTTAACATGAAGAGGTGTTGGATTTTGTCAGATTACTTTTTTCCTTTGGCATCTAGGGAGGTGACAGTTTGGTTATTTTTTTTCATTTTGTTTATAGGGTGGATTATGTTGATGAATTTTCATATATCAAACTATCCCTGAATCACTGGCATGAAGTCTCTTTGGTCATGGTGAATAATGTCTTTGATATGTTCTTGGAATAAGTTTGTGACTATATAATTGAAAATTTTTGTATCAATGTTCATAAGAGAAATTGGTCTGAAGTTCTCTTTCTTTCTTAAATCTTTGTGTGGATTAGGGACCAGAGTGACTGTGGCCTCCTCCAATGAGTTTGACAATGTTCATTTTGTTTGTATTTTGTGAAATAGTTTGACAAATATTAACATTAGCTCTTTTTTGAATGATGTCTGGTAGAATTCTGCACTAAAACTATCTGATCCAGCATTTCTTTTCCTTGGGAGACTTTTTACAGTTTCTATTTTCTTATGGTTATAGGACTATTCATATAGTTAACCTGATCTTAATTTTACTTTGGTAATTGGTCCCAATTTTGTGGAGTACAGTCTTCTGAAGTAAGATTGTTTGAATTTCTTTATTGTCCTTTGTTATGTCTCCCTTTTCATTTTTAATTTTTTTCAATTTGGGTTCTATCTCTCTGCCTTTTAGTTAATTTGCTAAGGGTTTGTCTATCTTGTTGATTTTCTCAAAGCTCTCAAATCAACACAAGCTCTTGGTGTTGTTGATTCTTTGTATTGTTTTCTTTGTTTCTAATTGATTGATTTCATCCTTGAGTTTGATTATTTCCTGCCATCTACTCCTGGTTTTGTTTGCTGCTGCTTGTTGCTGCTTCTCTTGCTACTGCTGCTGCTGCTGCTGGTGGTGGTGCTACCACTACTGTTGCTGCAGCTGTGTTTCTTCTTCTTCTTCTTCTTCTTCTTCTTCTTCTTCTTCTTCTTCTTCTTCTTCTTCTTCTTCTTCTTCTTCTTCTTCTTCTTCTTCTTCTCCTTCTCCTTCTCCTTCTCCTTCTCCTTCTCCTTCTCCTTCTCCTTCTCCTTCTCCTTCTCCTTCTCCTTCTCCTTCTCCTTCTCCTTCCTCTTCTTCTTCCTATTCTTCTTCCTCTTCCTCTTGCTCTTCTTCTTCTTCTTCTTCTTCTTCTTCTTCTTCTTCTTCTTCTTCTTCTTCTTCTTCTTCTTCTTCTTCTTCTTCTTCTTCTTCCTCTTCCTCTTCCTCTTCCTCTCCCTCTCCCTCTCCCTCTCCCTCTCCCTCCTCCTCCTTCCTCATCCTCCCCCTTCTCTTTCTTCCTCCTTCCTCCTCCTCCTTCCTCATTCTCCTCCTTCCTCCTTCTTCCTCCTCCTCATCTTTCCTCCTCCTCCCTACTCCTCCTTCCTGCTCCTTCCTCCTCCTTCTTCTTCTTTCTCCTTCTCCTCCTCCTCCTCCTTCTTCCTCTCCCTCTTCTTTCTTCTTCTTCCTCTCTTCCTCCTCCTCCTAATTCTTCTAGAGCCATCATGTCCCATAAGTTTGAGTATGTTGTGTTCACATCTTCACTGAAACATATAAAGTCTTTACTTTCTTTCTTTTTAAATTCTCTGACCCTGATCATTTAGTAGATTTGTTTAGTATCCATGAGTTTATAGACTCTCTGCTGTTTCAGTTGTTGATAAAGTCCAGCTTTAATACATGGTGATCTGATAAGATATATGGGGTTATTTCAGTGTTCTTGTATCTGTGTGCTTTGTGACCGATTATATAGTCAATTTTGAAGAAGATTCTGCGAGGTTATCCGAAGCTCTATTTTGTTCTTGTGGTTTGGCGAAATGTTCTATAGATCCCTTTTATGTCCATTTGAATCATCACCTCTGTTACTTTTGTTATTTCTCTGTTTATTTTCTATCTCTCTCAGTGAGATTTGGGTGTTAAGATCTCCCACTATTAATGTGTGATTTAAGCTCAATGGGGTGTAAATATTCAGAATTGATGTGCCCTCATAGATTTTTCCTTTCATAAGTATGAAATGGCCTTTATTGTCTCTTTATTACTTTCATTTCAAAGTCTAATTTATTAGATATTAGAACAGCTACTCCACCTTGTTTAATGGTTCTATTTGCTTGAAACCCTTTTTCAAGCCCTTTAAATTGAGATTATTACTATCTTTTTATTGAGATATGCTTCTTGTATACAGCAGAATGATGGATTCTTCTTACACACCCATTCTATTAGTATGTGTGTTTTTACTTGGATCCATTGTTGTTGAGAGATATTAATGGCCAATGATCATTACTTCCTTTTATTTCAATGTTGGGGTGGTTGAATGTGTGTGTCTGTTTGTGTGTGTCCATGTGTGTGTAAGTGTGTGTGTGTGTGTGTGTGTGTGTGTGTGTGTGTAAGTACATGCACACATATTTCTCTTCCATTGATTTTAATGGTTTGCAATTATTTAATTCTTGTGTTTTATTGAGTATAATTAGATCCCCTGAGTTGGAGTTCTTTTTTTGCAGTATCTTCTACAGGGATGGATTAGTGAAGAGGTATTGTTTGAGTTTTGCTTTGTCATAGAGTATCTTGGTTTCTCCAATCTATGGTGATTGACAGTTTTGCTGAGTTTCTTAGTCTTGTCTGCCATCTGTGGTCTCTTGCAGTCTGTTCAGGCCATTCTGGCTTTTAGGTTCTTAGATGAGAAATTGGGTGCAATTCTGAAGGTCTGCCTATCTATGTTACTTGGCCTTTTTTTTTCCTTGCTGTTTAAAAAGTCTTTCTTTGTTCTGTATGATTGGCATTTTGATTTTTATGTGACAGGAAGATTTTCTTTTCCTGTTCAATCTTTGTTGGTGTTCTGTAAGCTCCTTGATCTTTACAGGCATCACTTTCCTTAGGGTTAGAAAAATTTTCTTCTAGAATTTTGTTGAAGATGTTTTCTGGGTCACTGATCTGGGATTCTTCTTCCTCTTCCTCTTCCTCTTCCTCTTCCTCTTCCTCTTCCTTCTCCTCCTCCTCCTCCTCCTCCTCCTCCTCCTCCTCCTCCTCCTCCTCCTCCTCCTCCTCCTCCTCTTCTTCTTCTTCTTCTTCTTCTTCTTCTTCTTCTTCTTCTTCTTCTTCTTCTTCTTCTTCCTCTTCTTCCTCCTCCTTCTCCTCCTCCTCCTCCTTCTCCCCCTCCTCTTCCTCCTCCTTCTTTTCCTATTATTCTTAGTTTTAGTCTTTTCACAGTGTCCCAAATTTCCCAGATGTTTTGTGTCATGAACTTCTTAGATATTTTATTTTGTTTGACTGTTATATTGATTTCTTCTCTTGTATCTTCTACACCTGAGATATGCTCTTCCATGTCCTGTATTCTTTTGCTGATGCTACATCTGCAGTTCCTCTTCTCTTTATTAGACTTCCTATCTCCAGGATTTCCTCAGTTTGTCTTTGCTTTATTGCTCCTATTTCTGTTTTCAGGTCTTGGACAGTTTTATTCATATCATACCTCTTGTCTATTTGATTGTATTTCCTGTAATTCCTGTATTTCTTTATATTTATTTGCTTCCTGTTTTAATGGCTCTACCGGTTTGGATATATTTTCCAGTATTTCCTTACGGCATTTATTCACATCCTCTTTAAATTCCCTATCACCTTTATAAAATTAGATTTAAAATCCTCTTCTTGTACTTCAGTTTCATTAGGATATCTAGAATATATCAGACCAGGATAGTTGGGTTCTGGTGTTCCCATGTTTCCCAGGGTCTTATTGATTGTGTTCCTACACAGTCCTGTTTGTCCCTTCTGTTGGCTGGATGATCTTGATGGCAGCAGTAGTTCTTGGGAAGGTGGCAGATTCAATGTACCAGACAATGGAGCTCAGAGTACCTTACTCTGTTAGCTGTGCCTTCGGCAGATGCCACGTATTAGGCTGTGTCTGGAGTGAACCCTCCTCTGCAGGATGTGTCCAGCCATACCCAGCTGGGAGGTAGACAGATCTAATTAGTTGGAAGATCAATCTGTGTTCCTAGCTGGTTAGTTTTGGAGTCCTGGAAAGTTCCTGGAGGGAGGAAGGATGCTCCTTCAGCATGGTTTCTCTATACTGGGGAGCAAGGCCAGAGCTAAACAATGGTGCCCAGGGGACGGCAGCCAAGTGCACCACTAACCTCAGCAGGTTGGCCAGTGAACTTACTCTCTTATCAGTAAGCCATGCCTCTCTTTCCTTCTTATTTTCCTTGTTCTAATATTCTTTATGTCTAAAATTGTAATATTTAAAATAGTAAAATTATAATCTTTCTCTTGGGTATGACATATTTTTCTCTAATAAGTCTGTGTCTTCAAAGCCTTTCAGTCATAATCCACTGTAACTCCTTGGATGCACAATGGCGCAATTGTGATGAAAGGAGGAGGGGAAGTTTGTTATGTTGTGGTTAAATTCCCATGCTATATTCGTCCTGAAACCCTAGCTGTGATCTACCCCTGTGTCTTTGAGCTCCTCTGTCATACCTAGAGGACTGGTAGAGAATACTTTGATTAAAGGATACTATGTTCCATGTGAGACAAGAGAGATCTGTTACATTCTTTAACTTGTAAAACAAATCAATTATGAAGATCATTCTGGAACTATTTCAAAATCTTTATTCTTTGCTTATCACTTTAGAAACAATGAGCAACACTGGAAGTAAAAGCTATGCAAATATAGAGCACAGCTCGGGGAGTTTTTCTCTTTTTAATGTTCTTCCTTGGGATTCAATCACATTGGGGGACGTAAGAGGGCTTATGGGACTTGCGGGAAGTGGGGACCCAGAAAAAGGGAAATCATTTGAAATGTAAATAAAAAATATATCAATAAAAAAAGAAGTGTCAACTAATTTATGGCTCCCATGGCTTCTATTTGATAAGAACATATATTTTAGATGTTTCCTGTCTAGATGATCCAGTTTCTTCAGATTTCAACACAGTAGTTGATGTATAGGAATGTCATTAAAATTCAGCCTGTTTGGCTTTTGCTCATTGTGTGTGCAAGAGGAATAATTCATGTGTGTTTTAGGTGTAGAAGCTAAAAACCTGTATGTTCTACTGCTGCTTTCAAACTCATGTTTTTCTTGTTTGCACTGCCGTTGCCCTTTCTATCACCCCTTCCTTCTAATAAAATATAAATTAGGTGCTTTTATCATCATGTAAATGATGATCTTCCTCCAAAAACCTACTTTATTTAAGGTAATGTAGATTAAATTGAGATATGACAAAAACTGAAAGTTACTAAATAATAGTACCAAGGTAAGATCACAGTGAATCCACTTAATTACTTTCATGACAGGGATTTGGTTTTTATTTTACTTCTCGAAGTACATAAATCAGTCAGTAACTAGAATGAATCTTAAAAGAAATAAAAACACTGTAGTAATTTTAGTTAGAAACATGAAGAATTTAGTATTAGGTTTCAGCTTGCTAATTTCAGTTCACATGCACCAATCTGATAAAAAGGAGTAAAATATTCAGAAGGGCCTTGAAAGTATAGAAGACATCGACTCTGTAATAATAAAAGGGAATTGCATTCCCATCTACAACAGCTGTTATAGATTCATTTAATGGAAAAACAAATGCTCACCTTTCATTTTAACTTCAAAAGCAACTGTAAACATAGATTAGATTTTATGTCTTTAACATTTGTGTTCAATTGTGATAAAAGTGTCAAATATACAATAGACACCACACATATACACAAATACAAATTTATAACTATATTTGGAGTAGAATTTCTCTCAGTAACATCAGTCAAAAAGAACACAAGTTTTTTTTATATGTATGTATCCATATTATTATTTGTGCATGTCTATATATGAAAACATGTATAGACATATATACTCTCTCCACATATATAAGTATACATATATATACACTAATTATTTAGGTCATGTACATACATGTTATATATTTAGATATGTACATACTGAAAAGGTGAAAGGTACAACTTGAAAGGTCAAATGACTTGGATAGATGCATGCGCTTTATTATCACATTACTATATTACAGAAATTTAGAATTCCAATGGCATGCAGTAGAAAACATTTGTACAAGCCACGTTTTATAGACACCAAACACTTTATTTATGGACTTATGTACACTGACACACCATTTACCTATTTCAAATAAAAGACTTCTGATGCATATCTATTAAAAATAATTTAGAGCAATAAATGCAACAGACCTAGTTGTATATTTGAGTTCCATTTCTCCAAATGATCTTAGAGAATTTGAATCTGTACAAACAGAATTCTTTTATAACTAACTCAGCTCAAAAGATACATTTTCTTCCGTTTAATGAAAATAGGTTCTGATCCATTTTAGAGCTGAAATGATTTTTTAAAAAAAGCTCCTTCACCTTAAATTATTTTATGCTTCCTGGGCCTTTTCTATGCCCCTGTGACTGAAAATGTCAGTTAAGATTTTACTTGTATTTGGCCCTTCTTAGAATTTCCTAGGACAAAGTTCTTCCCTGTGATGTTAGGAGACCTGTGGAAAAGGTAAGTAGCAAATGCATCGACACATCTGCAACAGCGTTAATGACATCACAAGTCATCCCCACTCACACACTGGAGAAGAGTCACACAGTGGCTTCTCTTCAGAGGCAAAAACTATTTAGGTTCACTCTAAATTCCCTACTACTATTTTCAAAGCAAACACAGCATGACATTTTGGAAAAACATAGCAATTCTTCAACAAATTTTTGCAACTAAAGTCAGTATTGGAACAGTTTCACTACAAAATCCTGTTAAGGGCTCTCAAACTTGATATTGTGAAGCAATCTAATTCCTCCATTTAAAATGTGAATGGAAATAAATGACTTAACCTGCAAATATAGAAAGCAGATGAGACTTCTTCGGTATGTTCTACACTCTGAATCATCTGTAAAGGGAGCTAAGAATGGTCCTATGGTAACACCATAGCAGATTTCAAATTTATTTAAAAGGACATCTCTTGATTATCAATTTAAAAATGAAAGTTCAACATTTCAATATCCTTACTTCTATTGATGATTCAAAGCAAACAGATAGTAACAGGTCATCCTAATGTCCACAAGAGAAGCCTATAATGTTTCTTAAAGGAGGAAAATATAATGCATTATTTTATTGGTTTAATTTCACATAATTACAACTAAGATTGATATGCATGCTTCATATTGTTTTCCAGTTAGTTAGAAGATATTGCAATCCTTTTTTTTTTTTTTTTGGCTTGTTTATATTACCTCATTGCTATCCTACTGATGAATATTCTCCAGCCTGTGTTCGTGTGTGTGTGTGTGTGTGTGTGTGTGTCTGTGTTTGTATGTGTGTGTGTGTCGGTGTTTGTGTGTGTGTGTGTGTGTGTATTTGCTTACATGGTAGGCATTTTTAACCCACAAATAAGTGTCTTTGATCTTCCTGATAAAATGGCTAGTGATAATAAAGGAAAGGAAGATTTAAAATGTGCAAAAGAGCTGAAGAAATGGCACAGTGAATAAAATACTCACTAGGTAAGTATGAGGTCCATATATGGTATCTAGTTAACAATCCCAATGTCTCTACTATTAGATGAGGGGTAAACCAGAGCAGCCAAAGGACCATAGGGCCCTTAGTCTCATATATGTCATGGCAAACAACAATGACGTTTTTATCAAACAAGAAGGAAGGTGGGGCTAAAACCTGCAGTTGTTCCATCACTCCACAGAAACACTGTGGTAGATGCACACTTTCACTAAGGCACCTCAAAAGAAGAATGCAAATTATAATTCCATTTCTGCATATTGTTAGTGCCATAGAAGAAAAGAAGACCATATTATAGCTTTTCAAAGCTATGTCAGGGTTTTAAGGGAACATGGGAGCAGAGAGATCATCCAGGAAAGAGACAGAGGTAGAACACAAACGAAATGCTGTCCAGTGGTACTAATAGAAACCAGGAAAGCAAGGCTGGCTGGAGCTCAGATTGCCATGGGCTAGGATGGGTACAGTATAGATGAAGCTAGACAGTCAGACAGGCGATGCAAGTTAAGAACGCGCTTCTGCATCTCAGGTCTTTCGGGGAGGAAGGGCAGCTTACAGAGCAGGGCCCAGTTAAAGCAAAAGGCAGCCTATGTGGGTCCAGAGGCCTGCACTTGCTGTAATGGTGTGTGGTTGCCTTTCTGAAGAGTATTTAATACCAACGTCCTGCCCGACTACAGAACTACGGTACTACTACCATGAAGAAAGCAGAAAGTGAAAAGGGAAGCGAGAAGGCATGGCATATTCTCCACAGCAGTCCCTGGACTCTAATCATTAGTTTATGAAGAAATTCCTTTTGTTCAATCCTACTAGATTTTATGCCCTTGAGTTTAGAGGCTGTCATCTTTATCTCCAATCGGCCCAAGGATCTAGCCATATTTTCAACCCGTCAGCTGCATCTTGCGGTATGAAAGATGAGTTAATTTAGAAGCTAAAGATTTGTGCAGCTAAAGCCTCACAGGGTCGTATCCAGTGCTGATTTTCATTTGCTTCTTCCTGCAGCTCTCCCTAGATGCCTTTTCACATGGGATCGTTATGTTGAGGAAGAAGTGGACACTTTTGCTTCTGTGAATACTAAAACTAGCTTGGGAGGGCTTCTGAGAATACCTAACCTAATTAAATGAAGTGTTATTAAATTTTAATTAATGTGTGCTATTCAGAATTAGTCAGATCCATAACGGTACCCATGCTTTGCAATGGTGACAAAAGCAGCTGAAACTCTCCAGGGACTTCAGCTACATTTTATTTTTAAAGGCTCGGTATATGATTTTTTCTACTAAAATAAAAACATTCCTCCTTGACCAGGGAATAATAATATTTTGCATGTGAAGAAATGCAGTCTTCTAAATTTCCAGTTCTTGAAAGCTGCTTGGTTCAAACATTGACTCCAAAAATCTGAATGGGACCAAAGTGCTGGCCGTGCTGTGACAATAATGCGGAGAGGCACCAGGAAGCAACCGTGGTATATTGCTGAAAAGCACCTGTGCTGCAGAAAACATGTAAAACCAAGCAATAAACCAGCAAGATTTAATCAGGTCTAAAATGTATTTGTGTAATGAGAGAATACCCTCTTTTTGTATTTTGTCTAATTAGTGTATGAACTAACATTTTAATACAATTACAGGTATAAATATTAACGTCCCTTAGCTTATGAAAGCATAATTTATCTTTCTCGTTTTTATGAATAATATTGCATAATACTTTTTGAAGGAAGCCTAGTAAATGACTCATTAGAGAAAGAAGCCCCACTAGTAATTTTCCATTTCTTTCATAGGCAGTATATCTAAAATGAATGTATCCTGTAGAGAGGAAAGTTTCAGATAAAGATACTAAAGAATCAATGAATCAGCAAAGAAGACACAGATGCTGTTTCCAAAATTTGACTTTGCAAAACCCTAATAGAAGCATGAACTTTAAGGTCATCCCAACTATATGAATTATTCATAAATATTTATACCAACTTCTACTTAAAAGAAGCAATGTATGAGTTTTGCCAAATCTTTAGTCACAAATACATTGACATCCCCAGAACAAAGATAATTTTAGGAAGTATTAGATTATTATATTTCACTCAAATACTGAGACTCAGTATTATCAGATTTTTCTTAAAGCTAAATGCGATTTGACCTTTTTTCTGTACTGGAAATTTAGCCTGAGGTTCTGCGTGTTCTGGGCTACTGCTTTACCCCTGAGCTATGCTGATGGGTCGTTAAGTGATAAATCTGGCCCTGACTTTTAATTAAGCATCATTATCAAGGTAGTCTATAATTGTCATTAAAATGAAATATTCAAGGAGATATTCAGTACAATTTCTATTCTGTGGTTTGATTTAAGGAAGGACAAGGGAGAGTGACTTTTTTCCCACTCTCCAATCAAATATTCAACCTTGAGTGTATCTAGTGCAGTTAGTATGAATCTTCCAGAGGTTGATCTTTCTACAGAAAGTCAAGGCTGCCTGCACCTAAATATAGAGTAATTAGCTGGTATAAGATTTAAAAACAATTCAACAGATTCTGCATTTATTTGATCATTGGCTATATTCCTCTAGAAATAATAATCCTCACATGGCCAAAGTATTAGGAAACAGGAGACAATAAAATAAAATAAAATAAAATAAAATAAAATAAAATAAAATAAAATAAAATAAAATAAAATAAAACCTTTTAACGCTCAATTCTTAGACCTAAAATTTCACTACCCATGGGTTTTGCATACAAATTTAACTATTTTCATATGTAAGGAATACTGCAAATGGCATTTTTATACAAATCAATTTTGTGTAGATGATGAGAAATTTAACTCTTAACATGTAAGTTAGACTAACTGGAGGATTACTTCACTGTTGCTCTCTGCTCGCTGAGAAACCAATTCTCGCACTCTTGGACTTGAACGCCTGTGATCCATCCAGGAATCCTGAATTAATAGTGGATTCTCACCTACAACGCTGGACGTCATCTGTTGCATGTAATTTTAAACACAAGCTTGCCCCTTGCTGGGTGGCTATGCTCCAAGACCAACCACCTCTGCGACTTCGCACCCAGCCCCCAAGGCCAAGCTGCTCTGGTCTCTGCTCCACCAAACTCCCAGCTCTGAGGCTTTTCCCTTTAAACCCTGGGAACTGTGTTCCCTCTCTACCAGCCAACAACCCTATGGCTGGTGATGCCAACGTCCACCCCAGCTGTGCCTTTTCTCCTGGGATAGAAAACAGGACACAGTTCTAACACTTTAAATCCAACCACTAACACAGTTCAGAATATGTTGCCCTAAACTGACTGACTATCCATTATCAGAACTGCCCTGGCAGCAGACACCACCAGCAGCTCTAGTTGCCCTAGGCCTTACATGCTGTCCTACTCCATTTCCCAGAAGCCAGGCCAAAAAAACCATCGCTCTACCTCTTTTCCTCCCCTTCCTCCTGGGACCCAGAAATCTCACCTTCTCTCTTAAGCTTCTGGCGTCTCTATTGACATAATCAAGAAACAGGGAACCAGATGTTAGTATCAGCTCATCCTCTTGCACTTCACATCAGGATCCTGAAGTTCTGCAGTTCTTTTAAAGCTACCTATAATTGCCTAGGTTTTAGATTATACATATGCGAGTATGTATCTAAGAAAAATCACAGGTGTGAATTAAAATTAATCCCTCCCTTTCTAGAATAATAAAGAATATAATCTTTGTTTCTAGTATGTTATTACGCAGATATAAAACTGTACATTTAAGAAAGTTATTATGTATAGGTTAATTCAATAACTGTTGATGAACTTGCTGCCCACATTTGTATACATGCATGTAATTTCAAACTTGTCCATAAGAGACAGACTTTGAAGAGCCAGTTGATTCTGTGAACTGCTTACACTTAGTTTCCTTTTTCAATTGATGTTTTAAAACATTTTGTTCTTACCAACTTACAAGGAGGTCTTCACATAAATCTTAAGAAAAATTTAAAGTGAGGCAGTCTCCTAATTGAACCCAGACTTTGCTGATGCAAGTCATCTAAGTAACCATCATTCTATGGGAACTCTCTACTTTCGTCTGTCCTTCTGGGCTGTCATACTCCTGACCTGGGAGTCAGAGCTCCTGTCTCCATGCTCACACAGTCATAAGGGAGCTGGGCTCAGAGCTCCAGTCTCCATGCTCACACAGTAATAAGGGAGCTGGGCTCAGAGCTCCAGTCTCCATGCTCACACAGTCATAAGGGAGCTGGGCTCAGAGCTCCAGTCTCCATGCTCACACAGTCATAAGGGAGCTGGGCTCAGAGCTCCAGTCTCCATGCTCACACAGTCATAAGGGAGCTGGGCTCAGAGCTCCAGTCTCCATGCTCACACAGTCATAAGGGAGCTGGGCTCAGAGCTCCAGTCTCCATGCTCACACAGTCATAAGGGAGCTGGGCTCAGAGCTCCAGTCTCCATGCTCACACAGTCATAAGGGAGCTGGGCTCAGAGCTCCAGTCTCCATGCTCACACAGTCATAAGGGAGCTGGGCTCAGAGCTCCAGTCTCCATGCTCACACAGTAGTAAGGGAGCTGGGCTCAGAGCTCCAGTCTCCATGCTCACACAGTCATAAGGGATCTGGGCTCAGAGCTCCAGTGTCCATGCTCACACAGTCATAAGGGAGCTGGGCTCAGAGCTCCAGTCTCCATGCTCACACAGTCATAAGGGAGCTGGGCTCAGAGCTCCAGTCTCCATGCTCACACAGTCATAAGGGATCTGGGCTCAGAGCTCCAGTCTCCATGCTCACACAGTCATAAGGGATCTGGGCTCAGAGCTCCAGTCTCCATGCTCACACAGTCATAAGGGAGCTGGGCTCAGAGCTCCAGTGTCCATGCTCACACAGTCATAAGGGAGCTGGGCTCAGAGCTCCAGTCTCCATGCTCACACAGTCATAAGGGATCTGGGCTCAGAGCTCCAGTGTCCATGCTCACACAGTCATAAGGGAGCTGGGCTCAGAGCTCCAGTCTCCATGCTCACACAGTCATAAGGGAGCTGGGCTCAGAGCTCCAGTCTCCATGCTCACACAGTCATAAGGGAGCTGGGCTCAGAGCTCCAGGCTCCATGCTCACACAGTAATAAGGGAGCTGGGCTCAGAGCTCCAGTCTCCATGCTCACACAGTAATAAGGGAGCTGGGCTCAGAGCTCCATGCTCCATGCTTTAGGCACTGGAGATATCTTCTGTGTCTTCTATGTCTTCAGTTTTCATCCTGATCAGACAGTAGCCTGCCTTCTTTCCTCTTTTATTACTACTTCATGCTACCATCCCTGTCTCAATCAAAATAGCACAGCTTATGTTAAATGATTGCAGTAAATGGAATTACATGGTGCTGTGAAGATACAAAGATCTCAATAGCACTCTTTAACACCCTGCTGTTCTTGCCATTTCTCAGAGAATGCAAGGCAAGGGGTCAAGTGCTGAATATTAGCTTTAATATGTACTTTTGATTATGTTTATTCCCCCCAATTTGTCTACACTAGAAAGTATACTCACACAACCCAAAATAGTTAGAAAATGTGTATATTTTAAAGAGTTATTTTTTATTTGCAATTGCTATTCCTTTTATCACATTCAAAGAGTAAAATATATATGTAGTTTTTGTGTGCCTCTATATATATTCTTTTCATTAAATTGAGTTCATTCATGTTCCTTAAATAACGTTGTTGATGCCACCATTTCCTGAGTATATTGTTTTTATTTTATATAAATGAGCATCTGTTAGTGAATAAATGTCAGCTAAATAAATAGATAAATGATTAAAAAGCGGAATCAGTGGGTGCTGGAGATACACATGAGCCTTTTATTACTCTGTGTTTAAAATTTATTTTTATGAAATCCATTTGCCCTAAAACAAAAACATCTTTGATTCAATTTTCACATGAACAAACGTTGTTTGCTTAATAAATATTGGTTAGATGCTTGAATGAAAGAATGAATAAATGAATAAATTAGTAACTAACTTTTTAATAACCTAGTCACTCATATATCTCCAATATTTAGAGCTTAAGTAAACAAAAGAATTATAGCTGATTTCTAGTTAATCATATCAATTTTTACTTGGTTAAATGCAAGTGCTTTGACAAACCACCATTGTACCTTTGTTTCCCAAAATACATATGAGAAGATACTTTGAATAAAACAGAAGAAAAGAAATCATGAATTTAAGCTAGAACTAAGGTAGTGGGTACCACCAGAGAGGCTGGAAGGAAGACAGGGGATGGAAAAATAATGTCATCATACTTTATTTTTAAAAAAATAAAAAGCATTAATTTTAAAGGATGTAACTTGACAATAGAATTCTTCCTTATTCTTACATAAAAAATAGAGTTTAGAAACTGCCTAGTGAAGTCACTGTAAAGAAAATGCATATCTAGGACTCTCTGGTGAAATAGCTTTCATCGGTCTGTGCACAGATCATAGCATGGCTACTCACATGGTCTTAGTATTCAACATTTATTATTTCATAGACTACTCCATTTTATTTTAATGGGAACAATTTTAGCCTAAGGAAAATATGATACCATATAAAAACAAAGATACATAGAAGGAAAGAAACTAGAGGCTTATTTAAAATTGATACACCATTGAGAAAACATGAACTAGGTACTCTTCTTAAAGCACAGTATATGGTCTGGGTGTAGCATCATGGCAGACCTGGCTTTGATCTTTTAGACCATGGTCTTACCTTCTTCATTCAAAGCAAGCAAGATAGCGTGTGCTACTTACAAAAATACATGCTACATGGATTGGGACAAAGAAGCTGCAGATATCCTGAAGTCTTCAGATTCGTTTTTAAAAAAGGAATGTTAAAATCTCAGTTTGAAAGTTAGTGAACTAAGTGATGATTGTATGGGAATTTATTATATAGTACATTATATAGTACATAACTGTATATAAATGTACAAAATAAACATGTATTAACTTTGTTCATTCAAATATAAAACAACTTATTAAAAGATTTGTAATGAAAAGTGAAAATGTATCTTTAATTCTGCTAAGCTGTATTCCAAAACAAATACAAATGCTCATTTAGTCATGTATGTATGTGCACTACATTTCTGTAGCTAATGGACAAAAACACTATTATTGGTAAGAAAGTAGAGCTTAAGTTTTAGCTATGTTGTCTGTGATAGCGTATGACATTATACTCTCAGGAGCTCTGCCTTGACTGTGCTTTAGTTTCAGGTCACACATTTCTCTTTTAAATTTCTTAGCATGGTTTAATGAAAGACTCCTAAATACCTACATCTCTCTCTGATTAGCTATCTTAGAAAACTAATTAAGTAATCAATAAACAGAACAGGTATAAGTCAATAGAACTGCTGATAAGAATGCATGATCTTTAACCTACAACAACACAGTTGTCAGCAATTACAGGGGAAGCTATATCTTAAAGTTCATTAAAGACACACTTGTAAAGCTATTAAATGTTATCTGGGAATGTTTCCCTACTATTTATAACAGCTTTTTATTACTAAGTTTTAGCTCACAGTTTATTTTTAGGCAAACTTATAAATAGCATTGGAACATGAAGCTCATTACAGGAGGCTGTGTCTGTCACTAATTTATTTGTTGATTAGCATATATTTACATTATTTATACTCTGCTGCAGATGTTGTTCCACTCACATGTACAAACATAACAATGCCAATAACTCAGCCCTCAGTAAGGCCTTTGTTGAGTGCGACAGACTCATAGAAAAACCTTCATTTATAGTGGTGAGTTAAATCTACGAATGTATTCTGATCTTTAGAAGCATGATGGTAATAATATTAAGATTTTTCATTAGGCGTGGGTAGGTGGTGTCAATTGCTCTTAATTCCAGCACTCTAGGCAGAGCCACTCAGGTGGTTCTCTGAGTTCGAGGCCAGCCTGGTCTACTGAGCGAGTTCCATGGCAGTCAGAGGTAAGCAGAAAATGCTATCTGGAGGGAAAAAAATACAAACAAAATGATTACTATGATATATTTTGAGGCTAGCCAGGGATGTTTCACAGAAGAAAGAAAGAGGAAAAAAAGCTAAAATTTCTGTCAGCTGCACAGTGGTGGTACGTGCCTTTAATCTCAGCACTTAGGAAGCAGAGGCATTGGATTTGTGAATCAAGGCCAGCCTGGTTAACAGAAAGAGTTCCAGTATTCCAGGATGGCAGGTGCCACACAGAGAGACCATGTCTTGGGAGAAAATAAATGATTTCTCATGTTATTTCTGGGATAACGTCACGGGTCTAATATTTGATCTTGGAAAACCACACATCACTCTGCTAGGAATCTTTATAAATGGCCACTGACACAAGGACACTAAAGAATATTTCCACTAAATTCCCAATCAACCACTCTGACAAATCTATACTGTTCTTTCTGAACTGCTGCAAACATATCTTCTATCCAAGTGGGAAACTATTGAACTCATTCATATGTTGACATAATGCATGTAAATAGCCCTCCATTGACTGTGAGACAAAACTTATTTCCGTTTCCCAAGATGTGCCCATTGAACTTGAGTTGGGAATTGTCCAGAGTCACCAAGTTATCAAGCGCTGAAGGTGAATTCAGAAACCCAGAGACATTGCAGAAGTCAGAAGGGAGAGGTACAGTCTGGAGGAAGAATAAAGGCGAGGAGGGCAGTCCTGTGTGACGTGTTCTCAAGAAAAGAAGAGCAAGCAAGTGTGTTGGGGAGTCACTGCCTCAACGGGAAGAGTAACTTCCCAATAATGCCTGCTTTAGTGACAATGTGCCAGACCCTTAAGGAAATGGCATCAAATCTCCCAGTAATGAGACCCTAAACAGAAAACCCCTGCTCTTATTGAGAGACAAAGCTATCAGTGTGGCCCTTCAGTGTCCCAGCTGTATAGTTAGTCCCAGCTGTATACCTACTCCACTAATTGTTCCAAATTTCAAGTATTTCACTGTACAATAATATTTCAAAAAGTTAAATACTGAAGATACTGTGCATATTTTGGAAATCTGTGGATTTTCTTGAATAATGGGGATTAAGATACAGATTTTAAAGTTTATTACTGAAATTCTCAATTTAAAAATGACATATTTTACATAGATAAAAATGGCTTTTATCTTTGCAGTTCACTTGTTTTATTAAATTTTCTTTTAAAAAATAAATTATTGGGGCTGAAGAGATGGCTCTGCAGTTAAGAGGATCTAGATTCAGTGACAATGTGTGAGACCTATAATTGTCTATGGGTCTAAATATTTATAATATACATAGAAATTATACTGGTTTAAAAATATATGACTTTGAGGGTCACAGACAATTGGCTAAGTTCATAGTACTTTACATGAATTCTCTCCTATTTGGCTGGTTTTAAGTTTAGTTAGAGAGATGTTGATCACCCCAAGATAAAAAAAAAAAATAGTCACTCTGCACTATTGTGGAATTTCTTGGGCTGGTAATTGCTGTGTTTCACTGACTGCACCGGGTAGGATTCTGATTGCTTTTCTCCCCTGGCAGCTTGCATAGCACCTTCTGGTACTCAACATTCAAGGAAGAGGGTTCCAAATTAGCTTTAACTCAAATGATCAAAATACCTTGCCTGAAGTGTGTTGTGTCTTCAGCAATATAGTAACACCTTCATGTTCTGGATGGCAGCTGGGGATAATAATGATAACCTATATAATTTTAGGCGTCTCATACTACCATGACATACAATGAAAATGAGGTGATCCTTGCCTGATACCCTGACTTCTGCATATAGACTGTGCCTTTTGGGGAAAGTGTTACTCTTCTATATAGCATAATTCAATTTAACACACACACACACACACACACACAAACACACACAGACACATTCCATATAAGTAAGTATCTTTAAGTAAGCTTACAAAATATGTTTTCATTTTTTTTTTTGGTTGATTGGTTGGTTGGTTGGTTGGTTGGTTGATTGGTTGGTTGGTTGGTTGGTTGGTTGGTTGGTTGGTTGGATTTTTTGAGACAAGGTTTCTTTGTATAGCCCTGACTGTCCTGGAACTCACTCTGTAGACCAGGCTGTGGCCTTGAACTCAGAAATCTGCCTCATAAGTGCTGGGATTAAAGGCATGCACAACCACTGCCCAGCAAAATAATGTTTCTTTATAGCTTTTTCAAACAACCTTAGTGTTAATTACCTGTCTTTCCCTTTCCCTCTTTATTACCCTCAGTCTGCCACTTTCAGTTAAAATCCCCACCTCCATTTTTCTCCATTTCCTCCTTCATGCCACCTGTAAATAGTAACCATTAAATTCTATCAATTTCTTCCAAGGTAAATCCAAGCTGGCATTTGTAAATTCAAAGTTCACATTCAGCCTTTTCAGGTGTACATGTACAAAGAACAATACCAATATTTATTATAAATGTGTAGTCAACAAGTCATATTATAATATTCTGCTCATTTACTGATGAAGTATTGGTGTCCCTAGCAGATCTTTATATTCAAACTGATCATTTGAAAAGTTTAAGCTAAGAGAAACATATATTTATTCCAGATTTGTATAAGACCAAATGTAATAGAGGATCTTTATATTTCTAATATGTCTATATCATATGAGATATATCTCTCAGTCAAATAAATGTAAGGAAACATTGTCTTCTGCCCTTGGGATTGGGTGAAAGAGGTCGTTTTCTGCCTTCTTAGCATGCAGCACTCTGGAAATGGAATAGCATAATTAACATATAGATCCTTGGGCATTTTTCTAGCAAAGGGGAGAGAAACGTAGTAAGCAGGGTGAAATATCACAGCTATAGATTGTATGTACCCAGGGATTTAAGTGTGTGATCTTATATATTGCTCACTGAGATAATTTTGCTTGCTTGAGAATTTTTTAGCTTTTAATTCTCTCATCTGGGTTAATTCTCTCGCCTGAGTTTATTTTAGAGGAATTTCCATGAATGTAATAATGACAACCTCTTCATGGAACTTCCATTCAGCCAATCGCATACGCAGGTCATTACTTCATATGGTGCACACCACTGCCTTTCCTGAACAATGTACATGAACATACATGTGTTTGTCATGTATTCTCAAAACACCTTCTTCCTTCATAGACACTCTGAGACCAACTCTTCCTTTCCTGTCTCTATTCTCCAGTCCATACAAGATCAAGATAAACAACGAACAGGCAAAGATTGGCAGCCATGGAGGAGAGCACTGGGTGGAGCAGTCAGAATTCACAGATAACACTGCTAAGAAATGCAAGGCTGCACACAATTGTGATAGATTTATTTCTGTGAATGTATGGATTTGTCCTTACTATGACATAACTTGCAGGCTCCAGTATAGAAAAATGGCATCTAAACACAACAAAAGATTATGGTCCATGTAGAAAGAGAATAGAAACTCTCTACTATGCCACTCAGCTTCTCCAAGGATAACCAACCAGCCATCACTGTCTGTAGTAATATGCAACAGAGGGTAATAGGATAGCTCTTATTCTCAGAAGCCCCTTACTCTAAGCACTTTACTTGTTCTTTGTGACAACAATTATAATCAATGATTTCTTCAATGGGAAGAATAAAGAAACAATTGAATCACCTCCATATCCTTGACTTGTTTTTTCAGCAAGTTCTGGAATATTATAGCAAATCCTACCCAATTCTAGTGAAGCTTTTCTACTCTGACAAATTTGAAAATCAAATTTTCAGTTCTTGACAAACTCTGACCTTAAGTCCCCTGGCTCAAAGATATAGTCAAATATTCACAAGAAAGCAATCTCTCTTGCTCGGATATGGAAAATATTCAGCTTTGCCAGATTAAACATTTGGTAATGTTTAGACAAGAGAATGCTTGAGACTATATAATCTACTATACAACCTCTTCAGACATCTGCCTACCAATGTAGTTCTTGGTCATGCATGTCTAACTTTCTTGGATTTCTGATATAGAGCATTCTAACACTCCAACTACAAACACCTGCCCTAGAGTTTCTGCTCACAAAAAAAACTGCAATGGCAGGAAAACCTGAAATCTTGCCAGATTTTTTTTTCTTTAATCTCCCCCTCCTTCTCCTCTTTCTTCTTCTTTTACTATGTACTCTTAGGAATGAGTTGGTAGCCTGCTTTCACAACTAGTTTTCCAGTCACCAATTCAAATCAATAGGAATTGGTAAACACCTTCCCCACCCAGTTTCAATGCCAGTAGAGTCCTAATATTGTTAGTAGTATTTGAAATACTGAATTTACCTAGAGTTGAGTACTGCTGACTATAATACCATACACATGCAAGATTCAGCCTCAATTTCTGTTATTATAATATATAGATATGTATATAATAGAAATATATACTCACAGATATATTTCTACATGCATGTCATTGTTTATTAGATATCAATTGTGTATTTACATATTCATAATTTATCCATTTCTACTTCCACTCCATTTACAATACAACATTGTCAATTTCATTACCTTTTTTTGCCATCTACATGCCAGTGACATTTTCTAGCACTGGCTTTTGAACAAAGCAACGAAATAAATCAAAAAAGAAGAAATGTGAATATAAAAATTCTCATTATTCTTATAAAGGCATGAGAGGGAAGAAACTCTTGCCATTCTTTATGCACTGTGCAAAGGAAACAGACAACATACTGCCAAGAGAAGTACATAATTTTTCCTCAGGGTGAATGACTACTCAAAGCAGGTCGCTTTAGTATAAAACGCAAGGGCTTGTTTTATCAGAAAGAAATTGAAAATGGGATTTCATGTATCATCAAATCTGAAGAGAGAAGTGAGAGGGTGAAGGAGGAAGCAGGTGAGGGAGGACTCTGTGCTTCCAGGGCAGATAATGCGTCTCAGCACTTGCCCTGAAATTTCAGGAAAGGAAGAAATCAGTGTCTGTTACAAAATTTCAATCTGTGAGAACTCCAGAGAGAGGACAGAAAGTTAACACCAGTAATATAATAATCATACACATCCACTGTTCAACATGTTTTCATGGTTTGCGACAGTTTACCAAATATTTGGATGAACTGCTACATTCAATAAATTTGCAATCATAAATAATTTGATACATCAAAGAAAACTATGTAGGTGTTTGAATCATGTCAAAATAATAATAATAAAAAGAACGAAAAGACTGAGAATTCAGTTGAAATGTTAAATCAGGCCAAGAGATTATTAGGAGAAATGCATAAGCCTCGTGTGCATAATAATAAAGGACTACATTCAGGAGAGCATATCGCTGGGAATCTTCTAGGACTGAGATTTAGTTGATTATATAACTCTGATTAATAATGATTAATAGATACTAACATCAGGATTAATAATTTCTCTCCATCCCTCATTTTCGCTCCTCCAGCCAACCCATCTTCGCCTCATCGTCCTCCCCTCCATTCCTTCCTCCCTCCAGTCCTCTCTCCCTCACTCTCTTCCTTGCTCTTTCTTTCCTTCTCCTTTCTCTTCTATTCATTTCTTCTTTCCATTTTCCCCAATTTGTTTCCCTCCTAGAAACTTCAAAGACAGAAGCATGATGTGTAGATTAAAAAATGCATGAAAAGATATTTTGCTGGAATCTGATGTCACCTATTTCATCTGTATGTTCTCCATTAGTTGTATTTTGATAGTAAAAAAAATTAATCTATGCAACAGAAAATAAAAAAAACAGGATAATATTGACTTGGATCATTTTAAACCAAGATTTCTGGTATATCAAATTATAAACTGCAAACAACATAAGTTTGTTGTGTATTTATGTTACATATACATATGTAAATATGTATATATATGTAACATATATATATTTTACATATAGAGTAATAGTATGTTATTCTTACCTGAATATTATATAATCATCATAGATAATATATAAAATGTCATAATATGATTTACTTACTAGGTTTGAGCCATTTTAAATATGAGATATGATCTTAAGGAAACAATATCTTATCATAGAAAGCACAATTATTTTCTTGCCCAAGGCCCTACAAAGGTACATACATTTTATTGATTATAAATGAAGGCCAAAATTACAGTTAAAAAATGCCAGCCATGTGAACCTTCTTAGTCCTTTTTCATTTCACATTATTTACACATTTGTTGATACCTTTTTTCTGATATACCATATTGAAATAATTTGCTTACAGAAATGTCTCATTTATATAAATTTCAGGTCATAATTTTAGCCTGTCAACCAAATATAATGGTGTCTATTTAGGAATAACAATCATTTATTTTAAAAAGTGGGAATACAAAAAATACATGGAGAAGAAAATTATCTAGATAGTATAGAAATCAAGAATAGTACTATGATAATACAGTAATGTAATGCTCTCTAGATAAGAGTAGTATTTTAATAATTCAGTAACATTCACTTTATTAAAGATACAGAATGTAGCTCTCTATCTGTAAAATGATTGGCATATTTTTTCTTGAAACTACCACTTGTAATAAGCTTTATATATTTCTTCTTTCTTGTGATACATGTTTCTTTGTGAGAAATATTGAAGACAAAGGCCATAAAATATACAAACAATAAATAGATATAGAAGTATTAATTCCATACTGTCTTAGCAGAGCAGGTTAGAGCATACAATATTTTATACTCTGATGTGTTATGGGCAAATTGTGTGCTAGAGGGAGATGGGCTTCATGGGTTAGATGCTTCTCTTACTATATAGTATAGAGAAATTTTAGTGCAACAAAACATGGCTTCTGTGGCCAGGGATGGCATCCGAAGACCTAAGTCAGTGTGATCTGGCTGGAATGCAGACACACTGCATACCTTTAATATCTTTGGCTGGAATAGAGACATGCTCTTAGTACATATTGAGGTAAAAGTAGTTTGGAGAAGGAAGCAGCTGTGTTTGAAACTGATGTCTAATTTGAGTGACAGATAAAGTGATGAGTCAGAAAGATCTGACGGAATGAGTCACAGATAGGATAAGCCCAACTGTAACAAGAATGGACAAGAAAGAGAAGACAGAAGAGAGAGTGCAGTGTTGTGTCTGGAAGTTTTAGTGGGATAGTTTTTACAGAAACAAGTGACAGAGAGAAAAAGCCAGATGAGCCAGAGGATTAGAGAGACTGCCAGAATTAGCTTCAGACCAAGCAGAGCAATTCAGTAAGAAGCTGAGAGAGGCCAGTATGAATCAGTGATCCTGGAGAGGAGTTTGAGCCAAAACAGCTGATTTAAAGCAGCCAGCAAAATCTCAGAAAGAAATAAAAAGGGTGAGCTTATTTAGCAATAAGCCTCCAAGATGAAAATTGCATCTGGTGAATAAAAGTTACTTTTACATTCCTGTAGTCTATCACATCTTTATCCTATAAATAGCTATTTTTCTTTCTTTCATAGGAATGATTGTTCCTATTCAAGAGAATACCCATTATTCAATATTTTACCAAATCAGTAGCTATATCATTTGTCTGAAGCCAAAAAGAAGAAAAGCCATCTCATACAGATGCACTCTCTCCTACCTCAGTTGAATGAAGAACATTAATGGTAAAGATACAAAGTATTCCTGTGAACCAAATACTGCCTACTTGTCACTGTTTGTATACTGTATGGAGTTTTCACCACTTCTAAACTATCAAATAGATATACATTTTCTTTCAAAACACTATATGAAGAGAAAAATAGAATAAAAAAAGATGTTCCTAAAATAGCAACTCACTATAGAATTACAAAGAAGCAAAGCATGTATGAAAAGTTCAGTTGCACTGGCAACTGAAATTGTGATACGGTATTCTTTACTTAATAATTGTCCACAAAATAAAGTCAGAGTTATTCCTTTTTAGCAATTGTACACTGGTGCATAAACAAAATAAAGAACTCTTATAGGTTATTTGCAGAGATATAAATTTTAAAACATAGCACTTTAGAGAGCAGTTTTCCAAATGAATTGACTGTTTTAAAAACACTGCCCCCTAGCATAGCAAACCACAACTCTTCTTGAAGAATGAATACAAATCCTGCATTAAACAGAGCCTTCTGTGTGTTCCCTCAGCCTAAGAAGGCCACATACTGGCATCTGATGAAACCCTGATCTCACTTTCCTTAGAGCTGTGCTTATCTCTTTCTTTCTTTCTTTCTTTCTTTCTTTCTTTCTTTCTTTCTTTCTTTCTTTCTTTCTTTCTTTCTTTCTTTCTTTCTTTCTTTCTTTCTTTTCTTTCTTTCCACTAGCTGGTCCATATTGTTGTTCCTCCTATAGGGCTGCTAACCACTTTAGCTCCTTGAGTCCTCAGTGTTCTAATGCTAGGGCCCTTTAAAACAGTTCCATTTTCTCATGTTCTAATTATCCCCAAGCATAATATTTTGTTGTTACTTCATATCTGTAATTTGCTAATGTTATAAATAACCAATAAAAAACAAAGCAAAATAAAAATTAGAAATCAAAAAAACTTAAGAACTCATTAGAGCATGTGCTTTCAGAAACCTGAGATGATAATACTTTTCTTCTCTCCTTTGAGATCACACATTTCTTAAAAGAGGTTTTGGCTTGATTCACAACATGAGACCCTGAGGACTGATTTCTCAAGAAACTGGAAACATTTTTTAAACATATAAAATACTTCCAGTTTTTGCTGATGGGAACCAGCATATATTTGCAGAGTGGAGTCTTGTTCCAAATCATACAATTACATTGTTGTTCAAAGATGAAAGAATTTTATTACCCACTTAGTAAAGCCACTGCACTGACACTTGTGTTATATGGTTGTCTTCTTATTTCAGCACAAAACAACAACAACAAACAACAATAACAACAACAACAAAAAAAAAAAAACAAATCCCTTCCTTCCAAGTCTTTCAGTAGAATGTCTTTTTGTACTAGCTTGAAATTAAGTTTTTTTGCTGTTCAAATTCATTCAGTGCAAATTTCTTCATTGATTATCCTATTACCTGTAACAGTAAACAAGTAAAGGTTTAATGGACAAGACTATCAAAAACTAAAATTAGTTTTGACTATTGAAAAACAAAATTACTAGAGAAAACTGTTTCTAGCATTTTATGAGTCTCTATATGCAGATTTGGGGATAGAGAAATAAAATTTAAATGAAAATATTTTACATACTTTCAACTCTTTAGGTCAACATCTGAGTTAGCTACTTGCAGTATGAAATGGGGCAAGAAAATGCAATGCATGATATGCAAGTCAAAACACAAAATAAATTAAATTAAAAGAATACAGCATAACATTTCAAATCTACTGATGTAGAGTTCTATGTAATTGATAGATATGACATTCTACAACTATTTATATAACAAATTAAGTCCTTGTCATGGTCTGAGCAGATAAAAATTGAAGAGGAAAGAGTCAGCAGTGATGACGTGACAGATGTCTTCAGTGATCTGAGTAACAGAGGCCTAAGAGAGCCCAGAGCACAGTGGCCTGTTAGCTTGACAGCCATAGGGTACAGAGTGAGGAAGAAGATCATAAAGTGGAGCCAGAGTACAGCCCAAATCAACATTTTTGAGCTTTAAATATCAAGAGAACTTGGAGAACTGTTGTTATAACCAATACATTGTCACCTACATATAACTCACAATGTTTAATCAGTCAGACTTGTACCCAAAGATAGGTCCACTGGACCTGGGATAATCTCCTTACTTCTTTCATTCCAGATGACCCTTGTTGTGCATAGTTCATTGATGTTTGATGGTGATAATATTTTATGTCAGTAAATAAAGAACGAGGTGATGTGGAGTTAATAATGAGAAGACTGGCATCCGTGATTATTCTTCAACCCCAAAGACAAGTATATCCCATTTTTCTAGATCCCATTCAACTATCACATATCCTAGATTTCTTCATTCCTGTATGCAGGAGATCTTGTAGAGTAAAACATGCACAATTTTCAGGAATCTATTTGCCCACACACCCTCTCTCCTGACAGAACCATGTGTGTTCTTTGGTGATTGGATTCTTGTTTTACATTTTTTAATTGGATATTTTATTTATTTGCATTTCAAATGTTATTCCCTTTCCTGGTTTCCCCTCTCAAAACCCCCTATCCCATCTATCTTAGTCAGGGTTTCTATTCCTGCACAAACTTCATGACCAAGAAGCAAGTTGGGGACGAAAGGTTTTATTGAGCTTACACTTCCATGCTACTGTTTATCACTAAAAGAAGTCAGGACTGGAACTCAAGCAGGTCAGGAAGCAGGAGCTGATGCAGAGGCCATGGAGGGATGTTTCATACTGGCTTGCTTCCCCTGGCTTGCTCAGCCTGCTCTCTTACAGAACCCAGGACTACCACCCCAGAGATGGTACCACCCACAAGGGGCCCTCCCCCCTTGATCACTAATTGAGAAAATGCCCCACAGCTGGTTCTCATGGAGGCACTGCCCCAACTGAAGCTCCTTTCTCTGTAATAACTCCAGCCTGTGTCAAGTTGACACACAAAACAAGCCAGTACACCATCCCCTTTCCCCTGCTTCTATTAGGGTGCTCTCCCACCCACCTACCCACTCCCACCTCACCACCCTGGCATTCCCCTACACTGGGGCATCGAGCATTCATAGGACTAAGGGACTCTCCTCCCATTGATGCCAGATGAGGCCATCCTCTGCTACATATACAGCTGGAGCCATGGGTCCCTCCATATGTACTCTTTGGTGGTGGTTTAGTTCTGGGGAGCTCTGGGGGTCTCTGGTTGGTTGATTTTGTTCTTCCTCCTATATAGTTGCAAACCCTTTCAACTCCTTCAGTCCTTTCTCTAACTCATCTATTGCGGACCCTGTGCTCAGTCCAAGGCTGTGAGCATCCACATCTGTATTTGTCAGGCACTTGGCAGAGCCTCTCCAGAGACAGCCATATCAGGCTCCCATCAGCAGGTACTTCCTGGCATCTGCAATAGTGTCCGGGTTTGGGGTCTTATATGGGGTGGGTGCCTGGGTGGGGCAGCCTCTGAATGGCCTTTCCTTCAGTCTCTGTTCCTTTGTTTTTCATAATGCTGTGTCCATTTACGCTCCTGTTCCTACCGTCATCAGTATCACCTTTTACTTACCCATGTCAAGTCACATAGTCTGCAATACAGAAAGATTTTATCATGTACATACAACTTCCCAATACCTATCAGACTAGATCATACTTATACTCCAAAATGTCAGTCTTGGTTATGTTTTCATCTCCACTATACTTTGTTTCTCATTGGAGTCAACAAAGCATGGCTAGAGACAGTTGATATTTCTTCTGATTTCTCTCCATCATTTCCTCCATAAATTAATTGCACACCAAATTTTATTGGTGTAGCTATTATTATTTGATAGAATGGGAACATTTTATTCTACCTACCCCTTTATTAAGGAGAGCCTTGATAATATAGTAAATGTAAGGCTAGCCTGAGCTACTGAGAGCTATCTATAAATAAATCAATAAATCTATGTCAAATCTACGTAAAACCACTCAGTGACTTTCACTATCAGTAAAGATAAAGTTTATAGCAGGACTTCAAGTGCTCTGATTTGTCGGACCTCATGTGTTATGCAAGTTCCTGTGACAGTTTCCTAGTTGGTCATTAGTGATTGCACCTCGTGGGCCTTTACCTAACATGTTCTGCAAACTTTTAATGGACACTTCATACTTGCCTTCATGTTAAAAACATTGTCTCTTTGACCTTTTTCAGTCTTTTATCAAATGTCCTCTTTTCAATAACATTTTATTTAGAATTGGAAGCCCTACCTCATTACCAACTTCTTTTCTGTGCTTCACTTCATATTGAGCTCCTTCTTTTCCTAATCTTTACCACTAGAAAGTACATTTATAATGTAGTACATCTTGGAAAGCATTAGCATCTCCCAATTAGCCCTCTATAAAATATGAATTGATAACCCTGACTATGTTGTCCCTAGAATACATGCTTACATGATGTTTAAATCTTTAAATACACATAATTTCATATAGAGCTATGTTTTCCCCTCTCATTATTCCTTCTGTTATTTTTCCCCACAGAAAAATAGAATTAAATTGAAGGTTAGAGTCTGAAAAGAGATACTCAAGCAGACCTTATATTGAATATTTTCCTCATTAGAAATGACAGTAATTTTAGGTTTCTAAATGATTATATCTTTCACAGCAATTAATATAATTCAAAATAGAGATTTTCAAGTAATGAAAAAATGCTAGATTTAATGTAGAGTGCAGCCTTGACTGTCTTTGCCTTTCTAGAGAATCTGTAGATAATCTACCATTTTAGTTTCAATTCCAGACAGTCTGCATATGATGAATTCATGAACTCCTTTAATCCACAGTACTCAATGTGATTGTCAGCCTAACTGTGATAGGGTTAAGTGCTACCAATGGCATATGAATCCCCTCCACTGAACACTTCTATGAATTCCCACACCGCTTTCACTATAAACAAACCTATGATGCTGAAACATTTTTAAACAAAAATTCTAATTCATCTTTAAGTGATTTATTACACAATCAAAATATTTCAATATTTAGTTGGAAATGCACATGTGTCTTTAACAAAACATCCATGTCATTCTTAGAAGAGAATAAAAATGAATTGGATATAGTTTCATACCTTGAATTTATTTCATGTTGAACCACAAATGACTTTGGAAGTTAAAAAGAAAATCATTCAAACATAGCAATTTTCTGCATTACCGCTTGACTTTCTGCAAATAACTAACCTTTTACATAATATAAAATTGAAAGAAAATAGCACTACTAAATAAGATATTTTCACACCTGGTCACCAGGATAGAGAAAGGGAGTTTATTGTCTATTATTTTCTTTGCAATTTTAGCAGTAGATTTTTATTATAGAATGGCAATACTTTAAGTTTGCCTTTGTCAACAATCACCACTCATATAGCCAGGTGCTCTATATTTTGTTGAGAATTACAACAACATTCTAGAAAAGCTAGCACCAGTGGATGGGAACTAACCTTAGGATGCCTTGCAGTGAAACAAAGAGAAATCACTGAACTCCTCAGATCACACAGAGTAAAGTATCCTTGGTCACTTCCACATAGAAATGTAGTCCAGGGTGTCAGCAACATGAGTTAAATCTAGTCTTCATTAGAAAGAGAGTTATAGTTATTCCTTAGGCCCAAAGTACCTCCATCCTTGCCAAAAGGTACTTGGTGTAAGATGAAACACATCAAGGAAGAAATTATGTCCTGAGGACTAAGGTCTGAATGTTAAGTCTAATATGTAATTCTCATAATCTTATCTATTCTAGCTTGCTGCAAAATTATATAGGAAAACCCAACTAGGGTTGCTGACAACCCTATTAAAACTTAAAATGGATACACTCCTGCTGAGCTTATCCACACAATTAATGTGTGCTGAATACTGAGGATTTAATTTTTCTGTACAAAAATCTCTCTTAAATTTTCAAATGATTATAGAGTAATACTCTAATCAACATAGAGACTACTTTTATTTTCAATCAGAATAAACATACACTCTGTTGTTGCCCATTTTAATGGCTATGAGAAATATTGTTAACATACCTGCTCTGGGTCCTTTTAGCAAATAAATTCATGATACTTTAGACATAATAGTTTAGTTAGGCTTCAATGTTTACTTGGTTAACCCAATGGACTGCTTGAAATTGTACAGAATAAAATAAAATAAAATATTTTGCTACGTTAATTTTGATATAAACCGTAGACCACATTTATAAATAAAATGTCTGATTTTAGGGTTAATTCACTTATTAAGTAGGACCTAGTCTCTTTTAAATAATTGTGATAACTTGTTAGAAATTCACACTCTTTTAATGGATAACAACATAGACTCTAACTCTAGAGAATAATCTCCTCACCTTATAAGTAAAGATGGAACAAGGAAAATTATTTTAGTCCTGGTACACTGTCTTTGAATATGTTATTTTTACTTTTCCTGTCATTGATTTTACAAACACAACAATCAAAAATATAGATTGCAAGAACAGGAGTTTCTCCAGAGATTTTGAAAGAATTAAGGGCAGAAGAAACATGCTATCAATGCCCACGTAGCAAGACTCAGAACAAAGAACCACTCAAATGTGGTACCTATACTAATTGGAATATTGTTCAGTTGTAGAGAAAACTGGAGTCAGGAAATGTTCAGGTACATGGATTAAAGTAGAAAATACTATATTGAATGAGGTAACCTAGACCCCAAAAGACAAAGATTACTTGTTCTCCTGCACCTGTGGTTCTTAGCCCTAAATTCACGATGTGAGTCTATAACCTGGAGGAAATAAAGAAGCTAGGAAAGTAAAATGGATCGTGGCAGAGCTACACTACAGTGTAAAACAGAAGCAAGCAATAAAAGAGGAAACGGGAAATGAAGAGGTGCACTGATTAGGGAGGTCGGTGGGAAGTCAGTGCAGAAGTAAATGGGGAGAGAAAAGAAAAATGATGGTAAGCATCTTTACAAAAGAAATAAGGAATAATGATACATTTATGTGCCTAAACTACCATATGCTACATACCAGTACTTGGAAAGTTTATGTTATAGTTATGCATATGTAGTTTAAGTTATGTTACTTGAACTTTAATAATGTTCTTTCTCCAAGAATACAATGTTTTGCATGTTTAAGGGACTAGTACCACCTAAACAAACAAATACATAAATAAATGTAAGCAAATTAAAAAATACAATCATCTGTATCCAGGGAGTACTTCCAGTAGTAAATCATGGTAGCTCATTATATATCAAATTCTATACAACTCTACTCTTTTTAATTCTACTTTTCAAATCCCTTTTCTAAAGAGTTGTTGCTTTAGAAATCTCAAAAATGTAAGAGGCTACATTTATTGTTGACCTCAAATCTTTATATCTAACCTCCTTATACTGATATTAAGAAGTAAGATACTAATGATGCACCCTTGGTGACTGCCACATATGAAATGCATGCTTCATGCTTTGCAGAAGGTAATGAATGATTTGCCAAATTCCACTGGTTTCCATAGTTCATGTCACCTTTGAAAACTGAAACATTAAAACTACTGTGTAATGTCCTCTCTGTTTCAGTACTTATGGCTGGTCACTGGACTAGTTCGTTTTCATGTCCCTGTGACAAGTACCATAACCAGAAGTAATTTGATAAGGAAAGGGTTCATCTCACATACATATTACAGGCCATTATCTCTGGAGATTCTAGGGCAGAAGCTCAAGACGGAGACTGGTGGCAGGAATTGAAGCAGAGGCTATGAAGGAAAACTACGTACAGCTCTGTTCCCACGCTCACCTTCTTCTGCAGGCCAGCCTCACTAGCCTTGTTCCACCCACAATGGGATGGGCCCTCTTAGGTCAATTTGCCATCCAGAAATGCTGCCCAGACATATCCATAGGCCAATCTATTGGAGAAAACCAAAATTCTTCAAATGAGTGCTTCATTTTCGAGGTATGTAGCATTGGCAAAGTAGGCATGGCTCAATCATCAGACTGCCAAAAGTTAGTATGCTCAGATAATTGAAAGGATATTTACTTGGTTAAAGCTGAAAGCAGAAATGTTGGAAAGGCAGAAGGGACTGGAACAATACCAAGAGAACCAGTTATTGAAGTGAATCAAAGACCAAACTATGGGGGTTAATGTGTATCTATATCACATATATTTATACTTTTCCATGTTTTCTCATTATTTTCCAATAGGTGGATTTCAGAAAGAAAGATTAGAGATGGATTACTAGGGCAGGCTGCCTTATTCTAACTCTTAACAAAATTCTTTGGCAATGCATTTTGGAGTTTGAAGATTATTAATCTGGAAAAAGGAAGTCTAAAGCAAATGTCAGAGGCTAAGATTAAATAGGTGTATAAGTTCAAGAAGTACTGCTCAAATAGAGTTACATATAATTTATATATATAGTGTTCCTTATTATGTTATAAAACTTACATTTTTATACACATTTAAAAAACCTGTATGTACTTCCTTATATTGCTTGCTAATCAAGGAGGCGTGAAATACTCATCTCACTTTTCTGACAAATCACAGTCCTTAAGAGATGGGGCATAATTTTTATAATAAAACAAACATAAAAATCTTACCTTTTTCAAATACGTAAACTATCTAAGAATATTTAAAATATTCAAGTGGCCCAAATGCCTCTACAAAGTTGCTCCACAGAGATTCATAGGATAGTTCAATTTAGAGTAACCTAGGCCAGGAGTTAGGCTGAAGAAAGGTCTTCTCACATGCATGCTAACTTAGTGTTCAGTGCTAATGAAAGCGTTACATGATATAATTACACACACGCACACACACACACACACACACAGAGAGAGAGAGAGAGAGAGAGAGAGAGAGAGAGACAGAGACACACACAGAGAGAGAGAGAGAGAGAGAGAGAGAGAAAACACAATCAGTTGGACTATCCTCTCCATTTTTATCTTTTGAGATAATAATAAAAACTTTTATCATTTCCCAAATGATATACTTTCATATTAAGTTGTCATGTTGGAGGGAAAAAAATCCACCAACATACTAGTTTAAAATATTTGTATATATAAATATATGTGTGTGCATACATATGCAATTCATATATATAATATATTATGAATACGTTATGTAGGATATAAATGTTTTTATATTTATTATTTGTATTTATTAATATATGAATATATAATATTAAAGAAAACTTAACACACATATGCACTCATGAAACAGTATGCATATCCTTGAAATCAGAAGCACAGCAGTGTGGACTATGAATTCTTAGCTGAGCTACAAAATTCTCAGAACAAAACAAAAGCGCATAGGTAATGTTGTTGTCATTTAGGTCTATTGGGAAGGTGTGCGCCAGCCTATGTGTTTTACAGTGAATGTAGTTAGATTATCTTATTTTAAGTTTCAGTGTAAAAATTTTAGATATCCCTACATATATGAGAAAAGTATGTTATTTTATTTTCTGAACTATGAGGTGCTCTAATCTAAAGACCTCAGAAACACCACTACTTGTTAAAAATTAATGAAAATATTTGTTTTCAAAGCTTTGCCAAGGCAACTGAAATGGAACTAATTATTTTTATGTATTTACTGTGTAGACGAATGTTCAATGCTGTAATCATAAGGTATCAATCGGTAGGCTACACCATACCTATGAACCCAGACTTCTTTACAGAGAAGTTACCACAAAATGAATCAATTCTTTCAACATTTAGATTTCAGATAAACTGTTTTGTCTTCAGAAGAATCTATCCATGAACACCAAATGAGAAGGTGGCATGATTAATGTTACCTTTACATAGTTTATTTAATAAATGAAAAAGTGTTCCCCAGGTACCCATGCCCTAGTTGTGGGAACTATTAATACATTTTATTTAACAGAAAAGTTTTCACATGCAATCAAGGATGCTGACACAGAAAAATCGCTGAATTATCTGGGTGGATCTCAGTATATAAACAGAGTCTGTGCAAGAGAGGAGCAAGACGGCCAATATCTGTAGGCAACGAAGTGTAATAGAAATAACAGTTGGACGGGGGAAGGCATGCAGGAACCCTTTGGAAAGAAACATGCACACACACAGAAAGTCTCTACAAATAACATGATGGCAGAATAGTGACAATATTTCGCATAATATACAATCCTCGTTATGATAATTCTTTAATGAATCTTTAAACTTCACCAAAATCTAATGTTAAATAATTTTAACCACCTATTACCACAGTTTCTGTAAAAGTGTCCAAACTTTGACTGCTATTTTATTTTTTATTGATTATTTTATTTATTTATATATCAAATGTTGTCCCCCTTGCTGGCTTCCCCTCCACAACCCCCCTATCCCATTCCCCTGCCCTTGCTTCTATTTGGGTGCTCCCCCACCCACTCCCACCTCACTGCTGTGTCATTTCCCTACTCTGGGGCATCAAGTTTCCATAGGACCAGGAGCCTCTCCTCCCACTGATGCCCGACAGCACCATCCTCTACTACATATGCAGCTGGAGTCATGGGTCTCTCCATGTGTACTCATTGGGTGGTGCTTATGTCCCTCTGAGCTCTCGTGTGTCTGGTGGGTTGACAATGTTGTTCTTCCTATGAGAACCCTGTTCTTTCCTATGCAAACCCCTTCAGCTTCTAAATTTAGACTTCTAAATACTTCACTTGGTTTGTCTCTTCTCATCTGTAGGAAATCTGCTTGGCTCTCTTTATATGTCACCTTTGTCTGCTTATAAAGTCACTGTTACTGGGTCATGTCTAATTCTGAAATCTTTGTGTGAACCTGCAAATGTATCTGACGTCCCATTTTCAAGTTTGTCTTTCAGTTTATTTGCATGCACATCAGAAGGAAGAACTTTGTCCCCTATCACAGGAGGATACTGTGAGGTTCAAGATGCACAAGTTAAAAAAAAAGTGTTTTGTGAGATGTAAAACAGAGGGGAAAATATTTAGCAAGGACAAACTAGAGACCCAGCATTCACTGATCCCCACTATATTTGGCAAAGGAACCTCACATTGCTTGCAGCATGTCACCCACCAACAGCACAGTTCAGCACAGAGTAACCTGAGGCTCAAACAAAGTAGAATGCTCCACATTCATTTTAGCTAATAAGTCTCACAGCTGGGATCCAAGTCTGTCTCCAAAACTTATCTGTATTCCAAAACATCATACATTATTAACAAAGAAACACAAAACAAAATAGCTTATTACCACTGGGCTCTCTGATGACTGAGGTTAAGGCACATACACAACAGTACATAGTTATGAATTCAATGCTATCCTGCAATAATTTAAGAATAAAAGCACAAAAGTAATTCTAACTTCATATACCATTAATGGTAGGCTCTTGTACCAGTTGGTGAATGACACCATTTGTAAAGTTAGTTTTCCAAAGTAAACTTAATTTTTTTCCTTATAGAACTACATTCAAAGAATATCTGAAGGCCACTGAGATTTAGTTACCTCATTTGAAACAGGACATTGTAAAAGAACTTACTATGGAGTTAGAAAAATATTTGCATTGGATGTTTCCTCCTTTCAAGGCTATTCCTATGAGAGAAATGAATGCCAAGAGAGGAGAGCTGAGGGTGCTTTGGGGAGCTGAGTTGCTGTTTATAAATTTAAATTCAGCATTTAATATTGCTATTCAACACATGTTCACAGCCACTTCAGAATACAGTTATGAGATAGTATCTTAGCAATTTGACTTTGATTTAATACACTTGAAAAAATACCCACAAAAAGTGCATGCTAACCTTTCAAATGTATGACAGCTTGGGGTGGCTGTGGCATTCCTGTGTGGCTTTCTTGGACTCAGTCACTCTTACTCCTTTTTGGTCATATTTGATGCATAGTAAATTCACAAAGGGTTTCTCTTCTTTGTATATAACTTCTTATAATATATGTAAAAAATATTAGACTAATAGGAAAGAAGAGAGAGGATAGTGCTCAAGACGTTTGTGTATCATGGTGTCTGCTTGTTCTGACACCAGACCCAGTTATAGACCAGCACAGACCCATGCTCAAATGATATGAGTGACTGACGTCCCAACCCTGAGCCATTAGAGTGTCTTAGGGTGATTGTGATGCTGGTGGTTGACCTGGGACTCATGGAGGCTTGAAGACAGCCTTTCTGTGTGCCATATGGTAAGAATCTACAGAGAGAAGAGTCTTGGCAGAATTATAGACAGCCATCCCACTCCAATTTTAAATCCTTTCTGTGGTAAGAAAAATGTCTTCCTTTAACTTTGCAATTTTTCCTGTACTGATTTGAATTGGATGTCTTTGACTTGCAGATACAAACTCCCTGGATTATAACAAAATGTCACCACTAAAATAATATTCACTCATGGCACTATCACAAGTCAGAATTTTCTTTTAAGATTTGAATTTGTTATATATTTAAAAAACAGGCAAAAATATTGAGCTTTGGATTTTACTTTAAAGGGTGAAGATGATATTTTGTTTGTTTGTTTTATTTGAACTTATTCATTGTTTCCAGTGAGTGCCTTAGCCTCTGGGAACTGAGCATTTTATATGGATAGCTCTCTGTGCCTTCATACACACTGCTCGACTAATAGAAAGTAATGAAGACAACATTGATACACTTCTTCTCTTAGTTATTATATTCTAATAAAACTCACATTAAAGGGAGGACAAACTAATGACATAGTAAATACAATATCATTAAATATATATTATTACAGGAGAAAAGAAAAAGACAGCTTATTAGACTGATCACATCCATCAATGAATTCCTAAGCTGAGAATCTCTCATATAGCACCCACAGAGCCAAAACAAGAATAAAGTATTGTGATGATCCTAAATTCACTTAATGTATAAAATTTTATTTATCTTATTTTATGCATGGGGACCAAATGCCTATAGTGTTCCTGTAGACTGGAAGAGATTATTGGATCCCCTGAGACTGAAATTACAGCTGGTGGTGAATTGTGCTGTGGGTGCTGAGATTCAAACAGAACAGTTAAGCAAATGCAGTCAGTGCTCTTAATCACTGAACCATCTCCCAAGACGCTTGTCTTTAAATTTCTTTTATTTCAATACATACCATTCTCAGTTCATAATCATGACCTTGATGGAAATGTTTGAAGAAAAACATTTTTCCCTTATGTCTGACTAGAAAGGTTAAAAAGGGTTAGAACACTTTCTGTTAGTTCTTATACAGGATCCAATTCAGTTCCCAATTCTCACACTGGGTGTCTCACAACTGCCAGTAACTACAGTTCCAGGGAAGCCATGCCGTCTTCTGGGCTCATCAAGTACTACATTCACGTGATACATGTGAAGACAAGAAGATGCACACACTGACATACAAATAAAAAATTAAAGTCTTTCCAAATGACTAACCAAAAATTATGAGGGTTAGATGAATAAATAAACACTCAGTGGACAAGAAAGGCAGAGATATTGCCTTGAAGGTGATCTCTTTGATGGTTAGAACACATCCTGTTCTTCCAGTGGTGGAGAGTTCAGTACTCAGTGCTCATGTTAGGCATCTAAGAATCCCTCTAAGTACAGCTTCATGAGATGGGACCTGGTGTTACACATTTGTGTAAACATATATACATATACAAACATCTACACATACATGATATACATTTACAAAGGCACACACATGTATACTGACATACACATGACATAGAGACAGGCAAATACAGCACACAAACACATTTTAAATTAAAAATAAAAATAAAAACTAATACAATAACGAAATATCTTCTCCCGTTTTCATAGACTCAACAAGGTAGTTGCTCTTTAGAAAAAGCAACAATTTACCCTGCGGGCTAGGCAATCTTAGCAGTCCTCTTTGAATGTGCTTCTGCCTTTCCTTTTCCTTGATTTCCTTGTTTGCTCTAGCTTTTAAGGAAATATCTTTCTCTTTTGTTTTTTGTTTTTTGCTTTTTTTTTAAACAAAAGAACCTTACAATTAATGAAGTCTTTCTTTGGAAGAGCTATTTTCATTATTATGATTCCAAAAGAAGCTAGCAGCTTAGGTGAGGCTTCCCTAAACTCTAGACTTGAATGTGATCACAATCCACTGAGATGACCTCGTGATCTCTGTAGTCCAGCTTTTGGTATTGAGGTCTTCATATAATTCTATCCCATTTGTCAGCCACCAGAGAAGACCTGAGGCCCAGCACTTGCTACAGGTATGAAAACTGTTAGCAAACGGGCCAGTACATTGTCCCAAGAGAGCTTTGGGAGAACTAACTGCAGCCAATAAGAAGCCCTTAGACAGAGTCTCCCTGCACTAGGGTCTTGTTCTGCAAAGACTGAAAGAAATTAGTTAAGGTGCTAAGCTTTACAGGTGTGTTAGGTAATACTAAAAGCAGCAAGCTTGTCTTTATGTGTAAGACATTACGATTCATAATGCTTCCAAACAGAGAAAAACCTATGGCTTCCCACCTGCCCGCCAGTGTCCTACCGAGCTCTGTCCTCAGCCATTTTCATTTGTTTTTGCCTGTGAAGTAAGGTCTCACTAAACTGCTCCGGCTGGTCTTGAACTCACTCTGTAAGGAGAGCACTCTTCTTAAACTAGCCCTTCTTCAAGAGCAGTGATGTCAGACTTGCAGTGGCAGGCCCTTTTATGTTTTGTTTTGTTTTGTTTTGTTTTGTTTTGTTTTGTTTTCCTGCAGAGTTTCCATATGCAGCTCAAGCTAATCTCCAACTCATTATGTTGTGTGAATCCAAGGTTGATGCCAGGAAGAAAAGGAACACAAAGAGTGTCCCCTCAACCACTTTCTCCACTGCTCACATTAATTCCGCAATTCTATGGCAGCTTTTTCTACAAAACACTTTTATGAGTAATGAAGAGTTATTTGATATAATTGAGACATTAAATAAAATTAACAAGCAAATGTTAGTTTATTTGCTTTTATTTCCTATTAAGATTTCTGGAAACTGTACAAGCAAATATTTGAGATCTAATTTTCTTGTGCCAGTGATCAAGAAAGCAGGCATTAATTAAACTTAAATATTAACATCTTCTTTAAAAAAATTTATACTATATATTTAGATTTCTTTCAGTAATCCTGTGTATTGATATTCAGGTTTCCTTGAAAATGTTGATAAAACAGGGAAAATATTGATCATAAATATAATACTGAATACTGAAAACAATGAGTTAATGATTTTTCTAAAAAAATATAATTACAATTGTTATACTTTAAATATACTACAGAAGTCACTTGGATATTATTCAGCCATTGCTAACCAGTATGAACTACTAACTAAAATTAATGGGCAATGATTTTCTGTCTGTGACAACATGCCATTTTAATTAAAAAAAATAAATAAATAAAACCTTAAAGCTGATAACTGAATTGAAACCCAAATAACAGATATTCACATGACATAGACTTAAATCAAACAACAGATAATGTATGTTATATGTTGCAATAATAAATAATGGATAATAATGATGAAAGTAAAAATCAACCTTTGATTCCATCCGTATACACGTCATGAGTCCCACCTCCACACAGCTATCAATAAGTCACACTATGACTTCTCTGGAATAAGCAACTACATAATAAAGCATCCCTGTGTCATGTCAGGTGTGGCCACCAGTCCATAAATTCCAAATTAATTTTAAATTAATCTGTTTTCAAAAATATAATACAGATCTGATTATGAAGCAGACTCCTCTGTATTTTTTTTATTTATTAATGTTTCAATCCACTGAGTTTAGTTAGTGCTGAACAAGTATCTGAAGTCATTTGCATAGTGTCAGGTGGTAGGTAAGAAAACTTTGGAGACTAAAGGCAATGGGATATGTTTAAATTTTAAATTACTGTCTGCTTGCCTGTACTTGGGCTTCTCAGGGCCTATGGAAACAGTACAATTTTCTCTATGCTGGATAATATTTAATTTACATACCAGAGCAAGGAGACCCTCACATAGGAAAAAACCCTAATATTCAGAAGAGTACTTAATTCATAGGATATGTTCATTAAATTGAGCATGGTGGCTGATGCCTGAATGAAATTCTAGCATTCAGAAGACTGCGGTGGGAGAAATGTCCCAAGTTCTATGTTAGCTGGAGTTATGTGTTAATTTCCAGGCCACAGTGGATTAAGGGGTGAAATCCAGTGTCAAAACAAGCAAAAATGTTCTCAGTAACTATTTAGGTGTTATTGGTTATGAAAACATTTCGATGTACACTCCAAACTATAGAGCAGTAGGCTATTCACGGTGTCTCAGTGCAGCAGAATGTAATTAAGCGGTGAAAGTGTAAGTGATCTGTATGTGACCTAAGTGTGACAAGGGGACTGTTCCTTCAGCCACGTGTCAGGTATTCCTGGTGGTACCTGCTCCCAGGTTCACAAGCTACAGAGACTCATATTTTGTGGGACCCAGTGTTGAGAATGCGGTCTAGGTATTTTCAGGAATTGTCCATGATGTAATCACTGAGGCCTAAAGCTCAAACAACAGGATAGAGCCTTTCTTTCTTATACAACAAAAAAGAATGAGTTCCTTGTCAGCATCTCAAGGCTGCTCAAGGCTCTTCTCAGTGAGATCCTGAAGACCTGCTGTGGAGCAGGTTACACACACACACACACACACACACACACACACACACACACACACATACAATTCTGAACTTAAGGCTCTCCTCTTCCTAGCTCAGCTGTGACCCTGAATGCAGATCAGACAGATAGGAGTCTCTTTGTCTCTCAAATCAATTGAAGAAAGTGGCATTTTCCTGCTGAGACTGTAATTTGATTTCACTGGGAATTCTCAATCTCTCTTCAGGAAGAGGAATGAAAAACAAAGGGTCAAACACCCCTTGCCACAGGCCGGCCCTATTTGTCTGACACAGCTTTGAAGTCTAGGATGGGTGGATGTTTCAGTTTCCCACCTTCAAAACTAGAATCAGCAGAGCCGATTCTGACAACACATTTTATAAGGAAGAAAATCATCTCACGGGTCTTACTTTCTTAGAAATCTGAAGTTTCCTCTTCATTGTTATTTGAATAATAGGAGTACTATCTAGGTGAAGCATTTCCTAATTTGGGAGGCACTAAAACAAAGAGAAGCAGGGTTTGAAAGGGGAATCGGTGCCAGGGAGGAGTCTGTACATTGAAGGCGAGAGGAATGAGAGGCAAAACCACACTGGCAAAACCCCAAGAGGTATATTTAAGGGCTCTCAATGAGACAACTTGGCTAGGGAAGAAGTTTCCTGTGAAATATAATGGGACATGAAGCATAAGAAATGGGAGTTGAAACTAGGTAGCAAAGTACCTTGAAAGCTGTACCACAAGGAAGACTGAATGTCAGAGAACCATTTAACGTTTTGACTCATGAACGCAGCAAGTTAAAAAGAGAGAGAGAGAGAGAGAGAGAGAGAGAGAGAGAGAGAGAGAGAGAGAGAGAGAAACCTTAAAAATCATTTGCAAGTTGAGTCCAGACAAGAGAGGAAAAAAGAAAAAAAAAGCCACTAGAGGAGTCAGATGCTCATACAACTGAGAAATACAAACGTGACCTGCCCAGAATCAGCACTGTACTTAACAGAAAGGGAAGATGGGACGATGGTGAACACCACATAAAGATTGCAGGTTTTGATTCTAGAAAACTGAATGCTAACCTACAGATGTTTGGAGATGACCCAGGGTATAATGCTGCTCCACCAGAAGAAGGTGGAACTACAAATATTTGCCTGAAAAATGAACGAACTGCTAAAACTACACCAAGACCCTGGACAATGGAGATGTGTGCTGAATCCTTCTGACTCCTGTGAATGCTGCCGGCCTAAGAACAAACTTGTGTGCTTTTCCCTATGTGCTCGGGCACAAAAGCCTCTCCAGTCTTCTTTTGCTTCCTCTGTCCCTGATAGCTCCCTTCCTGGTTCATCTCTCTAAATGTGTCTTAAATCACCCTTGACTGTCTTTACTAAAGACTCCTTTCAGACAATATTCATGTTTCAACTATACTTCTTGCTCTGTATGCAAAAGACCCCCTATCTAGAACTTTAAAGTGTGTTAGCAGAATGTCATGATAGCACTTGAACTGCAAATAGGACGCTTCTTCTTATCCTTGCTTAGATCGAGGCTCTTTCCTGCACACCTGTTAAATCCGCCTTCCATTCTTTGTTACCTAATTTTGCACCGATGCTAAGGAATATGTCCTTATCTTTTGGATTTGGAATATATTACAAATTGGAAGTTTTTCTTCTTCTTCTTTTATTTTATTTTTACAGAATAAAGTTTGATGTAACAGAACTTAAATGGACAAGTTAAAATTGAGTCATAATGAAACATGTCTATTGCTGTCTAATTTAGATTTTCTATAATATTTATTGAAAAGTAGGTAGAATATATTTTGCTCAGTAATACATTTCCCCTCCTAAGAGTTGAGACAGAGAGATGTTACACCAACATATCATCCTGATGTCCTCTCTAGAAAACTATATGGAGATACCATTAACTTAGTAGCTTAAAAACAATAATAATTCAATTCACAGCTGAGTTTGACATGGGTCTCAAAAGGCTAAAATCAAAGTGTCACTTGGTTACCTCAGAGAGGGATTTACATCTGCATTTCTCCAAGTTATTGGCAGAATACAGATCCCTATGAGCATAGGGCTGCGCTGTCTCTCCCTGTACTTGTGTTTTTGATGAAGGCTGGTTCAGCCTTTATATATCACCTGTATTCTTCATCTGGACATCCTTTCTTCTACCTTCAGTGTTAACAATGGTGGATTATATCTCTCACAGAAGTTTGAGGCTTTCCTCTCTTTCACATTATTCTGACCACTGCTGAAGGATTTACTGCCTTTCCCCAACACACTTAATCTGGCCACCCGGATACTCTCAGCTCATTTGCAGATTCTCAGTGCTGAGATATAGACATCTCCTGGTGGCATAATTCTGTCTCCCACAAAGCCAGCTTTTGGAAGGGGATGTTTCTCTATAGAAACGGGAGGTTGTGGAACAAAGGATTTTATTACCATATCTAGTTGAGAACAGAAATTATTTCCCTGACTTTTTATTCATTCTCAGACAGATACATCCAAGAATCCACTTAAAAGGGAGTGACTCATTTTGCTGTTGTTCCATAGGTTTCAGTCCAAAGGCGACTGCTTTCAATGTTAGGGACTTGCAGCAAGGCGAAACATCGTGTTGGCAGCATGTAGGAGTTCAAATCAACTCCCTTCATGGTGAGCAGGATCCAGACCAAGACATAGAAAATATGCCTTAAAGCACCAGAGACCTGCTTCTTCCCAGCCCCTAAATCCTCCTGTTTCCATTGTTTCTCAATACAGGGCTACAGGCTGGGGACGTAGGGTACAACACGTAGACCTATGAGGAGCAAGCGTTTCCTATTCAAACCCCAGTAGATGTATTAAGAGACATCCCTGCTCAGTGCAGTGCTTGTCACAAGGGTCGTTCGTGGGCATAAAACTTTCCTCATACCATATTCCTGGCATTCTATAGCTCCATGCTGAACTCAAAAGCAAGGTCACAGTATTTCAATATCATTTAAACTAATTCATTCATTATCCATTCATACTCCGATACTTCCTGAGAGCTTGCAAAGAAATTACTGAAGGTCTGAGTCATAAATATAAATATGCATCATGGACTTCAAGACTGCTTACCTTCCACAAGCATTTAATTTATTAAATGTTAGCTTCATGATGGAAGAACAATAGTAAACTAGGGTAAGGCCATTAAATACATGATTGACCAGGCAATAGTAAAAATATATCTCTTCTTCATATTAACTTAATACCTTGATGGCAACACATTCATCTTTTATGCTGAAACTAATTGTTTCATTCAGAATGAAAGAAAATGACATGTTCATTTCATATTTATTTTTCCTTATTCCTGAAGTACTTGTCAAGATAACCTTTATGTTATCTTGTGTGTTAAAATCACAACTGTTTCAGTCCTGTAATCACATTTACTCTTATGAATAGGCAGTTTCCTGTCATATTTTCAGAATCAAGAATCACTGACAATTAACAATTATTCTATGGTTATGAACAATAATTCAGGAAATCAGAATAAGATCTAGACATTTCAATATTAAAAAACATTTACTAGAAGAGCCACATATTCACTTAGTTTTTTACACCATAATCATGCACATTTTCTGAGTAAAAATAGCCCATTCTTAAAGTAGTCAGTGGTTCATCAAATTATTGGAGGCACTAAACTGACTCAATGAAAATATTTGATTTTGTTTCGTTTGTTTTAATGGAATCTTGCACTATGGTCTTGCCATGCCTTGAACTTCCAACCCTGCCGCCAGAGTGCTGGAATTACCAAGCTTGGTGATGAATTAATTATAATCTTCTTATTGAAAAACTAATTGGTAGCTTTCAGGTTGATTGACAACAGTCCTTGGATATATTCTATAGCAACGAATATTTTGGTTTTATTGTTGATATACCACAAATTCACATCAGCTGAAGAGGAAGCCTCACCTGAGAAATGGTCCTGCTTATCTTACTTGATGTAGGAGGATGCCTACCTAGTGTGAGCAGCACCTGCTGCAAGTGTGGAGATAAACAGGCCAGAGAGGAGGAAGAATGCTTGACATTTGCTTATTTGGCCTTGCTTCTTGACAGTGACTGACTTGATTTCCTCTTTTGCTGCTGACACTGATTAGTCCCTGATATCAGAACCAGCATTTCCAGACTACCAATGGGGAGTAAAGATTAGAAACTTTATGGAACTTTCCAGAGCTCTGAAGCTGATTCGGACTGTTGAGGTTCAAGATGTGTGTGTGTGTGTGTGTGTGTGTGTGTGTGTGTATAAATCCCATTGATCCTACATACCTAGTTTCTCAAACTTTCTAATGTTGATATACTTTAAGACAGTTCTTCATGTTGTGGAATATAAAATTATTTAGTTGCTACTTTATAATCGTAAGGTTGCTACTATTATGAATCATAATTAAAATATCTGATATACAGAATATCTGATATGCAATCCCTGTGAAAAGATCATTCAACACCAAAATGGGTCATGACCCACGGCATGAGAACCACTGCTCTTGAAGACCCTGATTCCAGACAGCAACTATCAATGAGAACAATTCTATGATGAAGCCACACCCTTCACCATATACTTCCCTATTCTTCTCCATAGGGCTCACATTTGCATACACAGGTAGCATAGCCTACAAAATTGATTCATGACCTCTTTATCAACCACAGGCAAGACAAGTCTCATTCTATGATAGTCTATGCAGTTCATTGAAGAAATTGGAAATATTTTTATCAATTAAAACTGATAAAAAGAAATAATTATTTTATAGAACAGAAAATATTGATCTATAATTAAGTACACTATTTGTCTTAAAACATTTATAAAAACAAATTTTAGAAAGATTTGTTGGGCTTTTAATTTGAGAAGTATTTAGAGATTAGGATCAATTTTGTAGCTTAAATTACTTATTAGTGTGGAACCAAATTAAGTGAATCTGAACAAAAATCCTTACATGTATAAAATCTTCCATAAGCTACATGTAGTATATTTTTTCTCTAGTGAAAGGATGGCAGGTGCCAGGATGAGATGCTCACCAGAGAAGTAGATTTTACAAACAAAATGAATAACATGTGCCAACAGAAAACCTTATTGAAAAGTTCTCTTCCGCAACCCTGACTCCATGTTTCATCAGTTTTATAAAAGATTCTATTAAAGGAGAATGGTTGAGTTTATTGCTATGAAATATTCATAGTATGATGCTGATGTTGTAGGAGGATTATTTTTCCAGCCCGCTTTAAATTGTTTAAGTGATGTGACCAAATTCCCCTGTCAAGTATATTTATTGTGTGACTTATACTACCAGGCCATTCACTTACACATCTAGGTATAGTTCATTTTAGGTTTAAATGAAGGGACCTGACAGTTGAGTTTCACCTCACTACAGCAAAGATAAACCTCTTACATTCATCAAAATGGTTATTTTAATTTGATGTTACAAAGACATCAATGAGATGAATGCAACTCCTGAAATGTAAATAAATAAAATGATTAAAATTTAAAAAATGAAATTTGCAACCAGCTGCCTTAAAAGTGCATGAGTTAAAGAAAATTAGTGAGCACAAATATAAACATTTAAAAGAAAAATTTCATGTTTTAAAATAGTATACATAGAAAAGAATGAATTTTGTTTTATATTAATTATTATGCAGTAAAAGACAGATATGACTCTTGCTTTTACTCAGATATAAAGAACTCAATCAGATATTTGTTAAACTTTTTAATATATAAATTGAAAGTAAATCTATTTCATCTACATGAAACTCTAGTATAAGTCAAAATCTGGATATTATGTTTCAAAAATAAATGACATAGACACAATTTATTTTGTTTACACAAAAAATGAGTTGAGCTCATTCTTTTTATATAAAACCAAGAATTTGAGGCCACAGCACAGATAAGTAATCAGTATATGAATAATATATATAGGCACAAGTCCTTCCTAAGACTGACCCTGCCAACAGCATATCCTTTGACACCCTACTGAAACACGGTGCGCCCCTAAAACTACTTAACATGCCAACTAAATAAGTGAAGAGGAAAGCGGACTAAGTGAGTATGGAGAAATGGAAGAGAATGAACACTAGCGGGAAAGGATCATGAGGAATTCCACAATGAAAATGACTTCTGTAAACATTACAGACAGGGAGGGAGAGAGGAAGGGAGGAGGAACTTAAGACAGAGAGAAAGAGAGAAGGGGTGGAGGAGAGATTAGAATCCCAAACTAATAATATGGTATATATCAGGAAATGTATAGTTATAGGTATTCAAAATTTTAAAAAAACAACCATAGAGAGAGCAAAAATATAGCTATGAACACAGAACTCATGTTAAATAATTGACTCTAAGAAAATTGAAATTATTATAAAGAATTTTAATGAACATGCTTGTTTGGTATCATTTTGAACCTTAGCAAAGTAAGTACAGATTTCCATCTCCACTGCAATTTCGCAAGCTGTCACCGCTGTGGTGGGTCACTGTATGTTGCTTGCAATGGAAGACACCAAAAGGAGCACACACACTTCCTGTCATCTCTTTCATATGGTCAGTGCTCCTCCCCCTATATGAGGTCGGCTTCCATGTGAGCCTGTCTTGTGACTTGGCAGGCATTAATTTATATGGTACAGATGAGGTAATTATTCTAAACTTAAGAGTCCAAATGAAATAGAATGGGAAATTTCCACCTTCTCTCCCATAAAGTCACAGGCCACTATGCTCTGAAGTAGCTGTGTAAGCCATCTAGGAAGTAGGTCACATGGAGAAGAACTAAGTGGTTCCAACAAAACCACAGGCAAGCCTCCTGCTGACAATTAATGATGAGTGACTAATCTCACATGAGACAAAAGATAGGTAGTCAGTGATCACAATCACGAGCAACAAGAATTCCAATGTGTTGAGATAGAAACACTGTAAACCCCACTCTGTAAATCTCCTATCCCATCCTCCCTCTCCCTGTTTCTACAAGGGTGCTCCACCACCTACCCTTGCACTTCTGCCTCCCCAGCCTTACCTTCCCCTACACTAAAGCATCCATCAAGCCTTCACAGGACCACAGGCCTCTCCTCCCATTGATGACTGACAAGGTTAGCATCTCCTATACATGTGGCTGGAGCCATGGGTCCCTCCATATGTACTCTTTGGTTGGTAGTTTAGTCCCTGGGAGCTCTGGGTTGATATTGTTGTTCTTCCTATGGGGTTGCAAACCCCTTCAGCTCCTTCAGTCCTTTTTCTAACTCCTCCATTGCAGACTCTGTGCTCAGTCCAATGGCTGGCTGCGAGCATCCGCCTCTGTATTTGTCAGACTCTGGCAGAGCGTCTCAGGAGACAGCTATATCAAGCTCCTGTCAGCAAGCACTTCTTGGCATTTGCAATAGTGTCTGGGTTTCCTGTCTGCAGATGGGATGGATCCTTAGGTGGGGAAGTCTCTGGATGGATCTAATGTCATCATTCAATTTCAGAATACCTCCAGGATATATCAGATTTGTAAATGCAGTCCCTCTGAGGCACTTACAAGAACAGAAGTCAGAGAGTCTAGAATAAAATAAAATGTATGGCAGTTGTTTAATTCAACAGAATTGATTCCTTGTGTCTTGCTCTACCGAGGAATATGTGGAACCATCAGGTCTGCCTAAACTGAATGCTACTTGGCAATGGGCTAGACCATTGTCTTGGAGGTCTAGATATGAAATAGGAAATAAATGCTCGGCAAGGTGGAGCCCAGTCATTCTGTTCCATACCCTGGCAGCAGACACACATAGGACCTTATCTCTGCTTTATCATAGGTCTTTACTAAATACTTTTCAAACTATTGAGAACTATTGATAATTATGAAAATTGAAATTGACATAAAAATTATTAGTAAAACAAATTAAGCATGTATAAATATATAATCTAGAAAACACATATCATAATGAAAAGTCAATACCTGTAGTCCCTCAAATGTCAAAATAATAATTTTATGTATACCCTCTATGAATAAGTTACAAAACTACCAAGAAGAAGATTATATTCTGATCTCAAATTTAATGCTGACTGAGTATCCCTGTTCAAGTCGCTTAACTTCTTTATGCCTCATTTTACTGAGCAATTAGAATGATAATACCTTTCCCTACATGCACCACAGGAAACCGGTTCAAATAAATGAGATTATATATATGTAAGTGCTTTTGAAGACTACCTAAGAGGATAGTAAATGACACATGAGAAAAATGTAAGACACAGAACACAAGAGTTGGAGGAGAATTCCGAGGTCAGCTTTGCTACATTTCCCCTGCATTATCATCAACTCGTGCTTGACCTACATTGTAAAGGCAGATCAGTCCATTCTCCAAGAGCCCTAATTATTAGTAATGAACTCAAATAATATGTGTCCTTGACATCACTACTTTTTGGCCTTATTATTTTTCCTCTGGAACCTGAGAGGACATTTTTTTTTATTTCCTCTTGTTCAATACCAAACTGAAACACATCATCCTGGGAACACCAAGAAGTATTCACAGATAATTTCTCTAGAACTGAGCTTTGAAGGAAGATGATGGGATGGAAATGCAGGGAAGACTTAGGGAAATTTTTGAGCAAGATAGACAATAGTCCTTCAAAGTCAGGGACCTAGCCTCATGTTAATAAAGAGTTATTACCAGTGGTATTGTCTGTATATTAGGTAGATTATTTATCTACTTCCAAGCCACCCAACCTTGTATCCTTTCTTTTGAATTTATTGCACATGTTGAGAAGAATAAAATAAAACCAAAACTAAGTGTTTGTGATATATATGTTTATATATAAAAATTGAAAGTAGCATAAAAATTATAAACAGAAGTATATATATTACTGAGCAGGTCTTTCCTTAATGCAATCCAATTATTATGCAGTAAAGAGAAGTTTTAAAGGAATTTGATGCTATCCAAAAGTCTGAAAACTATAATAAGCTGACACTCAGTGCAACTTTGAACTAGAAACTGTACAGCTTGGCTAGAGCCTATTCTGCACTTTACTTAATATTCCCAGTTAAATATAAGATTTAATGTTTATTCTACTAAGTTTCCACTTGTTATTATTCCCACGCACTGGTGCCAGCTGAGTGAAACATATTTACATGTAATTTTTATCACCACACTTATCTCACCTCATAAAAATATTTGAGATCCTGGGAGAAAGGAGACACAAATTTTTATGGACTTATGTAAGTCAATGATTACTTTTAAGTGGGGACAAGGAGTCCACAAACAAAGCACAGGTCTGTGTTATCCATGCCCTGAGCGTCCGCTGAGCATAACGTAGGGAGTGGAGCTAGCCAGTCTCCTGCTCATGCAGCAGATGACATGACGATGTCACTGTCCATTTCTCCCTGAGCTCCTGCACTATTTATCTAGTTACCTACCAGTGTTTCCACAGACACAACAAGAACAACAAATGCACTGAAAACTATCTGCAGGTTGCTATGAAACCTACCTTTGAGCCTCAATACCGTTACAGATCACTGACTCACCAAATTGGGAAATGACCAGTGTCATCAGCATTTGCAATGTTAATCCATTTTTCTACTTACTGTTTATCTTTCCAAGATGATATTCACCACACTTATCTCAGAATAATTACTCACTAATTTTTACAAAACAAATTTACTCCAAATAAATTATTTTTAAGTACACATAACCATACATCCTTAAACATTATTGCTTTTAGAAATTTCTTTTTAAAATTCTATTTCAATTTACAAAAGCAGACCCTCAAAGCTATGTTTCTGTTGCTATGACAAATTGTCCTGATGTAAATCACTTAAAGAAGGAAGGGCTTATCTTGACTTACAGTTCTAGGGTATAATACAGCATGGTGGAGAATTTAAAACAACGGAGGCTTATATAGCTGGTCATATTGTGTCTGCAGTCAGGAAGTAGCAACTGATGCATGTTTTGCTTACCATATTTTGTCCTTTTTTAATGTAGGATGCCAGTCCAGTGAATAGTGCTACCCACAGGTCTTCCTGCTTCAATCAGACTATGAAGGATGCTCCCTGATGTGTATAGTATATCCTTGGGATCATCATTTATGTGATTCTAGATCTTAACTTAAAATTGAGATTAATCATTATATGCAAGGAAAGTAACCACACAGCAGAGATCGCAGTAGTAGCAAGGAAATCAGCTTTGGGCATAGTTGTCTCTGCCTGGTGCCCTGGCATTACTCCTTGCTAGACAATGAGTGACCACAAACCAAGCATGATGACATTGCCTGACCTGGCATCAGAAGGCATATGCTAGCACCATTATGGTAATATTTATAAAAATTTGTAAAAATTAAATCAATTTCCTGTTATGAACCTTTAGCCTTTTAATGGCATTTTCCTGTCCCATTAAATAATTAACAGGATCTTTAGTTCTTGAAAGTGTCATTGTTCCCAATATGGTCCCTGTACTCTCAGCATAGACTGCTGAAACTCGAATTTGGGTGTGCAAAAACAATGAAATCCTGAATAAATTTTCTTCTCAGAGATTCAACTATCTGTGACATAATATTCCATAAAATAACTCAGGTGGAATATGGGGCTCCAACAACTCTCTGAACATCTAATTATCTTTACTAGACAGGTGATTTTTTTTCCTACCAAGTGATCTTTCTTCAGAATAGTTTTGTTTCTATTAAAAAATTAATTTAAAAATCTGCACATTATAAAAGTATATTTGCTCAGATAAAAGTCCTTAATATTTGTTCAGAAATCATCTCACTGAGTTCTCAAAATATTGCCCAAGAATAGTTTTCCACAGAAACAGGCAAAGTTGGGAAAACAAAAGCCAGTTCCTAAGTTCATATATTTGCTGTGTGTGTGAATTTCTTAAAGTTGCTTGCTCCAGGGTCCTAACATAGGACATGAGGCTGTTGTGGTGGTGTTACTTCCCAGATTTGTATCAACATTAAGCAAGTTGATTTGTGTAAGACCCAGATTGTTGTGTAGAAAAATAAACGTGAACTGAGACATACAAAAGTTAAGCTGAAAGTTGTTTGGTCAACAAACAGCACTCCCCGAGACAAAGATTTTCCTATTCCTCGAATCTAGTTCTTATCATCTACTAAGGTGTAAATCCTCTATTATTTTAAGTATGTAGTCACGAATAGGAGCTCAAAAAGAGGTGCGATCACTCCACAGGCACTCAAGACAGAAAGCATGCTCTTAGGAAATCCTTTTATCTGAGAAATGCCTCTTACTCTAAGTTACTCCCAATTAATCCATAGGAGTCTGTTAATCTGGCATTTGATTGAAGAATATACTTCTAGTTAATAAAAGTTAGGAAGCAAAGCCCAAGATTTTATGAAAATGATGAAAGTGCTGTTCAGAAACTAAATGCCATTCTTTGTGTAAGAAAAACTGTGTTAGGAGACAGACCTGAAGATATTTTTATCCATAAATCTCAGTTTGCCTGGAATATTTGAAACTTTTCTATTGAATAAAGCTGACATCATGGTACTCAGCAACAGCTGACAGATGTTTGCAAAGAAGCAAAGACCTCTAACCCTTGTCAACCTCAAAGACAACCAGTCCTTTGCTGGAATCACTCTGACCCTTCACAGCTCTGACCTGCAGAAGCCACAGGGTCCTGGGAAATTGACTCTTCTGCCATTGCGCTCACCAACACATGAGACTCAACCATGCTTTTCAAAACACTTCTAAGTGATTCTATACACATAATGATAATAATTTTGTTAAGTGTCATCCTTGGTTATGTTTCTATTTAAAAATGAAAACATGATTTATGTAGCCTGTGGTAAAACTATATGTTATATTGTATTCCTCCATTTTCATAAAACTAGTGTTTTAGAAATGCATGGGAAAAAACTATATACCCTTTATATAATCAGGTTTTCAATAATTTATTTTTACACAAATATTTTATTGAGTGTTCTCTATATGGGAAAATTCTTCCTGCTAGAGACAAATAAGCCATAGGTTTTTGTTTAAAATTTAAAAGTGAAATGAGGTGAAATAAGATAAAATAAAGAGGTGTTAACAGACAGCCGGGTTCCTAGGTTTGACTATCAAAAGCCTTCACATAAGGGTTTTCTTAGCCCTTCGGATACGGGCATCCCATGGTCTCTGTCAGTGATGTGCAGCTTAGATACACAGAGTGTCTTCTCAGTTTTGAAATGCTGAGGTGAATAACTTACTTCCTGTGTTGTTAATCATGGTTTTGCCAAGTTGTGTGGATTCGAGTTAAATGCATCCTTGTCCTGAAATCTTCCTTTCTCAAGTGTCTTAGAAGTGGATGTGTGGGAATCTCTTCTGTGTATGTGACCTCATTGGTCTACACATTACAATTTATGTTGCCTGAAAGCATCGTTGAGACAGTCTTTTACGGATGGGTTTTTCTTCTGCATTTTGTGTGATTTCATAACTATTTAGTATAATTTGCAGTCGAAGCAAAATAATGTGATTTCTGATATAGTTTCATGGCAATTTAAAAATATATATACCCAAATATACCCAAAGATATCCAAACATAAGAACATGAGAATTTAAATGAAACAAATACTAGTAAATGACAAAGATTTGACTTCTTAATTATGTTAATTAGCAATATAAAAAATAGTGATGGATAGAATTTTCTCTCAGTGTTCATAAATATGGCATGCTAAAATATAATTTAAAAATGTATAAATCCAAGGCAAACTGTTTCAGCTCATTTTAACAGTATTACATGAATCATCCTGTGACACAGACATGTGAAAGCATGGGAAATAAGTGATGATTTTCTAAATTCCCATACATTAAGTGGATATGATTTTAATTTTAATATTAATAGAAGACTGCAGAGTAACTTTTAAAAAAATATTTAAAGCATAACTGGCAATTTCTTTGAAACAGAAGATAAAACTCCTAATCCTGCTGCTCCATTAGTTAACCTGAGAGGAAGAGTGGCCAGAAAGCATTAGACATACAAAAGAAAGGATCAAATTCATAAAATCTTCAACACAATTAACTGATATTATATCTCATAGAAATTTATTTTAAAACCAGTTTGATTTGTATATCCAATTTTATCGTTTATTTGGGAATAAGCCAATTTTACAAGAAAGAAAGAAAGAAAGAAAGAAAGAAAGAAGGAAAAAGGAAGGAAGAGAGAGAGAAAAAGGAAATAAACAAGGAAACCCCACATATTAAAATAAGATAATGTGTCCTGCCTGGGCTACATAGAGAGTATGAACCCAGGCTGACCTACAGAGTAAGACCATATCTTTACAAGTGAAGGAAGGAAGATAAAGAATAAAATCACAAGAATAATCAGAAAGTAGAAAATAGAATGTCATTATCAGCTATGACTGAAAAAGAAAATGGACTAATGCCACCATGAAAGTATGAGGCTTCACATATTATGAATAAAATTCAGCAATATGTAGTTTAAAACATACTTGATGGAAAATGTCACATAGGCCAGAGACAGGCCCAGCAGATAATGGGTTCAGGTGATGTAAATTTGGTTCCAGGAACTCATTACAACTGGATAAGAGACAAGTTCTTCACTAAACTTTACATTTTACAATATATAAGCCCACACAGACATCACATACATATATATATACACACACACACGCAAATCACCTCTCTCTGTAAAAATATACACTTATACACATAATTACACAGCATATACATCACAGACCTCTCTCTCATACACACACAGACATACAAACACACAATGAAGATAAATTCAAAGATTTTTTTAAGTTCATATAATCATGAGGTTACGTTTGTACTTACAAAGACAAATACATGAACTTCATATAAACTTAGGTTTTTTTTCAAGGATGTATATGTAGGGTTGCACTAATTAGATCCTACACTCTAAAATGTGAGGAACCCTGAATTCTTCTGACTCAATACACTGACCTGAAAGACAATGAGAAGTCAGTAATACTGAACAGCTTGGGGATGGAAGAAGTGCTGGGTGAGCAGATGGGCAGAACAGAGGCAGAGCCGGCACCTGGCAGGCTCTGCTCTGTAGGAGCTTCCTTCGTTTACTCTGTGTTCCAGTCCTTCCCATGGGGATCTTTTGCAGACACTGCCTGTAACATTTTGCCCACTGTGGATATGAGCTGCAGGTGTCTCTTTTTACATGGTAGGTAACCTCATGAAAGCGGTGAACACACGTTTTCCTCTGGATTCTCCAATTTCATATTACCACTTGGGAATTTTTAGGCACTCAAGAGATTTTTTTTTTTAGGTGGACATAACTTTACCTGAGTGTATTCCGACATAACCTGGGGATATTTCAGTGAGCAACAAAAGCAAAATAAACACTATGTATACATGCACATAATATAAACACCACACATTCCATCAGAATCAGAATTCACAGTAAGCCTGGAAGTGTTTGATACTTTGTGACAGCTATATACCTTATTCGAAGTTGGCTGTGCTTATTGCATTAATTATCCCAAGTTACCATGCTGAAAGCTCAATTTATATTGGAATTTTTTATTTTATTGGAAATGAAAGCATAGGGGAGTAGAATAATGTGTCTACAAAAGATCCTATTCAGCGCTGACACTCCAGTTTGAGATCCTGATAACTACTGTGTCAAAAACATGAAATTCTGAAGTGATACAATGTGAACACAATTGCTATTTATTACAATATTTAGTATTTTTTTTCCAGAAAATTTTGACTTGACCATGAAAATACTACAAAACTTCAAAACAATGTACTAACATTGACCATTTTTTATTCCCATGTTCACCAGAAGAGCACAGTAACTTTGCTGGGCAGCAGGACTTCTTGATTCTGGTTGGCAGGGTCATTTCTTCAGCTCTTCAGCCTCTGTATCACAAAAGCTGCATCCAAATGCCATTCGTATACATCCCCTCAGTTCTCCCTTCCCTCCTGACATTATAGAATATCAGACTGAACTGAAAGGGTGTGCTCTCTCCTAAGCAAATACTAAGTTGTAAATGTTTCCTAGTCCTTTCATAGCTGTCAAGCTGCATAAAGAAGACATTCTTTCATCATCATTCCATTTAGAGCACTAAGTATGGCCTGAGTATTGAACAACTAGGCAGAAATAGCTTTGCAAAGATAGCCTTGCAACCAACTAACAAGCTACAACCACTGAGCAAGGCCAACTGAGAAATGCACGACTGTGAAGAAAGATTTACAAAAGGGTTACTTTGTGACACAGCAGGCTTGAGAGGGAGACTGGGAGACCTGGCATTTATTACCTACATTTTATTTTAATTAACTAATTGGCAGCTCAGTAGGAAAAATCTCTAGGAATTCACCAACAGTCTGAAACGTCATGCTTTACTGGGGGACCCGCAAGGACAGCAGCACTGAATGCTCTCTGTGATTTGTAGCTTGATTTGTGGCATATGGACATCACTGTTTCTCTTGACTTCTAAAGCAAGAGCCCATCTGCATTTCTATCTTGCTGCATAATAATTAGCATAATTGATTCATATAATTAACATACTAATCAAATTTCGCCCATATTATTATCAAAAAATGGTCAGTACTTTTTTTCTGGAGTGATAGGAAAACTGACTTAAGACTGGAACATAATATGACCACATGACTTCCTGAATGACTCACCCCATTCCTGGCAGCACACTGAGATTCTGCTCCACGTCATCTGCTAGCATCTCATCAGGACTTCGAGTTGAGATATATATATATATACCAATATGTAAATTTCTATTTGATTGACATACTATTAAAACCACCTGATGTTTTAAAACCTGTTTTCTAAGACATTTTTATTAAAAATTACCATAACAAAGATTTCTAGTTTTTTAAACACTATCTCTGATATTTAAGACTGATGCTCAGATCCAACCATTGGACTGAGCATGGGGGTCACCAGTGGAGAAGTTGAAAGGGGAATGAAGGAGCTGAGGGCGTTTACAGCCCCATCGGAGAGCAACAACATCAACCAGCCAGATCTCCCAGAGCTCCTGGGAACTGGACCACCAACCAAAGAGTACACATGGAGGGCCCATGGCTCCTGCGTATATGTGGCAGAGGATGGCCTTGTTGGACATCAGTGGGAGGAACAGCCCTTTGGCCTGAGCTTATTCTATGCCCCAGTGTAAGGGAATGCCAGGGCCTGAAGAAGGGAGTGGGTGGATGGGTGAAGGAGCACCCTCACAGAGGCAGGGGGAGGAGGGATGAGATGGGGATTTCTGGAGGGTTGAAATGTACATAAAAAATCCAATAAAAGGAAAAAAATTAAAAGGAATAAAAAAAAGCAAATGAGATTATTAAAGGTTAATTTTAAAAATCAAATTATAAACCGTATAATAGATTTATAACATTGTAAGCTCTTGTTTGTTTTTTTACTAACCTATTGCATTTTTAATATTATATGAAAAGTCTTTTTTATAAAATGCAATTAACAAATATTTACTCAACATATTCTATTTTAAGACCCTTTACTTCCTCAGTTCATTTGTGGTTTAAGTATGAAACTAGCTATTAAAAATAGAATTGTAGATACAAAATTAAAATTATCACTGTTTATCTCTAAAATGATTTCATAAAGGTATGCTTTAGTAGTTTAGATATCAGGGAGTAAATGAGCCACTACAGTATCATATGGAAAGTTTCACCAAGCATTATAATGGCTTATTCTCTTGTATGCTAACTTTATATTCTGCTTTCTTGTTTTTCATTAATTCTATTTTTTAAATGATATAAACATTAAGACAAGTTAAATATCTCAGTCACCTGCCTTTGCCTTCCCAGAGCTAGGCTTAACACCAAACCCATTCATATAAATTATTGCACAAATTACATCTGGAAATTTTATACTTCTTAAGAGACATCAGATACCTGTATCTGGCTATAGTGACTTCACTGCAGGTAAGTAACCTGAGTCACTTTTTGATGTAATTTGCCAATTTCCAAGTTATTTTGTTGTAACTCTTTATGCCAATGAGGTGAAATTAGGTGGGTTTTTTTTTTCTTGAACATTTTTTGGCATGCCCAAGATGGCCCTAACCTGGAACCAGGTGGCATGGGCAGGGGCATGAGAGCAGGAGATCTGGCTCTGTCCCTTCCTGGTTGCAGACCTGGGGAAGCTAGCTGTGGCAGTGCTGGAGGACTCCACCTGGTGATGGGGTGCAGCAGAACTGATGGGCTGACCAACTCAGCTACTACCGAAGTCCAGAAGAAAGGTTTCCAATTGACCCTCCCCGACATCTACCCTGCCTGTCAATTGTTGGAGCACATGAAGGGCAGGTCTTGTTGATCAACAGCTGCAGGATGTTCAAGACAAAAGCAGGACAACCAGTTAGGTCCAGCGAGGTTCCGGTATTGCTAGTGCAGCAGAAGCCAGAATCCTCAAACAAGACCAATGACCTGGTGCAATAAACATTTTCAAGGAGAAATATAAGGACAAATGTGGATTCACTGTGACATAATAAAGCTTCCAGCAGAATATGTGTTTGTTTTGTTTTTGTCTTAATCATCGTTTTCATTTTCTTTTTGTGGGGAGGTTGTGAGGTCAGAGGGCATTTGCAAAGGGATGGAGAGATGAGCTGGACTGGGGTGCACAATATGCAATTTACAAAGAATCCATACAAAGTTAAAAAAGAGAAGTGAAAAATAGAGATGTCTACCAAAGTAGAATTAAAAATTAAAAGAGAAAAAAAGAATATATTTTTATCCTATTGTATCTTGACCCGTTTCAGTGTTGTCTGCATAGCTTTTTATAACTTTATCTTTTTAAAAAATACAATGGAAAAATACTTTGGTTTAAAAATAAAATTCCCCAATGACTATGAAGTGAGCTAAAATATAAAAATGGAAACAAGAATGCAAAGTGACATTTTTTCTTTCTTTTTTGATAATCAAGCTAGATAATTTATGTGTGTCTTGTATCAAGCTAATTTTAAAAGATGCAGTCCCTGAAGCAGATTTGTGGATTATGTTTTCTTTATATTCTATAACTCAAAAGGAACATGTAAAACTTTCCATAAAATGAAACTGCTGCTACTTTATACTCTCATTTTGAAGGCATATAAATATGAGCATGACTTATGCAAAGATTTCTGGCCAAATTTGAAGAAGATTGATTCTCAGCCCGGAAGACCAACAGCATCAGAATAGATTAGAGGAGACGGGAATAAAAGGAGGAGTGTTTTCCCTGCTGTAGCATCACAGTGCAAATGGAGAGTCAGGAGAGTTTGTTCAGAGAATACAAGATGACTAAGGATTATACAGTAGTGGACTCCATTACCAAAAAGAGGCAGGAGATTCAAATCACTGCCCTTATCATTTTGTGAAAACAATGTTAGAACAATCATTAATGATGTATGATTCTGACAAAGGAATACTCTCTGGTGAATTAAAACGTGCATATAGTGTATTCTCCACAGGGATAAGCATGCTATTGTTTACCTATCAAAAGGTGATTTGGCCCAGGTTTCATATAGTTGACAGGCAGGAATCTTACCGACAAATCCTTACATCTAATTACCCTATGAGCTCCTGACGCCATTACTCAAGCTGTGAGCCCAGACCTGGCCTGCTTCTTTATGTGAGTCAAGAAGAGGTACTCCTGACAGACATCCTGTGCATCAGGAAGGGGCACTCCTAAGGTGCTAACAAAGCACAGTCTTAAGTGCTAACAAAGCTTTGTCACATATGTTGTATCCAGCATATAAATTGGAAGGCCTCTTATTTCTTCCTCTTCCGTCCATAAATGACTCCATCCTCTGGAGAAAATGATGGAAAAATACCAGTACATGGCCCTTACATATAAGAGAACTTGTTATAAATATTGTAATTCATTATTTTAGCAAGCCTCAGCACATTGTTATTTTATTGTAAAATACCTTTAACTGACAAAATATTTGTATAAAATACATTCATTTGGTATAATATAGGAGCATGTTTATATAGGTTCTATTCTTTTCTAATTTAAATTTCTCATTTAATCTTTGATAATGCTCTACAATATATTTTGATTATATTCACTTCCTGTTTTCTCTCGAGTACTTCAAGGTCCACCCGTGCATCTCCCCACTTCCCACTCCTCCTGTTTTTTAGCCTCCTGTTTGCTTTTCTATTTTTCATTAATTGTTATCTGTTACGTGTTTCCATATAGATACCAATTTAAGAGTTGCTAATAAATGTAGGTGACACTGTTAGCTTTAGTTGCCTAACTGAAACTCTGACAGTCTGTTTTTAGTGGTTTCCCTGCCTAAATAGCAGAACTGGGAGCAGATGGTGAGCTGGTTCACTTTGATTAGGCACGTCTGGGTTATTACACTTGAAGAAGTACTTTATTAAAGGATCTTGAAAAATAATAAAATAAATTCTTCTTAGACTAGAATATGGAATATGGAATATTCTAATGGTAAACCACACATTTCTTGAACAATTCACTAATAATTGAAATCTATATTCTATCATTTATACATAATTTTCTACATATGTTCTATCTACATTATATATATGTAATATATATATAATATGTATATAATATATAATATATATATGTAATATATATATATATATAAATGCTGCAAGAACATACTTAAAATTTACCTAATGCTGCCAATGAAACACTAAAAATATTACCATGAGAAAAAATTGGTGATATTATGTATATGTTCCTATTAGTTATATGCACATGCAAATAAACAAGGTGTAAATATTGTACAGACTTAGAGCATCAGAAAAATGTCAAAGAAAACTCTCACAGTCAGGTGATGCTGGGGTACACTGGCAACACCAGAGTGCTAGACCACTTAAGACTCCAATAAGGGTAATGTGGAAAGTCTTTTGCTCTTATAACAATATCCACCCAAACTCTTACACACTTCCTTAAAAATACATGTAAATAGCATGCATTTCAAAAGATACTTTGTTGACTAAGCTATACACAGCGACCCAAATACTACATAATGTCACTCATATACAAAGTCTCTAAAAGCTGGTCTCACAGGAGTAGAAGGTTGGGCGATATAGAGGGGAAGTGGGTGGGAGGCCAACAGGAAAGAAGTTACAAGGAGTAGAAGAAAAAAACAGTAGGTGACTACATGTAATTCTGTTCTGGTATGTCTAAACATTTGAACAGAAGATTTTGAAAATATTATCACAAAGAAAGAACAAATGCTGCGATGAGTAGGCTAATGATCCTGACTTGATTATCACAAAATGTATATTAATATTAAAATATCACACTTTAGCCAATAAATGCATACTGAGAAAGTAAACATGTTTTAATTCAGTGGAGTATTAAAAAAAACTTTTTGCCCTTTATTGGCTCTTCTCATAAATGGCCAGCACTATTTTTACAGTTTACATAACTGTAAGATACAAGTGTACAGCTGATTTTACAAATGATGGATAGAAGGTCAAATTGCCCATGTTCATGCAGGCAGGAAGCAAGGAAGCTAAGCTGTGGAGAAGGTCAGGGTTAGGCCAGAGGCGAGACCATGGATATGTGATGAAAATTACAAAATAATAGAGGTAGATAATCTATCCCTTTACTGTGGAAATGATTAGTTCTACTAAACGCTGTTGAAAAGGATCCTCACCTGCATATGCTCCATCAGGGCCATCGCAGGAGGTTTTGAGCCTTCGCACTGACTTTCTGTCAGTCAGATCTCTACCCAGAAGCTTGACGCAGCTTCTAAATAATCCAACCTCAAGTTAGGCTAAGCCACTTTCCTGTAGGAACTTGGTTGCAGGCACACTGACCTCTTAGTTTCTAACTGTGCTGAAGTCTTTCTCTTTTTTTTCCCTTCATATTAAGGCCCTCCTTCTTTTCTTGTAAAAGTTATTTGGATCTAGATTTACACCTCCATTAAACAATACTTCCATTCAGAAGCCATATTTGTCTACCAATCTTATTTCATTATTTCTCATAAATCTCTTCCTCCTTACATCTTTTATAAATCTATGATTTGAGATCAAGAAGATATGTTTTCCCTAGCAAAATATAAGTTTCTTGAAGGGAAACACGTAGATTCCTGTGATCTGGTATATTCAGATCTGAGTATCAGATCATGTGCATGAAAGAGACATGTACATGCTGTTTTAATTTAACAGAAAAAGGAATAAAGAAAAGGAAACAGAACAGAGAGGGAGCTTGGAGGGAAACAGAACAGAGAGAAGTAGGGAAGAGCTCCTTTTGTGTGGCTGCTCTCTGGCCCTTCCCTGGCATGCTGACTTCCTGGTGAGGGTAGCCATGTCCTTGCAAGCTTGCCCAGGCATAAGGGCTTTATTCTGTCACTCTCAGATTTAAAACAAGCAAATGCAAGCTTCTTTTGAAAGGAACTGTTCTCTCTGGGGTCCCAATCACTACTTCCATTTACAGTTGGGTTTTGGCTTGTCGGTCCCTACTTGTGAAGACAATTTCTAAGGGCTTGATTTCTCCAGGTGCTTTCCCACAAAGCCCTTTACATTTGCTTTATAAGGCATGTTCTCCTTTCAGTGAAGATTCCTCCCAAGCTGTGCTTTAATTATTAAAACGTTCTTCTTTGTAGTGAGAGTGCATTGCCTGCTGCTGCACACCTCTTTTCTACTGATCTTGATTCTGCATTCTCTAGCAGTTTAAACCTTCCCCTACCCAATGCAACATTCCTTCAGATTGTTTAAGCATGGTACCATGCAGACCCCCGAGCCTACCATTCTCCAGACTAAAATTTCTTTCATGTAAATAAATGTTCTTATGAAAATGTCATCCAAAGCTACTTAAGCACTTTTAAAGTGATACGTCATATCCATCTGCTCAACCAGCTGATGATAGTATCAATCGGAACAGCATAGGAGGATGTGAAGATTTTTTCATTAGGCAATTTGCACCATTTAAGAATTTCCTATTTGCAGCCTTTTGTGAATCAAGGTCTCTAAGCAAAATTTGTCTTTTAATTAGCTTATCAATATAAAAAATCCAAATTCCACCATGTTAATTATACTCTAGTAAGACTGTCATTATCTCAGGCTACCCTAACAGATCAGGTATCTCAATAAGGTGTTTTGTTGTGTTTTGCTTTGCTGTGTGGGTATGCATGTGTGTATGCATGTGTGCATGAATGCATGTAGGAGATACCCAGATGGTCTTTCAAGGATTGTTTTTAGTAGAGGACTCTTAAAGAGAGGACCAATGCCCCTCTTTCAGAAATATTCTCTGTGCATTGGGAGATAAAAAAAATCCATATGCTCAATATGTTTGGCAGAAAAAATTATTTGAAACGTATACCTTAAAGGGAATGACTCAAAATGACATCCTTTGCTGAAAGTTAAGAATTTTGTGTTTTTGTATTCCTTATTACTTCATAGAACCACCAACAAAATATAGCAGTAAGACTCAAACCCTTTTGGTGATCACATTTGAATAGTAACCCTCTCATCGGTTAGATGGATGAACTCATAGTCTTATAAGAAATTTGAAAACAAATTACATTCATAACACATCTTTCGATGCAGCAGAGAAAAACACTTCTTTTATCCCATCTCTCCCCAAAATTTGTCAAGTTGGGAGTAAAGAACAACAAGAAGAAGCCATTATCAATCCTTATCTAAAAATTACAAAGGAGAATGACAATGGTGGATTGGAGACTGTAACAATGGTTCTTCATAAAATGTTCTGAGGTTAGGTAGAATATAGGAGCTTAAATAGAAATGGCCACACAGACACAGGTGTTTGAATGCTTGTCCCACTTGGAGGGGAGGGCCACTGTTAGGCGGCATGGTCTTGTTGATGTAGGTATGATCTTGTTTGGATGAAGTGTGTCACTGTGCTGTGAGGGCAGGGTTTGAGGGCTTAGATACTTAAGCCCAGTTCACTGGGCTGCATGATGATAAAGATGTAGAACTCTCAGCTAGCTATCTCTACAGCACCATGTCTGCCTTCCTGTCACCATGTTTCCCACAATGACAATAATGAACTACCCCTATGAATTGTAAGCCAGCTCCCAATGAAATGTTTTCCTTTAAAAAAAAAAGTTACCATGGTCATGGTGTCTCTTTTCAGCAATAGAAACACTGACAATGACACAGAGACCAGTCCATGTTCAGAAGGCAACAGGAAAGAAAGCATACATTCCCCTGACTTGTGTTGTGCTGGGCTCCTTCCCTACAGTGTTATGTCCTAACTCTGTAAAAGCACAGAGTGATTTCTCTCATCTTAGAACCTCAAAGGCAGGTAGACTCTTGAAAAATAAAGTCTGAAAACATTGGTGAATTGTAGGAGGAGTTTCCCTAATTGTTGGTTGGCTAATAAAAATGCCAGGAGCCAATCGTTGGGTGCAAAAGACGGTAGGATTTCCAGGCAGGACAGAAGAGCAGAAGGATACTTTTGAGAGTCAAACCTGACAAGATGGGGAGCAAATAGGAGCTACAGACATGTAGGTTTATCGGGGCACTGATAGTTCTTGGCCTCCGCAGTTTGGCCTGCAGAGGTCAAGGAGGATGAGTCAGAGATTCTTCACCCAGGCTTTGAGTTACCTGGTCAGTTTTAGGATAGAAAGTCTCTATTGTTTTCCTTTCATGAGGTGGCCATCTATGCACCAGACAAGCAGCAAGTGGAGACCAAGACCAGAAGAGCTAGCTTAGGAGCTGAGTGAGGCCGGGTGATCAGGTGATCCTTGGCAGTCTGCATACCAGCCACTGGGTGGTGAATGACCTGTGGAACACAAGAGGTAGCTCCAGGCATTTCCAGGATGGGGGGGGGGGGCAGGTTTGGGTAGATTAACAAGCCAGAACAAGCCAGCCTAGGGAACGAGGCAAGACAACCATTTCTCCGCATCAGGCAAGAAGGGAAGGGCAGCAACTGATTCTAGAGCCTAGCCAGAGCTACCATGGATTTTTTAAAATTACATGCATCAATGAATAATAAATAGAAGACAAGAAAAACTGAATCATTAAACAAAAATGCATGGAGTTAAGAAAAGAAGAGAAGCACAAGTGTTGACTCTGCCCTTAATGTGGTAGTGTCCAGCCATCTACATTTAGCTTCTAGAACATAATGACAGAAGGCTGAAAGTATAGGAACAAAAAAAAATAAAATAAAACACTTAAGATTGTTCACCTTGACGACCAAGACCGCCTCAGGGCAGTCTCACCTGGAGACCAGCAGAGACCCACCAGACTGGAAGCAGGCGACCCGCTGAGAAGTGGAGCCAAGGAGTTCTCGGCCTGCTCCTTGATGTTGGGGGGCAGGGTTGTTTCCTAAAGACTATATATCTTGGCAAAATAATATTAAAGTCAGTCTTGACCGGCAACTGTCGCCTCGACTCAATTTCTCTTTCACCCCCTTCCCGTTACCCCCAGAATTCTCTTCCAGGTATTCTGGTTCGCATGTGGCCGCGGACGGCTACAACAGATGGTTGTGAGCTACTATGTGGTTGCTGCGATTTGAACACAGGACCTCTGGAAGAACAGTTGGTGCTCTTAACCACTGAGCCATCTCTCAGATTTCAGTCCTGGTCACTCTAGGGAACACCAAGCTGTCTAGCTCACTGCAGTCTCCTCATTCCCCAATGCTCACAAAGCACAGAGATGTCAGTATCTTTCCCTTAAGTATGAGTGTAAACAAAGCTATCAGATAAGATATTAAAGCCTCCAATGTGGGAAATACTGAACAAGAAAAAAAGAAAGAACTCAGGAAGAGGAAGAGAGCATGAAGACCAACAAGGAAATTCCATAGAAATATTATCAGGCTTTTTGACAATACATTCCATCATAAAGCGAGGTACAAGTATTACAGGAAAAGATATAGTCTTCAACTGGTACACACACACACACACACACACATATGGTTGTATATAAAATAAAATGTCCTGGACAATACAGTTTGCATCTACTAGAACAATAGATATATTCAGAATAGTGTACTTATGTTGTTTTAACATATGTATCAAAATAAACACTAGAAATCCCCCAGTTAATACTCAAACAGATGAATTAGCATTTGTTTTTCTTATATGTTTGTTAGCAATTTCATTTAAAGATATGAACATTTGTTATATGCTTTAACTACACAATGCTGCTTCCTGAACACAGTATTTTTGACTTGTCATTGTTTATCATGGTTATATGCACGCATGTGTGTGTGCATCCAGAGTAAGATCTGGCCCTGAACCTGAACCTTTGAGTCCACTATACGGACTGGTCGTCAAGCCTCGATGCATAACAAGTACTTTACTGACTGAACTATCTCAACAGACCATGCCTATCATACTCCCCTTTTCACTGTTCCTTACAAAAAAATAAAATAAAATAAAATAAAAATCTGTCCTTAAACTGGAAAGACTTCTAAAATTGCTAATTACAAAACTCCTGCAAATTCTCAGTTTAAGCTTGTCTTCCTTGAGAATGTCTTTTTCCACGAGACGGAATTACAAAGTGTCTTTTCTTCCCTTAGAAGTGTAGTTCCATCTCTTTATTATTTATGTGGTTATGAATTCCTATCACCACCTTGTGACATTTATTCTTTAGTCGTTAAACTTACCTGTCACCAAGATGCTGACTTGCCTGTACTAAGTTATTTCTTAGAAACAGTGTCACCCTTATTGGTACTCAATAAAAACAAGTTATCGGAATTGATTGTAGAAAAAAGGCCAAGACTCTTCAGACCTCAGATCTCAGGAAGTCAGGAGGCCAAAACCAGCAACTTCTGATTGGCACTAATTAGAATTCTACAAGGAGCAGACTGTAAACCCTCAAAGCTTATGTTCTTCATCATATTGAAACCTGATTTTCAGAATCCACATTTCACATTACTTAAAAGTTAATATTAATGTATGAAAATGTAAAAACTAATTTTATGCCTTTAGAATTTGCTGGAAATCAGTTCAGACTAAATAAATAAATAATATTTTCTATTATTTATTTATCTCTGTTCTGCTTTATCAAACATAGAAATGTTATCTGTCTAGAATAATATGAAGAAGCCTTGCTAGATCATGTTAGAAAATCTAGCCACTAACACTACTATCCCACCACTGATCAATTAAAACACCAGCTTTCTATTTGTTCAGCCATATTTTTAATGTAAAACAATGTTCAGGAAAGAAATCACCATGTCTTTAGCACAAGCAGGGAGTCTCAACATGACTATAGGCAGTGAGTTGCTGAAGGATTTGGAGGACCTTCTTAGAATTGCTAGGCCTTGGATTCTTCATCTGCACCAGGGCACCAATGAGAATCATTCACTCACGGCAGTGCCATCGGGAGTGGACATGTTGGCTCATGGAAAAGGCAGGAGACCTGCCAGCCCTACAGAAACATACTGGTACCGGGTATTCATATAATAGTATAACTAGTTGTGGTCCTAATAAAATTAAAAAATGATCCCCGGGCATACATGCAGGGAGTTCATTATAACAATGACCTGTCAGTGCAAATGTGTTCTGCTCTTTCCTGTTAAAACGTTTTAATTTCTTCAGAAAATATTTTACTTTTAAAGCAAATGTTATTTATAGCTATTAACTATCACAGTTAGTAGAAGGTTCTCAACCTGCTTAATGGTGTGAGTCTTTACTACAGTTCCTGAACTTTGGAAACATCAAATCATAAAAAGTCCCAAGGGGCTGATTGTATGGCCTTATGCCCTTTTGATACAGGACACATCAGCTCCTATAAAAGAAAATGTTTCTGCCTCTCACAGGTCAGGTGAGGCAATCTTGTGGTATAAGATGCCTTTCATACTCTGCAGCCTAGGGAAATCCCCACAGCAGGACCTCTGAGACATACAGGTGGCAGGGAGCGAGTTCCTGCTACAGATTGTCACAGAACTTAAGGGATTTACAGTCTGTCATGAATACAGCCAGCACCTGCCACTATGCCACTATGTCCTTTGCTTTCTGCCTGCTGCAATCACAGTCAACAACCCATCTCTTCCCTTATTTATTGGACTGACCATGGATTTTGAACCCTGAAACATTCTTCTTCCTGAGAGTTTGAGTCTCTGGGCACAGCAAAGCAGAGAACATTATCCAGGCTGCTTGAGGACATGTGTGGCATCAAGAGAGTTCTGAAAACAAAGTCTGTCCTCAAGAAAAGTTGTAGTCCTTGGAAAAAACTGAAACGTATATGTTATATAAGTTATATGTAAACAGTGCAAATACTTATACCAAAGTACTTCCACAAGTAATATACAAAGGATCAAACTCTGACTTACCCAAGATGATTCATAGATATTTCTCTATTTTTCATATACCAATGAATTTCACAGTATCTGGGAAAAAGGCATCGGCTACTTCTGATAGTAGAACATACTAGGTTCTTGAAGGATAAAGCATGTGTCATAACAAAATATTTTGCTTATTAAACTGTATGCAAGCAATCTCAGATGAGCATTCTGGGTGGAAAATGGTGCTTTGCTATTTTCTGTTTAAATTTATTTTAGAAGAAACTATCCTTTTTGAATCTTTTTCAGTTTGCTAAATTCAGGTTTTTAAATTCTCATTTCTTATCCTTAAGATTTTGTCTATTTGTGTTCTGAATTTTTTAATCTCCAGTTTTAAAACTCTTTTCATATGAAATGTTTATTAACATTTATTTAGTGTTATCATTTTCTCTTCTCTAGGGAGAAACAATTTGGAAGTGTCACCAGATTAAAACTAGACGTTTGCATTTGTTTTCATCACACACCAATCTGGTGCAGATGTTGCCTAAAGCATCTCAGTTCCTTTGAGGTTTTTCTGGGATTTTCTTCATCACCATGAAGAGTCTAACCCAAAAATCAACTCTGAACAATATGGTTCTTATTGTCACAAAGACTTTGACTTTTGTCTAATAATGTGTATAGGAGTTTCTTTTTTGTTTTGTTTCTGTTTGTTTTAAAGTTAGTAGCAGGCATGGAGGAGTGGTCCAATAGTGTGATTATGTGACTCGTTTCTCTTTCGAATTTCCAAAACTGCTGTTTCCCCAATTTTCACCCTTGGAGACTCCTCCGACCTCTACTGCCAGACGCAGTGACTGACCTTCTGATTCTATTTGACTCCAAGAGCCTTCTTCTCACGTATCCAATACTTGGCTATCCCTGTTCCCTGCCCCTTCCTTCCCTGTTTGCTAAAGTCTGCACAAGCTGGATTTGGATGTTTAAGTTTCCTACAGACCACTTCCCATTTAGAAGTACTTGAAGGGGCACAGTATTTTGTCTCCGGGTTATTCTGTAGGCCTGGTTATAAATATTTTTATTAATTTCTAGGCAGCTATTGTCAGACAGTTTACCTTCTCAAAGTTATCCACTAATTAGGTGCAAATTAAGTACATACCATGCTCTAGTGTTTATGTTTATATTTTTAATTACATATTATATCCCATTATATTGACATATTTCATCAGTTTATAAGGTGTAAAATAATTTTTGTTTGATGGTTATTCTTTTGCAATTTTAGCATATATCTTGTTCTGTTTGCTATAATGAAATGATGTCACTGCACTGACAGCATGGAAATACTAAGAAAGTATATTGAGGGGCAGGAAGAGTCTTTTTGTCTACTCTGGGGAAATGCATTCTGATAAGCCCTTTCTATGTTTCTGTTCTCGATCAAACCCTGGAGTCTTGTGATTATTACAGATGAAAGTAGTAACCATGCCACAGAACAAGAAAAGGCTGCTAGAAAGCAGCAAAGACAATTGTAATGAGAAGCTTTATCTCCTCTTTAATGACACTGAAAGGCAATAAGCCAACTAACAGAACCTCCTGGCCTGAGTGCTCTAGAAAGGCCTGGGAATCTAGATTCTAAATAACTCTTCAGTAAGTGAAGAAACTCAATTCACATGATTCCTAATGAACCTAGTATAGACTTTCAAAATGGTCTGTGACACAGGCGTGTTTGGCTCACACCTATAGTCCCATATTTGAAGAATAAGGTAGAGAGATACAACCACAAGTGTGGAGACAGCCTGGGCCACAGAGAAAGTTTTAGGCCTGCCAGGGACAGATAGTAAACTGTCTCCAAAAAATTAATCCTAGTAATTTCTGTATAGGGTTTCTCTATTACACTGAAGCACTTTATATTGTTGGGTAAATATAACATATATTCAAACATTGCTCACTTATACCTGAAAAATCACTAGCATCAACACCAGCTTTTTCATCTTTCCAAATTTAGCTTCTTTGTAAAACCATACTTTGTAAAATACACAACACACTGGATTATTAGGTTGAGAAAATTGGGGCAGGAGAGAGGTCACAGTGGTTAACTGATGCTCTTCCTGTCATGCAGGAAACCTAAGTTTGGGGCTCCAGACTACACACTAATGTTAGGTAATCTTGGTAGCCCACCTCTAATTCAAGGTCAAAACACAGAGGCAGGGCATCCCAAGAGGAAGCTGACCATGGAGATGGTTGGTCTGTGGGCTCTGGGCGTGACTGAGAGATCATGTTTCGAGAGAGAAGCAGAATAGCTCTGAAGGGTGCTTCCTGCCATCAATATCAGGTTTCCACATGCACACGCAAACACATACACACATGGTCACATACAAGCAAACACTCACATATACACACATGTATTCACATATCCACACACATAAGATATAGTGCTGGATGTTGTACAAGTAAACTGTCTATCATCATAATAAAGCAAGCCAAAAAATTAGTTTTACCTAAAAATTATTTGGTAGCCTCTAAGAGCCTGATCACATAACATTTGGTTCTTATGCCAATTGAACTATATTCTCTCTGAACTGATAATGATTTGATAAATACACTGTTCATTATCAGATGCTGTGTTAGGAAATAAGCCCCATTGATCAAGTTTACTAATAAGACTGGAGCTTTTACTTCTGAATTTTTCTTAGCATTTATATAACGTTTACATAAAATCATGAAACCCATTCTGAGATTTTCTTCTGGTCATCATAGCTTCAAGCTGTCTTCAAATGGTAACATAAAACACTTTGGTATAAATTTTATTATAAATTTCATAGAATAAGAAACAGCTCAGAATGAAAGGCAATGTCTGTCTGAGGACCTTCACCACAGGCATCACAAGCAGCCAGTTGTTGTGTAACAAGACAAAAGGGAAAAGTTCAAAGATTTGTGCTTTCAGGAAGGGACGCAGGGGACAGACAGGAACCAGGTCTCTTGGCAGACTTCATCTGCACTGTATGCAACTGAATATTCCGTACTTCTACAAATCTTTAAAGGGAAAATGAAATGTCATTACACTCAGCTCAAAGTAACTTTTCCATTATACTTAAGTAAAATTTAATTGTGAGAAAACAAAAAAGCCTTGACTCGGAATTTCATGAAATATTCAAAACAAAAGAAAGGCAGAAAAGCTAGCGAGATGAAAGTAGACTTTGCTTCTTCTGAAACTGTGTATTCTCTAAGGTCTTTTAAAAAATTCAGTTGTGTGTCCTCCGAGAAAATTGCGGCTGTGGTGTTTCAAACAGAGTGGACTGAAAGGGTGGAGTGTTCTAATGGAGGCGAGGCGGGCGTTCAGGGGTAATAATGCCTTTCAGAAGTCCGAAGCTCCTCTCTGACCCTGAGGTCCGAGGCTTGCTGAAGCTACTTTATGGCTTGCTTGTTCTAGTATGGATTTCAGATGTTACATTCTAGAAGCCTTAATTGTAAAAACAGGAAAGAAAAGAGCCCTAACACAAAATCTGGACAGGTGTGGTGGCAAAAGCCAAGAATTCCCAATGCTAAGGAGGATGTGGCAGAGTGTTCCAGGGACAGCCTGGATTACGGAGTGAGACTCTACTTCAGAAACTAGTTCAGTAAGTAAACAACTTCTTAAATAGTAGTCAGAATTCCGAATACTGCCAAGCTGTGTCAGGTATGAAGGGTGGCTTTAAACTAGATGCTGTATAATCGTGACAGATCAAAGAGTTAGTTCCCACACCACTTTGTATACTGGCCTCGTGCTGAACACTGAGGCTCCATGTTGAAGATCCCTTGAAGCATGCGCCAATGAAGACTGTGAATTATAACATCAGACACATTTGATAAAGATCACAGGAAAAAGGGTTTTAATCGAACTCTTAGAAAAGCAAGATTCCCATTTTTGAGATGATGCACAAGACAAATGAGCAAGAGGGACAGCCTGCCAAAGGTAAGCAATGGCTTTGCTGCGAGGAGTAATTAGCACTGACCACACTCGAGAGACTGTGTGAGCAATTTAGCTGTGGACTTGTTCCAAAAATCCCTAATGTACAGAAAGTTAGGGACTTCTCTGGCTTTCTTTTATGATAGCTCCTTTTATAATTTCTTTTATAGGGTGGTACAAAATGATAAAGAGGCAAAAAAAAGAAAAGAGCTGTGAACAGAGAATAGGAAATAAAGACAGGAAAGAAAATAATTAGCAGAAGTCATGCCTGCCACAGGGTGGCCACAGCCCACAGGCGATAGCAGCTGAGGCACTAAGGAAAACACTAACTCTCAACAGAGTGGAGAATGGACTCCACAGAACGTGAGTTGGAAGAAGATAATCAGGACATTACCAGCTAGTGTATCGTATCAGCTAGTGTATCGGTGACGTTAAATAGATAAAAGGAAAAGAAGAAAACAGGAGGAAATGAAAACCTCTGAGAAATGATCACCTCACTGCATGTAATTACCACCCCTCCCCACGAACTAGGAAGCTAACCCACAAGCCCAAAGTCCTCAAAGTTAGAAGGATAGAGACTTCATAAGAGGCTAGAACGATTAAGGCAAAGAAAAGTTCATAGGGAAACTGCAGGGAGTTTTCAGTTACAGGTTAAGCAAAGGGATAATAGGGTAGCAACTAACACTCCTTCCTTTTTGTTGCTAGAAACCTCCAAGTGCATTCCTAGTTCTTGCTGCATGATCCTCTACAGTGGTCCTTTGAATTTAAAGTTGTGCTCTTATACACAGGCTGGACTGAGGTCGCAGGCACACATATTAGCAGGTGTAAGGCTCAGTCTTCATGCAGAATCATGCAGATTCCCCAACAACTAGAGCAGCATTCCTGAAGCTGTTCTCTGTCTATGGAATCCTTTCCCCTAAATGGGATGCCTTGTCTAGTCTCAGAGGGAGAGCAGGCTTCTAATCCTGCAGGGACTTGCTGTAGCAGAGTCAGGGAAACTCACAGGGGCTCTATCTTCTTAGAGGAGAAGGGGAGGGAGAAGAGAGGGACTTTGAAGGGTGGGTCAGGAGTGGGGGCAGCAATTTGGATGTAAGATGAATAAATAAATATTTTTTAAAGTATAATATGGATATTGAAATGTAGTGCTCCACAGCTGATGATTTCTGACAGGGGTGCAGAAAGGGAAGCACCAAGTTCTGTTTAAGGGGCAGGCCATTGAGCTTGACCAGGTTCTACTGAGTAGAGGGAAAACCATAGTTAGACTCTTCCCCCCCTCCTTTTTTAAAAGCTTTATTTATTGTATGTGAGTAGACTGTTATTATCTTCAGACACACCAAAAGAGGGCACTGGATCTCATTACAGATGGTTATGAGCCACCATGTGGTTGCTGGGAATTGAACTCAGGACCTCTGGAAGACCAGTCAGTACTCTTAAACTCTGAGCCATCTCTCCAGCCCTAGACTCAGTTTTTGTTTGTTACTTTTGGAGGGCCCTCAAAGATGGGGAGGCAGACAGAGAAGAACAAGAAAATAAGTATAATGCGACATGGGTTGTGAAATTAGCAAAGACTCAATAAAAAAGTATTAATGCAAAATAATAAGTTGGGCTCTCTCTTCTTGCAGGCACAGTGGGAAAGTCCATCAACACCCAGTGCCTGCCTCACAGTAAAACATCTCTACCAAACACATAAATGTATTCTAAATTATGTATATCTCCTTTCCCTAGGAATGTCTGATTTTTTTCTTGACTGTGAAAATGCATCAGAAATAAATATTGAAATAAAGAAAATAATAACCTTTATTTTACTTACATGTTTGTGTTAAGGCATTTTCTTATGTTCACACACATTTTCCTATAAAATTTTAACGGTCCCAAACAGTGTTCAACTCTAACATGATATACTTATGATGCATTAGTAAAATAACCATATATGCTTCTATTTCATAGTATTTAAATCCTTTTATAATAGGACATGAAGATGTTTTGACTGTGTTGTCTTTTCGGTACTATACAAAATGTTTTTGCTGAACAATATTTCATTAAATGGTATGATTATACATAAATGTACATTATATTATGTATATACTATAATTTAATACATGTATTTTCAGCTCTTTTTATACCTACTACTAAGTTATACTTATGAAGATTATGCTAATTTATGTGCATATAATAGAAATTCCAATGCCCAGTTCACTCTTTCAGAGCAACATTGAATATTAATGTTTAAAAAATAGTTTTGACTAGATAGAAAAATGACATCTCATTATCATGTTATTTGCATTTTATAGATCATGTAATGTAAATATGTTTGAATATTTTATTGGTCACATTTATCTCTAATTTCATATGAAAACAATTTCCCCACTGTTTTTTGGCATGTCATTATTTTTATGAAAGAGTACATTTCAGTTTTAAGGTAGGACACTTTTCCTTCCTGTCTTTGATGTCTTTCACTGTAAGTCTTTCTAGGTTATAAGCCACCAGATTTTGTGTTGGTCATGATATCTTTTGTGGGATTACAATTAAATCTTCTAGCATTAAATCTGACACCTGAACTAGATCATGTAAATCATGAAGCCCTGACCTGGCTTCTTAGTTTCCTCAGATAATTAGCTGCCTTTGTTGAGGCCCATTTCTGAGAGATCTGCTTTTCTCTGCTGAGTGAAATGCCATCTTTGTCAGCTTCAGACACCTCTGTCCTAGGTGTTCTGCTATTTGGTGTGTGTCTTTATCAGTTTCTTGACATACACTGCAGTTTCTGGAATAGGTAGAGGAGTCAACCTGAACCGTGAGTTCTTGGAGCCTCTTGTCACTCATTAGAACTGCATTTGGAGAGTTTGAATATCTTGGGACAAGTCACATCCACTGAGATATTTGCAGATAGGTCTATGAACTCAATCTAGCATGTGGGATATAAACAGAATTTGGTGAATGTACTTTATGCCACTGAACAAATACACATCCTTAAAAAGGAAAAGATCCTTTAGAATCTCTGCTGTCCATTAGTAAACAGCACCTCATGAAACTGTAAAGCTTTCTCAAGGTTCTAAAAGAATAATGCCATGGCTATTCCTGCAACTTGACTGCATCTGAAATGAACTACAGTCCAGAAATGAAGGGCACATATGATCCAGACCAAGAGGCGAGAAAATTTAGGCTTCTGACCTGGATCTTGACATGTGGATCTTGAGGCATAGTGGTCAGAAAAGGCTTAGGCGCAGAGAAGGTAGTACCTGCATTCAATTCTGGGAAACTGAGGCAAGCATCTCTCTGAGTTCAAGATTAGCTTGTGACAAAGCAGGTTCCAAATCAAGGTGTGGTGGGATATACCTTTAATCTGGGCCACACATTCTGTTGAAGGGCTATATAAGGACTTAGCAAGAAGGGTCACTCTTCTTTGCCTGCTAGTACTTACTTGCCAGTATATATGTTAGAAGTTACTTCTTCAATTTACAAAGAAGACTAGATGAAACAAGTAGGTTCATGGGAAAGAGCAACTACTAGATTCTTGGACTTTGAATTCACAGCTGCCCACTGCTGGGTTAGTTGCACTATAGACTGTAAATCATCACAATAAATTTCCTTAATAGAGACAGTCCATAAATTCTGAAGCTATAGAGAACCCTGATACAGACACTTTCAATGGGACAAAACAGCCACCTACAGAAAGGGAAAAAATGCCCTCCACTCAGACGGTGAATATCTAAAATATCTAAAGAACTCAGGAAACTAGACATCAACAAACCAAATAATCCAGTAAAAAATGAAGTACATATCTAAACAGCAAATTCTCGACAGAAATAACTTGCTAATGGCTGAAAAGCACTTAAAGAAATGTGCAAGATCCTTAGTCACCAGGGAAATGCAAATCAAGACAACCCTGTGATGCTACCTTACACCTATCAGAATGGCTAAGATCAAAATTTCAAGAGACAGCACATGCTGGCAAGGACGTGGGGCAAGGAAGACACATATCCGTTGCTGGTGGGAGTGTAACGTTGTCCAAGCACTCTGGGAATCAATTTAGCAGCAACTCAGGAAATTTGGAGAGTAGTTCTACCTCAAGGCCCAGATATTCTACTCAAGGGCATGGACCCAAAAGTTGCTCCACCATGCCACCAGGACACCTAATACATTCATAGCAGCCGTATTCATAATAGCCAAAACTGGAAAAAAACACAGATGTCCCTCAATTGAAGAATGGATAAAGAAAATGTGGTGCATTTATACAATGGAGTATTAATCAGCTGTTAAAACAGTGAGACCATGAAATGTGCAGACACATGGATGGAAATAGAAAAATAATAATTCTGAGTGAGGTAACCAGACACAGAAAGGCAAACGCAGTATGATTATTGACTGCATAGCAGTAGAATCATCCTATAATCCATAGACACAGGCGTTCTCACAGAGGAGTGAATGGGAACGAGGTGGAGGAGGTGGAGGTGGAGAGAGGAAGAGGAAACAGATGTTGGGATGTTATATATGAGAGAACTAACTGATAAAGAACTATCCAATAAAAGTTATCATTTAATAATGAAAAACAAGAAAAGCTTTTTGGCCTCCATCCTTCTTTCTGCAGTATGATGCCTGTTCATCAAACACATCGACTTGTGTCTTAATCCCACAAACACACCAGTAATGTCCTTGTAGCTATGCAACTGTTATGAACAGTTTGCCCCATGTGCTTTGACTAAAATGCACACACTTGGTAACAGGATGCCTGGCTTCATATCCAGCCGTGCTTCATGGAGCAGTCGTTCCCCATTTATACTTCTCCCTGTTGTGTTAGGATTCCTTATCTTTTCTCAGAGTCGGACAGCCATCTCTTATGTTGCCAGCCTACCATATCCTTACATTGCTTCTTACATTGCTTGACTACGTTCAAGGAGCCTTTTCCCTGAGTTCATGTGTAGAATCAGAATCATCAATTGTTTGATGGCCATGACTCTACTGCAGTTGTTGATTAAATGCCATCTTACCTAAAGAACGTGTAGAAATTCTTGTGTATCTTGCTATCCTGATCATTTTAGCGAGTTCTATGGTATAAAGGCTCAATAAATATGCAGAGCCAGAACACTGCAGTGTAGCACAGACACTCAGGAGCGCTGGCTTTGAACTCAGAGAGGCCTATGACGGAGTAAAGGTCAACAATGTTATCCTTGCTTGGGTACACCCTAATAAGATTCGGTGTCTTTCTCTATATAATGACATTCAGTCCTCAGGAATATTATTAGAATAAAAAGAGATACAGAAAGGAGACCACTGGAGGGGACTTGACAGCCCACTGCAGTGCCAAGCAGGTGCTTGACAGGTGCAGGTGCTAGCAGTAAGCAAGGCGAGTGTCCACAGCTCTCCTCACATGAGAATGGAAGCTGACCACGGGAAATGTTATATCAACAGAATATTTAAGACTAACTGGAACATGTGATAATATATCTAAGACACATGTAAATACATTTTAAACACTGAAAGTTACTTTTCATATTATCCACAGACACCATCAGAATTCCTTATCTATTAGATTTCTAGATATGGAAATACTGACTTTTTTTCTAGTTCCTTTGTTTGCTATTATTTGAATAAATTATTCAAATTAAATGAATATCTGGATCCATAATTTTTCATAACATTTATTATAAAATGAATAACTTTATACTCCCCGATTTTATAAAAAGTTTAATTAGTTTATTCAACAAAATGCAAGTATCCTTAATTAAATCAGATACCACAGAAAATGATGTAAAATCAGGCTAGTGGCAGTGCTCAATGAATAAATTCTGGTGACTTCAGTTTGCTCAGCAGAATCCACAAGTAAGAGGCAAGACCTGGCTCCCCAAAATTGTTTTCTGACTTCTACCTACAGTGCCATGCATGAGCCTACATGAACACACACACACACACAGAATTAAAAAAAATATTCAGAAAAAAATAGTAGAAACGATTCCATTTGGTTGTTTAGTTACCAGAAATTTGAGTCAATTCCTGATATTAGGTGTCCTGCTCTCACTAATAATGCTTAAAAACAAATACTATGATTTGTGGATTACATTGTTTGATATAGATGTATATAAATTATTTCTTTCTCATTTATATCTAAGCCACTTCAATAATATTTGGCAATATATTTCAAATAAAATTATGTGTACAAGTGCTAATATCCCACTGTCAGGAAGTGGCTGAAGGACCACACTTTACGGCTGGGGAAAGGGCTGCAGGGGTAGCTTTGCCTTTTCTCCGCTATTTGTTCGCTTCCTAGATTTGACCCTCCTTTCTTTCTTCTGACTTCCTTCCTGTGAAAGTTCAACAAAGTCCTCTGTAGACACTACTGCTAGAGATTTGATTTGGAACTTCTTAGACTCCAAAGCTGATTTTTATGCTTAAAAGTTAGCCAGTCTCAGCTATTCTATTATAGCACCAAAAACAGGAAGATAGTAGGAAATAGTCCCGAGTTATTTGCATAAAACTTCTCTTTATTCCCCCCTCAAAAGATCCATTTTCATTCTTGTCTCTAAAGCCTTTCATTATTCACCAGCTTCTCAGAATTTAAACTCGAGTCACCTTAGCATTTAGTAAGAGATATGAACAGTACATAAATAATTCTGATAGGACTGTGAACATGGGGCTGCAACGTAACATAGACTGCTCTTACAGTTAATAACCCTCAGACTCCAAATGCAATGTTAATATTCTGACACAAATAGTTCCAAAGCCTGTCCTAGTTGAGGCATGAGAACCAGCTGCCATCTCTATTCTGGGCTTCTGCTCAAATCCTGCTCATTCTACGTCTTTTATGCAGGTTCCCTGTCTTCCTTCCAAGGGTCCAGGGCCACTTATGTATACTTCTGTTATAACTTAGAGAAGTATTGTATTTTCAAGAACAGACACTATGTTTTAGATCTTTGTGTTCATCAAATAAATTAAAAATAATCTTTTTTTTTTTTGTATATTCTGCCTTTTGAATGGCTGACATTGACTGGGTGGTCAGCTACATAAATTCATGATTTCCAGCCTGAGTTTGAAATAATGAAACAATGAATGAAATGTTATTGTGAGATATCAGAAAGAACAGAGAACTATGGTGATGGTTTAGCCATTTTTAGTTTAATGGTGTGTGTGTGTGTGTGTGTGTGTGTGTGTGTGCTAGCTTTATTCTCTGTGTGATTCTTATTCTCAAGACTCTATTACTAGCTTACTCCCTCATAATCAAGTCATGGTCTGCAGAGCCTATTCGTAGCTCCTATGATGCCTATTTTGCATGTGTGCTCTCACACACTGGAATGCCTACCTCCTCAGCTTAGGTGCTACAACCTGGCTCACTCATGCTACTCTGCTTCACACCTCCCTCTTCCACATACCAAGCTACTTTCTCTGACTACAACATCACCCGTCATAATCATGCATTTCTTTAAATAAATCATACTCATCCTTTATATCTCAGTTTGAATGGCGTCTTGGGACAAAGACACTCAACTGAAAATTCAACGACTGGGAAAGACAGCATTAGTTCCTCCCTGGTTGCTGAAAGTTCAACATCTTGAAGCACTTGACCTCTGCTCACTGAGGCTTTGAATGCATTCATATTTCCACTGCTTCATCCATGTACTGGGGCACCTTTTACATTGTCCTTAAAGGTGCATAACAATGTGTCACTAACATTCTTCAGGCACGAACAAGTAGCATATGTAGTAGCAATAATGTAAACATCAAAGTGGAAAGTGCTTCCTTTATGCATCCTTCCTTACAAGGATGAAGCTGATTTTGAAGGTTTGATTTGTGGTACCTAGTGATCCATAACAATTGTAATTGTAATTAATTCTTATAAAGTTTATGTAAATCTATTGCAGTAGTAGTATACTCCTGAGGATTAGTTGAGTAGAGAAATACCATCACATCATGCTATTCAGAGAGCACTAAAGAACAGGCAGATAAAATGCCATGAAATAAAAATATTACAATAAAAATTATTATAGAAGAAGATCTCATAACATTTGTTTGAATATGTTGCTTGAACATAATGTATTTTGGTAAAACCTAAAAACAAATATCTGTGAAATTGTTCTGAATAAGAATATCTACATGATTGAGTTAGCAAGAATTGTACAAAGTTTTAATTTGTTCTTTATCCTAGGCTATCATCCATCTCACTGTGTAGACAAGGATACCCTTGACCATTTTCTATTGATTTGTTAAGTCTCTGAACCATTGTGTTCAGTTTTATGCTATACTAAAGACATACCACAAGATTTTGCATGAGCTAGGAGAGCCCTTCACAAGCTGAGCTACATTCTCAACCCTACACAAGATGTAGAGTGCAAATACCAGTGTTTAAATGAAGAGTCTTTTATGAAATTCCATATTTTGATATCTGACACAAAAGAATAGTGTCAAAGTGCACAAACATTATAATGTATGGCCAGATGCACATGCCTATGTTTGTGTATGTGATACAGCCCACATTTATGACCAGTGTTGCTATGTAAATATGAAATGCTTCTTACCCCTAAAACACAGTGACCATTTGATCTAAATAAATCAGAAATACTTCCTGCAGAGTTTTAATTCAAAGCAAGATTATATTTCAGATGTGCCTACTCATAACACTCACGCATCGACTGTATTAGTTAGACATCCTAAAAACCCAGTTTTTATTTCTTCTCAGGTAATGTTGTAGTTATGATCTTGAATGTTCCTCAAAGGTCCACTTAAGTTTAGTTCTAAAGATGGGAGCTGAACAGAGATAGGATCTAATGAAGTGTGAGTCTCAGAGGGAGAAATACAGCTCACTGTGTCTCCGGGTTAGAGAGGGAGGTGGACAGCCATACCTGACTCCTTTATTTCTGTCATTTAGTTCTTAGTCTGTGCACAAATCAAGATGAATTACTGCCTTCCTGGGGTCCTGAAGTCAAGGGAACTACAGACCACAAACTGAAGCCTACAAGTTTTTAAGCTGACACAGACATTTCACTTATTGATACATGTATCATATAACTGTATAGCAGAAATGGAAAACTGATCACAACAGTCATTCATTTCTTCAAAATCATATCGGCATACTTGTGTCAGACATAGTGCTGAAAGGTATCAATACTGTGGAAAAGATGGGATATGGCTTCTGCCCTCACTAACTTTCCATTCTACAGAAACAAATTAAGAACAGTCAGGTACTTCCATTCTAGTCTGGTATGTGATACCAAGAAAGCCAGAAATGGAAGAAGATGAAGCTAGAAATTAAGTTTAATTGTATTATGTATTATATTATATTATGTATTACATAATACAATAATATAATACAATATTTTCATATTATAACATAAATATAATATTGTATCATATTAAAATATTATATATTTTAATATATGCAACAACGTCAGTACCATTAAAGGTAAGAAGAAATAAATACTATCTTGAGTAAAGGATAAGTCTTATTTGAAGAAAGAGATAGACATGGAAACAGGTAGAGAGGGAGAGAAGAAGAGGCATGTATCAATATTCTAAACAGAAATGAAGTGACTTATACGCACAAAAGTCTCTGTTGCAAAGATAGAAACATCACGAGGCAGCATGTCAAGGCTGAAGCGATGGGCTGAAGTCAAACCACACTGGGATTTTTAAGCCACTGAAAAGATTTGGATTTCATTCTAAGTATAATGAAAAGCTGCTAAAGGACTAAGCCAACTGGTGGCATGATATGATTTGCATTTTTGAAAGAACATCACTAACCACTATGTAGAGAAAGGATTAGGCAGTGTAAATACAGAAGTCAGGCTAAGAGGCTCTTGCAAAAAATACTGAGGCAAAACAGACGTAAGTGCTTGAGCAGACTGCAAAAGTGATAGGAAATTAATGGGAGAATTCATTTCATACTCTGTCTTGGGGTTTCTATTCCTACACAAAACATAGTGACCAAGAAGCAAGTAGGGGAGCAACGGATTTATTCAGCTTACACTTTGCTGTTCATCATCAAAGGAAGTCAGGACTGGAACTCAAGCAGGTCAGGAAGCAGGAGCTGATGCAGAGGCCATGGAGGGATGTTTCTTCCTGGCTTGCTTCCCCTGGCTTGCTCAGCTTGCTTTCTTTAGAACTCATGACTAACCGCCCAGGGATGGCCCCACCCACAGTGAGCTGTGCCCTTCCCCCTTGATCACTAACTGAGAAATGCCTCACAGCTGGATCTCATGGAGGCATTTCCTCAAGGGAAGCTTCTTTCTTGTGATAAATCCAGCTTGTGTCAACTTGACACACAAAACCAGCCAGTACCTAATCTGCAGGAGAGTCACTAATAAAACCTCTTAATAGGAAGTAAAGGAAGGATAGCCTCTTTCTAGTTTCAACTGTGTAAATGGTGCTGTCATCAGTAGCAGCACGAGTCGGTGTTTCTCAGTTTTCCGAATGCTGTTAGCATAGATCTTACATTGTGGTGACCCAAAACCATAAAATTGTTTTGTTGCTACTCCATAGCTGTAATTTTGCTACTGTAATGAAATTTAATAAAATATCTAATATGTAGAATGAAATTAATTACAGAATTAATAGGATATTGGTATAACAGAAGAACAAACATGTCATCAGGTGTTCACTAAATAATTAATAATTCAATTAATTTACATGGGTGCCTTTACCTACGTTTTAATAGAATTTTGCCATAAGTGTTGTAAGTATGACAATTTATCTCTGCATTACACTTACATTTCATAATTTTGGAAATATATTTTGGAAATATATTCCATATATACATATTCCATATATACATATTCCATATATATATATATACATACATATATACCATATATAATATATATAGTCCATATAGTGGTTATGTTAATGCTAATCTCATCATACAGATATATAAGCAATGTCATTTAATTATCTTTCATCACAGACATACAATACACTTGACTAAAAAAAAATCTAAAATAGTCATAATATGGCTAAGCATACACTGGATAATAAATTACAGTTATTCAAAACTAGGTGCTAAAGGTCACATATGGGACATAACAAACAACAGAATAAATTCGAGGTGCATCCCAATGTAGTTACATTTCCCAGGAATTCTGCATCTCTGTTTGTAGATCTTAAATCACAATAGCTGTTTTTCTCTGCAATTTTAGATTTCTCTCTCTGTGATGACAAGAGGAAGGAGAGAAGCAGTTACATCCCTCAGACATCTGACACTAATATTTCAGATAACTTAATTGTTGATCCTGAGAACATTTTACACACAGCACCTTAATTCTTTAAATATTCTCTTTGGGGTATTTTTGTTTTTATTACATTTCATGGTGAAAAAAAATCCATGTTTAAGGAAGAAAAGTAATTTGTGTACAATCTCACAACTGGCAACCAACAAAGCTAGTCTGGTCTCAAGATCTCCTGAGTCCACACAACTACAAGGAAAGAGGCACGGTATGCTGGCTTTGTCTTCCTCTAAGGAAGTCCCTCTCACCTCCATTTCTTGGAAGAACTGAATTACAGCTGCTTGTCTCTTCTATGACCATGAAAATAATATTTATGTGCAGTGCTCATCTTCCTCGTGTGAACAATTTATATACAGTACTTTCTATTTCCCTATAACGTTAACTTATTTTTTTAATGTTGTTTATGTTGGTGCCAAAATCTCCCAGTGGAATTAATTAACTGATATTTTCTATTGCTTTGCAATATGCAAAGTAATAAATGCCTTCCCAGATTAATAGCTGAAGCAAAACTAAGGTAGTTAATGAGTCTCAAAGCCCGTTTACTGTGAGGAAATACTGATTATTGTTCTTTTACATTCAACCATATAATTAGAGGAAATATAAGAAAAAATATATTTTGGCTCACCTGAAATTGTTAGAAATAATATTTCTTTGAAGTATTCAGTTTATGTAACGTAAGTATATTGATATCCATGCTTAATTGATTTGTAATTTGGAGATATTTATTCATATAGTGTAACATACATTAATAGAATGAATATGTTTGAAAAATAAAGTAAAAGAAACAAAAATTAATCATAATAATGACCTATTAATCACTTATAGAAAGATACTATTTAATATTTCTAGACTCTGGTTAACAAACTACATATATTTTATAATTTAGTTTTTGAAACTCACTGTAGAAGAAACTCAAATGAGAGGCTATTTCTTCATCTGAGTAAAATATTTTGGCATATATGCAAACTCAGATGGCTTTTACATGTGTCCAATACACCTGCTCTAATGTAAAAATTAGGAAGATTCTTGCAAATGAGTTTACTGCCTTGCCATTATCATTTAGCATCAATGATAAAAAACCCAAGAGAATGAAGAGCACCGTGGAAATGCTTTTCAGGATCATCAATTTCTCTAGATAGAGCTACCGAATCTAGGAATTTCATGTCCTTCTAGTCATGTAAATAGAAACAGGCATAATCTCATCACGTACTCAGAAATGAATATGGACACATATGCATGTGCTTTTGATCTACAGCAAAATCAAAACTTTGCACATTATATCAAGTTAATTTGTATAAAAATGTATCACTGAATCTACAAATGTGGCACAATGCATTTATTTTTAAAAAAAAATTCCAGACTATAATTTGTTTATATATCAATATTCATATCAAAATAAGATAAACAGATTGATGGATGCATTGTCAAATATAATTCCATACAATGCCGAAAAGCACATGCACAAATTTGACCAACTTATTTAAATAAAGATTCACAAACCTTCTTAATATCATTGTCAAATCTTCTGTGACATGATTAACGTGGGCACCTTGTTATTACTTTTTAGGCATGTTATTACCGGGTGGAACATTGTTCCTCTTTTCATGATGAAGCCATAGGAAGAACATTTGATCAATCCTACATAATAAATTCAGTTTGCCCATTATGCTTTCTGGCTTCATTGCTTTTGAGAAGAAGCAGTGATCTTCTGATTGCAATAACCTTATTGAATTATTGATTATTTTCTACTTTTAATAATTATTCTTCATTAACTTTCAGACTATTTTATTCCTTTTTACTCGGTTTATAATTTGACAGGTCATTCATCCTCTTTTATTTCCCTTAAAACAAATGTGCTTACCTTATGCTATGTTAAATCACACACGCACACACACACACACACACACACACACACACACACAGAGTCAGTTTATCTAAGATAAATCTACTATGTAAAATGAATGAAATTAAGCAAATAAATTACTGTACAAACATAACGCAGAGAAATTATAAAGGAATGATCTCAGCTTTTCTTTCCTGTACTTTATTTAAGATCACTATAATTTATTTCCAGACTTAAATCATTGCATCATCTGAATACATGCACTAACTTTTCCAGGTCTCAGTGTAATTTTGAATTATTATTCTGATTTGGGTAAATCATTAGTCATTCTTTGGAGGGATTTTAAAGGAAACCCGTCATTTGGTATTGGCGATCCTCTATCACTGGCTCCTTTGTTTATTGTTCATTCATCAGAGTCACTTAGCACCAACCATCTTACTGGGCACTATGCTACAAGCTTGCAAAAGGCTATCAGATGTCCTCGGAGCTCTGAAAATTATGCAGTGGTACAGAAGATCAATAAATCGACTGCTGAGATAAGCTTCAATAGCTTTGCACACACATCCAGGGAGCTCAGAGGAGGGGTTTTGAATCAGACTCTGAGTTAGAAACATTCTCTAGAGGGAGTGAAATTCTGCTGGAATTCATACCTCTAGGGCATGAGTGTCTTGTCTGATCTCAATCTGTAGCATTTACAAAAGAGGGAGTGGCATTCCAAGGCAGGGATACTATAATTCAAAATATTTCAGGCATCTACTTCACACCTTTAACTAGATTAATTAGGTGAAGGCATAGCTATGCTGAACCAAGGACACATTTTACCTTCAGAAAATCCCACATCTTATACTCAATGACATGTTCAATATGATATATTGAATCCATTGTTCTTCAGAATACTACCCGTCCAGTGCTTCTTCACGGACAGCAAAATCCAGCCTTGGTCAGTTGTCTCCAACTACAAAGACTCCTGAATCACTCATCTGGAGAAAATTTTAGCTACGGGCTTGGATAATGTATTGAGTTTTCTGATTCCCCCGAAATCCCAAAGAATAACTGAAACTTACTGTTCATATATTTCACATGTATAAAGTTAAATCGTCTAAAATCTCTTTTAAGAGACTTCTTTCTTTTCCCAAAATGCTTGTTAAAAAAACAAAAGACAAACAAAACAACAATAACAACAAAGAACTGTATATTTGAAAACTGCTAAAAGAAAAGAAAATATTTTAAATGTTGTCTCTTCATTAAAACAAAGTGAAATAGCAGGCACGATAATGACATTCATCAATAATTCCACAAGGTATATATAAAACAGACAAAAAAAATGTAAAAAAAAAAAAAGTGGTGAAAAAAAAAGCCAAACCAAACCAAACCAAACCAAACCAAACCAAACCAAGCCAACAACAAAAGCATTTATCTTCAGGATGATTGGTGAACACTAGTTAATAAATGGATTATCTTAATAGACCAAGACCCCTATATGTTTGTCCAAAACTATCCATTTTTAGGCTGATTATCAAATGAATTAAAAATTAGGTGTCTTTATGAAAAACTATGAAATAAGAAGGTTTTCCTAAGGAAAACATCTGTAAAATATTGTCATAATTTGCTTCTCAGCTGTATTTCAGGCTTCTGAATGCATAGGATCACAGCTGGAAAAATACTTACTAATAGAAATAAATTTGAATAAATATAAAATATTTTACGCTCCTAAATTTAACTCTTTGCTTTTCTTTGCACTTAACACTGAAGTCCAGCTGTGAAATGTGAAATGGTGATACTCAATTCCTTAACATAGGACAATTTGTCTTCATCCTGTTTAAAGTGTTTTGTTTAAGAGAGTTGTATGTGCACAAACAGGTGAACACTATGTTATTTCCAACATTTATTTTTTACTTTAAGTAGTCTGAGAGTTGCCTACAAAAGTAATCTGTGTACAAAAGAAATTTTGGTATGTATTTCTTACATGTTGCTCTATGAATTTTGTTTGGGTAATGGTAATTCTTTTCCTAATGAAAATGTCATTAAATGCTTTAACTATTTCGAAGAGTAAAGATACAAATTAAAATTCAGGCTGTGATTGCATGGTAGGATTATTTATGGAGAGGCTAAGCACACTAAGTGGCTGGCAGTTGTGTGTCTCCTGAGTGTGAGATCTACATCACAATGCACAGAGCCTTTGCACAGGCTCAAAGGCTAAGCTGTCCTCATGGGGCTCTATTTAAGAGTGGCAAGACAGGGTAGCCACTGCTCTTAGAGCAGAGGGTGACAGGTGGTTGCAGCATTGTAGGTGTGATACCTTAGTCCCAAGGAGTCAAGGAAGAGAAAGCATGGATCCACAGACCCTGTTTGTCTGGGCCGCCTTGTCTAATGATGACTCAGAGTACATGGCGGGATGTGAAAAGGTTAAATTAGCCACTATGTCATTTTCTCTAGGGTCTTGAGCATCCAAGAATTCTGGTTCTTGAAGGGAGTCTTGGAAGCCCTGCTGAAGGTACTAAGGGACAGACAGTTTGGTCACTGAGCAGAGAGAACAAAAGAAAGCATGCAGTATTATAGGAAGCTCAAAATGATTGGGTGAGCTGAGTATTTCCTTTTGAATATTACTTTTGGATGGTAAATCCTGAAAATACGTTTTTATGTAAGTAATCGACCGAAGTTCTTTTCTAAAAATTAAGGTAATGATGAGAAGGTCTAAATTTTATATTATGTCTTTTTAAATATTTTATTATTGTTGTCTGTCTTATTACTCATTACATCTTTAAAAGGAATATATATGAACACATTCACATACACACACACAGACATATACACTCACACAATCATATACACTCACACATATACATTTGTATATTACTGCTGTTTAAAGATCTTATTAATCTTTGGTTTTTAGGTGTGTATTTTGAGTACAAATGTGGGTTGTATAGCCAAGAAATCACATCTTACCCAAGCCCTCTCCTAATAAAAAAAAAATTACCTGCTTCATGAATTTAAAGCTAACAAGGGGACAGCAAAATATAGTACTAGAAAAAAGGAAATGAGTTACAAACAAAAAAATGGGAATGTAAGTTGTCAAAGGCATAAGGTCAGAAACAAATTTTAAATTGAACGATGCTGACCGTATATATTTCCCTTGGGGATACTTGTCACATAAGGTCCTTGACATTGCTCAGGACAATACATTTTAAGGTACAAAGATTTATATATATACTGATACATATGTAATATATATGTAATTGTAGTTTTGTGCCTAGGACTGTTCCAATAAATGTTTATTATTCAAATGTTGATGCCAGTTTTTGCATTTTGTGTGTCAAAAATTAAAAGCATGACATTTACTCAGGTATTATAGCTTTCTAGCCAGGTTGATAATGCTAAAACACACATCATATTTTCCTTGTGGATTGGAACTGTCTGAATTAGGCTTCAGAAGAATTGGTACTTTGAATTCTCTGGTCATGGACTGGTAAAATAAAAACTGCTAGAATAATAAAATAAATTATGACACAAAAAAAGACAAACCAAAATATACAGCAGGCACAGGCAGTAAAGAGTCCTCTGTGCTAAAGATATTCTTAAACAGTCATTCTCATCTTCCTGCTCCCTGGGGACCGCACATAAACATTAATGGGATGACTATTTTAGTAGTTCCAGTACAAGAGGTCGGATATAAAATCTAATAAAAATGCCTAAAATAATTCTTATCACTTAGGTGCACCAGGCCAGTAGCCACTACTGAGCTCTGCTCCCAAAACCAGTCCACATATGTAAATGCTGCAAAATCACCCTGAGAAAACAAGATTCAATTACTTCTTCCTAATCTTCAAATTAGGTATTTTCCAAATATTTAGAAAAATAAAGCTTTTTGGGGTAAAAATCTGAGTAATCATAATAAATAATTTTATATAATAAAAGTATATATAAAGGTATTTTACTTATTTAATGTTTATCAATTATATAGAGCATAAAAACACTTTCAATCCATCTGTATAAGTCCATCCAAATATCACAAATCAAGTTCGGCCATACAGCAGAGCTGTGTTTCTACTAACAATTTTACATATAAAATTTCAAATTCTGTATGCATTACTGATCAGTTTCCATTATTCAAACTGGATTTGCATGTGGCCTAATTATTTTATTTTATCTTTCCCACCCAAGAGAAACAACTGATCTATGACCTAATTTAACATATTCTGTAAGTAACTAGCCTGCAGTATTAGGCACAGGTTGCAGCAATTGATAATAGCAGGCCAGAGCCCCAGCAAAAGAAATTAGCTAATGATAAAACAAATCACAATATTAATGATGTAGAAATAGAACAGGGGACATCAGTAGTAATGACTTTTTTTTATTAACTCTTATTGATTATTTTTTATTCAGCTCCCAATAATATTAATGTAAAATTCATGCTTTATTCATCAAAGAATTATTTTTATAATAACATATTGCAGATAACTGTTTTAAATAACTTCCCATATATACACCAGTTTTGAGCATTCGAATACATCCTCAAGACAAAATCCAATTACTGGAAAATACATAAAATTCATTTTGAATCATTTTACTGTGTGAGGGTGTAGTGGAGGGGGAGAGCATGCATGCACACACATAGAAGTTTGATCTGAGACCAAAAGGCGTCATCAAATGCCCCAGCGGGGGAGTTACTGATGAGTGTGAGCCTCCTGATCATGGTGCTGGGAGCTGTACTCTGGTTTTCTGTGAGAGTGGTATGTGCTCTCACTGACTGAACCATTTCCAGCAGGTGGACATTTTTATATTTAATGACAATGTTGTTTCAGTGAAGTTGGGTTGGTGGAGTGTTTGGTAAGGCATGCACTAGACCCTGAGATGAAAACTCACTCTAAATAAACAAACAAACAAACTCAAGCAAATGTTCTCCTTAAAAGCGACAAATCTAAGATTTGTAAAACTTTATTTTTTTTTTTACTTTTTTTCATTCAGACACACACACACACATACAAACACTCTCACACAATTTTATTTTGAGGGGAAAATAGTGTACTTTCTTCATATATGGAAATTAAATTTAATGTGAAGATATTTTACATAGGATTGGATGAATATTTTAAAAATAATGAATTTTTAAAATTTACTGTAGGCATAATGTTTTATATGCTGTGTAATGACAACCCTTGTGTTATTCAAATGCTGATTTGTCTGGCCTCATGCTGTTTCAATACAGACACAGCTTTGTAATGCTTTGACCCACCCAGTATTCCCTACCTCAAGTGTGTGTAATTCTTACCATTTATTCTCTGCCTTGCCAATAATACTGATCACCCAATGGCTGGACAGAACACAAGACGGGAAGTCCACCAGCTAGAAGAAGGGAAGTCCACCAGCTAGAAGAAGGGAAGTCCACCAGCTAGAAGAAGGGAAGTCCACCAGCTAGAAGAAGGGAAGTCCACCAGCTAGAAGAAGGGTGTAATGGAGCTTCAGATCAGCTAGGAGGATGGAAGATTTGAGGCCGTGAAGAATGGGCCTGGGGAGAGACTATGGAAGCACACTGAAGCCATCCAGATCAATAATAATATGCAAGTATGATGGGGTGGGCCTGGGGGAGCCCGAGCAGCATGGGAGGGTAAGACACATTGTTTAACTGCTCAGCTTTTGGGTGCAGTTTGAAATAAGTCCTGGTTTTTCTATGTGGTTATTGGGGACAAGCATAAGATACAGCCTCTAGATCACTTCACTGCTCATATCTGTATTAATGATAATTTATTAACAAAGTACCTGTTCATTATTTTCAAAATACTATGTTTTTCACTCAAGAGGTTAGATATTTCTCTAATGAGAGTGACTTGGAAAGAGAAACTTGATAATTCTTTTTTTTTATAACAGTTCTGAGTAGCTTTGAAATGTCAGGGGGCGTTTTGTAACTTGTTTTATCTGAAATCTGTATAAAAATAAGGAGCACTGGCTTATTTCTTCCTACGAATGAAATATTTCTATCAGGTATCTGTAGCTTTTCATAAACATTTTATGATAAAACCAATTGTTTATGATAATAAAACAATTTTCCAATTATGCAAGGGTAACTGAGACAAACCCAGTTAAGAGCTACTGGCTTCTAAAGTCCATATGAATGGATTCCTGGAGCCTTAGGTAACCTTAGGTAAATGCTGAGGAGTCCTGATGTTATGGCCTGACTCTCACCTGCACAGTGCTCAGAGTCACTTTATCCAGCCTGTGCCTTTCTGCACTCAGTATCAACCCCAGCAGTGATTACAAAATCCTCATTTCCTGAATGATGACTAAAACTATTTACTAGAATGAGGATGATGTAACTAAATTTGGCTGAAGTCCCACATTTATTGTGTAGTGTTCATTTTATTAATTATCGCATGTTTTGTTTTTGTTCTTGTTTGTTTGCTCGGTTTTGTTTTGATTTTACCAGAAGTATAAAATAACACACTGATCTAGAAAACACAGTAGAGTTATGATTTTTCAGCTATTGGGAATGGTTTTGAAAATATAAAGCTCAAAAAATAGATGATAACACTGTTATCTCCAAAAGGATAAAATGGAGTATTTCATGTGAAAAATAATACATGAGATGTGATGTAAAATAATAAAATTTCAATTTATTTGCCAGAAGATACTTTGTGATTGATAGAAAACATGAATTATACTAAGTGTACATCAAGAATTATTGACTGTTGTGCTGCAAGCCCTGTGGTAGATAAATTTGCTCCTTTCACTCACCTCAGTATCTCCTTGCACAAAAGCCTTTAAAGGGCAGCATTCCCAGGGGTAAAGTCAACACATAAAAGGAGACTGCCCAGGAGGATACCCTGGATTTTCTACTGTACAGCTGTAGTCTTAATTCTTTATGCCTCAGTTTCCTCATTGGTTATTGATAAACCAAGGGTTCTGTAATACAAGCAGTGTGCTTAGTGTACTGTTGGGGAGTAGATAAATACTAATGTTTTATTGCATTATTAATATTATTACACAGCCCACAGATGCTCCCCTTGGGATGATTTCCTGCTCCACTTCTTTCCTTTTTTAAAATCCTTAATATATTTCCCTGCCGCTATGATTGAGTACAAACATTTATGCACAGTCATATCAAATCATAACATATCGTGGTGTCAGCCAACAAGCCACTTCCTGAATTTCATGGAGCTCATGCCATTCATCAGTGGATAATTTTGAGTCAAGGTACAGACAGTTAGTGGATTAACCCAGCAACCATCATCAAACATGTAACAGAGAGTTGCTTATTGCTTAGAGTGGGGAAACGATGCATGTTAATCATTGACATTGTAATCTAATCACCAAATGATAAAAAACACAAGGGAAGGAGGCAAAATGGAAGGGCTGGCTGTAATTACATTACTATTCAGCAGCTTGAGGGAGAAGACAGGCAAGTCGCTGTAGTCATTCGTACAATCAGACACTCAATAGAACATTCTAGGACCTTGTCCAAGTTGTGACTGGAAAGCTAGAAGCTTTGCGTTTCAAATCAAGGACAGTTGTTACAGAATTAACTCAGAGGGTTTTGGAGCTCTAACTGGGACTTTAATTTCTATGAACTTAAGATAACAGTCACTCTGAGGTTTAGGTTATTTTGGTGATCATATCCAAGACGTAGGTCAGTAAGCCAGACACATTTTCAAATTTCTGCTCTGCTACTGGCTAAATGACCTGAGTAAATGACTCTTTTTGTTTCATAATATAAAAAACAAGAATCACAAGCCTGGCACCTTTTAGATATTTTCTACATATAGCAAGTGATGACATGAACATACCTGGTATTTGGTAATTAGAGCTATGTTTACATAATGGTGATCATGAAATGCTTAAAAATAAAGAAGAAGCCAAGAATCAAACACTGTACAAAACTGCACTGTTACTCTGGAGATTTGGATAAATAATGTGGGGATTACATCAGCAGAGAGCACACACTGGGTACATACACTGGCTATTGTGATATGGATTCACAGAAAGAGTAAAATGAACAATTAACACATATTGGCCTTATTCAAGAATGTCAAATATAATATGAAATGTCAAACTGCTAACTTTCAGTAATTCGTGGCCTTATAGTATATTCTGTTACTGAATAAAGCAAAATATCGTGTGTATGAACTTTCTACAATTTTCTTCAGTGGTAAAGGGAAAAATCCAGAAAAATGGTGATAACAGGTTTATTTCTACTTGGACTACTAAGTAAGTGCTTGCAAAAATACATTTTACAGCAAGTAGCTTTCTTATTTTTTACTGGAGGCCAGGGAAATATGATTTTGTAAATGAACCTCTAACAGAAGATGAGGAAAAGAAGATGCCAGTCTAGTATCCCTGGGCGCTACAATGATATAACAATAAACATGGTTGAGAGGGCATGGATGAGGCTAGGAGAAACCTCACCTGCTTAGCATTCATGCGTTCAGTCCTCACCACAAAAGAAAAGTTATAATTCAACTTGGAGAAACCCAAATATATTTGTGTGAAAATATAAATTCTAATGTGAAGTACTACCGTTTCTACTCTGAATGCAAACGCTAATAGTTTAGAAGTTCACAGTTTTGGTCATGATTAATTTTGGTATGACGTGTTTTAATTTCAATGTTTAATATAAAAAGTTAAAAATATTTTTAAATATTAAAATAGGGTCTTAATATGTGCAATGTACTAATACAAAGAAACTATAAAAACTTAAAACACTTGAAAATACATAGAAGCACATAAAAACAAGTTTAGATTTATTGTTTGTACAATTCTAAAGCTACAATAAATGAGATTTACTTGAAAAATATCATAATATCTACCCTGACATATATACCGCCAATCCAGTGTTACTGACTTTAGAGATATACTCACTCTAAGTTGATAACCACATATCATACTGAGTAACTGGCTTTGCCTATGTGTGTAGCTACTTTAATCTATACAATAACTACACTTGTTGCCAACTGCTGAGGAGTTAGAGAAGATGACAGACTCAAAGTATCAATATTACTGTCCAGGGAATGACAGCTGTCATTCACTTGTAATCATTTTCCTAGAATATACACATGTATAGTCTATGTGGAGAATAAAAGGAACACTACCACAATGCTAACTCCACTCTACAATGCTAACTCTACTCCACAATGCTAACTCCATTCTGCAGTGCTAACCCACTCGACAGTGCTAACTCCATTCCACAGTGCTAGCTCCACTCCACAGTGCTAGCTCCACTCCACAGTGCTAACCCACTCCACAGTGCTAGCTCCACTCCACAGTGCTAACCCACTCCACAGTGCTAACTCCACTCTACAGTGCTAACTCCACTCTACAGTGCTAACTCCACTCTACAGTGCTAGCTCCACTCCACAGTGCTAACTCCACTCCACAATTCTAACTCTACTCCACTATGCTAGTCCCACTCCACAGTGATAACCCCACTCCACAGTGATAACCCCACTCCACAGTGATAACTCCACTCCACAATTCTAACTCTACTCCAAAGTGCTAGCTCCACTCCACAGTGCTAACTCCACTCCACAATTCTAACTCTACTCCAAAGTGCTAACTCCACTCCACAGTACTAGCTCCACGCCACAGTGCTAGCTCCACTCCACAGTGCTAGCTCCACTCCACAGTGCTAACCCCACTCCACAGTGCTAACTCCACTCCACAATTCTAGCTCCACTCCACAGTGCTAACTCCACTCCACAGTGCTAGCTCCACTCCACAGTGCTAACTCCACTCCACAGTGCTAACTCCACTCCACAGTGCTAGCTCCACTCCACAGTGCTAGCTCCACTCCACAGTGCTAACCCCACATTTTCCTGCAGACTATTTCTCATCTGATAGTCACTTAAATGAAACATCCCACAGGTAGATTTTAACCAACTAGTTAAGGACATGTTCAGTTTGAGTCTTTCAATATGTCCATTAAAACTTCCCAACATCTGCCAGTTTACTATGTATGTACCGTATGGACAATACTATGTATGTATCAGTAAAAGTGCTTCTTGGACTATACCATAAAAGATATAAAGTCAATTATATTTCGTAGGGGAAAGGGCAATTTCTGATAACATTTCTAACATTTGGCATCCTTAACTACATTGAATTAGTATTTAGTAAGTACAATGAAAAGTCATTTAACACTCTTAAATTTGCTTTCTGGTGGTCATAACAATTTCTAATGCAAAATTTGTTATAACTGGTTTCCCAATCAAATATTCTCTAGAAAAGAGCTACATGCAAGGAGTCAGTCCTCAGCTCTGCTTAAAGACTATCATGAGATTCATGTGAAACACTGCACAAAGAAACGTGAATTGTTGCCCAGAGAACTGCAGCTTTGATCTGTGCTTGACAGCTGCGAACGTGAATTTGGATCTTAAAATCTTCCCTCCTACCAACACTGTAATAAATTAGATGTTTTATAAACTCTTCAAACAGCAAAAGAAAAAATCTTAGGAAGATTTTATCTTCCTAAGTTCCTTCTTCCCACAGCCCCACTGGTACTAAAGGATAGCTGTCTCAAAGGAATTACATGTATTCATAAGTATGCAATATAATGTTTTGACACACACTGAAACAGTTGCCATAATCAAGCTAATTAACATATGATACATTTTAGAGTTATCATTTTAGGTGGCTAAGAGTATTTGTATTCTAGTGTCTTTGCAATTTTAATGTAACAGCACACTGTGTTACCCATATGTCTATGACGCCACATATTAGCTCTCCAGATCTCACGACCCCTGCAGAATAGAAGTATGTGCCCTTGATCCTAATTCTAAAGTACCTGGAAGCCAACCATGTTATTGGCTAACAGTAAATGAGGCTGTGGAGTATTTATTATCTGTGCTTGACTTATTCTGCTTAATGTAATGTCCTCAGTGTGTGTGTGTGTGTGTGTGTGTGTGTGTGTGTGTGTGTGTACTTATTCTTTCATTCACATCTCCTATACTGATTTTGTCCATTATTGGACACTTAGATTGCTTACTTACCTTTGTTATTTTTGATAATCCTTTATTAGAAACAAGTGTATATACCTATTCCACACACTGATTTCCCTTGAAAATATACCTAGAAGTGGAATTACTGGATGATATTATATACTTCAAGATGGAATTACTGCATAATATTATATACTTCCAAGGCATATTGTTGGATATTATGATATTACTATATTTAATATTTTAGTCTTCCTCATTTAGCATTCTACAGTGACTATATTGTGTACTCAATTGATGTGGACAAATATTTTTTTTTTAATTTTTTTTTATTCGATATAATTTATTTACATTTCAAATGATTTCCCCTTTTCTAGCCCCCCCCCACTCCCCGAAAGTCCCGCAAACCCCCTTCTCTTCCCCTGTCCTCCCACCCACCCCTTCCCACTTCCCCGTTCTGGTTTTGCTGAATACTGTTTCACTGAGTCTTTCCAGAACCAGGGGCCACTCCTCCTTTCTTCTTGTACCTCATTTGATGTGTGGATTATGATTTGGGTATTCCAGTTTTCTAGGTTAATATCCACTTATTAGTGAGTGCATACCATGATTCACCTTTTGAGTCTGGGTTATCTCACTTAGTATGATATTCTCTAGCTCCATCCATTTGCCTAAGAATTTCATAAATTCATTGTTTCTAATGGCTGAATAGTACTCCATTGTGTAGATATACCACATTTTTTGCATCCACTCTTCTGTTGAGGGATACCTGGGTTCTTTCCAGCATCTGGCAATTACAAATAGGGCTGCTATGAACATAGTAGAACATGTATCCTTATTACATGGTGGGGAGTCTTCTGGGTATATGCCCAGGAGTGGTATAGCAGGATCTTCTGGAAGTAAGGTACCCAGTTTTCGGAGGAACCGCCAGACTGATTTCCAGAGTGGTTGTACCAATTTGCAACCCCACCAGCAGTGGAGGAGTGTTCCTCTTTCTCCACACCCTCTCCAACACCTGCTGTCTCCTGAATTTTTAATCTTAGCCATTCTGACTGGTGTAAGATGAAATCTTAGGGTTGTTTTGATTTGCATTTCCCTAATGACTAATGAAGTTGAGCATTTTTTAAGATGCTTCTCCGCCATCCGAAGTTCTTCAGGTGAGAATTCTTTGTTTAACTCTGTACCCCATTTTTTAATAGGGTTGTTTGGTTTTCTGGAGTCTAACTTCTTGAGTTCTTTATATATATTGGATATTAGCCCTCTATCTGATGTAGGATTGGTGAAGATCTTTTCCCAATTTGTTGGTTGCCGATTTGTCCTCTTGATGGTGTCCTTTGCCTTACAGAAACTTTGTAATTTTATGAGGTCCCATTTGTCAATTCTTGCTCTTAGAGCATACGCTATTGGTGTTCTGTTCAGAAACTTTCTCCCTGTACCGATGTCCTCAAGGGTCTTCCCCAGTTTCTTTTCTATTAGCTTCAGAGTGTCTGGCTTTATGTGGAGGTCCTTGATCCATTTGGATTTGAGCTTAGTACAAGGAGACAAGGATGGATCAATTCGCATTCTTCTGCATGCTGATCTCCAGTTGAACCAGCACCATTTGTTGAAACGGCTATCTTTTTTCCATTGGATGTTTTCAGCCTCTTTGTTGAGGATCAAGTGGCCATAGGTGTGTGGGTTCATTTCTGGATCTTCAATCCTGTTCCATTGATCCTCCTGCCTGTCACTGTACCAATACCATGCAGTTTTTAACACTATTGCTCTGTAGTATTGCTTGAGGTCAGGGATACTGATTCCCCCAGATTTTCTTTTGTTGCTGAGAATAGTTTTAGCTATCCTGGGTTTTTTGTTGTTCCAGATGAATTTTATAATTGCTCTTTCTAACTCTGTGAATAATTGAGTTGGGATTTTGATGGGTATTGCATTGAATCTGTATAGTGCTTTAGGCAAAATGGCCATTTTAACTATATTGATTCTACCGATCCATGAGCATGGGAGGTTTTCCCATTTTTTGAGGTCTTCTTCCATTTCCTTCTTCAGAGTCTTGAAGTTCTTGTCATACAGATCTTTCACATGTTTGGTAAGAGTCACCCCAAGATACTTTATACTGTTTGTGGCTATTGTGAAGGGGGTCATTTCCCTAATTTCTTTCTCAGCCTGCTTATCCTTTGAGTATAGGAAGGCTACTGATTTGCTTGAGTTGAGTTTATAGCCTGCTACTTTGCTGAAGTTGTTTATCAGCTGTAGGAGTTCTCTAGTCACGTTTTTTGGGTCACTTAGGTAGACTATCATATCATCTGCAAATAAAGATAGTTTGACTTCTTCCTTTCCAATTTGTACCGCTTTGATCTCCTTGTGTTGTCTAATTGCCTGAGCTAGTATTACTATATTTAATATTTTAGTCTTCCTCATTTAGCATTCTACAGTGACTATATTGTGTACTCAATTGATGTGGACAAATATTTTTTTATTTATATTTTCACTAACATTTGCCACCTCTGGAATTGAGATTATAATTTAATTACATTATTTCTTCATCTTTTTCCATTCCTCCAACCCTCCCATATACCTCTCTCCACTTCAAATCCATTGCATTTTCTGAAATGAACAGTATTCTCTTAATGTGAACAGCTTCTGATCGAATATCTTTGTGTCATCAAAAGCCTATGAGGTGTCGTTGTGGTTTTAATTGACTATTAGTACCAGGATGGTTAGATTTTCTAGTTCTTCCCAGAGAAACTCACCCCCCCCATTGGTTACAGTTCTCACTTTTGTTTCCCTCAACACACTTGGTCCCTCCTGTTCCCCTCCCCAAATCCTCAGTGAGATATAAGCATTTTCTAATAAAAAAGTGTTCTCTTAACATGAACAGCTAAATGACTGAATGACTGAATGCCCAAGAAATCTCATGAGGTATCCCTCTTTAAGTACCAGGAAGGGGAGCAGGCCATCCTCACTGGAAAGTCTTTCCACACCAGGAAGGTTTACTCATTATAATTGTCTCCCCCAATGTTCTTGTAGTTACAGAACCTCCAACTTCCTTGATGGTTTACTTACTTTGAGTCACTAACTTTAGTATTACTCATGATTAAACACAATGCCACAAGAACTCTCCTTCCTACAAGCCCTTATTTCCAGATATTTCCATTTGACTTACACTACTACAAATCTTCAGCTAGATAATTCTAAAGACCATCCATATTCCTTCCCCAAAGCAAAAGCCTTTATTCTACTTCCTGACACCTTCGACTCCTCACCTAAAAACCTGAGTTCATATTATTCTTTATTCTCTAATTAAATTTCGTTTTTTCTATTAATTCAGCCCTTAATCATATGTTCTTACTGAGCTGGTTTTTCAGGATCTCATGTACACAGACTTGATGAAATAATTGCATTTTCTGAAATGAACAGTATTCTCTTAATGTGAACAGCTTCTGATCGAATGGATAGAGAATACTTGCTAAGCTATTCACATGAGGTCATCCTTATTTAAGTACTATGAGGGGGTGGGGACAATATATCAGAGGACACACGTGCACACACACACACACACACACACACACCTGTAACACAGCACCATGTAGAGCTCAAATTCCTTGAAAGCCTAAACCAATCTGTCCCCAGAGGATGTCCCACACAGCTTATTAAAGTTGTTGTTCATTACTGAATTGTATCCACCGAAAGTCCACAAGTTATATGCTGACGCTATAATCACCAGTACTTCAAAATATGCTTGCAGTTAGACATAAGCCTTCAAAGGCGTCTCATGGACAGGGTCTAACCCAAAATGCCAATCTCGAAAGCGATTGACATCCCAGGACTACATGAGCCCAGAAGAAAAATGGACTTAAGAGACGCAGAAGCTGCAGTCATCTGCAGACACTGGAGGAACCTCAGAGCACTGAAATCTACCAGTGTCATTTCTAATCAGCCCAGGACGTCAGTCTGCAGTTTAACATCTCTGTTGTTGTTGCGATACCCAGGAAAGGTGACATGGCTGGGTATTCTAGGTTTCTCTGTGTAGCACTGGCTGTCCTGGCACTCACTCTGTAGACCAGGCTGGCCTGGAACTCAGAAATCCACCTGGCTCTGCCTCCCTAGTGCTGGGATTAAAGGTGTGCGTCACCACTGCCCGGCTTAAGCTTTCAATTTCCTACTTGGGAGTCCTCCCCTAACAGACAGCGGCTCCCTCCACTGAGCCTCCAGTTTATCATATACAAAACATGAACATCAGCAATGATCTTTCCAGGACTACTCAGCAAACAGATTGTGTGTGCTCTGTCCATAGGAAGAAGTCACATCAAAACTACATGTTATTTTACAACTGTTTTTAGTATTATTGAAGTCTTTGATTACTGAAATTATGTTTTAAGAATGAATTAGTTTTAAAAATGATTATATTACTACTCACATTAGCTTTATAAAGGAACTGGAGGTGGCAGGAAATCATGCAACATGCAAAAAAAAGATATATTTAGGAATTTAACAAATGTTGTAAAGAATGTATCACACTAGTGCTTAGGGAGAAATGATATGGTGAGAGATTTTTTTAAAACTACAAACTGCAAGCAAGAATGACATGATCTGGGTGAGACTGATGTTGACTGGAGTGGGTGATGGCAAACACTCTCGTCAGGAGAGACACCATGTCACAATAATGCCTGCTTCCACGCATTCATCATAAAACAGAGTGAGTCACATTCGTGGTCTCTGTAAGGAATGAAAAGATGCATTTTCTTCTGCGTTTATCTTAAAATAATCTCAGGAGATGGTTTATTGATTTTAAGTCACCAAATCTTCCAGACACTTTAATCCTAAGAGAAAACAAAATGGTTACCAGGGTTTCCATATGCATCCTGACCAAACAGACCAGGATGGCTTTGAACTCACAGAAATGGCCTGCCTCTGTCTCCTGAGTACTAGTCTTGAAGGCATATGCCATCACACCTCGATTAATTAAATGCTTGCTTGGGGGACAAGCTCTGTAGTGGATAGAATGAGACTCCCTTACAGGGGGTACTTGGACAGTAGGTCCAACGTGATGACCTGCTTTTCTCTTTACCTTCTTCCTTTCATCGTTTGCAGCCTACACTGACTATTATTCACTATAGGATAGTTTATGTTTCATTGGGAATCATCAAATTATAATAAAAATGTGGTTCATCTGTGATTATTGATTTTAATTTTAGGCAACACAATAAATGCTAATTAAAAACAACAACAATTAAAAACAAAACCAAAAACCAGTGTAGAAGACTGGACTGTGAGTCCAATATCTGGAAGAATAAAAAGGACATCCAAGATTCAGTCCAATCTGGCTTATGACATGAATACAGGACATGATCTTGTCTCAGCATCCCCTCCCCAACAGACACCTCACACACACACACACACACACACACACACACACACACACACACACAGAGAGAGAGAGAGAGAGAGAGAGAGAGAGAGAGAGAGAAATAATTTACATAGGAAAACTTATATAGTTAAAGTATAGATATGTTTACTGAATGCTAATATTGTAGCAATTGCTCTCAGAAAGTGTTTTCTTGGACACAGTGCATCAATGACTAAGGCTGAACAGACCAGGGCCTTGTTGATGAATGGAAAATAAATCAGTGAGCAATAGAATAACATACACTCTATAAAAGACAAATAACACAGAGCACAAGACTGAGGCTTGTTTTTGTGGCTCTCTAGTAGCCTATGCCTATATGCATCCTAAATAAATAAATAAATATATATATATATATTATATATAATTGTTTCTGAAAATATTTTGCTGTATTACATATTTACACAGTATTATGACATTATATAGAACTTAAATAATGTTTAAGACCAAAGAACCAGTCACAGCCAATTTTTATAGAATACAATGAAACAAATTATGTTCTAAAACTTGGGAGGATTGTACAAACACATACACTATGTAAAACTATTCCCTGATCATAACAATCAGCATCTCAACTCCTATCACCAAAGTAACAAGCAACAGTCCATCAACTAGGAGCCAAGCGTTTACTCTGAGCATAAACAACATGGTGAAGAAAAGTTCTCCTTAACCCACGAGGACGCCACTGTGTGGTGTTTGGAAGGTTCCCTTAGGATTAACTTAGAATATGCTCCTAGTACAATTACAATTTCTTTAAGTATTTTAATGGAATTTCCATGGAATTTTATGGAATTTTATGAATCATAATGATTCACCGTACAGTTAGAAAACCACACCAAACAGTTGTCAAAGATTTAGAAAGCAAGGCATTCTCCTTGAGGTAGGGAAGAAACTCCACCCACCTGAGTGATGAATGGAAAATGCTGTAAGCATACTCCTCATGTCCATCTGTCCTGTTTCACAGATAAGCAGCATTTGTTGTGGTGCTGAAAATGACTGATTCGCAACTACTCGACCATTGAACCCCCACTCTCTTCTTAATCAACTGTCACTAGATGCTTGCGGAACACTGTCCCTATGCATTAGACATTGCTTAAAAAGAAGTATTTATTCTAAAAAAGCTATTATTAAGACATTGTGGTAGCAATTTAATCTAGAGCTTAAAGAGAGGTTTAACAATTTTTATCTAAATGTTTATAGGCTACATAGAGTCTTTAATGCTAGAATACAAAATGCCAGCTCATAAAATAGAAAAGAGGTTCAAATGTCAAGTCTAGAATTATCAGACAAATATGACTGAATAGCATAAATCCTACAGGCTCGGTTCTGAAATCATCCCGAATATATATAAAATTGCTTCTGAAAATATTTTTCTGTATTACATATTTACACAGTACTATGCCATTAAATAATACTTAAATAATATCTAAGACCAACGAACCAGACATTTCTTACAAGGCTAAATAAGGAAGCAACGTCTTTGCTGAACACTTGCTGGGCTCTAGGCCTATGTGTGAATACACGAGCAAATGTGTGAATTCATATAAATTAAAAGTGCACATGAAGGGCTAGAGGGATTGTTCAGCAATTAAGAAAACAATAAAATAATCCCAGGTTTCAGTTTCCGACATCCACATGGTAGCTTATAAGCCTTTATAACAGGCTAGTTCCAGGAACCCAAGGTCTCTCTGGCCTTTGTGTGCTCTGCATACAGATGATACACACACAAACACTCAGGCACACATGTGTACACATAAAATAAATACAACTTTTAAAACTCAGTATAAGTGGACAATGCTAGTAAACACCACGCCAGAAAATAAGAACAACACTACACATTTTTTTCAAAATAACAAAGAGAAAATGATGCATGAACCAAAAAAAGCCACAGTGAGGCATAACGATGTGCAAGCACTGAAATCCTCCTGTCTACGAGCATCAAAACCTGTGGCTTTAAAGTTACGTTAATATCTGTCGAACACATTTCAAAGGCAGAGAGCAACAATGGTAAATAAATGGGCCCCAAGGACTGAGAACTGCAGATGTAACTTGAGGCCAAGTCACGTAAGTATTAGCATGCTAACATTGCTGAAAAGCAACTGCGTCCCAAGCACACCCTTGCAGACACACTTACCATCACAAGGGAAGTTAGCCCTCATCACTTGAAAGATCGGACAGTGGGCGCTCACTGGAGCTTAGCTTAGAATAATGAAACAATTGGATATGACTGACTGAGATCCAATAGCAATATTCTCTTATTAAATTCTTGTTCCATCAAGAGTTTTATTCACAGACACTAAGTCACTTTAATTTCAAACACAGAATTTATTTAATATTTTATAGACTTAAGGCACTTCATTCATTTTACATACCACCTTTAAGTATTAGTTTGGCTATATTTGCTGAATGATGGGTCATATTGGTAGTTGAAATTACAAACGCAAATTAATCCTCAGAATTAATAGAAAATAAGGTGCAATTTTAAACTTCAATTTTATTTCTACTTAGATATTCAAGACTGTCTGACCTTTCTACACTACCATATTCATTCTCCTATATTACCCAGTATCACACAATCTAGAATGGTGAAAAACAAATTAAAAATTAAAAGATAAATGCATTATAGAGCCATGGAGTGACACAAAAGCAACACATTTTACAATTCATGTAAATACTGTACTCACTGTTTGGAAATTGACAAATCCAATAAGTCAATTATTGATCAATATCAACAAAATACCTGTTACCCCATACCCTTTTCAAAAATAGAATTTTAGTCCTTTCATCATATACTCACAAACCACAAAATTTCTCCAAGACCTTACCAGTAGGACGGGATGGCTTTAGGAACACAATATGTCAGCACTATTTTGTTTGAACCTTAAATTTCTTAATTTGGACATGTGTACAATTTTACATGAAAAATGTTGAAGCACTTGTAGTTTTGTTAAGAAAGAAGCAAAATCAATCCTGTTTTGTATGAGCTTTAATTTATCTAAGTTGGAAATTCTTGTGTATTTTAAGTGGCAAACGTTGAAACAGCTACATTTCAATTGAGCAATAAAATTAATTTAGGATAAACTTGCACGTAGTTGAAACTCTTTGCACAAACCTCTCACAGGTATTGATTTTCATATTTATGTATCCTCAGAATACTTTCACTTAAGGGAAATTTATAATCAGTACCAAAAAAAGATAAAAGTAAAATTCTCTTTGTAAAATTAATGAGACTTACATTTAAAAGGCTGCTATTTGAGTATAGCTTCTTGAAAGAAGACCGATCTTCCTTCAGGCAGAGCTTGGGAGGTCTCGGCACCCCACATTTATTTTCTGTTCTCTTATGTCTATTTGTATCTTACAGTTCATGACACTATCATGCTGTTAAAGATGCCTAAACAAGAAAACGTAGACAACTTTGCCGTATCTAATGCTAACACTACAAATTTTTGCCATAAATTTGAAAACCACAAAAAACTTGTAAGAATGAAGCTTTTCAAACTCTTCCACCTAAATGATCAAGATGATGTTCTGAGACCTTGTGACCGCAGTCTGCCCCCAGCCATCATCTCTAGCAGACACAAACTAAGCACTTCCACAGTGTTTACTATCTGAGTCACTACAGTTCTGAAAGCAAGCTTGGTCTATCAACAAACAAAGTGAGTGAGAAGAAACTTAAAAGTGGTATAGACACAAAATTTTACATACATTTATCAATGTACATAACACTACTAAGGAAGATTATTAGCTAGGTCAGTTCACATAGTTTGGAGTTTAAGTACATCTTGATGTATAATTAGAAATACAGTGGCAAGCTATGGCAATAATTGTTTTGTTTTGTTTTGTTTTGTTGCTATTTTCTGGTGCCAGGAGCCGATAATTTACCATAGTGCTAAAAATATATGAAAAAAACTTCAAGTGTCTGAGACAACCAATGAGTACAATCCTTGATGCACAGTTAATACAAACCAATGCCCCAGATCCAACCATTTGCCTAGGAACTTATGGGAAGGGGAACCGGGAAAGGGAAAATCATTTGGAATGTAAACATAGAATGTAGAAAATAAAAAAGAAAGAATAAAATGTAAATAAAGAAAAGAAATAAACCAATGCCCCTATGTATGTGAGTGCATCTGTGTGCATATGATATGTTTGCATATGTACATAGGCTGTGGTGAAGGTATGGAGGGCAGAGAGCAACACAGGTCTGGATCTTTTTCCTATCTTGTTTGAGACAGGCCTCCTTCCTCTATTGTGTTCCAAAATGTACCCCAGGCTAGCTGTCCATGAGAGTTACACACGGATTTTCTGCCTCCGCTCCCTCCCATCTTGTGAGTACACAGATCATAGATTCATGCTATTGTGACTGGCTTTACAAAGGGCAGGGAGTTCTCACTCAAGCTGTCAAGCTTGCGACTCAAGCCCTCTGCTCCTGGATCCATCTTCGCAGCCTCTGTTGCCGTCTCTACTGTCGCCATCAGGCCTGACATACAGACTGTGTAAGTGTCATGTGCCTAGCCTCTTTATGTCGGAGGCTAGACTTCATCATGGAGAAAAGCCCTTTGATGCAAACTTTGGAATGGATTTGAGCAAGCCACAGGAAAACCTTTTAAATCTAATGAAAATGCAGGATGAAGCAAATAAGATTGAAGTAGCAAAGGAGGAGCAGGGAATGGAAGACTCTTGCTTATCTACATTTGTGGGTTTCAAAACAGAAAACAGGTTATGATACACAGAATATGTTCTTTCATTTTCAAATAATTTCTGAAACTAAGGAGTCAATGGGCCCTGGATCTGTATGTAAATTAAATTATTAAATGTATCATTCTATTAATAACACAGTGAAGAAATGACTCTGCAAGACCCTGATCCATTCTCACCAAAACTATTGAATGCCAGGGGTGTGTCCTAAGAGAGAAACCTCTGTCAAGATGTCCATTCCTGGCAACAGCATCATCTCTTTACATGTAGAAACAAATTATGAATGAATTGATTGAAAAAAGGCATATTTGGTAAAGTGGTTACCTTACTTCTAAAGCATAATAACTATCAATGTAAATTTGATATTTCTTAGTCAACTGACCACAGTTTGGGATTACTTCTTAGTACAAAATGAGTTTGAATGGATTTCAATTTATATTCTTAATAAAAAGTGAAAGTTGAAATTGAAACAATCAGAGAGTATTTTAAAAAATCTATCTTGGCTATGCTCTGAAAATGAATAAGACGTCGAAAAGAGTTTAAAATCGTGACATAGCCCTGAGAATTTTCTAAGACCTGAGCCCTGGACTTTGTGAGAGCCACACTGGTTGGTAAGCACATGTAGACCATGTGTATCTGTGCACTTCAAATATAATATAAAACTGAATTTCAAAGACAGAACCAAAAGGACAGGACATGTTTAAAGTAACTTTGTAATGATATACTGTCACAGGGGGTTAATTGGGCTAGATAGAACATGGGAATGAGATCCAACTGTGTCACTTGACTTATTTATCGTGTCTAAGACATTTCAGATCTGGAGGCCTGCTCTGTGACATCCCTTCTCTGTACTGCTGGACTCTAGAACTCATGTCCTGATCGTGTGTTCGCTTCCGTTCCTCTAAGTACTCTTTTTCTTCATTTCATTCTCATCCTGGAATTGTACCACTTTCAAGTTTTGGAACTGTTGCATGTAAGAAATATCAAGAAATTCTGAAATAAAAAGATCACAGATGTGATGGATAAGGTTCTAAAGTAAAATAAATCAGAATAGATATTCATGCTGGGATTCATTAATTAATTTTAATAACTATATAGCAAACATAGTATATAGCAAACTATATAGCATAGTTAAATTGGCAACCCTATTAAAAAGATGAAGAAGTGTTACCTACCTAAAAATAGTTTCATTCATTTTATCCCATCTATACTTTTAGATGCAGAACTTTAAATCTTGAGTATTCTAAATATGCTCCAAAAATTTCTTTTTAAACCTCAGACTATGTATTAAAGCATAAAATGTGTGTTAAATAAAGAAAATGATAAATATTGTAATTCTTTACTCTGAATGTCTCTTCATCATAATTCCACTTTTGCCTTTTGCTTCACAATTTATTCTCAAGTTAGTGACTCAAAAATATTAATGTTTTGTCCTCATCTTCAGCCCTCTAATATTCCTCTTGCCCATCACTGTACAGTTCCTGTGTCACGGACTCTAGAATACCTCATAAAGGGTCCATGAGGTAGGGGGGTGGCTTAAACAGCAAAACCTGGGTGCTGGGAAAGCCTGAGTGCTGGAGTTTGATCCCTGGAAGAGGTGGACAAGATAACTGACTCTACAAAGCTCTGCCCTGACCTCCACAGGCACTGTATGGGATGCACACACACGCCCACCTATGTACAGGAAACACAGTAAGCTGCTGTAGCAGAAAGGCGCTGTGCTCCCCATGTCATGCTCTTAACGGTCTGGAGAACTACGCTGTGACTACGTTTGATTATCAGCTTCCTGAGTCGTCTCATTGCTTCCCAAGTATGTTCTGATCTCAGAAGGTGGACTAGACTTTGCTCTGTTATGTTTTGCAACATTTAAAAATAGACACTGCCTTAGCTATAAAAACAAAACAAAACACCCCCCCCCCCAAATCAAATAAAATCAAAATAAACAAACAAAAAACTTCCTGAATAAATACTACATGAGAAATACTGTGACTACATAGAAAAATTATACAGTACTTTCAAAAGCTGAGTCATTTTTAGTCCTAGTGACAGCACTGTTCATTCTAAACTGTAGAAATATATAGAAATATGTAGACAGTTCATGTGAGACTGTGGGAGCATGTAAACTGTGCAAACTGAGAAATGTCACTAACCCATGCCTCTCTCTTCTGGCTTCTAGAGAAAGCACTGTAGTATATACTCAGGTTTTAGAATTAACATATTTTGGGTTCAGATCTTATAAAGCAACTTCGTCGTTCTGAGACATTTGTTCCCCAGTCCTCTCCTAGATTTGGATTAGGATAAAACAGTCAGGAACAAGATATCTAAGTGTCTTCTTTCCCTGTGGTTCAGACTGTCAGTCAATACATTGACAGGATGGAGATAGAACAGCAACAGGACAAGCAGTCCCATTTCTTTTGGAACCAAGACTTGAGACTAAAACTAACGTGTGAACCACAGTATTAAACAGGTTAGCAAATACGCTGTGCATTTTCATCTAAATTGTTTTTTATGTTTTTGAGAGTTTTGGAGTCCATAATAACTCTAAGGTTATTATGGACTCCAAACAAGAGGAAAGACCTTTCTCTAGAAACTCTAAGTCTGAACCCTAATTTCATCAAGAAAGCACTGAGCTACGCAGCCCACAGTGTGTGTAAATCATGTTATCAAGGGACTGTCGTTCATGAAGTAGGATGGGTTCATGTTTCGAAAAGGTGAGCTGTTTGATGGATTAGTTACTAACTGTTGGGATTTTGCTTTTTAATACAGTTTTATCTATCATAATACTGTGAATTCATATATTTTAACTTATTTTCTGTCTTGTCATTCACTATACTTGTGTTTAATACAAAAATTAATCCCAATTTGGCCCCTGGGATATCTTTCAAACTACTTGATGCTTCCACTCTTATAATGTATTTACCTTCGAGCATTGATTTCTGTTGCTTTCCAGTATGAGGTATCCTAGATTGGTTATCAAGAGATTTCTCTCCCAGAACTGGCCTTCTTAGCTGTGGACTGTTCTCCACGAGCCATGATACATTAGGAGATGTGTCCAGTAGGACAGAAGCATGTGACCTTGATGCTTTCTTCACTATACATGGTTAACAAAAGTATGACATGTGTCTTAAAAACTTCGTAGTGCATTGCAATACTTAGAGATCATCCCTTTTTTTCTTTGTTTAATTTTTTTGGAATAGTGGTACTTGTTTTGGGGTTTGTTCTGTTTTGTTTTATTTACATGTAAAAATTATTTTTATACTTCCAAGAAACATTTCACAGCTCTTCCTGGCAAATTCATGTTACATATATAAAATACACATACACACACAAACACACATCAATTAAATTTTTGAAATATACCTCTTTAAGGTGTTAAAGGTAGTATACTTTAAGGTGGTAAGGTGTTACCACACCAGATCCAGTATGATCAATATCTCATTCACTTGTCCAATTATATTCCCTCTCATTTATTTATGTTTTAAAATTAAGTGATTTTAACCACAGATGCAAGAAAATCTACTTCTTCAATACTTGCATTTCTTTGTGCTCACACTTTACTTCTTTTGATTACACACAATCATGTGCATACACACTCGTGCACACACATACCAACATTCACACACATATACATACATACATACACACTCATGCACATATCTACACATACATACACGCATTCACACACATCTATACACACATGCACACACATCTACATACACAACACATCTACATACATTCACACATACACACTCGCACACATATCTACACGCATGCACACACATCTATACACAAATGCACACACACATCTACATGCACACACATACACATAGGCACACATATGCACACACACATGCACACACACATACAAACACACATACACATGCACACATAATTTTCAATAGTATTTTGTTTTCTAGATTGTACCATTCCCTTTTGGATCACAGAAGAAAAATGCAGGTATTAACCAAACATATGCCTCCTCCTAAATGTCTAGGCAGGTTTGTAATATCTGCCTCTGCCACTGAATATTCTAACTTTCACTTGCACATTGGTTATTTCTTCTTATGTTAATGCTGGGACTTCAAACTAGTGTGATGTACAAATGTACAAGCAATCTCTGATCCTTAAGGATCTCCTTTATATACCATCTCAGCTCTTGTTTTCTAACACCCATTTCCAAGATACTTAGACTCCAATATCAGATGGAAGTTTGTAAGCCTTACTTCACCTTGGCTTTTAAACTACTGACTGTGCGCATGCACACTGTATTGAAAAACCTCCTAGGCCCACTGCTTTCCATTCACTCTGCCCTCGTTCTGCTTTATGTGTCTCATTCCTGAGAAAATCCATTTTCCTAAGCACCAACGAAATTCTTCCATAATAGAAGTTTTTCACACATCTGAAACAGCAATTAAACACAGCACCTTAAAATAACTTTGCAGTTGTATGTGTTTTAGAGTTTTAAGAAACAGATAAAGTAGGCTAAAAAATTGTCACATTCAAATAGGTGTAACAGTGAAAATCAAAGATAAAGATGATGTTGATGGTGAGATGTTGGCAGACAGAGGCAACACTTGTATTTATAGCCTTGTGTTGTGATTGTGGGAATGGGTTGTTTGGTTACCTTGCCCAAAAGCCTCATTTTCCATTCCATACCATCAGAGTTCAGAGGAAAGAGATTCATACTGCTGTAGACTTTAACTCAGCAGCTGTGATTACATATCCAAGCTCTCCACATTCACACATGCCTAGTAAACAAATACTGAGCAATTTCCCCAGGGCTCTACAGAGCAACAATAGACAATGAACAGTCTATTTCATCACAGTATCAGATGACAATCTATGATAGCTCATCAATTTCCCTGTATTTTCTGTACTTAAAGAGTCTTGCACAAATGTGTGCTAACACAGTCCGTTCGTGAGATTCTTTACTAATTCTCCACGTGATACTACTTAGTGTTATTTCCAGCTTAAGTTCTCCCTAAAGACATATACACAGTATTAAAATCTTGCCAAACTATAGTCTCTGTGATGCATCAAGAGTAAACACATAAAAGGTATTTTATAATAAGAAAAGCAATCCAACTCAAAATCTCGTCTACACACAATGTCCATGTATGCAAGCGGTAAGCCAGGGGATGTCATTCAGACTTCCCATATATTCTTTCAACCTTCACCAGCACTGTTAACTCTGGAAACCTATTTATCTTTCAATGTTAACATTCTTCAACATGTAATTCTTCAACATGTAAGACAGGGAACAAATAGATGGGCAGTCATGTTGCACAACATCATGTTGTAAAATAGCCAGAAGTTTGTCCCTTCTGGGTAGCCTTCACAGTGCCTGAAGGTGAAGGTAATACATACATTCATACATATATATGCCTTTACACACAGACACACACACGCACACACACGTGTGTGTGTGTGTATGCTAGAGCAAACTGTTATGAATTAGTCAGTTTTGAACACTGTACACAGCAATAGTAACCAATCAGCCAGAATGAAACCATCAAGATTATAATGCCAAATCTGTTATGGGGATAGTTATGTTCTGATTGGAGTTACTGCCAATACAGCCAAAGACTCCTGCCTAGTGGGGTCCCAGGTCCTAGTGGGAAAGTCTCTTCTGTTGTTTACTAAATGGACATGATATGCCTGTCGAATTCCCTTGTTGATAACTGCATTTTTACTCATGATAGCAATGCCATCATATTTAGTCAAAGATCTTGGCAGTTGTGGTGTTGGTGGCTTTTTGTTTGTTTGTCCCAGTGGACAGTAGTGAGTGCAGAGCTTCCTCACTGGCCAAAGTAAAAAGAATAAACAACTGCCGATTGCTCATCAGCAAATGGCACATTAATGACGCCTCCACAAGCCCTTCAGAGTATGGGGGACATCACAGAAGAGCAGCTAGGAGTAAGAGACGAGGGAAGGGGGATCTGCAGTAACACTGCCTTCCAGTTATCACAGGGCTGGAGGCTTTCACTCAGCAGCTGTGACTACAGCCCTGAGCTCTGCACACGATTGGGACTGTCTACACACTGTCCTGGCAGGGTTCCTCATGTGTTTATATATAGATAATGCTTAATGGGATGGGTAGAAACTTTCTCTATTGGTAAGTCAGTGGTAAGGAGTCTACATTTCTGTAAACAAGCTATTACAGTGTTCCTATTAACAACCTGATGATTTTCATCAGGACGAACACACACACACACACACACAAAAGAGGAAGAAGATTAAGAAAAAGAAGGGACAAAAGAATTGGGCTGGATACAATTGAAATATATTGTGTACATGTATGAAAATTTCACAATGTATATTATTAATATATTATTAATATATGTTAATACGTTTTAAAAAATAAATTTTAGTTTTCTTCTATTTCTTTATCCTTAACATCGAATAAGAAACCAAGAGCCTTTCTCTATCCCTGACTAACAAAATTTCCAGGCTATCCAGGAATGTTATGCATATATATATATATATATATATATATCATATCGTTATCAAAATGTACATAAACATCTTACATCTTATCTACACTCACACAATATATATAAATACAATTAATTTCCAGTGTTAAATTGAGGGAAAAAATAAACTAGTTTACTCCAAATAAAAATAATATTAACTGGCGAGTTTAATTATATTTTACCAAAAATATAGCCTGTATATGAACTAATTTTTTCACTATTATAACTGTGCTTGGTGAGGCACTCCATTGCCCATTTCAGAAAATCAGAAATCAGGACAGTGTTTCCATGCCCTTTATAATTTCCCTCTCAACCTAGACTTTAACATGGTAAGAGAAATAAATCTTGCAGTGTTGAATCCAGGTGTGGACTCCAAGGACATGCCAGAGGACATTCTTCCTCTACAAAGTTCTGACTCTTTCATATCAGAGAACAAAAGGGAAATTAAAGTGAATAAGTATCAGAAAAAACACCAAGACAATCTGAGTCAGATAAAGATTTTAAGTTTCTGAACTGACTAGAAAGTACAATGTAAATTTTCTTAAATACAAATTTAGTACTTAGTCTAACAAAACATAGACAACAAATTCACCAATACTGTGTATCTAACAAAGTTGACAGTAACTGAATTAAATCTATGTCTTATGCAAATAAAATTTTGCAATAAGTGGAAGTCTGTGTCTGAGGTCTTCAGACCCCAGGTGCTGAGTCTGTGACTAGGCGCACAAGTAGAACTGCATCACCTGCCCCAAGATTCTGCTCAGTGATTATTTTCTTTGTGTTGGTGATACAATGAAACCAACTATTTCACTGGCCCTACTGGGAAGGATTATGTTGTTGATGTCAAGTACTAAAAATGTATTAAATCAAAGAACCATGATAAAGTATGAAAATCCAAAAGCATTTTGTATAGTTAACTGGAAAAAACTGACTAAATAAGACAATAAGATGTTAATAACAGTAGTTTGGGGGTAATGAGTGAAGGCGTTTTGTAAACTCGACTCTTTCTTACTTTCTAGGGCCCTATCATCAATAGGAAGAAAACTAATCAGTGCTCCCCAAGTATGTCATAGGACAGTTTATGTTTCTTTATAGTCATGCATTAAGAGTACTAACCAACCATGCTGTTAAACAAACTCATTTTGAGATGCAGTTAATTTTTGTTCTACAACAAACTCTAGAATTCCCTATTATTGTGTAAATAATTCTAAATATCCATTTCATTTGTATTCTACCTCCATAACATAGCTTTAGAAGACCGCAAGTCTCACTGGATTTGATGCACTACCTAATGGCTTACAATATCAGTTACAAAAACATGACCACACCCCACTCAGTGGAAACTCTCAAACACAAGGACATCATCCTTCATAATCAAACCATAACTGTTTTATGTAAGAAATTCATGTTCAGAGGCTAGAGAAATGGCCCAGAGTTTAAAAGCATTGTCTGTTCTTAGACAGGACCAAAGTTCAATTCTCATTTACAAAAGTCTTTATTTCCAGTCCTAGGGCACCTGACACCTGCTACTGGTCTCCATCGGCATCAGACCTTCATACAATGAACAGACACAAATGCAAGCAAAGTGACTGAAAAATACAACAAAGTACTTTTTAAAAAAAATGTATGTTTCATTGGGCTGAGAAAATACAAATTTATGATAGTTAAAATTATTATCATATTTGTTTTATATTGTTATTTTCAATTAAAATATGAGAATTTAATTTAAATATTGTTTGAATAATTAGTTTTTCATAAAAATTAAGACATCCCTTTCTAGCATAGTAACACACCTTCTGTAGTTAAATATATTACTGAATATATCTAGAGTGCTTAAAAGTTTTTCACCAAGTGTGTAACACCAATATAGTGTAGGTAAGTTGACAAATCTCAGGGGAGAAAAAAAAAAAAAACAAATGACCAACCTTACTCTTTAAACATAAAGAGAAATTTTATTGAAAATTATGTTAAGTATGTAAACTTATTTTAAATATATTTGGACAAACCACACACACAGACAGAACACTTAATAAGATTTTGTTTCTCTGCAATGTTTGCGGTTAAAAGAAACTACAAATAAATTCATTAATCCAGTATTTTTAGGAATTGTAAGAGTTTATATTACAGAGAAACATTCTAGGAAATTTAACGAGTGTTTTAGTTTTGTGAAAACTTCATCACAACTTTTTAAGATAGTAGAGGTTAGTTTGTAGCCCAGCAGTCAGTTATTCCCTGTCCTTTTAACTGGCAAATTAAATTTATTCTCTTAAAAAGCTAGTGACAAGTAACCAGTAAGAAAAAAAATGGATGATTAGGTTGATGAGAAGTCTCTTGGGAAGCTGGGTCAGGGAATAAAGCAGGTATTTTCCCATAAGAAGCCAGTAGGCGGTGCCAGCTCTAGTATATTATCTTCCACAGTTTTAAACCCCAAACTGTACAGGAGCCCATCAGTGTTGGGAGCTGCACTGCTCCTGGCTCAGTTAGTGGAGGTATGGATTAGAATGATTTGGAAGTCACAGATAGAAACGTAAAATAAATATTTGATATGATGAAGAGTCAACATTAAATAAATGAAGCATAAGGACACAGAAAACATGGTCTCTGTGCAGAGGGTTCCACTGGAAACTTCCTTCTCTTCACATGACGTCTCTGATTTCAGCTGCTGGTGGAAACAACACAGAACTGTAAATTAGTTGGCCAATCTCAGGAAAGAATACATGAGGTTGGGACAAAACCAGCCTGGTAATGGACAGCCAGGGTCACTCCCTTGCTCTGTCTCCTTTTGTTTTGTTGTGATTTTCAAAGAACTAAAAGTCTTGTCAGCATATGACCAATAAAAAGTATTATCTACACACTTCATTTTAAATGAGCATTTCTATATATGTTCAACAAAGAACATTGTATATTGTGAATGACTTTGGTGAGTATTTTGTTTGCTGTTTGATCCATATGAAAATCCATATTTGAGCAATGAGCTCACAGTACAAAATAAGAAATTTCATATTTTTGTTTAGAGTTAGAATACAAGCTTCAATTTTAGAACTATTCACTTCTAGCCATAGATTGGTGTTTACAGAGAGTAAAACGATCTTCTTCTCACTCAAAACTGCAATGAGACTTCTTAATGAGAAGTTGCCTAGCTACAAAAGAATAAAGGAGTGAACAACCTCATGTGTACACACCTTGCAAGGATTTTAGAGTTATACAGTTGTGGTACACATAACTTCCTTGACATTGCATGGTAAGACTTCCTTTATAGTCTTTCCTTATTACTTCACTGCAAAGCGTCAAACACAAACACTAAACTTTTCACGTCACAAGCTGCACACATAGAAATTCAATAAAACATTCATTTGGAAAATCTACAGAATAAGTTATTCATCCTTTTGCTATAGGTCCTTGTTTTCCAAAGTTTAGCTTTTATTTATTTTAGATAACCTAGAAGAATACTGAATAAGGCAAAAACAACATCATTCCAGTTTTTTTTTTTTATCATAACCCAAACAGTGTACGTAAGAAATAACAGTGTAACAGTGAAGTCACTTAAGGTTGGTAAAGAAAATGAAAGGTTCAGAATCAACCTACTCAACTATGCCTAGTTTCTCTCCAGATTTTAACATTCATTCTATGCCTTTCCTATAGATTTTTTGAGAACTAAATTGTCCCACAGATTCTGTTAATGTGAAAAGTAGAGAAAAGATTTTTTGTTTTTATTGCCAGCCAGTGCATCTCTGAAAAGTACTGCTAGGTTTATGAACACATGCAACAGGGCACTCAAACACTATAGACAGCATTCAACACTAAGTACCTCAGCACTACTATCAGTGGGGAGGGGGCACCTATACAACCAGTGTATCTGGTGAATAAGAAAGAGTCAGCCTATTTTTAAAGAAAGGGTAATTTTGTACCTTGTAGGCGTCGTCTTATTAAACCCAAGTATGCACCAGTACAAGTGACCATTCCCTCTCCTCGGAAGACACCAGCAAGGGTTTAAAACCAACGTGACGCCTCCAGGAAAGCATGAGGGAGACAACAGGGAAGACGTGAAGCCGCCGGAGCTAGCAGAGGCGGTTGGGAAGAACCCACTGCACCGCTCGGCAGGGCGCGGAGGCGAGAGAGCAGCGCTCAGGGACTGCTGCGATCATAGACACCCCGAGCCTGGGCCGCCTGAGCAGCCTCCAGCCCCCGGCAGCCGCGGTCCCCGGTCCCCGCCCCTTCACCCTCCAGCTCCCGCGCCCGGAGGGCCGGATCGGGGGCCCTCGGCTTCCGGCGCTGCGGGTAGCTCGGGCCAACTTGCCGGACCGCCCGCCGTGCCTGGCTCCCCTGCAGCTAAGAGCCACGGGGGTACAGGGGTGGTGTTCGCATCTTCAAAACCATCGCGGCCCGGAGAGCACTTTGGTTCTGGCTCCCGGCGCAGCTTTCCCCATTGCGGGCTCGGACACAGCCTGGAACCGGCGCGCACACGCGCACACACCCTCGCACACGCACACACGCGCGCACACAGACTTCTTGGCCAGCGTTGCCATCACACACCCGGGGAACGCCACCGAGGGGGCCAAGTACCTGCTCTCTGCGAGCTGTTGTGCTGTTCACTTCATCCTCCGTTGACAAGGAAACCAAACCGCACTTCATTTTTTTTTCCAGAAAAACCTTCCACTGCCATCATTTGAAAATTGATTTACGGGGAGGGGAGAAGGAGGAAGAAGGGATAATATAGATATAGATATCAGGATATCTATCGTAAAATTATTCTGTTTTTTTTTTAAATAAAAAAGTCAAATGTGCAAAAGTAATAGTTAATGTAAAGGAGGAAAAAAGCAATTGCTTAAAAATAATCCCTTTAACTAGCTGCAAGAAAAGTTTCATGTTATCAACTGATATCAAAAACAGGAGGGGAAAAAACGAAATATTTCTCACAGGCTTCCAAAAAGGTCAGAAAAATGCAAAATTAATGTCTTTGCTCAGTGGTGCGAATCGAATTGCAAGACGACAAACTTGTGAACACTGCTGGAAAATCCCACCTACACAAAAATGTAATCGGAAAAAGAGTACGTAAAAAAGAGTTAGAAACATGCTTTCTTATCTTTACAAAGGGAAAAAAATAGGCACCATACTTCACAACGCTTTTTCCATAAAACCAGTTGCACATTTTGCTGGACTTGGGAGCCGCTCGCAGAGAGCACCGCTGCCGCGGACTCCCAGACACAGCGCCTTGTCTAGAGAACCATCGCATGCTAGGAAAACTTGATTCAGGAAAAGGCTTAAGACCATGCTCGTCAGCTTTCCCAAATACAAACAATAATCAAAGAAGTGGGAAGAAAAAAAAAAAAGAAGAAGAAAAAAAACAAAAACAAAAAAAAAGGAAAAAAAAAGAATAGGACAAGAATGCCACTGAGAAGGTACTCACCGAGCGGGAGTAAAATGTTGGAATAAAAATGAGATTTAGGAAAATACAGTATGGCGGTGGAAGAAGGAATGAAGCGCGTTTTTTTCTCAGTCTCTGCCTCGGGCACTGACACGTGACTCGGAGCCGGGCGGACTTGCTGGCGGCTGGGGGACCGCGGCTGCTGGGCGACCTCGGAGCCCTCGAAGCCCTCTGAGCCGCTCTGGCGGGCGCGGCAGTGGGAGCCGGGCGAGGCGGCCTCCTCGGCGAGCCGGGACTAGCAGGTGCCGCTCACGCTGGGCTGAGCGCACGCACACGCACACGCAGACGGGCAGGGCGCGGGCTAGCGGGGACCGCGCGGGGCGGGCCGGAGGCGCGCAGCTGCCGCCGCCGCCGCCGCCGCCGCCGGTACTGCCGCTGGTGCTGATGCTGCAGGCGCTCCGCCAAAGAAGAGCAGCTCAGGGATGTTCAGCGGGAGGCATCAGAGGGCACACAACTTGCTGCCCACTGCAAAGTTGCCGCTTGCCACTTCCTTATTATTCGGCTTTCATCTCCAGGTAGTTTCCTACGGAGAGCTCTTGTCCCTCTACCCAAGTTTCACTCTTTAAGCTCGGTTTAACTCGATCATTTTATTCATTTGATCTTGGGGCTCCTGTTTCTTCTAGATTGCTTTGCCTATGTCACTTCCTCCCCCTAGGTCCGTTTTCCACCTTGTGGTTCTCAGAGAACCTGGATTCGATTCGTGTAGTGCTTTGGGGAGAGGGGGGGGGGCGTTGTCACTGCAAAGCCTGCAAAAGCCAATGTCAATCCCTTTGGCTGTCTTGGGGTGTTCCCCATTTGAAAGATTAAAAATGTGTGTGTGTGTGTGTGTGTGTGTGTGTGCGTGTGGTGTGTGTGTGTGTGTGTATATATATATATATATATATATATATATAAAATCTTGAAAAATCCCATCCTAGGTTTGCTTGTTGCATGATCCTGGGCGGGGTTGTCAACGTGGATAATTTATTCTTTCCTGGGCCAGGCATTGTTTGTTTTGTATGCTTGAGCACCAGCTTTGACCTGTCTGGAAGGCTCTGTAGTCCAAGCTCCAGGCAGGGTCTTTCTGACTCCTGCAAGTTGTTTTCTCAGGCTGCAAGTCCAAGGAGAGGAGCGAGGGAGGCAAGTCAATCCATTGTGTGAGTGCTTGCCCGGCAGCAAGCACCTGGCGATGGTCGAGAGGGGGAGATGTGAGCCACTCACTAGAAGGCTGCCAAAGATCATCCAGAAGCCGGGCGGCTGAGCAGTGCTTTGGAAGGTAGAAGGGAAACAGGGAGTTCACCAAGCGTCTGCGGAGGGATGCCTGTCGCTGGAACAAAGATGCCATCAGCCAATCTCTGACTGCTTTGGGATTCTTCTACTGCTGCCTGTTGCAGAATCAGCTTTCTGGGCTCTGCAATGAATTAATTTTTATTCATCTTTCATGCACTATTCTATCAAAACCATTTCTCCACATTGCTTTGAATCTGGATTAAACAATTAATTGCCACGTCTGTATTGTAAAATGGAAATAAATACAGTTTCTAGTCTCTCGTGTTGCTACTCTGATCTTTATGTCACTCTTTCCATCGTTCCTGTTGAAGATAAAATACCTGCTTTGGGAGGAGTCTAACCTGGATAGTTTCAACATTTAAATATACATTCATTACAAAGAGCTCCTGCAGCAAATGCTTCTCCAACATTCTTGGCAAAATTCATTGACCAAATAAAGTATTAAACCACAATTTAAATAAAAGATTTTTAAAATAGCCCTGAAAAAAGTCATTAAGTATTTATCTTGGTAAATTGCCAACTGAACTCATTCTACACACTTTCCAGACAAGATGTGAAACACTGACAGAGACAGATAGGTGCATAGCAGGAGAGTCCAGAACTTCAGGAGCCTTAAGTTCTGTTGAGAAGTTACTGGTTTTTCCTCTGGAAAACTCAGAGCAAATGTGGGTTGTGCTAAGATCTTGTTCATCTTCATTTGTGTTTTGTTTTGTTTTGTTTTGTTTTTAATAGATCCCTTCAAACATAGCTTTTTCCTTCCATGTCTCATGAATTACGCTATTTAAACCTGAGTTTGTTACATTTTCCACAAGAATATCCAGATTAAAATACACTAAAGAGAAGTCAATTCTAATGAACATCTTTTCCCTTAATTTACAGAGATCCTGGACTGTGAGCAACTTCACTTTAAGAATGAGTTTTGGAGCTTCATATCGGTCCAGGCAATGTCTGGGTTTAGAGAGTTATTCAAGAAGAACTTTGAAAAACAAGCTGTTTAGAATTGCACTGCAGTAATGGCCGCCAGCCAATCACAGTGATTGTCAGGCTTTTATTATTCAATAAAATGACTCCCCTTTATGTTTAATGCAGCTCTGTGAGGAGAAGCAAGCCATCAATATCCTCCTTGCACTTCCTCCATTTCTTACATAATTGCAGCCCAGTGCTTAAAATATTCCACTTCTCCTTACTTCCAAGATGGCATTCTTTTAGATTTCACCACCACATTAAGACCAGGAGTAAACCAAGTCAGATCAAAGGAACAGCATTAAAAAGCCAAGTCTGTCATTTAATACTTACAGAGCTCTGTGACAATGGCCTTATTATCCTCATTTCAAATATTTAGACAAACAAAGTCAGAGTTTAAGTCATCTGTGGAAGATTCTATTGCTATTGCACAGGAGCGATGTGGTTGGGCCAGCCTTAAATCTGGTCTTGCAGTCAGAACAAGGTACTTCAAATAGGACATGAAAGAAGTTAATTCTCAAGAGCTGTTGTTTATATCTCTTAACAGACATCTGTTTTTTCTTAAATGTAGTATATCCGAAGAATATTGTGAAACTGAGCTGTACTCAACCCCAATAACAGTCATAGCACATGTAATTTTATTAACATTTTGATTATATAAAACAGAAAAAGAAGGACATACACGTTTGAGATTCATATGAAATACAAAAGTAGCGAAAAGCACAAGTAAAATACACTTTACATGGATAAAATAATGGTTAACGGTTCCCAAGCAAAAGGCACCTAGGCAAACAGAACTCTTCAGAAGATGAGCCTGGTCCATCATGCTCTGTGCATGTCCTCAACAGTTAACCACAGAAGCTTCTGGAGGTTTGAATAGAAAAATGACTTCCCTAATTCTGCTCTAAAGTCATTCATGTAGAACATGCAAATATGAAGTATACTAAATTTAAGATGAGACCACTAAACGATGATGCTAGAGGAAAAGTCTATTTTGAAATCTGTGCTGTGCAATTTCAACATTTTTTGTTAGAAGATATTCAAGACATATGAAATATTTATGGGCACTAACATATGAATGTAGACAGTTGGAAATTATCTACCCAGTGCCCTTAAATCACTTTTTTGAAAAAAACTCATTACGGGTTCTGTTCCTTCTAGTCAACATTTGTTCCAAGTTTTGATGGTGTTGTTCTGTGCTTTGGCATATTCCTACCTGAAGGAACTACAATGCCAGTAGCAAGACATTTCATCGTAAGATGTGTATCAATTACCCCAGATGACCAAGTGACATGTAAAAACACATAATGCAGCATGAACAAACCAGCACAGAAAGAAATGGCAAGATTTATGTGTGACTTGGTTCTAAATATCATTCTCTGCACATCAAAAAGTTTATAGACTCCAAAGACATTCAGAAAGATATGTAGGAAAATAAACCAAATTGTTGTAATTTATGTATTTACATATTAAATGAAGAAGTATGTTTATTGCTAAGAAAGTGCATGTAAAAATTATTATATTTACTAATGTTATTTCCTAAATACATTTACTTTAATGGAATCATTTGAGTGGAATTCTATGATAAAAATTACCTGTGCACTAGAAATATGTGCACAAAAATGACTTCTTCATGAATACACTTGAGAGAGAGCGGAACAAGTCCAGTTCTATGTTATTACTCATTGATTACTGACTTGTCAGTCATCCCTTTAATGTGGATGTAAGATGTGTCACTTTATATATTTAGAAACTGGGAATTTTTCCAAGATAATTCTTTAGATTATTTTCCAATGAAAATGAAAATGTGACTGTCTGCGAGCTAAACATAGGCATATGAAAAAGTTCTAAATGCTAAGAATATTAAGCTAATTTAAAAAGGCTTTTAATACAAATTAAGATAAGCAAATGAGAGGCCTTCAGGGATCAAAGACATAGGGGAATTTACATGAGGAGAAACAGAATATGATTGAGAAAGCTCATTACGAAAACCACCCACCACTCAATATGTTTTTTTTTTGATGCTTTATGTATTTGATATCAAGAAATGCTATGGACCGGGGTTTAGGTGGTGCCTACCCTTAATCCTACCATTGGAAGGTAAAGGCAGGTGGATCTTTGTGTGTTTGAGGCCCAGTCTAAATAGGAAATTCAAGGACAGCCTAGACTATATAGAGGCACCCTGTCTCAAAATAAAAGAGGCAGAGGGAAAGAGAGACCAAGAGGGGGTGGGTAATGTAGGGAGGGAGAACAGGAGTGGGCCTTTATAATCAGAAACAGATGCTCTGCAAGACTTTCAGTAAGACTGTCTAACTGCTGGCTACAGGAAGGAACCATCCTCCTTTGTTGAGAGGGCTACAGACTCTGTAATAAGCATGCCACCTTCTGAGACAATAGTGAAAAAAAATTCAGAGAAAGTAAAGGTTGTGAGAGAAAAGAAAGATTTCCTTAACACCAGTGATATTGCCAAATATATCCAATACAGTCTTAGTCTTAGTGGTAAATTCTAGTAAAGAAATCTCGTTAATTGTGTACTTCCTTTGAAATTAGCACATTCAAGGCAGGAGAGAAAACCGGTGAAGGCTTGGGAAGTTCATAGCTTAATGGTCAACAGCATGATAGTTAAGCTTTATCACCAACCACTTCACCCTAAAGATGAAGAAAGTGAGACTCAGTGGAGGAAACAAAAAAGGTCCTAGGAGTCAGAACATGATGGAGCTCAAACTCACTTCTACATGGTAGTATAATCTGGTGGTTAGCTCAATATACTTGACCTGATCCTTAATATCTGGCAAATTCACATTACTCTCCATGTGCTTCAATTTTCTTATCCAGTACACAGAGAAATCATGACCCCCACTGAGTGCTATGGATTTAGGAACTTCAACAGTGCCAGGCATAGACTAGGCTTCCTTTATTTTTATCTGAGTCATGCTGTCTTATTCTGTTTCACACACGAGGAACTAAATCACCCTAATCAGGAGCTGTTTGGAGTCGAGTAAGGCTTTCTGGACAGCTTCTGTTCTTTGAAAGCACCTGAGCAAACAGGTAAATAGCCTGTGTCTTTGGACTGAAGAGCACAGTGAATGCTGGAGTGTACCTATGATGATGAAAGGGAGGAAATGGGTGGGGGGGGGGGGTTGGAGGGGAGTATAGACAGGCAGAATGAGAAAAGGGGGAACACAAGACTAAGAGACTAAAATCCTCCCCAGAACACCTAAAAAATGTAAGACAAGAAGAAACACTGGACAGATCTGGGTCACACAGATGAGTCCTAAACAGACATGTGACGAAAATATCTTAGAAAAACATTCAGACTGTACAGTGTGGTGCTTCCGTGAGTCTGAACACTGCCTAAAATTTCCACAGCACATATCTGCCTCAAGTTAACACAACTCTACCTCAAGAATGAACATTTACTTTAAGAATAAAGCTAGAATTATCTTCATTTGTGTCTAAAATTAGATAGATTCGCTGTTCTAAGCAACGCAGTCTAATATTGCAGAATTAGTTTTATTCTAGAAGAGAAATCTTAAAAACTGATCTTTTTCCTGATCTTTTCCAAGGTCTTAGAAAAATGATATTGATATCTTGTAAGGCACAATATATTGTAGTAATTCCCCACCTGTTGTGTTCCTCTTGATTACTCATTTTAACTTAATAATTTTGATTTAGATTTTTGCCTAAATCTAATTTAGAGATGTGAATTTAGAGATGACTCAGGTTTCAAATATCAGCATTGACTTAATAAAATTATAGAATGTTTCGTTTGTGAGTAAAGGATAACCCATTTGTCCATAGATTCTAGCATCCAAGAGATGCATCCCAGAATCAGTTCATTGTTCTCATGTTTGTGTGCCCATGAAGCAGAGGCCCTATTACTTTCACAGAATTTAATATATGGGTGATTTTTATTAATTTGTACCTTATATCTTAAAAATAAAATTTCCTTTTCATGGATTTAAATTAAGGAATTTTCAAAAGCTGCATAAAGATATAAAACAACTTTATGATACCATACAATAATATGTTCTGCAAGGATTTGTCAATAGAACTGGCTACTTAAATAAATGACACTTGTACATTCACAGCTTTTATATGAATACAAGAAACAAACTTTGGGTGAATTGAAATAATATTTTAACTCTGCGTTGTGGTATGCACATATATGTAACTTGCCCTTCTTTTTGCTGATTTCATTGAAACCTATTTGATTTGTATATAGGCTTTTGTGTTTCATATTCTTAATTTCTTCTAATATTCTCTATTCAATTTATTCTCTCTGAGAATTCAAATCATATCAGTTTTTCCATATGTACTTAGAGTATGTTTGCATTTGGGAAGATGACATGCTAACACATTTTCTCCTGTACTTCTGCTTTCATTTGATCAGCTGTAAAGTATTTTTAATAGTATATTTGAATATATAATCAGTAAAAAATAATAATAAGTATAGTTGGAGATATATATGCATATATGTATACACACAAATATATATATATCTTTATTCCAATTTGTCAATATCTGAGATCACAGAACTTGGTGTTTAGCTTCAAAACAGTAAATTATTTGTTGTTTTATTAATGTAAATCTCCAGAGAAACCCAGAGCAGAGATCAAACACAGGCTTTCCAAATAAAATATAATGAACTACTTGCAGGGCCTTTGGCAAAATAAAAAGAATATTTCAGACACTAAATATATAAGTATACACCCACCCCTGCCCAGCTTCATGTTCCACTAAAGCATGCCTCCATTTGTTACAAGTACTCATTCATGTGTGAGTATTATTGTTTGAAATGTACCTTTTCACAAACAAACGATACACTTCAATACTTTTTGGTTTTCCAAAAGTTTCAAATTCATACATGTATATTGAAAAACCATATATACATATATATTTATAACTGCACATGATGATGTTTTATTAATTGACCCCAAATCAGTAATGTTGAGGTTCCAAAACTTAACAATAACACTTATATTATAAAATGGTTCAATTTTGAAACTGAAACACTTTTCTTACAAGTAAATATCATCTGTGATTATTGTTGTTCATAATGCAATCAAAAAGATATCACAATACATAGCTAAAATAAGTTAAAAGCTTTTATTATAGCATATTAAATTCAAGATAATAAACAGAAAACATCTGGGGATTTAACTGAAAGTAATGTTCTTGATTCAAAAACAAGACTGCTTTCTACAGAACTGGCCCTTTCACAGGTTCAAGCAGTTCATAGATGGGGCAAATGTTGGATCTGGGCTTGAGTGGTGACTGAGTTAGCTGGTCAGTCTGAGCTATCCTGTGTCCACACCACCAGGGCCAGTTCTCCAGTCCTGGTAAAGGGCAGGGCCAGTTCACCCATTGACACAATCAGCAAAGGGGTTGTGGGGCAGCCGTTCATCAAAATGACATCAGCATGGCTACTGGTGGTGGCCTGGACCAGGGGCATCTGCTTGGCCTTTGGTGGTAACCTGGGCCGCAGACATTAACAGAGGTCTTTGCTACTGCATACCCAGATGCATTGGCAGCAGCATGGGCCAGAACCTCACAATGGCCTTGGGTGACAGGACAGGGTGTTCATATCAAGCTGTTCCTAATCACCCCCATGTCTCCGGTTCCATCTCTTTATTGTGTATACACCATTTGATTCCTCTTCACTCCCATCTCTCCACCACTCACTTGCTCATTTAGTAGTGCCCAGGAATCAGCGTGTCTTGCATCCTGCATGATAGTCATAAAGACAGGCTGGGGTTACAGTGTGATGTTTCAATGTATATATTATAGAATTACCATATCAATAAAATCAATACTGATTTTATATAGAATCACAATTTTAAGGATTTGCCTAAGTGTTAAGCTCAATATATCACTTAAATTATCCAAATCCATGTTACCATTAAGTGGCATCCATTAATGTCTTTTGGGGGATATACAGCTACTGTACTGAGGTTCAATTTGGCCTTACCTATGCTAAGAAAAATAGTCTTGGGCATTTGAGAGTGCTGTACTCTATCCTTTAGTCATATTACCACTTCTTGTATTTATACAGGGGTTCTGCCCAATAGCATAGAACAATACTGTGAAGCTTTGAAAAACACGTTTTTATTTATAAAAGCACATAACATGTTTTGATTATATTCATCTCCCAATTACCCCTCTTCAATCTTCCTAAAGCTCTGCTATGTCCTCCTCTAACCTCTTGGTTTTTTTATATTTTTCATGACCCACTGAGCCCGATTAGCTTTACCTGTGTGAGTTTATAGCTCCATCCACTGAAGCATAGACTACCTGCTGAGGGCCACCATCCTGGGGATCACTATGGGGGTCATAACCCTCTCACAGAGGTCATTTAAGACCACCAGTAAACATAGATATTTACACTGCAACCAATAACAGCAGCAAACTTACAGTAATGAGGTAGAAACAAAAATAACTTTACAGTTGGGGTCACCACAACATGAGGAACTGTCTTAAAATGCCACAGAAGCAGACAGATTGAAAAACATTGCTTTGGATGGAGGAGAAGGAGGGGGAAAGCAGTATAATAATAATCTCAAGAAAATCAAAGTATATAAAGAATGAGTTTTCTTCTTCCAGAAGCCATTAGCTACTAATAGCGCTTCAGCAAGCCATGGGGCCTTGAGAGCTGGAGCTTCTTGCCAAGCCTTGCCTTCATATTGACTAGCTCAGTCTTGTGCCAGCAAAGATAATGTGAGTTCATGTGTACACCAGCTGTGTCATCTCCAGATGACACTCGTTCATAGAAGGTGCCCCCAGCCTCGGGTTCTAACAATCTGATGATCTCTCAGCCATGCTGGAGAATAGTCAGATGTCCTATTTAGCTCTACTGGGTACCTTTACCTCTCTTAATCTTTGTACTTAGACTAGATCCTTTCACTACAAAAAGAAGCCCCTCAAATAAAGGCTGAGAGCTGCACTAATATATGGGCATGGAGGTAAGTATTTAAAGTTTGGATCATGCCTATTTAGCAAAATAATAGAAGCAGATTCTCTGATAGAGACTGTAATATCGTTAGCTATGGTTGTTTGGCCAGACAGGAGCTTTCCTTGTGTAGAGCAGGCCTTAAGTTTAATCAGTATATTGCTGGTTATTCACAATTTTCGTACTGTTATTGCATGAATAGGTACATCTCCCAAAGCTGATTGTTATCATAGCTTTCAAGTCCTCAGCTGGTTTATGCTGTTGGTGACTTTTCTCCTCAATCAACCTGCTCAGATCTTTCTCCTACTGTGAAAGCCATCCAGCAAGGAAGAAGCATCCAGGTCAGTTGTAATCTTGATTGTTCTACATCATGTGACTAAAGTATATTCAGTGATATGCTCTTACTGTCAGATAACTTATAAAATTATATGGTTTCGTAATTATTACCAATTCTATTTATTTATTCACATATTTCTTTCTTTCTTTCCTGATGTGGGAACGGTCGAAGAACTGAGAGCTTTGCTGCCGACATGAAATGTTTTATATACAATTCATTCAGTGCTGCAAATACAAGAAGGAGGCAATTACTCTGACCAGTGCCTGCCTCTAGAGAAAGGGAGCTTTTTCCCAGCCATGTGCCTGTTGGGAGTTCTAAGTATGCTTCATATCTTAGTATGATTCACACGTGTTTTATTTCTACACAAAATGCTCTTTCTTTCATTCCTCTCTGCCTTCATTTGTCTATCACCTCACAACATAAGATCTTGAGTCCCACAGTAAAGCTAGAATTTGTGGATTATTCTAATGTTTTGAAATGGAAGATGAAGAATGAAGAAAGAATGTGGGTAGAGAGAGGCGGGCAAGTGAAGAAGGAAGCTGGTGTTTGACAGACTCCAAAGACAACCTCTACTGCATAATTGGATATACCCGGCATTCCCAGAGTGGATCCAGAAAAGGGCTACTAAACTTATAAGCATATGGCATAGTTACTATTATTATCCTCATTTCATGGGAGAATGATACATTCTCCCATGCATCACTCCACAGTTAAGCTCCATCTGTAGTGAGGTGTCAAGCTCTTTGTTCCCTTCCCAAGATAACAACACCGAAAAAGAATGCAAGGGGTTTCTAGAAGATAATGAAAACTAGGACTTGTTCTGGAGAGACAAATATTGCTTTCCTGAACATTGTTGCTGGGGGATCAAGGGAGAGAAAATATTTTAGGATAAGGCAGACGATGCAGGAAAAAAACTACAAGGATGATGCTAAAAATATCTGATGGGTGGAAAGTTCATCTAAGGACATTTGTGGCTATGGAGAAATATTATTACCTCTGGTATGCTTACTGGAATACACAACAAGTGTGGCTGAGGGGACAGCTGAAATGACTTAGGGTCCGATTTTGGAAGTTCAGGGAGAAGATAATTTGATGTCACATGCTGCCTAGAAAAAGAAAAGAATTATTACTTCAAAATTAAGAGGTTTTGGTCACAATTCGATGTCGTAACATGCTTGAAGAAGTTACTAAGTTGGTTTGGGGACACATTGTGTTAGTAGTGACAGGAAGATATACAAAGAGAATTGCTTGGTTGGTAATAAGAACTTAACTAATTTCCCAGTTGTCCTTTAAGAGTCTTGAGAGCAATTGGCATAGATTTTGTGAGTTGAAAGTGTTTTGGATGGATGAGCTCTGCAGAGGAGTTACCTGGAGGGAGCACAGGGCCTAATGTAGCCTGAGTCCAGAATTAAGGAAGAAAGGGATCAGGGGGAGAAGAAGAAATGTAATGAGTTCTCAGAGAGTTGAAGTCCAGGTCACACATATGTCAAGGGACTTTTATTTAGAATGTGATCAGTGATCAGACTCACTAGAAAAATTCCATTATCATGTTTCCCTGAGTATATCAAGCACAGTTTCACATGAACATATTTATATATGTGTATATATATATATATATATATATATATATTCTTGAAAGAATATATATAAATTCTTGAAATATATATATTCTTGAAAAGGTTTTGCTAAATAAATATAAAATATATCATTTTGAAACTGTATATATATATTTGAAATGGTTTTGCTAAATAAATATAAAATATATCATTTTGAAACTATCTTAAAATTTTAAAATATTATCTTATTGATACTTAAAGACTTTCATTTATAATTTGTAAATATTTTGTCATCCTACAAGAGAGTTGTGTCCTTCATATAAATTCAGTTTATGCGAAGCAAAAGGAAGCTGCAGGATTTGAGAACTTAGGTTATATTAATAAATTAATAAATTATTCAGGGCATCAATAGTTGGAAATACTGAGGTCAGAAGCATGATCTGCATGGTTTATTTCTTCCATTTACTGCTCTGCAAATATCTAGGATTAATACAGGAATAAATGCAGATATCTGCTACATGAACAGTTAATATCATCTACATTTATAATGTGGGCAGGAATAAGGAATTGTAATTATCAAGAAGCATTTTAAAAAAGGTTCAGGAAGAATTAGCCATAAGGAAGATACTACAAAGATGCTTATGAAAGCTATGGAGTTGTCCCTTGTGATGGGCTTTGTCAGGCAGAACTAATTATCTATGGATGATAAGAGAAAATATGGTGAAAAACAGCAGTCATTTCCCATGGCGGGAGTATCCATTTAAAACCCAACAACTCCCTGAACCATGAGATAATTGAAACAGTACCAAAGCCAGCGTGAATAACAAGGCATGCACTGTCTTTCTTAGAAAGTAACACGGGCTGCTTGAAAAATTAACTTCAACTGGATTCCCGAAAAATAACATTTTGCCTAGTTTGGTGGTATATAGTTATAAAAGCAGCACCTGGGAGGGAGGTTCCAGGCTTGCTTGTGATACTGAATAAGAGCTCATTTCAAGGGATAAACAAAACAAACAAAACAAATAAAACAAAACAATAAAAGTAACAAGAAAGAGTAAATACTATTTCTAATTGATCCAGTTCATTCAATAAGAATAAAAAAAGGACTGCTAAGTAATTCAAAGTAGAAACTTAACTTATCAATATTTGCACATAGTAAAATCATGTCTCTAAAATTTTTAGTACTAACATAAAATAAGCATTAAGGCATTTAATAGTGCTTTGGGTACACAGTCAGCAGTCAAAACTAAGATTTGTTTAGACCAGTGACTATTTATTTTGAATTAAAAGAGATAACATGTAGGATGGTTTAATATTCTAACAAAACGTAAAGCTCTATCAAAATCAGATGCCTTTTGCGCCTCGGCTTCAGTTAAAAGCAGTAGCAATGACTCCTGAGGCTTTGCTGCAATTCCCTGTAACGCCTTCTCTACTTCCCAAACAGGGGCACATCTCGACATGTCAGACATGTGAGGTTTTGTGATGTTTATACTGTGGTTCCTACTATGTTAGCACCAAAATCATTGCTTCCCGGTAGAAAAAAGTTTGATATGTAAGAACAAATTGGATAGAGACTGTGTTTACTATCATTTGAGGAAGGCAGGGATCAAGAACTATAATAGTACCACTTGATATTTACCTATCAAATTAAGAGATAATAATCAAAAAATTGCAGGATATAAAAGGAAAGAAAAGTAAAAAAATTCAAAAATACAATAAACATTGTTTGAAATCAAAGAGAATAGGAATTAGTATGTAGGATATTAAGTGGACATTTGAATACTTTCCAATCAATTTTTTGTTATTTTTGAACTTTATATTATGTGATAATAAAATATTACTAATGAAAATGATGTAATAAACTACATTGTTTACAAAAATGGATGAAATAAAATTGTATTATGATTAATTTTTAGAAAACTGTTATTTCTTTGTAAATTTGAAATAGAAATGAATATGATTATGTGGTCTTTCATTTTTAATGCTGCTGCTTTATTCTTGCTGAATTCAAAAAGAGAAATGTAAGTCATGGTAAACCACATTGATATTCATATATTCCTTTCTTTCCTAGTGCCTATCTCCTATCTCAACAGAAAAGCAGCATATTCTTGAAGTTTATAAGATACTCATAGTCATTTTAAATGCAACCTGCCGGAAACAATACAAAATCAAGGCAAAATGAGCAGGTTTCTCATATCACCTCTTTAAAGGAAGATTCAATAATAGAATATTCGTGTTATGCAAATTATACCTGGGATATTTGCAAACAGTAATATTCACATATTAAGAAGCTGTGGTAGACACAGTATAAAATTGGTGATAGTGAATAACATAATTTAAATATAAATGCTTACATAATTCTCATGACAAGTAAACCTATTCCTTTTAAATATGATGTTTACTTATCGTAAGAAAATTGCGTCCTGTCAAGAGAAACTAATTGGCAACATATCTAGGTAAAATAAGACTGTAAAGCTGTAATTACAAACTTGGCTATCTTATCAAGAAATAACAAAACTAACTTCTAAAAAAAAGTCTCATCTTTTCCTTAAGTAAACATTTGAGACCAATCATTGAAAACTATCATTTAGGTTGTTCTGTCATTCAAGTGTTTCATATTATGACATCCATGTAGCAATTTAAATAAAATATCTGGAGCTGATCCTGTACCACAGCACTCCATACCCAAATCTCCCAGGAGTGCTGGCTCACCAGTGAGCACAGGTAAGACCACCACTTCTGCTCAAGTTTCTGGCCCAAGAGGGACCTGCACTGAGCTATCAGGACACAGGAACCAAAGAATAGCCTGAGACAAGATCCTTCCAGCTTTCTTCTGCACTCCAGAGCTGATCTTGTGCCACAGCTATCCATACCCACATTCCTCCCAGCGAGAATTGGTCTCCCAGGAGTTCTGACACACAGGCTTGTAGGATGGACAAGCCACAGTCAGACACAGCAAGACAAGATAAGACCAGAGATAACTAGATAGCAAGAGACAAGAGCAAGAACATAAGCAACAGAAACCAAGTCTACTTGGCATCATCAAACCTAGTTGTCCCACAAAAACAAATTCTGTATCCCTCTAACACCAGAAAAGCAAGACGCTGATTTAAAATCACATCTCATGATGATGATAGAGGACCTTAAGAGGGACATAAATTACTCCCTTAAAGAAATACAGGAGAACCCAGGTAAACAGCTTGAAGCACCTGAAGGGGAAACACAAAAATCCCTTAAAGAACTGCAGGAAAAAAACAAGCAGATGAAGGAAATGAACTAAACCATCCAAGATCTAAAAATAGAAATAGAAGCAATAAAGAAATCACAAAGGGAGACAACTCTAGAGATAGAAACCAGGAAACATATCAGGAGTCATAGAACCAAGCATCACCCAACAGAATACATGAGATAGAAGACAGAATCTCAGGTGCAGAACATACCATAGAAAGCATTGACACAGTCAAAGAAAGTGTAAAATGCAAACAACTCCTAATCCAAAACATCCAGGAAATCCAAGACTCAATGAGAAGACCAAACCTAAGGATAATAGGTATAGAAGAGAGTGAAGATTCCCCACTTAAATGGCCAGTAAATATCTTCAACAAACCCTAACCTAAAGAAAGAGATGCCCATGAACACACAAGAAGTCTACAGAACTCTAAACAGACTGGGTCAAAACAGAAATTCCTCCTGGCACATAATAATCAAAACACCAAATGCACTAAACAACAAAAGAATATTTAAAACAGTAAGGGAAAAGGGGCAGGTAACATATAAAGACAGAACTATCAGAATCACTTCAGACTGCTCAACAGAGACTATGAAAGCTAGAAGATCCTGGGCAGACCTCATATAGACGCTAAGATAATACAAATGCCAGCCCAGGCTATTATACCCAGAAACTCTCAATTACCGTAGATGGAGAAACCAAGATACTCCTAAAAAAAAATTTACACAATATCTATCCACAAATGCAGTCCTACAAAGGATAATGATGGAAATCACAAACAGAATGAGGGAAACTACACCCTAGAAAAATACAAGATAGTCATCTTCTTTCAACAAACCCAAAAGAAGATAGTCACACAAACATAAAAATAACATCAAAAATAACAGGAAGCAATAATCACTATTCCGTAATATCTCTTAACATCAGCGGACTCATTTCCCCAATAAAAAGACATAGACTTACTGACTGGAAAAATGAACAGACCCAACATTTTGCTGCGTGCATGAAATGCACCTCAGTGTCAAAGAAATACACTACCTCAGAATAAATGGCTGGAAAACAATTTTCCAAGCAATAGTCCCAAGAAAGAAGCTGGAGTAGCCATTCTAATATTGAATAAAAGCAACTTTCAACCAAAAATTGTCAAAAGGATAAGGACGGACAATTCTTACTTATCAGAGGAAAAATCTACCAAAAAGAACTCTCATTTCTGAACATCTATGCTCCTAATGCAAGGGCACCCTCAAAAAAACAAACTTTAGTAAAGCTCAAACCACACATGCACCCCACACAACGATAGTGGGAGACTTCAACATCTCACTCTCATCATTGGACAGACCATGGAAATAGAAACTAAACAGAAACACATTGAAACGAACAGAAATTATGGACCAAATGCATTTGACAGATATCTATAGAACATTTCATCCTAACACAAAAATGCCTTCTTCACAGCATTACATGATACCTGCTCCAAAATTGACCATATAATTGGTCACAAAACAGGCCTCAACAGATACAAGAAGATTGAAATAATCCCATGAATTTTATCAGATCACCATGAACTAAGGCTGGTCTTCAATAGCAACAAAGGCAACAAACAGCCCACATAGGCATGGAAGCCCAACAATGCCCTACTCAATGATAATTTTGTCAAGGAAGAAATGAAGAAACAAAGACTTGGTAGAATTTAATGAAAATGAAGGCAGAACTTACCCAATCTTATGGCACACAATGAAAACAGTGCTAAGAGGAAAACTTAGGTCTGTGTGCCTCCAAAAAGAAACTAGAGAGAACATACATTACCAGCTTAACAGCATATCTGAAAGCTCTAGAACAAAAAAGAAGAAACTACACCCAAGAGGAGTATACAGCAGGAAATAATCAAACTCAGAGCTGAAATCAACCATGCAGAAACAAAAAGAACTATACAAAAAAAAATCAACAAAACCAGGAACTTGTTCTTTGAGAAAATCAACAACATAGATAAACCCATAACCAGACTATTCAGAGGGCACAGAGACAGTATTCAAATTAACAAAATCAGAAATGAAAAGGGAGACATAGCAACAGAAACTGAAGAAATTGAAAAAAACATCAGATCCTACTACAAAAGCCTATTTTCAACAAAACTGGAAAATCTGGATGAAATAGACATTTTCTGGACAGATAATAAATACCAAAGTTAAATCAGGATCAGATAAACCATGCAAACAGTCACAGAACCCCTAAAGAAGCAGTCATCATACTCTCCTAACCAAAAAAAAATCCAGGACCTGATGGGTTTTGTGCAGAATTCTATCAGACCTTCAAAGAAGACCTAATACCAATACTCTTCAAACTATTCCACAGAATAGAAACAGAAGGAACACTACCCAATTCATTCTATGAAGCCACAGTTATGCTGAGTTTTCTCCTTTTGAGATAGAACTGTTTCTGTCTAATTAGGAACTTTTCACAATTTCTTTTCATAGAGGACTTCATAAGAAATGTTCTTCTACTTCTATCACGTTTAATGTTCTAAATAGATTTTAAACTTGGTTGAGTGCCTATTACTTTTAGCTTCAGAAGATATCATGCATATTTGAAAGGCATTTAACTATTATAAATTATTTTGATGATTTAAAAATGGCAATCAGAGTTGTATATTTCAAAATAAAGTTTATTAGTTTAATTAAAGATAAAAATAAAAAATAGTGGTGACATGGTATGTGGTTGTTGAGAATTTAACTTAGGATCTTTGTAATAGCATCAGTGCTCTTAACTGCTGAACTATTTCTTTAGCCTCAGTAAAATCAAAATTTAAATATGTATAAATATTGATTTAATCACCTTTTCTCTGCTTCCTAATATATTTTGAAGAAAATACTTTAATTTTGATTAATAATTTATTGGTCCTTTCTGTTCATTGCTTTTAGGCCCCATTTTCTCAAGCTTTTCTCTTTTCATAACAGCTTTATAGTTTTAATTTGTATTTCAGAATAATTGATTCATTTTGAATAAAATTTATTTTCTCATATTTTGTATATATAATAAGAAATAAATGTGCAGCTTTTTTATAAGGTAAAATTTTCACTAAAAATAAAATATCTAAATTTATTATAATAGATAATGTTAGTCACTTATTATATTTTCCATATAAATTGTATTAGGATGCTGAATAATAGTTTAAAGAGTGTGCAAGCAAAACATACAGTGTAAATTATATTGGTTCAATTTTAAAAGATTATATGCTCACATTGGAGTAAAACACTCATCATGAAATGTCAATGACCAATAAGAATTTTTTTGTTTTTGCCTAAAATTGTAACTATAATTTGTTTGAGGTTACAAATAATGCACAAGGAGCAACATTATTTGGCATGTATAAACACATATCTATAAAATCGATTGAAAAAGTGGGACCTCATGAAACTGAATGTATGGCAAAAAGCGACAAAAACAAACAAAAAAATAAAAATCCCATTATCATTTGGACAAAACAACAGCCTACAGAAAGGGAAAAGGTTTTTGTTCTAACTTCACGTATAGTAAGGAGTTAATACACAAAATGCATAAAGTTCTAAAAGTACTAGATATGAAGAAAACACATAATCCAACTTTAAAAAATGAGACAGATGTAATATCGCTTAAAGAAATGTTCAACATCCTTAGTCATCAGATCAATGGAAATTAAAATTACTTTGAGATTTTATTTTGATTGTTTCTAAGTTTGGGCTATTAAGAGTACATCAGCAATAGACATAGTTGAACAAGAATCTCTGTGGTTAAGATGAAGTATCCTTTGGGTACAAGCCCAAGAGTGTTAGAGTGGTCAATTCTGAGGTAGATCAAATCCCACTTTAAGGAACTCACACATTGGTTTCCACAATGACAAGTCTGCAGTCATATCAGTGTAAGATAAGTGTTTTCCTTATGCCACCATTTCTTTAACTTTAGTTGTCGATTGTTTTATTGAGCTTAGCCATCCAAACAGGTATAAGATGAAACCAGCAAGAAAATGACTGCTAATGACATTAGTGGCTTGCTCAGTCATCATCAGAAAACCTTCAGACACAGGAAGAAACACATGCCTATATGCAGGAAATACACAGAGCCTAAGAGACTTTGGAACACTAAGCCATAATAGGAATGTATGTCCCCATCAAATCCCTCTCTTCAGGGCTCAGGGAAAACTAGGAAAAAGGATGTAGAGAGCTTGTGAGAGCCAGAGGAGAGGTAGGACAGTAAGGGAAAAAAAAGGTCCTTGAAATCAAACGGTTCAAAAACATATATGAACCCAGAGATACTAAGGCAGTATATACAGAGCCTGCAGAGATCTACATCAATACGGTCCTGTAGCAGAAAGGAGAAGAGAACACATGTCCCCATCTCTAACTCAGAAGCTATCTCCAGTTATTAACCACTATCAAATGAAAATGTAATATTCTACCAGGGAGTTTCACTGAGGGAACAAACTGCTGCTTTCTTTTATTGGATATTTTATTTATTTACATTCCAAATGTTATCCACTAACCAGATTTCTCCTCAGCAACCCTCCCATCCCATGCACCCCCTGATTCTAGGATGGTGCTCCCTCAGCCACCCACCCACCCACCTGAACACCCTGGTTTTCCCCTATACTGGGGCATTGAGAATTCACAGGATCAAGGGCCTCCCTTCCCATTGATGCCATAAAAGATCATTTGCTACATGTGCAGCTGGAGCCATGGGTCCCTCCTTGTGTACCCTTTGGTTGGTGGTTTAGTCCCTGGGAGCTCTGAAGGGTCTGGATGGTCGATACTGTTCTTCCAATGGAGTTGCAAGCCCCATCAGCTCCTTCAGTCCTTCATTTAACTCTTCCATTGGGGTCCCATGCTCAGTCCAATGTTTGGCTGCAAACATCTGATCCTGCATTTGTCAGGCTCTGGCAGAGCCTCTCAGAAGACAGCTATATCAGGCTTCTGTCAGCAAACACTTCTTTGAATCCGCAATAGTGTCTGGGTTTGGTGTCTGTATATGGGATGGATCCCCAAGTGGATCCCCCCATGCAATCTCTGCATGGCCTTATCTTCAGCTTCAGCCCCACACTTTGTTTCTGTATTTCCCTTAGACAGGAGTAATTCTTAATTAAGAATTTCTAGATGAGTGGGTGGACCTATCCCCCTTCAGGGGGCCTTGTCTAACCTCTGGATATTGTCTCCTCAGGTCTTCACTCACCTTTCTTGGGTAAATCAGCTAATGTCCTCCTTGTTGAAACTGGGAACTTCTTACTTTCCTGACATCTGGGACTTTCTGGTGGCTACCCCCAGTTCTCCATATCCCATTGCTACACACCTCTGTTCAATTTCTAGAAACTCTGTATATCATCCATATCTTCTCCTATACCTGATCCTGCCTGCCTTTCCCCTCTTTCTCTCTTCCTCCCAAGTGCCTCCCACACTCTACCTCCTGTGAGTATTTCGTTCCCCCTTCTAAGAAGGACTGAAGCATCCACACTTTGGTCTTCCTTCTTCTTGAGCTTCATATGGTCTGTGAGTTGTATCGTGGCTATTTCAAGCATTATGCCCAATAACCACTTATCAGTGAGGACATACCATGTGTGTTATTTTGGGACTATGTTACCTCACTCAGGATGATATTTTCTTTATTATTATTATTATCATTATTATTATATCCTTTATTTACATTTCAAATTTTGTCCTCTTTCCTGCTTCCCCCCCAAAAATCCCCTTACCCATCCCCTCCCCCACACACTTGCACTTCCCTGTTCTGGCATTCCCCTATACTGGGACATCTAGTCTTCTCAGGACCAAGGGACTCTCCTTTTAATGTCCAACAAGGCCATCCTCTGCTGCATATTTATCTGGATCTGTGGGTCCCTCCATGTGTACTCTTTGGTTGGTGGCTTAGTCCCTGGGAGCTCTGAGGGTACTGGGTTGTCAGGAGCCATAATGGGACAAGCTAATATACTAGCATGATCATCCTGAAATTGCCTGTTTCAGATTATTATATAATCTGTGACAAGTGAGGTCTCATTAAGCAAGTCTAGGAGGGACTAATTTTAGGAAAGATTCCTGCTATTAATATGCTTTTCCTATTATTATTAAGCCTATATAATAATCAATAAAAATTTGCACACCCCTTTGGAGTAGATCTCTGCAAATCCATGAAGATGTACTGTCTTATAGTGAAGCTATGTAGACAAATAGATGACTTAAGTTTTAATGGTGATCCTATAAGAATTCCTAAAATTATATTTGTGATTATTAATCTCTGTTATAATGGGACTGCAATTAGGTCCTTTTCTGGTAGTCAAAACTGCAATGACAACTCTGCCAGTCTCCGACGTCTCACCAGTTAATTGCTCTTAGATGGTAACCAGACATTCTCCTACTCAGAGCACATTCCAAACAATTCACCAAAGGTCATAAAAAGGGAACTAATGATTTGTTATAGGTGATAAGACAGAAGATAAAATATTGACTGTGTTTATCTATTCAAAACTTTGGTAATAATTTAGTTAGGGTTTTAAACTTTCAATGAACCTGCAGAGCTCAGACAGGTGACAAATGTTTAACTAGATGATTACTCTTAATAGATATACATGTAAACATTCTCTCCTGTAAACTTCTATTTCAATTTATGACTCGAATTTTGTTTGAACTTGTGATGAACTTTGTAACATATGATAATGTATTCTGAAAGATGTTTAAGGGCCGAGGACAAAGAGAAGAGTCGGACCTGAGGAACTGAAGTGAGAGGAACCGAGCTGAGAGAGGAACTGAAATGAGGAGAAGGTTTTAGTCAGAAGAGAGCAAGATTAGAAGGAGAATGCAGAGTGGAATAACTTAGAAACTATAGGTAACCTAACAAAACTAAAAGAGCAATGTGCAGAATGCAGAGGGAAAGAGGACAAAAGAAGACACTGCAGAGAGCAGAGGAGCAGGCAGGCTTCTCCTTACCATGGGACAGAGCAAGTCCCATGGTAAGGAGAAGGCAGGCTTAGTCTTATTAAAAGGAACAGAGATTTTTCTTATAAAAAATGAGTTTAATTCACTTAGCATTAAAAGGGTAGAAGCTTTTTCTTTTTCTATGCAATAAAGATTGGAGCTCATTTTTCATCCAGAATGAGTGAGTTATTTCTTCATAGGTGCTTGGTCTTTTGCTCCATACACATATGTAAGTAGGGATGTGTATGTGTAAGTATGTAATTAGAGAATGCATGCATGTGTGTGTAAGTATGAAATTGTGAGAATGCATGCAAGTTGGCCCAGCTGAATTTGTGTGGAACTCTGCATGCATGAAGCTGTGGATGGACTTACGTGAGATTCTGCATATTCACTTATGTAAAAGTTTTTCTTCTCCTGGTTCAATAGAAGTTTATTCTCCAAACTTCCATCTAGCCCAAGAGGCATCTGGACAATAGGGAAAAGGTTCTAGCAACTAATCATTTACTTAATCTCCTGCTATTTTAGGATGAGGTGCTAAGTGCCTGAGACTTCAGTCTCTGGACTTAGAGGAACAGAGAAGGCAGGTCAGCTACTATAGCATAGTAATTTAGACTTAGATAAATCAATTTTTATTATACAGCAACCCTAAATATCTTGTAATACAAAGTCTTACCCAGAATCTCTTAAGATGAAGTCTTACCCCAGAATTTGTAAGAACAAGTCCCACCCACCACCAACACTCTTGCCCCCTCTGCTGCCTCAAGAAGAACTGACAAAATAGAAGAAACACCTCCCAGCCAGGCTGGCTCTCTGCACTGGGTGGTTCATATCATTGTTCCTCCTATGGCACTGCAAACACCTTCAACTCCTTAGGTTCTTTCGCTAGCTCAGTCATTGGGGACCCTGTGCTCAGTTCAATGGTTGGCTAAGAGTGTTCCCCTCTGTATTTGTCATATACTAGTAGGAGACAGCTATATCAGACTCCTGCCAGCAAACACTTGTTGACATCCACAATTGTGTCTGAGTTTGTTAACTGTATGGGATTGATCCCTGGGTGGGGCAGTCTCTGTATGGTCTTTCCCTCAGTCTCTGCTCCCTACTTTGTCTCTGTATCTCTTCCTGTGGGTATTTTGTTCCCACTTCTAAGAAGGACCAGAGTATCCATACATTGTTCTTCTTTCTTCCTGGGCACCATTTGATATGTGAAATGTGTCTTGGGTATTACAAGCTTCTGTGCTAATATCCCCTTATCAGTGACTGCATGCATGTGTGTTCTTTTGTGATTGGGTTACCTCACTCAGAATGATATTTTCTAGTTCCATCCATGTGCCTAAGAATTTCATGAATTCAGAGTTTTTAATAGCGGAGTAGGATTCCATTGTGTAAATGTACCACATTTTTTGTATCCATTCCTCTGTTGAGGGACATCTGGGTTCTTTCCAGCTTCTGGCTGTTATAAATTAAGCTGCTATGAATGTAGTGGAGCATGTGTCTTATTACATGTTGGAGAATCCTCTGGATATATGCCCACGAGTGGTATAGTAAGGTCCTCTGGTAGTATTATGCCTAATTTTTTTATGAGCCACCAAACTGATTTCCAGAGTGGTTGTACCAGCTTGCAATCCCACCAGCAATTTGAGGAGTGTTGCTCTTTCTCCACATACTCATCAGCTACCTGCTGATGCCTGAGTTTTTGGTCTTAGACATTCTGATTGGTGTGAGGTGAAATCTCAGGTTGTTTTGATTTGCATTTCCCTGATGACTAGGGATGTTGAACATTTCTTAAAGTGTTTCTCAGCCATTTGGTATTCCTCGGTTGAAAATTCTGTGTTTAGCTCTGTATCCCATTATTAATAGGGTTATTTGGTTCTCTGGAGTCTAACTTCTTAAGTTCTTTGTATATATTAGATATTAGCCCTCTGTCAGATATAGGGTTGGTAAATATCTTTTCCCAGTCTGTTCATTGTCATTTTGTCCTGTTGACAGTGACCTTTGCCTCACAGAAACTTTGTAACTTTATGAAGTCCCATTTGTCACTCCTTGATCTTAGAGGATAAGCTTTTCGTGTTCTGTTCAGGGAATTTTCCCCTGTACCCATGTGTTCTAGGTTCTTCCCCAGTTTCTTTTCTATTAGTTTCAGTGTATCTGGTTTTATGTGGAGGTCCTTGATCCACTTGAACTTGAGCTTTGTGCAAGGAGATAAGAATGGATCAAATTGCATTCTTCTGCCTGCTAGCCACCAGTTGAATTAGCATCATTTGTTGAAAAGGCTGTCTTTTTTCCACTGGGTAGTTTTAGCTCCTTTGTCAAAGATCAAGTGACCATATGTGTGTGGGTTCATTTCTGGGTCTTCAGCTCTATTCCATTGATCTACCTGCCTGCCACTGTACCAATACCATGCAGTTTTTATCACCATTGCTCTGTAGCACTGCGTGAGGTCCGGGAAACTGATTCCTCCAGAATTTCTTTTATTGCTGAGAATAGTTTTAACCATCCTGAGTTTTTTCTTATTCCAGATGAATTTGAGAATTGCTCTTTCTAAGTCTAAAAAGAATGGAGTTGGAATTTTGATGGGGATTGCATTGAAACTATAGATTGCTTTTGACAAGCTAGCCATTTTAACTATATTAGTCCTGCCAATCCTGGAGCATGGGAGATCTTTCTATCTTCTGAAGTTTTCTTTAATTATTTCTTCAAAGACTTGAAGCTCTTGTCATAAGATCTTTTACTTGTTTGGTTAGAGTCACACCAAGATACATTATATTGTTTGTGAGAACTATGAATGTTGTTGTTCCCCTAATTTCTTTCTCAGCCTATTTATCCTTTGAGTATAGGAAGGCTACTGATTTGTTTGAATTTAATTTTATATCAGGCCACTTGCTTGAAGTTGTTTTCTGTAGGAGTTCTCTGGTCGAGTTTTTGTTTAGTTTTTGTGGTCACTTAAGTATACTATCATATCATCTGCAAATTGTGATAGTTTTACTTCTTCCTTTCTGATTTGTTCCCTTTGACCTCCTTTTGTTGTCTGATTTCTCTGAGTAGAACTTCAAGTACTATAAGGAATAGGTAGGGAGAGAGTGGGTAGCCTGGTATAGTCTGTGATTTTAGTGGGATTGCATCAAGTTTCTCACAATTTAGTTGTATGTTGGCTACTGGTTTACTTAACTTACCCAACCAATTCCACCAGAGAACTCCTTCAGCTGATAAGCAACTTCAGAAAAGGGGCCAGATATGATATTAACTCAAACAAATTTGTAGCCTTCCTATACTCAAAGGATAAACAGGCTGAGAAAGAATTTAAAGAAATGACACCCTTTACAATAGTCATAAACAATATAAAGTATCTTGGTGTAACTCTAACCAAACAAATGAAAGATCTGTGTGGATGATATTTTTTTAGTTCCATCCATTTACCTGCAAATTTCTTGAAGTTATTGATTTTAATAGCTGAACAGTACTCCATTTTATAAATGTTCTACATTTTCTGTATCCATTCCTCTGTTGAGGGACACCTGTGTTGTTTCCAAATTCTGGCTATTATGAATAAGGCTTTTGTGAACATAATGGATCATGTGTCCTTGTTATATGTTAGAACACATATAACAAGGGTATATGCTTTTGGGTATATACCCAGAAGTGTTATAGTTGTGTCATGAGGTAGTACTATGTCCCATTCCTAAGGAACTGCCAGACTGATTTTCAGAGTGCTTGTACCAGCTTGCAATCCCACCAACAATGGAGGATTGTTGCTCTTTCTCCACTTCCTCACAAGTATCTGCTGTCACCTGAGTTTTTGATCTTAGCCATTCTGGCTGGTATGAAGTGGAATCTCAGTGTTGTTTGATTTGCATTTCCCTGATGACTAAGGATGTTGAGCATTTATTTAGGTGCTTCTCAACCATTCAGTATCCCTCAATTGAGCATTTTATTTTTTAACTCTGTACCCAATTTTTTAATAGGGTTATTTGGTTCTCTGGAGTCTAACTTTTTGAGTTCTTTGTATATATTGGATATTAGCCAACAATTGGAAATAAGATTGGGAAAGATCTTTTCCAAGTCTGGGGATTGCTGTTTTGTACTATTGACAGTGTCCTTTGCCTTGCAGAAGCTTTGCAATTTTATGAGGTCTCATTTGTCGATTCTTGATCTTAGAGCATAAGCCATTGGTACAGTGATTAGAAAATTTTCCCCCTGTGCCCATGTGTTCAAACTACAGTTATTGCCTACTACATGCCTCCCTATGGATGTCCAACAGAAAATGAACTCATTGTTTTTTTTTAGATATTTTGCGTCTCATTATATCCTGTAAGGCCTTTTTCTTTCTTTCTCTCTCTTTCTCTTTCTTTCTTCCTTCCTCCCTTTTCTTTTCTTTTTCTTTTTTGATAAACTAGTACTTTTCTCCTTTTAAAAAAACTGTGGATAGCATTTATGAATTTCCTTATATTGAACCATCCCTGCATCCCTGGGATGAAGCCTACTTGATCATGGTGAATGATCATTTTTATGTGTTCTTGGATTCGGTGGGCAAGAAGTTTATTTAGTATTTTTGCTTCGATATTCATAAGGGAAATTGGCCTGAAATTCTCTTTCTTAGTTGGATCTTTGTGTGGTTTTGGTATCAGCGTAATAGTGGCTTCGAAGAAGGAGTTGGGTAGTGTTCCTTCTGTTTCTATTTGGTGGAAAAGTTTGAAGAGTATTGGTGTTAAGTCTTCTTTGAAGGTCTGATAGAATTCTGCACTGAAACCATCTGGTCCTGTGCTTTTTTTGGTCGGAAGCCTATCTATGACCCATTCTATTTCTTTAGGGGTTATGGGTCTGTTTAGATGGTCTATTTGATCCTGGTTTAATTTTGGTAATTGGCATCTGTCTAAGAAAATGTCCATTTCCTCCAGATTCTCCAGTTGTGTTGAGTAAAGGTTTTTGTAGTAGGATCTGATGATTTTTGAATTTCCTCGGTTTCTGTTGTAATATCTCCCTTTTCATTTCTAATTTTGTTAATTTGGATACTTTCTCTGTGCCCTTTGGTCAGTCTGGCTAAGGGTTTATCTATCTTGTTGATTTTTTCAAAGAACCAGCTTTTGGTCTTGTTGATTCTTTGTATGGTTCTCTTGGTTTCTACTTGATTGATTTCAGCCCTGAGTTTGATGATTTCCTGTCTTTTTCTAATCCTGGGTGAATTAGCTTCTTCTTGTTCCAGGGCTTTCTGTTGTTCCATTAATCTTCTAGTGTATGCTCTCTCGAATTTCTTTTTGGAGGCACTCAAAGCTATGAGTTTTTCTCTTAGCACTGCTTTCATTGTGTCCCATAGATTTGTGTATGTTGTGCCTTCATTTTCATTAAATTCTAAGAAATCTTTGATTTCTTTCTTTATTTCTTCCTTGACCAAGGTATCATTTAGTAGAGCATTGTTCAGTTTCCATGTGTATGTGGGCTTTCTGTTGTTTTTATTGTTATTAAAGACCACTTTTACTCCATAGTGATCTGATAGGAGGCATGGGATTAGTTCGATCTTCTTATATTTGTTGAGGTCTGTTTTGTGACCTACTATATGATCGATTTTGGAGAAGGTACCATGAGGTGCTAAGAAAAAGGTATATTCTTTTGCTTTGGGATGAAAAGGATATATCAATAAAAAAAAAAGAGACAAAAAGCCTGTACATTGCATATTCTGGCTTCCTGTCATTGTTATTGACTGATTGTTTGCTCTTTTTGTTTGGTGTTTGTGTGCAGGTATGAGGGGATTCCTGAAAGTGGGTTTGAGTTGGTCTCTGTCTCTATACCTCTTCTGGTGCCTTTTGGTGGGCTTTTTTTCATTCTGTTTGTTTTGTCCTAGACCTATGTGTTTGCTTTTATTTAATCTTATTTTATTATTTTATTATTATCCCTTAGAAGCCTGTTTCCTTTCTAATGAGATATAGAAAAAGGTGCATCTGGATGACAGAGGAGGTGGAGAGGAACTGGGAGAAGTAGGGGAAGTAAAAATTGTACCAGGATATATTAGATTTAAAACAAATCTATTTTCAATAAAAGAATATTTGTAAAGTTTGAAGAAATTCTATGTACTTTGGACAACCACTTGGCCGAACAGTATATCATATTTGTTCTCAGTACATACATATGAAAACTCTCTAATGGGAATAAAAAAGAAAGTGGTGGAGGTCAGCCTCAGGAAGTAGGTAGAGATGAATGCAACAACTTGCTGTTATATTAGTATTTTACACTTTATGAAGGGAATTTCTACCTGAGGAGGGGAAACCCACCAAAAATGATGACTGCTTTTTCAAAACATATTTGATGAAATAATCAGATGTAGAGATGAATTCCCTTGGCTTTGAAAAAATTATTGATTAATATTATCTTCTTTTGTTTTCAATATTTTGGCATATATTCATTGCTCATAGTAATGGATTTCATCAGAATGTTCTCACATAAGTATTTCATGTTCTATGACCAAACTTCCTCCTTCTAACTCTACCACAGAGAGACAATGCTAACATAACCTTTAAGTGAAACAATTTGGTGAGAATTTGTACATAGAAATTATGGTTTATAGAAAAAAATGTTTTCTTTTAAAAGTGGTTGAATTCTCAGAGAAGTGAATGTGAAAAGAGGCTGAGAGAACATAATTTTCCATGAAGGTTGGGACACTGCATCACATCACAGTAGAACTCAGCACAGTGTTCAGACCTCAGAACCCACCTCCAGGATGCTGTATTTCCTACTGTTTATCTTCTCCTGTCTTAAGAAGTCTTGCATGCTCCTTCTAATCTAAAATGTAGTAGCTGCTAAACATCATACTCAATTAAAAGTCCATTCTCAAATGTTCCTCTGATCAGTAACATCAGCCTCTCATAAAATAAATCCATTAATTGTACATTGCAAGTGATTTCCACATTGCATTGGACATTCACAAATTGGATGTAAGGAAACTTTCACTGCACTTTACTCTGGAGAATATGTCCTAGAGTTTTCTGTGTTTGGTGCATCTTGATTATAAGTCAGTGCTCATGAGGTATTCCTCTTCACCTCTAATTTGCTACTCCAATTTCAAAGTAGTACACCACTGGGAGTCCATGAAACATGTGTTATAATGGTCTACTTCTCCCAAGCTGCTGTTAAATTATGATCAATGTTTTTTTCATTGTAGATTTTATATTAATGTTCACCTTTGGAATTTACCTTTCTGCATTTTCACAGACTTTAATAAACTTCTATAGATTTTACATGCCTCAGAAACTGCAGTTAAGAAAATATTAGAATATGTGTGTTATTCCAGCTGTTTTATTTGTATACATGTTTATTCTGTCCGGTTTGTTTCTAGTGTTTGAACAGTACTAATAAATAGGTTTTTTTCTTTCCCTATTTTTACTATATAATGTAGAATCCATGCTATATGGATGAATGGTATAGTTTGAAGAGCTATAATAACAATTATTTTTTACTTCAGACCAGAGGAGTACACTGAAGTCAAGAAGTTGAAAGAAGTGACATTGAATAGTTTAGTTTAGGACTAGTAGAAATTAGGACAGGGCTGGAATAACTATGACTGTTGTGGCCATCTTTTGAATTTGGTGATTTGTTCCATCCAAGTATAATTCTCATCATTTACTTACCCTCAGTAGGCATTTTGAAGCTTCTATTCAAACAGAATAGAATTATGCAGACTGCAAGCCAGCAGCAAGACAAGGCAGGAAATGAATGAAGTCCTTCTAATGACTTAGATACTGAAAATCGTGGGATTACAAGTGAAAGTACTAACATCTGAAGTGTGGCATAACCTGATGAAATGAACAGAACCTGAGGCTTCGGCTGTGTCAAGCCTCTCACAAGAGAATCATTGCCAACAACAAAATTGGCAAGGGTATGCCAATCAGCATTCTGAACTCAGTTTCCAATAATGTCCTCTTGTTTATTCTGGCATGGTTTCTTCTAGGAGTTTGCTCTGTAGTACAAACTGACCTCAAGGAGTTTCCAATTTTCCTGCCTCTGTTTCTGGAGTGCTTGGGTTATTAGTTTATACTGTTACATGTGACTCTAGAAGACTTATATAGATTAACTATCTCCACGGGGAGGAAAGGAGACTCATTACTAGAATATAGCTTTACACAATGTCTTCCTTTTAAAGTATCGATTCTAGATATGTGGGGGGAAATGTGATTTTGTAGTAGAGAAACCTTACAAATACTACTGTGGCAAGTGATCAAGGCTCATAGCAACCATGGCATTTTGTTTGTAGCATGTATCTTAGTGGTAATAGGATAAGAACAACACATTTTTTTCGTTAGTAAAAAACTCAGTAACAACAACAAAAACAACAAAATTGGCAATGATATGCATAAAACACATAAGTGGTCAATAAATGCTAACTTCTCTTGCTTTTTCATCCAATTCCTGAACTCCCTATTTCAGTTTAATGTGACAAATAGAAGTCCTTTTCTGACATTATCTTATGTTCATTTTGTCATTTACAGATTTAACTATAAGCCTTCCAAGGTTTCTCCCTTAGTTTTGTGTGTATGTCAACTGTGATTAACATCTCAGTGAGTAATCTAATCAAGTCTACTTCCATGTCAACTCTATATTAATTCAGTAAAATTGGCAAATGAGCTCTTTTATATCCCGTGCTACAGGACCTAGTTATTGGCGGGGGGGAGGGGGGGGTCGAGGAGAACCAAGCCTGAAAGAGAAATGGGTGAGAAAGGGAGCAAGACCAAGCAAAGGGTTGTTGTTGTCAAGGTCTGTTTAATGAAAAGCTGAAAGCTTGGTTATAAACACACAGCAAGAGGAATTAGGGAGGGGCTGAAGGGAGAATGCTAAAGGCACAGAAAGAGGGAAGGTCATCTGGGGCAGATGCTGACAGCAGGCTTGAAACATCTAGCAGTTTTTCTGGAATGCTGGTTCAGGCCTAGACAACGCCAGGTGTTCAGCCAAGATCAGGAGCAGTTGATTCTCACGATCAGCCATGTATGAAGGAGGGGGTGGTTTGGCTCCCAAAAAAAGGTCAGTGGATTCTCAAGGTGAGAGCTGTTGAAAGTCTGGTTTCCCACAGCTTGGTCTCCCACATCTCTCCCTCTTTTCTTTATTAAATTTAAGGGGTGTCCATAAAAAGAGGGTTGGTGGAGAACCTGTTTTAGGCTATGTGGCTTGCACCCATGTCCAGCATTGCAGTAACTAGGCCTTTTTAGGTCCTAGTAGGGCAGGACCTCTGTCTTAGGCTATGTGAGTAGCACCTACTCCTGGCATCACATCCCACTCCAATGACTTAATCAGGCCCTTGGTGGTTGTGATGGGCGCCCAGGCAGCGGACTAACAATAATCCTGTCACCCTGCAGCCAATAGGCAATGTGCATCTGGCTCGTGGCACCACAATATTCCTGTCATTGGCAACTCCACATCTTATGGCCCTCAGCCACTATTAGGAGCCGGAGGTCACCATTCTCATCATTGATGTCTCCACAGCTTACGGAACCAAGAAGGCTCCATGTATGCAGCAAGGGTGGAGAACTGAAGGCCTCTTCATATACTTCTTATACTTGCAAGGTTTTTTCACATTATGAGATACAGTATCAGACTTCAAATATAATATTATCATTGCTATCAATTTAGTGAATGAGGACAAATTGTAAGCGTAAAGTATATATTCTATAGAACTCCCAAGGTCAAAGCTAATTTGAGACAAGTAGGTTATCCAGGGTGAGCAATACTTATGCATGAGAAGGAGAATGGGAAAGAAGATATCACAGACATCATTTGTGTTTCCATCCCAGTGGCTATAGCCAGATCAAAAGGCCTCAGTGCAAGGGCTGAAATTTTTATAAGCATTGCTTGCTTGATAAGATGAAAAGCTAAGTTGGAACCTTTGGACCAAGGAAATCATTACAGTGAACATTATGGTATCTATGCCAGTGTAGCTTTTGAAAAATTAAATACATTACCCCCTTTCTCCTTTTTTATTAGTTTTTGACATATTTCATATGTATTTATCAACAGTCAGCCTCTTCACAGACTTCTCTGATCTCTCTTCTCTTTCCATCCAATTTTGTCTCTTTCTCCATGCCCCCGAAATCAAGGGCAATTTATGCTGACTAAATATTTCTGGACCTGTGGCTTTCTACATGGGCATGGTTGTCTTAACAGGAGCCAAAAGAAAACTGGTTTTCTCTCCAAGTAGATAAGAATTGTCAATCGCTTCTCAGCTGGGATGGAACTCTGTTTATCTCCCTTTCTGAGCAAGAATTTAGTCTGGTTTAGGCTTGCACAGGTCTTGTACATGATGTAACAGAATTGTTGAGTTCGTATGTGCATTTGCCTCAATGTGACCTTAAGATAGTGTTTTCTTGCAGTAGTCTACCACCTCTAGCATTTTAACTCTGCTCTTTCCACTGCAATGATTCTGAACCTTTGCAGGAAGCTGTTATATACAAATACATGCTAAAATTCTGCAGTCCCTTATATCATCTGTGTTGGGCAGTGGTTGGTTTCTGTGTTGATATTCATCTGAGAATCATAGAAGCTTCTCTGATAAGGTTTGATAGCTCTATCATTAAATCTGTAAGAAAGAGTGTTAACAGGTTGGTTAAATACTATGGCATTTAAAAGATAGTACTAGTAGGTTCTCTCAGTGTAGTGGTTTGAACATGCTTGGCTTAGGGACTGGCACTATTAGGAAGTGTGGTCTTGTTGGAGGAAGTGTGTCACTGTGGAGTTGGACTTTGAGACCCTTCTCGCCCTGTGGCAGCCAGTCATCTACTGTTTGCCTTAGGAACTAGATATAGAACTCTCAGCATCTCTAGTGACATACCTGGATTCTACCATGTTTCCTGCCTTAATTATAATTAACTGAACCTTTGAAACTATAAGTCAGCCCCAAATAAATACTATACTTTGTAAAAGTTGCCTAGATCGTGGTGTCTTTCACAGCAATTCAAACCCTAACTAAGGCAGGATCTCACCAACAACTCTAAAAGAATCAGCCCATTATTAGCAATGGGATTTTTGTTGTTGTTATATTGTGGTATCTAGTAGGGGATTTGATGGGCTTTTTTGGCTCTATGTCTGTCTGTCTGTCTGTCTGTCTGTCTGTCTGTATGTATGTATGTATGTATATATGTATGTATATATGTATGTATGTATATATGTATGTATACAGACATATTTTAGGAAGTTCCTATAAAGGTAAATATCCATATGGATTTTTTTAAGTCTTTAGTATTATTTGTCCCTATTTTAAAGGCACCTTTTGAGCACATAGAAAACAAAGCTGCTAATTCAAGGAAGATCCTCAAAGCTTCATGGAATAGTGCAATAATTTCATGAACTTCTTTCTGTTTATTTGTTTTGTTATGATTCTTAAAGGAACTGACTAATTCCTTGCACTGCAAATGCAGTCCCTGGTTATTCAGTTGAAAACAAAACATATTGGTAATTGAAGATTATGGAATGTGACAGATCCTTGCTGCATGCTGTGGTTGAGAAGACATAATTCTAGTACTAAGAAAATGAATTCACACAGACTTTGCAGGGAAAAATATAAACTGTATGAAGAAGCCTTTCAACCCAGGGAAAATTAAAGTGATTTATTTTTAGTGTCTTCTAACACATTTTTCCAAACCTTTTTCCCATTCTTTTACATTGAGATAATATCTATCCTTAATGGTAAGGTGTGTTTCTGGCAGCAGAAGAGTGGATCATGTGTTTTCATCCATTTGGTTCATCCCTATCATTTCATTGGGGAATTGAGTCCATTGTCATTGAGAGATATCAAAGAGCATTGATTGTTGATTCCTGTTACTTCATTGTAGGGAAATTTTATGACCTCTACTATTTGTTGAATAAATGAGTAATTCATTTCCTGAATTAATTTTTCCTCCTGAATTCTAACTTGTTACATCAAGAATCATTAACAGATTATTTGAAATTTAGTTGTGTAAATTCAGAAATCAACAATATGAAAATATTTTAGCAGTGTTCTATGTACAAGCCATAGGCAAGGCCCAGTTAAAATATTAACTGATATTTATTTCCTCTCATAATACTAGATAATTCTCTTTTTTATAACCTACAAGCTTTTTGATTCAGTTTCCAGTATCACTCATGGGTAGCTTATTAAATCCATCTTGTTCCATAGTGTTTGTGCATATATCTGTCTCTTTTGTAAACGATGAGGAAGGTGCCAAATGGCTATAGCACATGCCCATTTTTCTGCATTATATTTTAAAGTTTTGAAGCCATATGTGAGTAATGACCTCAATAAAAGTTTTCAATTATGCTTGTTTTAATTCTTATTTAAGTTCTCAATTTTATTCCTTTTTTAACATATATACACCTAAACATAGGTATTATACACACATGTATATGAATATATATGATTATGTTCATGAGAATAAAGAAAAATATTGAGGATGTACACATATATTGTAGAATTTATTTAATATTTTATATTTATTTATTTATTTTAATTAGATTTATAGTATAGAAACTAAAAAGATAAATTCAACATGTATTCATAATGAGTAAGACTAGAGTAATACTTACTCTGCAAAACTTGATTCCACTAAATATTACCAAAGAATAAATGAAGAATATTCCTATTGAGAAAACATTAAAATTAAAAGCACAGAAAATGTATATCACTTCTTCAAGGACATAGTCAAGATTTCAATTGGTCATACGGTTCAGTACATTACCAGTAATTACACTGATGTAACTTTACAAAGTTACACATTGTTAGCTTTTAGTATAAATTCTAGGTTAAATAAAGATTTTATACAGTGTTGCATTCACAGCACTAATGCTAACAACCAATTGTCACTATTACTCTTCAGTAATGGGAGTAAGATGTTACTATTGGAGGAATTTTGGTTTTGCAGTTCTCAATATCTCATTGAACACTTTGTAATTCACAGACCTTTAAATCTGTTGATTTTGTTGAACAATAATATTTGTCAAGAACGGTAGAATAGTATGTGAAGGAAAATGTGATTAAGTAAAGAAGTCAGGAACAGCAGAAAGGGAAAAATAAAGCCGTTAAGCAAAGAGAAAGAATGGACAATATCGTGAAAAGACAACAGAAACAGAAGTGTATTAGAAATGTGACTGGATTGCTTCTCGGCCTTTTGGCTAAGATCAAGTGTAGAAATGTGGCTGGAGGGCTAGAGAGATGGCTCAGCTATTAAGGGCACTGACTGCTCTTCCAGAGGTCCTGAGTTCAATTCCCAGCAACCACATGGTGCTCACAACCATCTGTAATTGGGTCCGATGCCCTCTTCTGGTGTGTCTGAAGACAGCTACAGTGTAGTCACATGCATAAAATAAATAAAATCATTTTTTTAAAGAAAAATGTGAGTGGATATGTGCTCAATGTATTCTAATATTACTTATGTTATCATAAAGCTGTTGCTATTGTAAATCTGTTTGTAGTAGTAAACACATTTATTCACTTATTCCCAGCGCTAGGGAGGCAAAGGCAAGGGGCTATCTGAATTGGAGGCCAGTTTTGCCTACAGAACATGGTACAGAACAGCCAAGGATACACAGAGAAACCATGTCACTAAATAAATAAATAAATAAATAATAACAAAGTGTGCTGCATTTTTGTGGTTAACCTTATATCAGTAACATATAATCAGACAAAACCTACTACCAACTCTTTTTCTCCTACATTTTCTAGTTAAGGCTTGCTTATGGGGACTTCAATCCCATCCTTGGAGATAATTAGAAGCCAAGATGTCAAGACATTTCAGGGCATCAAGTGAGGGATGAGGTTGCTACTCCACAGTTAAAACTCGGCCCCATAATTGTTCCTTCTGAACGAACTGCAGGGATGGAAACGGCAAAGACCCTGAGGAAAAGCAGATCGGGTGACAAGCCCAAAGTGGGATCCAGCTTAAGGGAGTACTTGAGATCTTAAAACTTTACTTGATTCCTACTCAAAATCGAGGTCATATTTCAAATGGCTTCGTATTGGTGCAGGTAGGTGGAGATATGTTGGAATCCTTTCCAGGGGAAGGAAATTTTAAAGGAAATAAACCATAAAAGCTCATACATAGGTGCAGGATGTACAGCTGGCTGACTGGTTAGGGTCTAAGCTTATTGTGGCTAACTGTACTATGCAGGTCTATTGACCTCTATTCTGATTGGTTTCCAAGAACACCAAAGCATAGTACATAGCAGAATATGCAATGAGGGATGTGAGACTTTCCTAGTAATTGCACATGAAAAAGTTTACTTCTAACAGTAATTACAGCATGTGAGGAACTTATCTTGTAACATTAGTAGCAGCTTAAATTGTTGACCAGACAGGCAGCAATTTCCCAGGCCTTAACAGTCAATATTTCCAAAGGGACTAAAACACCATTTGAGAGATTGCCTTTTGAAACACTGCGATCAATTAAATTTTAAGAGTTTTTCTTTTATATTATGAAGATTTCCCTCATAACACTTCTCTAAGGTTTGTTCTTCTTGATTATGAGTTGTTTTTAAAAACAAAATCCCAAATGTTCAGATTGTTGGTACCAAGACCTGCGAGGCCTGTGATGTCATATAGGAGACAATTAAAACTATAGGCTCGTTGCCAAGGCAACAGCCACCATATACCCAGAATTCAATGGCCCACCTTTACCTGTAATTTATGTCATCACACATATATAACTGCGTAGCGTTTCTCCCTCTCTCTCTTTCTTTTCCTTCCTTCTTCCCGCCAGCTACCCCATCTTAAATAAAGACCCACGTGGAACTGGGTATCTCATTGGCCTGGTGTATCTCATTGCGGCCCACATCTCCACCGCATCCCCGCAGCCTATGCGGTGGGCAGACAGGTGACCTGTGCTGCGGTGTGGGCAGACTGACCTGCATAGAAAAACCAACATTTTGGTGAGCTCAGCCAGGAGATTTTGCCTGCAACCACTAATGACAGGACTGCAGAAACCAGCTGCCATTATCACTTCTCTGCCCCTGGGGCTCTCCTTTCCCCTTCTCTCCACGTGGTCATGGCCTGCCTCCACTCCACTTCTCTTCTCTTCTCTTCTCTCTCTCTCTCTCTCTCTCTCTCTCTCTCTCTCTCTCTCTCTCCCCTTTTCTCCCCTTGGGCTCTCCTCCCCCCTTCTCTCCACCTGGCCATGGCCGGCCTCCACTCCACCTTTCTCTACCACTAACTCCCATCCCCTATTCTGAATAAACTTTATTCTATACCATGCCTCTGTGTGTGTGGTCCCTCAGGGAGAAGAGGTGCCTGGACAGGGGCCTGCCTGGGCACCCCCTTCCCCCACACCACCGTGTCCCAGTCCCTTAACCCCTATGCTCTCTTTCTAAGCCCCCTTAATTATTATGGTACATACATTTATCAAAATGTTTTTCATAGGAAAATATATATGTGAATATATGGATACATATTTTGTATATATACAATCTTATAAGATATAAATATTCACAATACTCCCATATGACCATACCATTGCTGAAAGGTGATATACAAGCTAGAGAAATAGTTTACTTAAAAAATTATTTGTTTCTAATTTTCAATAAATGCTTAATATTTACACGTTGTTTTTTTCTCAATTTTCAAAAGAGAAAACAAAATCTTCTCATTTGAATTTTTAAAATTCAAAGCAAAGATTATTGCAGTCTAATATTGAAGAATAATAAACATTTTGAAAAAGATCATTTCATTAACTCTAGAAGTTAATAAAAATCATAGAGAAATTGTATTTCTAATAACATATTTTGCCTACTCTTGATCAACTAATACATGTGTGTGTATATATACATATACACACACATACATACATACATACACAAATATGTATGCTATTTGTTTGTTTTAATTAAATGTTGTATTTGCCTAAAATGAGTTATCTCTGTACACAAAGTTTGCACCTTGAGCTGGTTCATTAAAGTAAATGAAATTGAGAGTGTCAATGCAGAAAGCATTCTCACCTCAAAGAGAATAAAAACCAGTTTATTCTGAAGCTAAACTTGAATAGTCATGGCTGGGAACATATATGCAAATCAACCTAAGCACAGTGTTCAAGTATAGAACATTATAGTAACAGAACAAAGAAAGTTACAAATGAAGACCTTTTAAAGGCACATTCGTGGAAGCACTAACTTTAACACTGCAGTTAAAGCAGCAGCAGGAGTCTTAATTGCAGGTCTCTGATGCTATCTGATATCATTTTTAGCTCTTGGTGCAGAATAGGATTTTGTTAAGTTTATACATTCCAAAGATATTGTTTGCTTCTTTGTCTTTCTGTTAGTTAGTTAGTTAGTTAGTTAGTTAGTTAGTTAGTTAGTTTGCTTGTTTGTTGGGATGTTATGTCTGGTACAGATGTCAGCAAGAGATTGCTCCTTTTGGGAGTCAAAGACACCACTCCTACCAATAGACAATCTGGTCTATTCCAGAAAGTCTGGTCTGGTCAACATTTCAATTTCTTCATAGTCACTAAACTTTTAGAAGGCAATCACCCCAGGCAGACACCTTCTTTTTAGGAATTTTCACTTACAAGAGATAGTTTGCTGCATATAAGAGTCCGTGTTGTTAATCTCCTTAGAAGTAAACAGTACATGCTATATAGAATTCAGAATTGCTATTACTCATCTTTGAACAATCAAAACTGGGATGACTGAATTAGTTAAAGGATGGATGCAACATTTCAGAACTGGCTTCTCAACAGCCACTGTATATATTTCTTTGAAGCATGAAATCTTTAAAATATTATTTACATATGATGCTTCGGTACATACTTAATTGAAACAATGAGAATGTTTTATCTTGCTGGGTAAACTTTTCCATGTTTATAAAGACCAAATATGTAATCAAAAGACTGAGAACAATTGCTGGTTGATAGCAACAGTCCTCCTGTAATAACAAATCCTGTCAGAAAATGAATTATTTACCAAGCCTGAACTAGTGCCATTCTGATAACAGATAGCTGCTTTCTCAATTAACTGGTATTGAGAAAATAATTAAAACAAAATATTTTCTTAACTGAGAAAATGACTTCAGAAAAGTAGTTCAGAAAGATGCCTTAAATACACAATAAATCTGAGTGTGATGTGCATCATGGGTTTAGTGTGAGGTTCCAAAGGCAGTGGTAAAACCTTTGGTTACATAGGTGACCCCATTATGCACATGCTTTTGTGATACATGTGTCCTCAAGTAAGAAAAATAGATAGGACCATTTACAGCAACATCATCCTACAACTGGGTTACCAATTATACTATCCAAGTAATTTTAACCAGAAAAATAGAATTCTGTTTCAAATCTTTATACCATTGTAGTTTTTTAACTTGAAGGAATAGTTCCTACTGAATTTAAGGATGATCCCATTATGACACTTCTTTCCAAACAAAGATATGGGTGTTATTTTTCCTTTGATATACTCCTTTCTAATATGTGGTTTTCAGGACCTCGTGAAACTCACACCTCTTGTCATAAAACTGACAAGAGGTCTTTGTGATTCAAAGTCATTTTCATACATTCGGAAGGGAGGAGAGAGTGCTTAAGCTTTCTAAAGTAAATCTTTAGAAATATAAGAAAATATATAAATATAAGGAAAAATATAAGGAAATATAAGGAAAAAGTATATAAGGAAATAAACCATTATAAATATAAGGCAATAAACGATTTCTTCCCTTTCTTTCAATATGGAAAAGGAAGCTTCTAATTTATCATAAAAGTAACATCCTAGAGGTACAATTTACATGCAATCAAATGTACTCTTTTTAAATAAACAGTATGAGTTTCAACAATGAATGTCATGTTTAAACCTGGAGACAAGATGTTGGTCATTTCTGCCAGTTCAAGTTGCCTAGATCCTTCTCTGGTCATTACTCACACTTTCCAATGATCCTCTCCACCCCAGTCTTTACAGCTACTTTAGGATTTTTGCTTACACTTCATTGAGATACAACTAACAAAAATTTAATATATATTTGATGTACCTATGGGTTACAAAATGGTCACCATATTCTTTTTCACTAGAATCTAAGGACCACAATACTCTGAAAACACTGGTACCAGGATTTTTGAAAGGAATTAGTTTGTTTGTTCAAAGTTGTCCTGTCCTGAAAAACAAAACAGGGCTGTCAGTCCTTAACATCTTTATGTCGAGGGCATGAAGAACTTTAATGGTGGTAAATGTGAAGAGAAAAAATTCCAGTGTTTCCTAAATGGGCCTGGGTCTTGTCTTGGTCATCTTAAGGGTGTTATTGCAGTTTTTAACTGGTACCATTTTCCCAATAGATTTTGCTCTCCATTTGCTCTTAACCAAAGCCCTAAAGGACTGGGTAGGGATTGAAGCAGAAAAGAGAGAGAACAAACGACATTTCCAAAGGAACTGATGCTTTGGTCTTGCTAGAATCTCTGGTGTGTGTGTGTGTGTGTGTGTGTGTGTGTGTGTGTGTGTGTGCACTGATTTTTTTCATCTTACACAATTAGTTCCTACCAATTTTACTTATTCTTGGACTAGTCATATGCAGTTTTCTTTCATAATGATCCTGATGACAGGAAATCAGCTCAGAGCATATTGAAAGCATGATTTCTGCACAGGAGTTTCTCTTTTTCTGTTTACTGCCTTCTCATCATCACACCAGCATTGAATTAGAGTGCTTGATAGCTCTAAAACTAACAAGCTGTTGACTTCAGGCAATTTTCTTTGAAATTTCTCCCGACCATACAATTTGAAAACTAGAATACATTTATTTAAAGTAAGAACATGTATATGTAGAACAAGTTACATATCTCTGGGAAATAGTGGTTGAGAGCTTTCACAACCAAAAAGTTTCTGGTTTATTTATTCATTAATTTACTTATTTATTTTTTGTTTTCAATCAAGCCACTAGTGTATAAAGCACAAGAGCTGTACACTCTATCTTCAGTAGACTGGGACATTCTTTCCAGAGATGTCCACTCAGGTAAAGCTGAGATTCTACATAAAAGGAATTTAGAAGGTGTTAGCACGAAGCAGAGTTGGAAATCAGTGAAAACGTTTTAAATCATGGGTATAAGCTCTGGTGATAGGGGGGAGAAAATATATTTGAAGGGTCACAGAAAATAAGGCGGGAAAAGCATGATACATGCACCAAGTATAGTACTGGCTTCTAAATGGAGAGTCATATCTTTAATCAACTATGTATATCAATGTACAGAATTTTGATGGTTTCTGACTTAATTGCAAAATGTGACTAAGGAATTTATTCCTTTTCCTTTTAAAAAATGTTTTAAAATTTTTCCTTCAAAACATTTAATGTTTTCATCATGTTTTGATCACTGCCCAAACTCTCTTCTTTCAGCTCTATCTCTTCCAACTTTTTGTCCTTATCTTTAAAAAAAAAAAGGTGTCAAGTAGTACTACCTAAATATTCTTGGATATGTGGTCTCCAACAGATCAAATTATTAGGAGTTAATATTCTTAGAGAAAACTCTCTCTCCTTCTCCCAGCATCTAATAATTGCCAATAGCATTGTGGTTAGGCTTGTAGTATAATGTCTGACTTCTTGCTACTCAATTGTTTCTTGATTGCATAAGACTATAAGTGATATGGTGAAGCTATGGTCATGAGACTTGAACAAAGAGTTAAGATGTGTTTTATTTTATTAAAAATATAGCCATATTTGTAATCTCTAAAAAAGTTATGGTTTTATGTTTAGGAAAACTGTTTTTAACACCATCCTACAAATGCCCACCCTTACACAAACTACTCAAGTCAAAAGGAATAAGAGGTAGTTTATTCTGGAGTCCAAAATGAGTAACCCAGGCCAAGGAACATAGTCACCCTGTGGTCCATGTTTCAACATAGAAACAGTTTCCTAAAGTTTTCGTTGTTTTGGGGGGATTTTTTTGTGTTTTTTTTGTTTCTTTCTTTGTTTTTGGATTTGTTTTGTTTTTTGTAACAGAACAAAGAAAGTTAAATGTAGAAAAATTTTAATCCAGAAACATGGCTGCCCGGGCAAGGGCTCACATGCAAATATCTAGGTCTGTGTGATCCATCTTTAATATAGACATGCACTTAGTGTGCATCTTTAATCCCAAACAATGTATGCAAGGTTAGTTTGTAGAAGGAAGAAGTCATACTTGAAAGTTACTTCTATTTGAAGGGCAGACAAAGTGATGATTCAGAAAAAGATTTGACAGCATAGGTCAGAGATAGGATATGCCAACTCTCATGAAAAGAAACAGGAAGGAGAGGAACATGAGAGAGCAGTACATAGGAAGAAAAGAGTGTAACTTTAATTTTTTCAAATCCTATTTTTAATAATGGTTCTTAAATGCTTTAACCTTCATTTGAACTCATGACCCACTAGAGGTAGTGGGAAAAACAAAAGAAGAGTGGGGAGTGGACCTGTTTAGAAAGGTTATTTGGAGCAACTCTCATCTGTGTTGATTGGCAGTTCAGTTCACAGGTTAGCTGGCAGTACCAGTTGATCCACTGGCAAATACTTCATGGATAAAACAGCAGTCCAGTTCAGTAGAGTGAGGTTATCAACAGTGGTGATATGACCTAGCAGAAACATCCAGGCCTCAGCCTCAGCCAGAATCAGCAGGAGGGATGAACCAACAGGAAAACACAGAGAAGTTCTCATCTGTGCCAGTCACTCCATCTCCATCACTCCATGGAGTCCTATTTCTACTCTCCAATCATCATGTGTCCTCTTCATGCCTTGCCTCAGCACATGCATCCAATCAACCTCAGTCTGAGGAAGTGGCAACATACTGCAGTACAACAGCAGACGTTTTTTGGGTGCTTATCTTTCTATGATGTCCTGACAAATTCAGCTCAACTTACACAATGTAAGGTGGACCAATACATATGTGTCCTTTCCAAAGAATCTTTCATTATGTCTCCTTTCACATGTTTGCTTTAGTAGAACAACCTCTCTCCTGTGTCTGCTTCAGTGAAATGTTCCTTTCATGTTTTCCCAGCAAAGCACCATCCAGCCAACTTTCTTTCTTTTTTTAATTTTTTTCTATATTGATTAAATAGATGTGTTTTGGCTATGGGAACTGGTGATATTGTTTTAAATAGGCAGTCAGGATAGCTGGTGGTAGGCAAAATGATAGCAGCTCTACACTCTCATGGGCCCATCAATATGACCACATTTTCTGAAATAAGTTTGAAAGTGAAGATAAGAACACCTAACATACTCCTGTGGCCATTGAGGATCCCCAGCTTTTTTATTTTATGACATATAGAACACACTGAAACTTTCATTACTAGTATTGCACTTAAAACTAAGGTCTTGCTTTTTGATAATGTTCAGTGCTGTTGACTTTCTTTGAACTCTCCAGCCTCTTCTCTCAGTCTTCTGAGTTCTCAGATTATAAGTGAAAGCCACTATAGTCCAATTTTCCTCTCCTTTCTTTTCTGCTTTCCTTTTGAAGCAATGTCTTGATATACAGCACAGATTAGCTGGAATTTACAGTCTTCCTGCATCAGACAACTTAGGACAATGACAAGAATGATTATCATATGCTATCAAGCCTTGCTTGTAGTCACTATTTTATGTGAAAAAAAAAAGCATTGGTAGGATAGTGTAGGTATCGAAGTCTGAATGGCCAATCATTGATCATTTTAATATTTTATATTAGCTGGTCATTTTGACTAATAACAATTTATATGTGCCCTTACACTAACCAACTCTTAATAGTTATTTTCTTTTTATAAATTTTCATTTCAAGAGATAGATATATAGATGATAGATAGATAGATAGATAGATAGATAGATAGATAGACAGACAGACTATGGGTTCCATCAAAGTTGATAAAGATGCAAACTCAATAATAGAAGTTTCTATGTAACATGCAGGGTTGAAGGAAGAAACAGGCGCATTAGCTGGGGAATTATGGGTTTCTAATGCTACCCAATAGCACTTGTATTTCTACCATTGATAGTGAATCAGGTTTTGTTAAGTCAATACATTTTGAGGTTTTTAAATCTGCCAGTAGATGAGATTTGGCACCTACTTAGGGAAAGGGTCGTACTTAACAGTACTAAATATAGTCCCCAAGGAATTATAAATAGGCAACAAGATAAGGGATAAAGTTACTCCTGTGGCCATTGAAGATTTTATAAGTCAAGTAACCTCTATAGACAGCTTCTTCACAAAAATAAGGTTACACAAAAAAGTCTTGTATACTTAGGCCATAAACATGATTTACTATGTTTAAAACATTTTTATTTGAAATATGACTATGTCATAGGAATATTCCATCTCTTTAATAAATTCATATAAAGTGTTTGAATTCTTAGAAATTTTGGCTTTGGCTAGCAAGAAGCTCCAACTGGAGACCCGGATGAGGAACTCTCAATCTTCACATATTCATTTTTCTCCATCTTCCTATCCTGTCTCACATTGAGTTTTGAACTATTTAATAATTGAGCTTGATCAGAGACTTGAGAAAGGCACTACATCTTTATAGTACACGTCTAAATATTTTATATCTTCTTCTTAAATTGCAATTATACTTCATGTTCATTTGTTTATTTTTTGATATTTTTTCAATATAACCCAATGACTCTCAATTACTGTGATGATAGGTGTGGCTAGCAAGCCTTATAGTGTTTTATTATTTTATTACATTGAAAATGAATTGATGTGCATTTACTGTTTATCACATGATAGTACCTAAATATAGGTAATGTTGTTACAAATTTAATATCTTTAAAGAACATGGTATTTTAGCTATAGTTAGCCTAGTGTTGAAGGGATTTTTGGTACTTATTTCTTATAAATGACTGAAAATATCTATCTCTTGGCTATCAGAGTTCCATGAACAATGACCAGTGCTGTAATTTCTAAGGGACAATGCTTAGCCACTTTTTCCAATTAACCAAATAAGAGAAAAATGGTCAATCAGAACAGGAATTATCTAGCATGGCCAATCAGAACAGGAATTATTCAGCATGGTCAAATGAGGGAGAAATAGAGTATCAGAATCTTCAGGAAAGGACTGTCATCTTTTCTGTCATCTTTCTCCTGACTCTTGGGCATGGGCTGCAGCTTTAAGCTTATGCAACACACCCAGGACAGGCAGAGCAAGCATGCACAGTCAGTCACTCTTGGCCAGCCACAGTCTCTCCTTTTTCTTTCTGTGCTCCTTGATAACTACCCTAAGTCAGTCACGTTAATCCTTGTCAGAGATGAGAAAGCTCCTGCTGTTCCTGTTGCTTCATTGCAATGGTCTTATATCAGAATTTCTACTCCCACAATACAAGGTTTACTGCTGGCAAGAATGACTCAACAAAAGCACAAGAGGAAAACAAAATTAAAAACACATGGTCTCCTTCCATTTTAATACACTGACTATGACTACTGGGGACTACTTCAGCCATTTAATCAGAAATTTGAACCAAGTTGGTTAATTATCTATTCATGACCCTGTCAGTCTTGAAGGAAAAATTAACCGATTTTAGATGACTGTTCCTTAAATAACTAATGTGGCTGTGTAGAAAATAGAACATGAGCCCCATCCAGAGTTCAATACAGCAAGCAAGATAGAAAATTTCAGACCCAAATGAAAAGTCACTATTAGCAAAACATTTTATTTAGTTCTTCTACGTTTGCCTAATATGTTGGCTATTCTGTCAACATGACATAGCTAGAATCATCAAGGAAGATGGAATATTATTTTAAAAGCACCCCTCTATCATATTGGCCTATAGACAAGATTGTAGGTTGTTTTCTTTATTATTATTTATTTATTTATTATTATTGATGGAGGATTGCCAGCTCACTGGGGACAGTGACATCATAGGGTAGATGAACTGGGTTGTACAAGAAAGCAAGGTGAGCAAGGCATGTAAAACAGGCAATGAAGCAGAACTACTCCATGGCCTCTGCTTTGATTCCTGCCCTCAGATTCCCTAATTGAGTTCTTGTTCTGACTTCCCTTCATCATGGACAAGGATGTGGATATACAAGCCAACTAAGCCCTTCTCTCTTCAAGTTACATTTGGTCATGCTATTTTATCACAACAATAGAAAGCAAAACAAGACAACAGCAAACAACAACAACAATAAACAAAGACATTCAACATCTCTATGCTGCCTTCCATCGAAATTCTTAGCTCCTAATAATTATCAATGCCTTGTAGTACATAAATGCTTTACATTCCATATAAGAGCAATAATGTAGCATTTAATTTTATGTATCTTGATTATTTCATGTAACAGTTTCTTACAGCTTCATCCTTTTTGTGGACTGCTTACAAGATTTTCTTATTAGTCTGGATGAGTAATAATCATTATATGAATGTGTCCATTATATGCATTTAAAATGTCTGTATAAAACTTAGAAGAGAACACTAAGATTGTGAGATACTAGGGATACTGGACACATTCTCTGATTAAACAGTCTCCTCCTTGTTTTACAACTTGTGAGACAAACCATCACTATCTATGGTATAAAATCCACAATAAACATCTTACTTCTTGCTCCTGACTTTCTTATAGCTTTCACATCCATAATTTCTTCAGTTCCATGATTCTCCATCACATTAAATATGGAGGTGCACCTCTCAGATATTTTCATTCTCTTGCAGACTTTAGTTTTCTTCATAAGACTCATATATCATATGTTATAATGGCTGATTTATGTTTCTTCTTGATATTCTTTCTTGCCAGGAAATAAATATCTTCATGACTAGAAATAGTTTCTGATTTGTATGGAATTGTGAGTCAACTTCTAAGATGAGTACACAACTCAAAATAAATTTGAAAGGCATAGAAAAATTGTCTAAACATAAAAACCCTGACAATATTAATATTTGGATAAAAGTTGTATAATTGAGCAAGAAATAGAGGAGGAAATTGAGAAGAGGAAATATCAAATAAGAGGAGATAATATGGAGAGACCATTCTGAAGAAAATTAAATTATCTTATGTCATCTTTATTTTTTAGTTACTAATTAATTTAGATAACCAGTATCTATAAGTTAATCATAAATGTAGATATAATTGTGTTTCATTAATGTTCTGCCTTGTGCTTACTATGCAATTTGTTAAACTTTCTGTCAACCAAAATTATTTCATGACATGTAAATGCAATAGGCTAATAATTTCCCCAAAGAGCGAAGTGTGTCTCAATTGGAAAACCACTTTAGGAATTTTCCATGCTTTTATTGTTATAACTATAAGGATCCTAGAGTGAGTCCCAGGATCTTAGAGTTTTTTTCTTTACAGTGAATACTAAATATTCAACAATGTTAAATTGTAGGAAAATTTTAAGTGTTATTTTTGTGTTTGTTTAATAAAATACGAGTTTATTTTGAGTAAGGAAAGAGCATATTTATTTTGTAAAGGAATGTTCGTGAAAATTGTTTGAGTGTTATTTTGCAGTGTATTTGTCTATGGAATATAGTAAGCAAATCATGTCACCCCCAACTCCATCTCACAAAGGTTTATGTCTAAAGAACAGTTATTGCCCATAAAGATGATCTCTCTAAAAATATATGGAATAGAATAGGGAAAACCCATTATATTGTTACTTGACTTAATTTCATATCCTTGCTTATATCTGAGATATTAGAAACACCAAATGAAATACTGTTATTGGTCTTAGACAGGTTCACTGCTGTTAGCTATACTTCATATTTTACCTCAAGACTATGCTCTCTATGGTATTTCTGGATAATTCTTTTTAAAAAATATTTATTAATTTATTTTGTTTATATGAATACACCATTGCTCTCTTTGGACACACCAGAAGTGGGCATCAGATCCCATTACAGTTCGTTGCGAGCCACCATGTGGTTGCTGGGAATTGAACTCAGGATCTCTGGAAGAGGAGTTGGTGCTCTTAACCACTGAACCATCTGTCCATCCCTTGCCAAATGATTCTTACATTTGCTAATATACATTGATTATTATATTTTTATTGAGCAAGAAGTAATTGTATCTATCTGTTTCATTTACAGAGAAAACACTTGAAATATTTGAATCTTTGTCTTATTGTTGTAAACTCATGATTTCATCTAAACAAGTTAGTGACAAGAAGAAATGTTATTTTAAAAGCAGTTGAGAGGGCTTAATAAATTATCCTCAATGTTAATTCTTATAGTCATTCAAATTAATGTGTGATCCTAAGTTTTCGTTTATCCCTTTTAGAATTAATCTCATCTATAGATGTTCATAAAAATCTTATCTATAATCTAAAATATATCGTTCTTTTCCTGTTACACAGCTAATTATTTTTTTCCTTTGTCTCTCAGGGAAAGAATTATATCTATCTCAGTCTCCTATCACAGAGTATGTAGCAGTGCTTAGTTCCTAATTGTTACACAAAAGTATTTTAATTTAGTAATTAAAAATGACACAACAAAGATGCCCTTCAACAAAGTGGAGTACTACTCAGCTATTAAAAACAATGAATCAATGAAATTCTTAGACCAATGGATGGAACTAGAAAATATCATCTTGAGTGAGGCAACCCAATCACAAAAGAACACACATGGTATGCACTCACTGATAAGTAGATACTATCCCAAAAGCTCAGTATGCCCAAGATACAATTCACAAACCATATGAAGCTCAATAAGGAAGAACAAAGTGTGGGTGTTTGGGTCCTTCTTAGAAGGGGTAACAAAATACTCACAGGAGCAAATATAGAGACAAAGTGTAGAACAGAGACTGAAGGAAAGGCCATCCAGAGACTGCCTCACCTGAGGATCCATCCCATATACAGTTACCAAACTGAGACACTATTGTGGATGTCAATAAGTGCTTGCTGACAGGAGCCTGATATAGCTGTCTCCTGAGAGGCTCTGTCAGTGCCTTACAAATACAGAAGAGGATGATCTAAACAACCATTGCACTGAGACAGGGTGCCCAATGGAGAAACTAGAGAAAGGACACAAAGAGCTAAAGGGGTTTGTAACCCCATAGGAGGAACAGCAATATGAACCAACAAGTACCCCCAGAGTTCCCAGGGTCTAAACCACTGATCAAAGAGGGCCCAATGGAGGGACCCATGTCTTGAGCCACATATGTAGCAGAGTACAGCCTTGTTGGATATCAATGAGAAGAGAGGCCCTTGGTCTTGTGAAGGCTCGTTGTCCCAGTGTAGGAGAATCACAGGACAAGGAAACAGGAGTTGGTGGGTTAGTGAGCAGGGGGAAGGGCATGGGATAGGGAGTTTTCAAAGGGAAAATGAGGAAAGGGGATAAGATTTGAAATGTAAGTAAGAAAATATCTAATAAAAAATTAAAAATGACATAACCAAAATTTCTCTGATTATGTATTACTTTGATAGAAATTGCACAAATTAAAAAGAATAAAAAATTAAATGTAACATGAAAAATATCACATCTTATAAGCAGATTCATTTTTTAACTATTAGTATTTAATTATTAACTATTCATGATATCCTCAACATACTCTTTGCATTTCCATGTGCTCTGGTAACCAGTTCATCTTAGTACAAGCAAATCAACCAATGGATGCATTGTGGTATGGTAAGCCAAGGTAGGCTGGGATATAGATGTCTTTTCAAGGGTTCAGTTGTATGAACATAGTGAATAAGTACCCTTGGACTCTACTGCAGTACTCTTTACTTTTTATTTTCTTTATTTATAGTTCATACACACGTATATGCTTGCATGCATGTGTGAGTATGTATGTGATGGAGAGCTATATGGGTCTCACTTCTACATATGCAGAAGTCAAAGAACAACTTGTAGGAAACAGTTTCCTTCCTTCAACATGTGCATCTAAGAAATCAAATTCAGGTTTTCAAATTTGCTACCAGGTGCCTCCACCCTCTGAGTCATCTTCACAGTTCTTTCTTGAAAACATTTCGACTTGTTCTGCATTCACAGCCACATGCTGAAGCAATGTTATTCTGTTCTGGACCAAGATCGAGATAGGCCTTGCAAGAAAATTGTGTCTTGGACCTCTTTCTTTCTTTCTTTCTTTCTTTCTTTCTTTCTTTCTTTCTTTCTTTCTTTCTTTCTTTCTTTCTTTCTTTCTTTCTTTCTTTCTTTCTTTCTTTCTTTCTCTCTTTTACCCTTCCTTCCTCTCTTTTGTTTTCTTTATCTTAACGTTTTAAAAGACTATGTTTATGAGTGTTTTGCTGATTTTCATATATGTGTACCATATGCATGTAGCATGAAGGTATGAAGAGGTCATTGCATCACCTGGAAGTGAGGTTATACAAGGATTTGAACTACTATGTGCGTGCTAAGGACTGAATCCAGAGTTTATAACAGGAGCAGTAACTCCTCTTAATGTCTGAGCAGTCTCTCTAGCCTCTTGGTTCTGAATATATATTGTCTGCATTAACGTGGTGACCAGGATTTTCAAATTTTCCCCTTACAATTTGAATGTTCAGACTTGTTTAAAACTCTGACTTTCTTATAATTTTAATTGTTAAATGTATAAAGATTATATTAATTGCCATTCTATAATTCATTCAGTAATTGTGCTTACATAGCAGTGCCTGATATTTGATCCATGATTTATTATGGAAATTCAGATGTCTGCATCCAAAAATACCAGATGCTTCCTATCCAACACTATCAGTGGCAATGCTTTTAGCATAATAATTAAGGACTCAGTGACACATGAGGTATTAAAATAATAGCTTATGATTTTTTTCTTTTATTAGAGAAATTGTCAAACATCTAAGCTGGCATTGAAAACTATGTTTCTTTTAGTGAAAACTGTCTGATTTTCTTTAGTTTGCAAACTATTCTCAGTATATACATGTCTGGACATGAGTACAAGTTCTCAATATTATAATCATGTATTTAAAATAATTTATCTTTTATACATTTCAGCCTAGATTTATGTCTCATGTGAATGACTTTGCTTATGGTCTGTTTGTATGAAAACCATGATTTTTTTCCAGATAATCTGAATAACATATAGTTATTTAAACCAAACACTTTCATTTTGAAGGAAAGGAAACCATACGTTCTAAAGCTATGAAATCTATGATCAGCTAGATTCAGTTTTGTATATTCAGTGCTCATGAGGACATAAGGATCACCTAGAATTTGATGCATTTTTATTTTTCAAGTGTGCTTTAATGGGTAAAGGACAAGTTTGCAAGTAGATAAGGTCTTGAGTTCAAAGTCATCCGTGACTATTCAGGCAAGTCATCTGATGCTTCTGAGCCTCATTTTCATTGTTTGTAAAACATTGTTGAGGATGCTGGCCTTCAGTAAGTGGCTGGATTGTCTGAGATGATGTCTTCCAGTTGTTCAGCACAATGCCTGGCACATGAAGGGTTATTTTCTGTCACATCTTTCCTTCTCTTCCATGCTAATTTCTAACAAGTAATAAATATATGATTTCTGAAAGACCATGTTCCTGTCCTTTAATATGAATGATTGAAACCCCTGACAATCAGACAATTCAAGAATATATATAAAACCACTTTTAATTTTCATATATTTTTCTCATCTGAGAGTTTCTAGTAATGTTAAGAGTTTATTGAATACAATTCATCCTGCTTAATAAATAATAAATCTTTCTTTGGACACCCATGCTGGTAGATGTTATTTGAAAGAATGATAAAAAGGTCTTTCAAGGTCCTTTCTAAGACCATCCATCTGACTCTAATGTTTGGATGAGAAAAGAGAATAAGAGAAATTGTGGTGAGAAAAAAGTAATTTTAATTTGAGTATTTTTAAGATTGGTAGATGTTACCACAGTTTCCAAAACCATGGCTAAGGTTAAATTCTGTTGTTGTCTCCACGGTCCTTTTCGCTTGTTTGGCTTTAAAATCTGTCTTAATGACTATACTATGATTAAACAATTGTTCTGAAACAATGTTAAGGACAATAAGTCCTTAACATTGCCATTATTCAAAAAACCTAAAAAAATAAGAACAATAATAAGTTCACTCTAAATTTCTCACTTAGAAAGCCAAGTAAGAAAGAAAGAAAAAGAAGAAGAAAAGAAAAGTAGAGACAAAAAAAAAAGAAAAAGAAAAAGGATAAAACCCCTAATGTACATTTTATCTGAAGATATTGTAAGATATCAATTTTGCATGTTTGTAAGAGGAGGCAACTGATGTTGAATTATTATCATCTTATAAAAAATACTTAAAGCTCCTATATTGAAGAGCAAACTGTTTAACAACAGTAATTGAACTACGTATATATCAGATGAAAACAAAATAGCTAGCTAAATTCAGAATATTTTCTAGTTTGATTTCTTATATATTGAAAGGAAAAAATGGGTTTTGCTTCTTTTTCTTTTATTTTATTTTGTTTGTTTATTTAAAATCAAATCTGTCCTGGAGTTCATTATGAAGGCAGAAATGGCATTGAATTCAGAGATCCACATATTTCTTCCTTTGGATTGCTATAATTAGAGGCCTGTGCCAGCACACCTAGCCCTAGATCTTAATACTTATTTCATTTATACTAATATTGGATTGGGGCAAAATTGAACCCAAGGTTACTGGAGATTCAGTTAAAACTATGCCTCTTCAACAGCAGCAGCAGCTGGTTCAGAGGAAGGGCCATCAGCAGTGGAACCAAGGTGACAGGGTCCTGGCAGGCCCTGCACCCACTAACACTGGCCATTGCTGGCCAGCCGGGCTCCAAGCTGTGGCAGATTTACAGCGCCTTTCACCGCACAGAAGCCACATCAGAAATCTGCCTCCTGCCAGTCAGTTATGAGAGACTCGCCTCCATCTTCATTTTCAGATGCCAGAGAGATCAGACAGCCTGACATATGCAAACATAACCCGAGGCCAACATCACTGGGGTCTAAGCCCGACGGGCATTGGCCTGCACCCAGGCCCTAGGCTGTTGGGGAGGGGGGTATTGGTGTGCAAACCTGGCCAGGAGGTTGTTTGCCCAGCCCGGTGTGCTTGCACTGCCATTTTGACTACGGGAAGCCAGAGAGTTCTAGCAGGCAAAGCTGGCTAACAGTCATAGGCCGAGGCTAACATAGTGGGGTTCTAGGCCCAAGAGGCCCTGGACTGCCCCCAAGACCTTGTCTGCTTGGTGGGCCATCTGTGTGCCAACCCGGCCAGAAGGTTGTTAGCCCAGCAGACTCTCCCAGCTCTTTCAGGGAGAATGCGCCACAATCCTGGCCACCTGACAGAACCAGTTAACACTCATAGCCAAAGGGGAACTTTCCTCAGACCTTGGTCTGCCAGGCTTTTGCCTAGACTCGAGGCCTGAGCAGCTAGGCTAGCCTTGTGTGCACCAACCTAGTTGGGAGATCAGCTACCCAGCAGAGTATCATCACTTGGAAAAGGTCCCGCAGCATACACCATCAGAACTCCCTGAAGGAACAAGCGGGTACCATCTGGTTCACAGGCACAATCTGGGGCAAGGCACACTAGGGCTCCAAGGGTACCCAAGAGGAGGACAGCACATCAGCAATCTGCGACAGGGGAAACTCAGCCATCCAGTGTTGTGGAAATAGCCCTAGAGCCTCACAGGAGGCTCAAACTCCACCCAGAGACAAGACCAACTAACACCAGAGAACAAGATGGCAAAGGACAAACAAAGGAATGCTACTAACAGAAATCTAGGCAATATGGCAGTATCTGAACCAAACTCTCCAATATCAGCAAGTCCTGGTTACACAAACACACCAGAAAAACAAGATTTGGATTTAAAATCACTGGTCATGATGCTGCTAGAAGAACACAAAAAGGACATAAATGAATCTCTTAAAGAAATACAGGGGAACACGAATAAGCTAGAAACCCATATAATGGAAACACAAAAATCACTTAAATAAATTCAGGAGAATAAGGCTCAAGATATAAAAGCCAATAAAGAAGAAATGCAAAAAAAAAAAAATAAATAAGAAAAAAAAAACTTAAAAAATGCAGGAGAACTTGAGTCAACAGGCAGAAGTCATAAAGGAGGAAACACAAAAATCTCTTAAAGAATTAAAAGAAAACACAAACAAACAAATGATGGAACTGAGCAAAACCATCCTGGATCTAAAAACAGAAGTAAAAACAACTAAGAAATCACAAAGGGAGACAACTTTGGAGATAGAAAACCTTGAGAAGAAATCAGGGAATATAGATGCAAATATCAACAACAGAATACAGGAGATGGAAGAAAGAATCTCAGATGCCGAAGATACCATAGGATCCATTGACTCAACAGTCAAATAAAATGCAAAATGCAAAATGCAAAAAGCTTGTATCCCAGAATATCCAGGAAATCCAGGACACAATGAAAAGACCAAACCTAAGGATTATAGATATAGATGAGAGTGAAGATTTACAGCTGAAAGGGCCAGCAAATATCTTCAACAAAAATATGGAAGAAAACTTTCCCAACTTAAAGAGAGAGATGCCCATGAATATACAAGAGGCCTACAGAACTCCAAACAGACTGGACCTGAGCAGAAATACCTCTCATCATATAATAATCAAAACCCCAAATGCACTAAACAAAGAAAGAATATTAAAGGCAGTAAGAGAAAAAGGCCAAGTAACATATAAAGGAAGACCTATCAGAATCACACCAGACTTCTCACCAGAGACCATGAAAGCTAGAAGATCGTGGGCAGATCTCATAGAGACTCTAAGAGAACACAGATGTCAACCAAAATTACTATACCGAGCAAAACTCTCAATCACCATAGATGGAGAAACCAAGATATTCCATGACAAAACCAAATTTACATAATATCTTTCCACAAACCCAGCTCTGCAAAGAATAATAGGAGGAAAACTCCAATACAAAGAGGGAAACTACACCCTGGAAAAAGCAAGATAGTTACCTTCTTTCATCAAACCCAAAAGAAGATGACCACTCAAATATAAAAATAACATCAAAAATAACAGGAAGTAATAATCACTATTCCTTAATATCTCTTAACATCAATGGACTCAATTCTCCATTAAAAGACATAGACTAACAGATTGGATAAGGAAACAGGACTCTACATTTTGCTGCATACAAGAGACACAGCTCAGTGTCAAAGACAAAAATTACCTTCGAGTAAAAGGCTGGAAGACAATTTTACAAGCCAATGGTCAAGGGAAACGAGCCAGAGTAGCCATTCTAATATCAGATACAATTGACTTTCAACTTAAAGTCATCAAAAGAGACACAGAAAGACACTTCTTGCTGGTCAAAGGAAAAATCCACCAAGAAGAACTTTCAATCCTGAACATCTATGCGCCAAATGCAAGGGCACCCTCATTCGTAAAAAAAAAAAAAAACTTCACTAAAGCTCAAAGCACACATTGGACCTAACCAATAATTGTGGGTGACTTCAACATTCCACTCTCCTCAAAGGACCGATCAGGAAAACAGAAACTAAACAGGGACACAGTAAAACTAATTGAAGCTTTGGACCAATTGTATTTGACTGATATTTATAGAACATTTCACCTTAAAGCAAAAGAATATACCTTTTTCTCAGCACCTCATGGTACCTTCTCCAAAATCGACCATATAATTGGTCACAAACAGACCTCAACAAATATAAGAAGATCTAACTATTCCCATGCCTCCTATCAGATCACTATGGAGTAAGAGTTTTTCAATATCAAGAAAAGCAACAGAAAGCCCACATAGACATGGAGGCTGAACAATAGTCTACACAATGACACCGTGGCCAAAGAAGAAGTAAAGAAAGAAATCAGAGACATTTAGAATTTGATGAAAATGAAGACACAACATACCCAAATCTTTGGGACACAATGAAAGCAGTGCTAAGAGGAAAACTCATAGCTCTGAGTGGCTCCAAAAAGAAAATGGAGAGAGCATACACTAGCAGCTTAACAACCCACCTGAAAGCCCTGGAACAAAAAAAAGCCAATTCACCTAGGAGGAGTAGAAGACAGGAAACCATTAAACTCAGGGCTGAAATCACTCAAGTGGAAACAAAAAGAACCATACAAAGAATCAACGAATCCAGGAGCTGGTTCTTTGAGAAAATCATCAAGATGGATAAACCCTTTGCCAGACTGACCAAAGGACACAGAGAAAGTATCCAAATTAACAAAATAAGAAATGAAAAGGGGGGTATAACAACAAAAACTGAGGAAATCCAAAGAATCATCAGATCCTACTACAAAAGTCTATACTCAACACAACTGGAGAATCTGGAGGAAATGGACAATTTCCTAGACAAATACAAAATACCAAATTTAATCAGGACCAAATAGATCATCTAAACAGTCCCATAACCCCTAAAGAAATAGAAGCGGATCACAGAAAGTCTTCCAACCAAAAAAAGCACAAGACCAGATGGTTTCAGTGCAGAATTCTATCAGACCTTCAAAGAAGACCTAACACCAATACTCTTCAAACTATTCCACAAAATAGAAACTGAAGGAACACTACCCAATTCCTTCTACAAAGCCACAATTACGCGGATACCAAAACCACACAAAGATCCAACAAAAGAAGAGAACTTCAGACCAATTTCCCTTATGAACATTGATGCAAAAATACTCAATAAAATTTTTGCCAACTGAATCCAAGAACACATAAAAATGATCATCCATCATGATCAAGTAGACTTTATCCCAGGGATGCAGGGTTGGTTCAATATATTGAAATCCATCAATGCAATCCACTACAGAAACAAACTCAAAGCAAAAAACCACATGTTCATTTCATTGGATGCTGAAAAAGCATTCGACAAAATTCAGCATCCTTTCATGCTTAAAGTCTTGGAAAGAACAGGAATTCAAAGCCCATACCTAAACATAGTAAAAGCAATATACAGCAAACTGGTAGCCAGCATCAACCTACATGGAGAGAAACTTGAAGCAATCCAACGATATCAGGGACTAGACAGGGCTGCCCCCTTTCTCCTTATCTTTTCAATATTGTACTTGAGTTACTAGCTCAGGCAATTAGACAACATAAGGAGATCAAAGCGGTACAAATTGGAAAGGAAGAAGTCAAACTATCTTTATTTGCAGATGATATGATAGTCTACCTAAGTGACCCAAAAAACTTGACTAGAGAACTCCTACAGCTGATAAACAACTTCAGCAAAGTAGCAGGCTATAAACTCAACTCAAGCAAATCAGTAGCCTTCCTATACTCAAAGGATAAGCAGGCTGAGAAAGAAATTAGGGAAATGACCCCCTTCACAATAGCCACAAACTGTATAACGTACCTTGGGGTGATCTTTATCAAACATGTGAAAGATCTGTATGAGAAGAACTTCAAGACTCTGAAGAAGGAAATGGACCTCAAAAAATGGGAAAACCTCCCATGCTCATGGATCGGTAGAATCAATATAGTTAAAATGGCCATTTTGTCTAAAGCACTATACAGATTCAATGTAATACCCATCAAAATCCCAACTCAATTCTTCACAGAGTTAGAAAGAGCAATTATCAAATTCATCTGGAACAACAAAAAACCCAGGATAGCTAAAACTATTCTCAGCAACAAAAGAAAATCTGGGGGAATCAGTATCCCTGACCTCAAGCAATACTACAGAGCAATAGTGTTAAAAACTGCATGGTATTGGTCCAGTGACAGGCAGGAGGATCAATGGAACAGGATTGAAGATCCAGAAATGAACCCACACACCTATGGCCACTTGATCCTCGACAAAGAGGCTGAAAACATCAATGGAAAAAAGATAGCCTTTTCAACAAATGGTGCTGGTTCAACTGGAGGTCAGCATGCAGGAGAATGCGAATTGATCCATCCTTGTCTCCTTGTACTAAGCTCAAATCCAAATGGATCAAGGACCTCCACATAAAGCCAGACACTCTGAAGCTAATAGAAAAGAAACTGGGGAAGACCCTTGAGGACATCGGTACAGGGAGAAAGTTTCTGAACAGAACACCAATAGCGTATGCTCTAAGAGCAAGAATTGACAAATGGGACCTCATAAAATTACAAAGTTTCTGTAAGGCAAAGGACACCATCAAGAGGACAAATCGGCAACCAACAAATTGGGAAAAGATCTTTACCAATCCTACATCAGATAGAGGGCTAATATCAAATATATATAAAGAACTCAAGAAGTTAGACTCCAGAAAACCAAACAACCCTATTAAAAAATGGGGTACAGAGTTAAACAAAGAATTCTTACCTGAAGAACTTCGGATGGCGGAGAAGCAGCTTAAAAAATGCTCAACTTCATTAGTCATTAGGGAAATGCAAATCAAAACAACCCTAAGATTTCATCTTACACCAGTCAGAATGGCTAAGATTAAAAATTCAGGAGACAGCAGGTGTTGGAGAGGGTGTGGAGAAAGAGGAACACTCCTTCACTGCTGGTGGGGTTGCAAATTGGTACAACCACTCTGGAAAGCAGTCTGGCGGTTCCTCCAAAAACTGGGCACCTCACTTCCAGAAGATCCTGCTATACCACTCCTGGGCATATACCCAGAAGACTCCCCACCATGTAATAAGGATACATGTTCTACTATGTTCATAGCAGCCCTATTTATAATTGCCAGATGCTGGAAAGAACCCAGGTATCCCTCAACAGAAGAGTGGATGCAAAAAATGTGGTATATCTACACAATGGAGTACTATTCAGCCATTAGAAACAATGAATTCATGAAATTCTTAGGCAAATGGATGGAGCTAGAGATTATCATACTAAGTGAGGTAACACAGACTCAAAAGGTGAATCATGGTATGCACTCACTAATAAGTGGATATTAACCTAGAAAACTGGAATACCCAAAACATAATCCACACATCAAATGAGGTACAAGAAGAAAGGAGGAGTGGCCCCTGGTTCTGGAAAGACTCAGTGAAACAGTATTCGGCAAAACCAGAACGGGGAAGTGGGAAGGGGTGGGTGGGAGGACAGGGGAAGAGAAGGGGGCTTACGGGACTTTCGGGACTTTCGGGGTGTGGGGGGGCTAGAAAAGGGAAATCATTTGAAATGTAAATAAATTATATCGAATTAAAAAAAAACAAAATACAAAAAAAAAAAAAAAAAAAAAAAAGAAAAGAAACTGGGGAAGACCCTTGAGGACATCGGTACAGGAGGAAAGTTTCTGAATAGATTACCAATAGCATATACTCTAAAATCAAGAATTGACAAATGGGACCTCATAAAATTACAAACTTTCTGTAAGGCAAAGGACACCATCAAGAGGACAAATCGGCAATCAACAAATTGGGAAAAGATCTTCACCAACCCTACATCAGATAGAGGGCTAATATCCAATATATACAAGGAACTCAAGAAGTTATACTCCAGAAAACCAAATAACCCTATTAAAAAATGGGGTACAGAGTTAAACAAAGAATTTTCACGTGAAGAACTTTGGATGGCTGAGAAGCATCTTAAAAAAAATGCTCAACTTCATTAGTCATTAGGGAAATGCAAATCAGAACAACCCTGAGATTTCACCTTACACCAGTCAGAATGGCTAAGATTAAAAACTCAGGGGCAGCAGGTGTTGGAGAGGATGTGGAGAAAGAGGAACACTCCTTCACTGCTGGTGTGGTTGCAAATTGTTACAACCACTCTGGAAATCAGTCTGGTGGTTCCTCAGAAAACTGGGCACCTCACTTCTGAAAGATCCTGCTATACCACTCCTGGGCATATACCCAGAGGATTCCCTAGCATGTAATAACAATACATGCTCCACTATGTTTATAGCAGCCCTATTTATAATAGCCAGAAGCTGGAAAGAACTCAGGTATCCCTCAACAGAAGAATGGATGCAAAAAATGTTGTATATATGCACAATGGATTACTATTCAGCCATTAGAAACAATGAATTCATGAAATTCTTAGGCAAATGGATGGAGCTGAGAACATCATACTAACTGAGGTAACCCAGTCTCAAAAGATCAATCATGGTATACACTCAATAATAAGTGGATATTAACCTAGAAAACTGGAATACCCAAAACATAATCCACACATCAAATGAGGTACAAGAAGAATGGAGGAGTGGCCCTTTGTTCTGGAAAGACTCAGTGTAGCAGTACAGGGCAAAACCAGAACGGGGAAGTGGGAAGGGGTGTGTGGGAAAACAGGGGGAGGGAGGGGGCTTATTGGGCTTTCGGGGAGTGGGGGGCCACAAAAGGGGAAATCATTTGAAACATAAATAAAAAATATATCGAATAAAATAAAAAAATTAAAAAAAAACTATGCCTCTTCATCCCAACAAGCCAAGTGTAGTCACCTGCTTCAGTCTACGACTAAAGAGACCAGTAAAGTGACAAAACAAGGATGTGGCCACAGGCAGCAGTAAAGATGAAGATAATCAATGACTCTCTGTCTGTACATCTGTGGCACTTAACTATGGACTTCAGGTTAAACAGAGGAAGAAGTTCAGCAAGGTTCAAAACTATGTATTAAAGCACAGTCTTGGCAAAGGCATGACCTGGTTGATCATTGTCCCATTTTTGTTCTGCAAAAGGACAAATAAGTCTTTGATGTTTGAACACACTCACATTCCAAGATTGCTCCTCCTTTGGTGGTTATCTCACCATGGGCTGATCTCATTATGGGACAATCTGTAGATAAGGCTATGCTGTTTCTGTGTCCAAATGGCTGCCAGCCTAGGGCAATCTTTATTCTCTTTCCCCAGTTGATCCTCCAGTTTTCTTCTGGTCTCCTCCCATCCATACATAAATATCTATTTTCTCTCCCTTTTCTAGGGAGATATATTTGTCCTCACTAGTTCCTTACTTTATACCTAATCTCTGTAGTTGTATAGGTTATAATTTGGCTATCATTGAATTGACAGATATATCTATATTGGGTGAATATGTACTTTATTCAACTCAATTTCTTTATCATTTTATATTATTATTTTGTTTTATTTTATATAAAATAGAAATATTTTATATAAAATATATAAAATAATATATAATATAAAACATATGTTACTCTTTTATTAATATTATTATTAGTGGTTGTGGTGTTTGTGGTTCATAGAGATATGGTTTCTCTGTGCTGTTCTTGATACCTGGAACTCACTTTGTAAACCAGGCTGGCCTGGAACTAACATAAATCCAACTGTCTCTGTCTTTGGAGTGCTGGGATTAATGACATGTGAAACCATTACCTGGTTATTATTTCATTTTTTTAACAGCTAACATTCCATTATGTAAAATGTACAACATTTTATTTATCCTTTCATCCACTGACAACCATCTATACTGTTTCCAGTTTCTGGCTATTGTGAATAGAGCAGCCGTGAAGATGGTTGATCAAGGTAAGTTGAAGTGTCTTTGGATATATTTTTAGTAGTAATATGGCTGAATCTTGAGAATAATCAATTCCCATTCTTCCTGAGGAACTGCCATGCTGATCTACACAGTGGCTGCAGAAGTTTTCACTCCCACCAATAGTACATAAGTGCTATCCTCACCCCTCATCCTGCCAGCATGAGTTCTCATTTGCTTTATTAATCTTAACCATTCTGACGGGCTTCAAATACAATCACAAAGCAGTTTTTATTTGCATTTCCCTTATGACTAAGGAGTTGAACATTTCTTTAAGTGTTTCTCAGTCATTTGAGTTTTCTCTATTAAAAATTCTGTATTGAAATATCCATCACATTTGAAATTCGGATTATTTATTTGTTTTTTAATATCTAGTTACTTGAGTTCTTTATATATTATAGATATCAGTCATCTCTCAGATGTCGAGCTGATAAAAAACTTTGCCCATTGAGGCTTTGCCCCATTGATGACATCCTTTGCATTACAGAAACTTTTCCATTTCATAAATTTCCACTTGCTGATGTTAGTGCCTGAACAATCAATTCTCTGTTCTGGAAGCCCCAAAAAATAAAAGTACTGATTGCATTTTCAAAACATCATTTGAACGATGAAAATAATATATAGTAGAAGTACATAATGGAAAAGCAGGAAACCAATTAAAAAGCTCTTAAATAATATATGTAGAAATAAAGACAAGAAAGACTACAAAGACCAATTGGAATATGGAGCATTGGGTATAATCATGGTTAATTTTTCCCTTCAACACTCCACAGCAATAAAAGAAGACACCATCCTGTGTCCCGTTTGCTAATCATTTATAAAGCATTAACACCTCCAAGAACCAGGAAGTAAGCAAAGTTAAATTGCCAAAAATGTGCATGAAATTGCAACCTAGATCGTGTAAAATTTACGAGGCTAGAAGAGAAGTGAAGATACTATTTTCCTGTATATTAGACAGACTTCTCAGGTATATTCATGACTAAGGGATGTTCTGAATGACTAAGCGTTTATATTACATGTTTGAAATCTGCATAAAATATTATTAGGAGATTTCAATTTTTATTTACAAATTTTACTTAATTATTAACTATATAGTCAACATATTGTTTTATTATCCTTGCAATATATTTCTTTAGAAAAATCTATTATTAATACAAAGGAACTAGACTTATGCTTCATAAAATTTTGGGTATGATCAAATGAATAACACACATGCCTAAGCACACCAGAGAGCCTATGTTCTTCACTTCTTTCACTGCTGGCAGAGAAACACAATATATACTCCATATGTTCTCCCTATAAAGTCAGTTATCTTTATCTTCATCTATTTATGAGGATAGTAGAGCTCTGAACAAGGATGACAAAATGTTGACCTTTGAAAATGAATCCATCTATATATAGCAATAATAGAAAATGATACTTTTAACAACAGTGAAATAATTAAAGGCAGAAAACTTCATTCCATATGTGTACTTTTTGTGCATGCACACGTGTATTCATAACTCTCTGTTTCTTTGTTCGGTGATTCCGTATAAACATTTAAGGTTGTTTTGCATCCTTGATATTGTATACACTTACTCAGTACACATAGGAGTGCAGGTATATCTTCATGATCCTAGTTGCTCAGAATTGGGATTAAAGATCCCTCTTTGGGGTGCACTTATAGTTCTGTTTGTAATACTTTTGAACTTTTTACATACCATTTTCTGTAGTAGTTATATTTTTCACTTCTATGTACAACATTCAAACTATAGAGACAAAAATGGTCAAATTTGTAGAAAAAGTACAGTGGTGGCTACCAGTTCTGAAGGGAGGAATTAAGGAGGAGTTGTAGTGCAGGCAAGATGTCTCAGTTATACAACAAACATTAATTGCAGAGAGCATCTATGCAAAGTGGTGCCTATTAGATAATTTACTACACTAAAATTTCACGTGGACATACTTCTTGTTATGTTGGTGTTTTGTTGTTTCGTTTGTTCTGAGACTAGATAGCTAGGATGTATAGCCTATACTCACAGAAATTTTTGAGCCTCATCCTCTGAAAGGCTGTTCCAGTTTCTCTCCACCATGTCTTCCCCTATACTCCTTCTTGCTCTTTTTCAAATCCATGGTCTCCTTGTTCTTTTATTGTTGTTACATGCATATTTGTGTATATGCATATATACGTACACAAATATATATTAAGAATATATATTAAATAGTATATAGAATAATATACTTTATATATTCTATGTATATTTCTAAATGTAACTTGTTTAGTGTGTGTAATGTTACTTTTATGGTTGTTTTCATTGTTGAAAATTCCTTGTATATACTTTTATCATAAGCCTTTATCAGATGTTCAGAATTATCATTTTATTTTAAACATTAGCAGAATGAATGAGTTTAAGTAAAATTTGGTACATTAGCAAACATTTGGTATTGGATGACCAACTGTTGTGCTCCTCCTGTATTTGTTAAGCTACTATGAAGTCACCAGTGTAAGTCAATGACATAAAAGATTTGTTGCAATGTTTAGATCAGGCAAAAGAGTTCTTTGTTTTAGACTCAGGAGAAATTACATCAAGAATAGCTATAAGAGAAATCATAGTGGTACAATATGGCTGGAGAAAATGAAATAGGGGCATTATGAGATAATATGTTAGAACAAGTGCCAATTCTCTTAAGATTTCTGAATTGTTGTTACAGAATTCTATACAAATATAGAGTTTTGCTGATGTATTTATTGGTTAGCTGATTAATCAGCTTTGGAAGCTAAGTATATGGCATTGTGAATGTTTTTTTTTTTTCATAATGAACCTTTAACATCTGTTAAAAATTATTGTTATCTCTTTAAAAAATGAGCAAGATAAATGGAGTTGAGTACATTAAAGAAGACAGCTCTTAGGAGTTAATTTATAGAGAATGATAAATGAGACAATCTTGGCATCTCTAGGAAAATTCTATATTTCCTGGGCAGAAGAATATTCCAGGCCCTCTTCATATCTAGTTATGCAGTTAATTAACTATTTCTTGTCAAGGTATTCCTTTAAGTATATGAATATATGAGCAGCAAAGTTTACTCTCCCAAACTGAAAAATCTCTTTAAAAATATTGATGTTTATTTTATCTTATGCATGTTGACAATATGCCAAATTGATGTAGCAAGATTTAAAATGTAAGCTAGAAGGAATCAAAGCTGCCACACTGTTAATATTCTCTAGTTTCTTGAACATAACTAATGTGCAAACTGATGTTTTCTAATTATGATGTCTTGTCAAACACATGCTATTAGCTGAGAAAAGTTCAATAATTTTAATATCTTTCCTTTTTGCTTATAAAGATACAGTGCAAATATAACGACATCACTGCATTATAACTTAAATATTTGCATGTTGATTGATAAATCATTAAAAGAACAGTAATTTATCAACAAAGATTAAAAATAACAAGTTGAATTCAATAGTTTTTTTTTTTTAGAAAAAACCTGTTTATTTAGAAATATATATTTTTTTTCCACATAATTATCACTGTGAAAGTGGGTAGCTTCCTATGTGAGCTCTTTCAATATTTATTTTCTTCATTGGTCTTTTCTCATATTTTTTAATGTTTGGATAAAGCACATTCTTCTAAAAATGTGCTCAATCAGAACCAGAGTTCATTTTTAATGGGATCAGAAATCTCAATTAGGAAAAAGTCTAAAAGATTTTACAAGTTTAAGTCAAACTTTCCTAATGTGTCAAAATCTCCATCAAAAGTGGTTCATGGTATTTTAGTTCAGTTCTTTAAAAACATTTGATACAAATGTATTACAATGTATTATAATACAATAAGTGGTTTATATTTAGAATTTACATATCTGTACTCACAAGTTTCTCAGAATATTGTCTTATTATTGTTTGTCACACAAACACACACAGACACACACACAGATACACACACACACACACACACACACACATTCAAATTTTCAGGGAAACTATCACACCTGAACTGAAAAGGTGCTATTTTTTGCAACTTAGTTGGAGGTGACAGTGATACACTCTTAAAAAGGTGTCAGATGATGTGAAAACTTGCCCTTATTTTGACAAAGTCTCCTGACATCAAAGATGCCAATTGAAAGACAGACTATAATTTTTCTGTGAAATGTAGCAGTGGAGAAGAGGACTATTTTTAAATGAATAGATTTTACAAATGATTAACAATAATTACAATGCTGAAAAATTATATGAACAAAAGTTAGCATGAATTTTCTTTTACAAAATTCCAACTCTGAGTCTTCTTGATGTCAGGAATTACTAACTTTTCATACTTGTTGAGGTCCAGGATTCTGGGTTTGCCTTCAATTTCCATATTGTTTCCTACCCTACATCCAGTACTCATCAAATCCTATTGTGATGATGTGGTTCGAATAGGAATAGCCCACGTGGGCTCATGTGTTGGAATACTTGGCCCCCAGTTGGTAGAACTGTTTAGAAAGGATTGTGCAGGGTGACCCTGTTAGAGGTGGTGGGATTAGAAGTTTTGAAAGACAGCATTCCCAATGTATCTACCTGCCTTGTGGCTGTGTCTTAAGATGTTAGCTTAAGAGTTATTGCTCCAGGGCCATGCTTGCCTGCCAGGAACTTTTTCTTTTCCAAGAGAGTCATGGACTCTGAAATGGTACATTCCAAATAATTTGTTTCTTCTATAAATTATCATATCATATCAATAGAAAATGTTTAATGATTAGAAAATAATTAATCTTGATTGACAGTTTTATTGGATATGGAATCAGTAAGGAGGCAAGCAATTATTTCCTGGAATAATTAACCAAGTCAAGAATTTTCTTGAAGAATAGGCAGCAGCCTAACGCAATCAGCCAGATATAAAGTTGCAAGGCAAAAATGCTTCGGACTTGCTTGTCTTCATTTTCTATTGCTGTTGCATCTATCTCTTGTGTTATGGCAACATCTCTACTTTGCTACCAGCAGAGCACACATTCTATGTGCTTCCAATGTGGAATACAGGAGATTTCCTGCAATCACAAAGGTCTTCATCATCAGAATGTTGGAGCATCTAGCCTGGCCAAATGAACAGCTAATGGCATTGTAGCCTATCGAGTGTATTGGACGCCACTGTTTTAATCCCTATCATTGACAATATAATGTGAAGCTAATAAATATCATTTTGCAGTAAGTGTTCATCCTGTCAGTTGTATTCTTCTATAGATCATTCCAAACATCAGGAAACTGTGAAATTTTACCTTTCTTCACTATGGCTGTCTCACTCTACTCTATGTATGCTTCCTCCAGATCTTGCTTAGATGACTGTAATATATCCCCATGTGTCACTTCCGATGATCTATATATCAGTTTTTAAGATAGAAATGAGATTATAAATCTGCTCAAAATACTCTATGATTGCTCATAGAAAACCCAATATGCTTAAAATTGCCTCTAGCATTCACTGTAATCCAGTGCATCTCCTAAACCTCGACCACACTGGGCTTATTTGAATATTACTTGCTTATAGAAAAACATCAAATTACAAATTTTATATCTTAGACCAGAATCAGTCAACCATCTAATCAACTAATCAACTCTGGTTTTTGATGGCTGTTAGAATAATATTTTTTATTTATTCTATAAAATTTTTGGTTTTATATAACTCTGCCTCTGTCTGTCTGTCTTTCTGCTCTGTCTCTGTCTCTGTCTCTGTCTCTGTCTCTGTCTCTCTCTCTCTCTCTCTCTCTCTCTCTCTCTCTATTTCTCTGAGTGTGTGTGTGTGTGTGTGTGTGTATGTGTGTGTGTCTCTGTGTGTGTGTGTGTGCTCTGTGTGTGTGTGCTCTGGATGTGTATGGGAGTTGTTTCTCTACTCTATCATGTGAATCCCCGGATGGAATATGGAATTTAGGTAGACAGGATTGGCACTAGAAGTCTTTACTTACTGAGGCACTTGGCAGGTCTTTTATTTTAGGTGACAGGCAAGGTATCATTACAATGACAATACTAATTTAATTCACAAAGTGTTTCTGCAAAGTGTTCCCATGTCTAAGAATACACTTATGGAACTTATTCTCCTGGTATGCTAAACCATTCTACCTGTGATGCTGACCAACAGTCTTTATTTAAGTATTGGTCTGTCATTTTGGTTGTCAGCTTGTTATTAATAATAGACTTTAAGAACATTATCATTTAAATATTCATGAATTCTTAAATGTTAATGGCTGGTTTTCTTCAAAGTTTATGATAGAAAATAATATTGACAGGTTATAAAATCTACATCATTACTTTCCTCAATTCTTCAAGTTAATCAAATATTACTTTCACCTCTGAAAGGAAGGCCTACATATTCATTTATTTTACTCTTATTTTAGAAATAAGTATATTTTTAATATTTCTAAAATGATTTTTTAGTTTTGATCACCATTATTTCTGTACTGTACTGTCTTTTACTATTTTGGTGATTTTTTTAATTGTCAGGTGTTGTCATGTACTGAAGATTTATAGCATTTCAGATGACTTACCTTTATTCACTGTATGGATGGCACAGTGTTTCTTACTCTCTTTTCATTTCTCTTTCTTTTTGTCTCTTTATACTAGTTTTATGTTTGCCACTGCCATTTTTTTTTTAATTCCTATGAAATCAACTTCATCTCAATAGAAAATTTAAGCTTATCCTGCCCAGGGAGCTGTGGAAGGAGAGAAGCCCCGTGGCCAAACTCGCTGCCTGCAGGGACACAAAAGGATCACTAGGTACTGTATCACCTTGAGCTTTAGATTTCTGGTGGTGCAAACCACCAGGAGTCTGCCTGCACTCAGGAACTGAGCACAAAGGCAGGTTTGTCTGCCAGCCCGCCAGGCTCAGGGCAGTGTCCTGCCCAGGAAGCTATGAAAGGAGAGAAGCCCCATGGCCATATTTGCTCTCTGCAGGGACACAAAAGGATCACTAGGTACTGTATCACACTGAGATTTCTGGTGGTACAAACCGCCAGGGGTCTGCCTGCACTCAGTAACTGAGCACATAGGCGGTTCATCTGCAAGCCAGTCCATCGCAGGACCTGTGTCCTATATGAGAATCAACAGAGGGAGTGACCCCCACCACAACTTCTTCCCTCCAAAATAGAGCACACAGAGAGCACCTGATTGACCTTGGCAACCTAAGTATAGCATTGCTTGAGGCAAGACTGAGAAGGACTCCAAAGACACAAAAGAGGAAGCCAGCATATCAGTAATCTGTGCCAGAAGAAACCCAGTCATCCAGTGGTGCAGAAATAACCTTAAAGATCCACAGTAGGTTGAAACACCAGCCAATGACAATAAGACCATCTAACACCTGGGAGAACCAGATGGCTAAAGGCAAACATAGGAATGTTACTAACAGAAACCAAGGCATTATGGCAGCATCTGAACCCAATTCTCCAACATTAGTAAGTCCTGGATAGCAACACACCAGAAAAACAAGATTTGGATTTAAAATCACTGGTCATGATGCTAGTATAGGAACACATGAAGGACATACTTAAAGAAATTCAGGAGAAAATGGATCAAAAATTAGAAGCCCTTACAAGGGAAACACAAAAATCATTGAAAGAAATTCAGGAGAATACAAAAGCCAATAAGGAGGAAACGCAAAAAATTACTTAAAGAAAGACAGGAGAACCTTGATCAACAGGCAGAAGTCATGAAAGAGGAAACACAAAAATCGCTTAAAGAATTAGAGGAAAACACAAACAAGCAAATGACTGAACTGAGCAAAAGCTTCCAGGATCTAAAAACAGAAGTAGAAACAGCTAAGAAAGCACAAAGGGAGACGACGTTGGAGATAGAAAACCTTGGGAAGAAATCAGGGACCACAGACGCAAATATCAACAACAGAATACAAGAGATAGAAGAAAGAATCTCAGATGCCGAAGATACCATAGAAAGCATGGACTCAACAGTTAAAGAAAATGCAAAATGCAAAAAGCTTGTAACCCAAAATATCCAGGAAATCCAGGACACAATGAGAAAGCCAAATCTAAGCATTATAGGTATTGATGAGAGTGAAGATTTACAACTTAAAGGGCCAGAAAATATCTTCAACAAAATTATGGAAGAAAACTTCCCTAACCTAAAGAGACAGATGCCCATGAATATACAAAAAGCCTACAGAACTCCAGACAGACTGGACCAGAACAGAAATACTTCCTGTCACATAATAATCAAAACCCCAAATGTACTAAACAAAGAAAGAATACTTAGGGCACTAAGAGAAAAAGGGCAAGTAACATATAAAGGAAGACCTATCAGAATTACACCAGATTTCTCACCAGAGACCATGAAAGCTAGAAGATCCTGGCGGAGCTCATGCAGACTCTAAGAGAACACAAATGCCAGCCGAGACTACTATACCCAGCGAAACTCTCAATTACTATAGATGGAGAAATCAAGATATTCCATGACAAAACCAAATTTACACAATATCTTTCCAAAAACCCAGCCCTACAAAGGATAATAGGGGGAAAGCACCAGTACAACGAGGGAAACTATACCCTGGAAAGAGCAGGATATTAAGCTTCTTCCATCAAACCCAAAGAAGATAACCACACACATATAAAATTAAAATCAAAAATGTTAGGAAGCAATAACCACTACTACTTGATATCTCTTAACATCAATGGACTCAAATCCCCAATAAAAAGACATAGACTATCAGACTGGTTACGTAAACAGGACCCTACATTTTGCTGCATACAAGAAACACACCTCAATGTCAAAAACAAAAACTACCTTAGAGTAAAAGGCTGGAAGACAATTCTACAAGCAAATGGTCCCAGGAAACAAGCTGGAGTTGCCATTTAATATCAGATAAAATTGACTTTCAACCTAATGTCATCAAAAGAGACATGGAAGGTCACTTCTTGCTGGTCAAAGGAAAAATCCAACAAGAAGAACTCTCAATCCTGAACATCTATGCCCCAAATACAAGGGCGCCCTCTTTCATAAAAGAAACTTTACTAAAACTCAAAATACACATTGCACCTAACACAATAATTGTGGGTGACTTCAACACTCCAATTTCACCAAAAGACTGATCAGGAAAACAGAAACTAAACAGGGAGACAATGAAACTAATTGAAGCTTTCAACCAATTGGAGTTAACAGATATATATATATAGAACTTTTTATCCCGAAGCAAAAGAATATACCTTTTTCTCAGCACCTCATGGTACCTTCTCCAAAATAGATCATATAGTTGGTCACAAGACAGACCTCAACAAATATAAGAAGACTGAAATAATCCCATGCCTCCTATCAGATCACTATGGAATAAAACTGGTCTTTAGTAACAGTAAAAACAACAGAAAGCCCACATACACATGGAAACTGAACAATACTCTACTCAATGATACCTTGGTCAAGGAAGAAATAAAGAAAGAAATCAAAGATTTCTTAGAATTTAATGAAAATGAAGGCACAACATACACAAATCTATGGGACACAATGAAAGCAGTGCTAAGAGGAAAACTCATAGCTTTGAGTGCCTCCAAAAAGAAATTCGAGAGATTTTCTAGAAGATTAACGGAACAACTGAAAACCCTGGAACAAGAAGAAGCTAATTCACCCAGGAGGAGGAGAAGACAGGAAATCATCAAACTCAGGGCTGAAATCAATCAAGTAGAAACCAAGAGAACCATACAAAGAATCAACAAGACCAAAAGCTGGTTCTTTGAAAAAATCAAAGAGATAGATAAACCCTGAGCCAGACTAACCAAAGGGCACAGAGAAAGCATCCAAATTAACAAAATTAGAAATGATAACAGAGATATTACAACAGAAACCGAGGAAATTCAAAAAATCATCAGATCCTACTACAAAAACCTGTACTCAACACAACTGGAGAATCTGGAGGAAATGGACATTTTCTTAGACAGATACCAATTACCAAAATTAAATAAGGATCAAATAGACCATCTAAACAGACCCATAACCCCTAAAGAAATAGAAGGGGTCATAGATAGACTTGCAACCAAAAAAAGCACAGGACCAGATGGTTTCAGTGCAGAATTCTATCAGACCTTCAAAGAAGACTTAACACCAATACTCTTCAAACTTTTCCACCAAATAGAAACAGAAGGAACACTATCCAACTCCTTCTTCGAAGCCACTATTACGCTGATACCAAAACCACACAAAGATCCAACTAAGAAAGAGAATTTCAGGCCAATTTCCCTTATGAATATCGATGCAAAAATATTAAATAAAATTCTTGCCCACTGAATCCAAGAACACATCAAAACGATCATCCACCATGATCAAGTAGGATTCATCCCAGGGATGCAGGGATGGTTCAATATAAGGAAATCCATAAATGCTATCCACTACATAAAAAAACTCAAAGAAAAAAACCACATGATCATTTCATTAGATGCTGAAAAAGCATTTGACAAAATTCAGCATCCTTTCATGCTAAAAGTCTTGGAAAGGACAGGAATTCAAGGCCCATATCTAAACATAGTAAAAGCAATATACAGCAAACCGGTAGCCAACATCAAACTAAATGGAGAGAAACATGAAGCAATCCCACTAAAATCAGGGACTAGACAAGGCTGCCCCTCTCTACATATCTTTTCAATATAGTTCTTGAAGTCCTAGCTAGAGAATTAGACAACATAAGGAAGTCAAAGGGATACAAATTGGAAAGGAAAAGTCAAACTATCACTATCTGCAGATGATATGATCATATACTTAAGTGTCCCTAAAAACTCTACTAGAGAACTCCTACAGCTGATAAACAACTTCAGCAAAGTGGCTGGCTACAAAATCAATGCAAGCAAATCAGTCTGGTGATTCCTCAGAAAACTGGGCATGTCACTTCCTGAGGACCCTGTTATACCACCACTACTGGGCATATATCCAGAGGATTCTTCAGCATGCAATAAGGACACATGCTCAACTATGTTCATAGCAGCCCTATTTGTAGTAGCCAGAAGCTGGAAAGAACCTAGATGTCCTTCAACGGAGGAATGGATACAAAAAATGTGGTATATTTACACAATGGAGTACTATTCAGCCATTAGAAACAATGAATTCATGAAATTCTTAGACAAATGGATGGAGCTGGAGAACATCATACTAAGTGAGGTAACCCAGTCTCAAAAGATCAATCATGGTATGCACTCACTTATAAGTGGATATTAAGAATATCCACTAGAAACTTTGAATACCCAGGACATAATCCACAAATTAAATGATGTCCAGAAAGAATGGAGGAGTGGCCCCTGGTTCTGGAAAGACTCAGTGCAAGAGTATAGGGGAATTCCAGAACAGGGAAGTGGGAAGGTGTGAATGGAAGAATAGGGGGACGGAAGAGGGCTTATAGGACTTGCGGGGAGTGGGGACCCAGAAGAGGGGAAATCATTTGCAATGTAAGAAAAAAAAAGAAAATTTAATACTAAGGACCTAAATCTGTTTTTATAAAGAGTTAAAAAAAAAAACCATAACAAATGGTTACTTTTGATCTGGCTATTTCTCTTCCTGAATTTCTTCCAAATCCTTTTACTCATATTGTTTCTATTTTAATAAAGATATAGACACAGAAGTTTCTCTCGAGTCATTGAAAAATTAGAATACTTCTGAGTGTTCATAGGATAGAGAATATTTACCCAGTTCTCTGCTATTATCTTGAATTCACATCTCCTATTGATGCTTGTGTTCTATGTCTCAATCCCAGGCACTATGCAGCATGATCAGCGAGCCTTCACATGATGGTTATATGTTCTGGGATCTCAAGTTGATCCTAGGTACCTACTTCAATACTCATAGAGTGATGTGATCAAAGTTTTATCTCCATCTATTTGAGTCTCAGTAATTATAAATATAGCATGTCAAATTCTTTCTGTTATCCAGGACTGCTTTAATGTGAAGTTGTTCTATATATTTTTCTTAACCTCTTTCCAGAATCCTCTTTTCACTTTAATTACTTAATTGATTTTGCACAGCACTTAATAGTATGTGGTCTGGTCAGGTTTGTTGAGTTGCCATTTGGGGTTGGGACCCTGGCAATTTGCAGCAGTCAGCTAGGATGCTGATTTTCATAGTAGTACATTTAATTGATACTTCCCAGATAAAGCATTTTGGACCTTTGGTTATGGGTTTTTCTTTTTATTTCAGTGCCACCTGAACACATAGTCAGTAGCTTTAATCACATACAAGCAGTCATTCTAATCTTGACAGAATTGACCTTCAACAAGAGAAGTGTAGACCTCACCGAACTGCAGTTAGCAGAGGCTTCATCTACTGAGTGGATTAATGGGTATAAATAAAATAATGACCCTACTCCTGCAATGTAATAAAATCCATGACAGAAATAAATGCTACAAATAGAATGGCATGTCCTCAAATCTGGAAGGGTGAGGCTTTGTGCAGCACCAAGTAAGCACCCATCATCTTGGCGACACTGGATTCTGAAGCCCCAAGACAGCTTCAGGGCAGAATTCTGACACTGGTGTTTTCTCCAGTGGGTAAGACTTGGAGTTAAAGCTGTAAAAATGCCTGTCCACATGACAAAAGTGTAAAGGATTTCATTGGTACAGTGTAGGGTTCCATAGCTGCCTGCAGGTATTACGAAGTGGGTTTCTGGAACAGAAGCTGAGGAATAAATAGGGAAGAGGGGCGAAAAGAAGTATGGCTAAGACAATATTCACTGATCAAAGCCAGAAACTTTAATGGCGCCAGACCTTTTAACAGTTTGGGCAAACCCTTCCCCCCAGACTCCAGGCTGAGTTCCGGTGGAAGTTGTCTAGCTTCTCTTGGTGGTCCTTGTCTTGACTGCTCCGGCAGCTGGGTGGGTCACCTGCTTAATTCAGGAATTCCTAGATCTGGAGAAACAATAAACTTAACCTTTACTTTGAGCATTCTGCCCTAGGTGGAGCAGGATCCTGGCTATCTGGGAGAAGTTAACCTTGACCAAAGTCAAACTCTGACCAAGTGCAAGACTGCCCCAATATGGCTCTGTACAGTACAGCACATAATTTCAGGTACCATGGCATGTGAATGAAAATGCTCACAGAAGATAGTAAAATCTCTCTCAATTGTTACTACCTTTCACACAATCCAGGAAAACTATCAGCACAGGGATCAAGGTGAAAGGCAATTTTAAAAAATTTCGTTCTGACACAGGATTCTCCAACAAGATGTGACACTGGACCTGAGATGTTGAGCTGCTGAACAGAAGATCCTTTTTAAACACCTCAAGCCGGAGTCACCCTAGAATAGCTTGACTTCCCCTCATACTTATATTCTGGGTGCATCACAATTCTATTCTCTCTTGGCAAAAATGAGCAAATTTGTTTTGCTAGAAGGTATATATTCAACTCTATTTTTCCCATTGTATGTGGTTAACTAAATATCAGGCATGGGGAGACATTAATTATACACTTCCTATGACTGAGCAGGTCATTCTTAGAATTCTTATTACCTAAGAGTCAACTACATTATCTTTCATCAGATTTGCCAGCAATGGATATATTTTTCTTTAGCTATCTCACTATTGTACATTACTTTGAAATTGACTCTAAGTTGGTGAGTAAAAGAACATGGTATATTTTATTCTCTCAGTCGTAAGCTCTGTATGTAAAGTACCACACTAAAGTCAAAGAGAAAATTTAAAGAATGTCTCAAGACAAAAAAACCAAAAACCAAGAATTTTATTGAGTATTTTTGCATCGATGTTCATAAGGGAAATTGGTCTGAAGTTCTCTTTCTTTGTTGGATCTTTGTGTGGCTTTGGTATCAGCGTAATTGTGGCTTCGTAGAAGGAATTGGGTAGTGTTCCTTCTGTTTCTATTTTGTGGAATAGTTTGAAGAGTATTGGTGTTAACTCTTCTTTGAAGGTCTGGTAGAATTCTGCACTGAAACCATCTGGTCCTGTGCTTTTTTTGGTTGGAAGACTTTCTATGGCTCCTTCTATTTCTTTAGGCATTATGGGACTGTTTAGATGGTCTAGTTGGTCCTGATTTAATTTTGGTATTTGGTATCTGTCAAGGAAATTGTCCATTTCCTCCAGATTCTCCAGTTGTGTTGAATACAGTCCCATGTAGTAGGATCTGATGATTTTTTGGATTTCCTCAGTTCCCGTTGTTATATCTCCCTTTTCATTTCTAAGTTTGTTAATTTGGATACTTTCTCTGTGCCCTTTGGTCAGTCTGGCTAAGGGTTTATCTATCTTGTTGATTTTCTCAAAGAACCAGCTCCTAGTTTTGTTGATTTTTGTATGGTTCTCTTTGTTTCTACTTGATTATTCTTGCCAACCGAATCCAAGAACACATCAAAACGATCATCCACCATGATCAAGTAGGCTTTATCCCGGGAATGCAGGGTTGGTTCAATATACGGAAATCCATCAATACAATCCACTACATAAACAAACTCAAAGAACAAAACCACATGGTCATTTCATTGGATGCTGAAAAAGCATTTGACAAAATTCAGCATCCTTTCATGCTTAAAGTCTTGGAGAGAACAGGAATTCAAGGCCCATACCTAAACATAGTAAAAGCAATATACAGCAAACCGGTAGCCAGCATCAAACTAAATGGAGAGAAACTTGAAGCAATCCCACTGAAATCAGGGACCAGACAAGGCTGCCCCCTTTCTCCTTATCTTTTCAATATTGTACTTGAGGTACTAGCTCGGGCAATTCGACAACATAAGGAGGTCACAGGGATACAAATTAGAAAGGAAGAAGTCAAACTATCATTATTTGCAGACGACATGATAGTCTACCTAAGTGACCCAAAAAACTCCACTAGAGAGCTCCTACAGCTGATAAACAACTTCAGCAAAGTGGCAGGTTATAAAATCAACACAAGCAAATCAGTGGCCTTCCTATACTCAAAGGATAAGCAGGCTGAGAAAGAAATTAGGGAAATGACCCCCTTCACAATAGCCACAAACAGTATAAAGTATCTTGGGGTGACTCTTACCAAACATGTGAAAGATCTGTATGACAAGAACTTCAAGACTCTGAAGAAGGAAATGGAAGAAGACCCCAAAAAATGGGAAAACCTCCCATGCTCATGGATTGGTAGAATCAATATAGTTAAAATGGCCATTTTGCCAAAAGCACTATACAGATTCAATGCAATACCCATCAAAATCCCAACTCAATTCTTCACAGAGTTAGAAAGAGCAATTATCAAATTCATCTGGAACAACAAAAAACCCAGGATAGCTAAAACTATTCTCAGCAACAAAAGAAAATCTGGGGGAATCAGTATCCCTGACCTCAAGCAATACTACAGAGCAATAGTGTTAAAAACTGCATGGTATTGGTCCAGTGACAGGCAGGAGGATCAATGGAACAGGATTGAAGATCCAGAAATGAACCCACACACCTATGGCCACTTGATCCTCGACAAAGAGGCTAAAAACATCCAATGGAAAAAAGATAGCCTTTTCAACAAATGGTGCTGGTTCAACTGGAGGTCAGCATGCAGAAGAATGCGAATTGATCCATCCTTGTCTCCTTGTCCTAAGCTCAAATCCTAATGGATCAAGGACCTCCACATAAAGCCAGACACTCTGAAGCTAATAGAAAAGAAACTGGGGAAGACCCTTGAGGACATCGGTACAGGGAGAAAGTTTCTGAACAGAACACCAATAGCGTATGCTCTAAGAGCAAGAATTGACAAATGGGACCTCATAAAATTACAAAGTTTCTGTAAGGCAAAGGACACCATCAAGAGGACAAATCGGCAACCAAGACATTGGGAAAAGATCTTCACCAATCCTACATCAGATAGAGGGCTAATATCCAATATATATAAAGAACTCAAGAAATTAGACTCCAGAAAACCAAACAACCCTATTAAAAAATGGGGTACAGAATTAAACAAAGAATTCTCACCTGAAGATCTTCGGATGGCGGAGAAGCATCTTAAAAAATGCTCAACTTCATTAGTCATTAGGGAAATGCAAATCAAAACAACCCTAAGATTTCATCTTACACCAGTCAGAATGGCTAAGATTAAAAATTCAGGAGACAGCAGGTGTTGGAGAGGGTGTGGAGAAAGAGGAACACTCCTCCACTGCTGGTGGGGTTGCAAATTGGTACAACCACTCTGGAAAGCAATCTGGCGGTTCCTCCAAAAACTGGGCACCTCACTTCCAGAAGATCCTGCTATACCACTCCTGGGCATATACCCAGAGGATTCCCCACCATGTAATAAGGATACATGCTCTACTATGTTCATAGCACCCCTATTTATAATTGCCAGATGCTGGAAAGAACCCAGGTATCTCTCAACAGAAGAGTGGATGCAAAAAATGTGGTATATCTACACAATGGAGTACTATTCAGCCATTAGAAACAATGAATTCATGAAATTCTTAGGCAAATGGATGGAGCTAGAGAACATCATACTAAGTGAGGTAACCCAGACTCAAAAGGTGAATCATGGTATGCACTCACTAATAAGTGGATATTAACCTAGAAAACTGGAATACCCAAAACATAATCTACACATCAAATGAGGTACAAGAAGAAAGGAGGAGTGGCCCCTTGTTCTGGAAAGACTCAGTGAAGCAGTATTCGACAAAACCAGAACGGGGAAGTGGGAAGGGGTGGGTGGGAGGACAGGGGAAGAGAAGGGGGCTTAGGGGACTTTCGGGGAGTGGGGGGCTAGAAAAGGGGAAATCATTTGAAATGTAAATAAATTATATCGAATAAAAAAAATTAAAAAACAAACAAACAAACAAACAAAACACATAGTTTCATTCTTTGGTTAGTAGGAAGAAACACTGAAGGCATGCAATAAGTACAGCTTCACAGATGATTTAAAATGGTTGTGCTGAACACAGTCCCTTTGTGTTTCCTACTATATTGATACTTGTGTTGGGATACAATGTGTGAAGGTGTGTCTCTGTATATTCAACTGGTAATTCCATACCAGCAGATAGCTAAACACTGGCAGAATCTTGCTCTTTTTATTTTGATTTCATATTTTGTAAACATTTATTCTTCCTCACCTGCCTAAGGAAATCTAGAACTGTTTTTAATTTGCTCTATTAACGATCAGAAGGCCAATGATGTCCTTTCACTTCCTACTGAGAACTTCTGCATAAAGAAAAGAATGCTAGCAGAAAAAAATCAGAGGAAGGAGCTTCAGCTAGCAGACACAGAGGTGAATGGGTGAACCACAGCAGATCAGAGAGCTAGAGCTGACCACGTGGAAGGACATTATTCCAGGATTAATCAGGTTAGAGTGCCTGGGAGACCTCCCATAAGAAGGCCTAAGCTTTAAAATATTAAAAAGTGTCTGTGTCATTAATCATATCCCTGACGGGTCTATGAAACTCCCACTATACACATGGTTTCTGGGTACTTCATAGTATGCTGTTAAGTGATTTGTGAGTTGGCCTTAATATCTATAGTATGGCAGGAAACTTGTTTTGTATTCATATTTTAGTAGATGCAAAAGTAAATATACAATGATGAGATTGAAATAAGTAAAATTCCTTTTACTTGTATTGTCATCTCTCTTATAAAGTAACAAGGAATAAAACAGAAAAGTGATAGTTTTCTAGAAATTTCTAACATTTCCTAACCAAGTCTGTATGGTGACTTTAATACTTTGGGTTGATTTCCAGAAAATTGAATATTTCAAATTATGTGGATTCTGTGCTCATTCTCCTTTGAGATGATAGTGCTGCTCGGAGACAGAGTTCATGAAAGTTTTAATACTTGAATGCACCTAGTCGTTTGCTAGAGAAATTACTTTATGAAATCTCATCTGGAAATGTACAAATGCTTTTCATATATTAATAATGAAAATTGCCAAGAATCTTTTGGGTGTTTGGCTTTTGTTTGCATATATCCTTTATTTAATTATTGGAGTTATTATAGGATACTCTGACATTATTTTCTCCCCCTAGCATATTTATCAAACATTACATCTAATAGTGTTTCTATATTAATTGTCATGTTGTCATACAATTAAATATGAGAGGTTTTTTTTTAGTGTTTATAGTCTAGCAAATTCTGAGTCTTTTTTGCTAGATATGCTACCTTAAAAACTGGTTTACAGTAAAAACAAAACAAAACAAGAACAATAAAAATATTGTATTTTGTCTTAATTATTAAGAGATATTTTGATTGTTTTTTTTAATTGTTTTCCCTTCCACTATCTGGATCCTAATCAATTCACTTCCCTCCCTAATGGAAGGGGGAGTTTCTGAAGTCTTGATAATGGTGCAGCATCTTAAGCTTAACTGTGAGTGAATTTATATTTAGTTGTCATATAGAGTTTTCTCATTAACGTGGTTTAAATATCTTCTAAGATTCACTGGATATACATAGTTTTAGGATACATATCACTCCTTTCTAGAACAATCTGCACATCAGAGATAACCTTTTAAAGTTCTTAAAAATCCTATTGTACACGTTGTTCATATCAATCTTGATTTCATGTCTCTCTCCTCTGAGTATCTGCACACTTATTGACCCTGTAACGTTTACTTCAAACATTTTCTTTTCATGTATCTTTTCGTCAACTTCACTGACAATGGAAGGAGTACATTGCTATGTTTATCATTTTGATTTCTGAGAATTGCATTTCTTCTGTTTCCTACTAGTTCATGAATTTTTAGTTCTTATTTTCTAGGAATGAGATTCTCAATAGTTTATGTCCTTTGTATTTTGAAACTTGAATATAATTTTATGTGTTCGTTACACTGTATAGTTTATTGGGTGATGATCATGTTTCTCATCATGTCTTTCCCATTCTCCTTGCTGCGGAACAACTTACATTGCCGTGTCCCTTGTGATTGTTACTGGTCATTCTATGAGTGGTGTCACTTTAATCATTATGCTTATGCTGAAGAAATGATTCAACCTATTTTCTAGTGTAAAGTGTTTTCTATGACACAGGTGTGTTTTCTGCGAGGAATACAGGAAGAAGAGGTGAAGGGGAGAGAGTGAGACAGAGAATGATTCTAAGAGTCACTCTTCACCATTCCAGAGTGAAGGCTGTAGTTCTCTATACAGTGTGGCTTCTCTCACCACGATTCCACAATTATCCCCTTTCTGTCAGTTCGACTTGTCTGTTGGGTTAAAGGAGGAACATCAAGTAAGCACTCATATTTTATGTTCATTGCCTTTAAGTGTGTGCCACGTTTCCAGAATAGAGTTGTCTGCTAACATTATGATATCAGTAGTAATTATCTTCTCATGCAGCTCTTGACCTCTATTGCAGGTGTGGTCCAGGAACAGAGATATCTATCAGTTTCATAGAAGGTGATAATTGAGTTTTACTTCTCTCCATTATGATAATTTTGAATGATTTTTGAGAGAAAGTAGGGGATGCCATATTCCTTTTGCTGTATTATAAGAAAAAATGCCTTAAAGTTATTAATTATTTGATGATTTAATTTCATAGACTGAGAATCTGAAAGATGAAATTTTTCATTCCATGGTTTTATACAGAGTGATGCTGCTATGATGCTCATATTTAATATTCCCTAACTGAGAAATGGAATAAGACATGTAGCATGCTGTTAGTATTGCAAGTTAAAAATGTGAGAGCCAGAGAGGGAAAAACAAATACAAATTAAATGTTCATGGCACCTGGTACTCTATTCATTTGGGGGGCTTAGCACAATACAGTTTTACTTTTATTACTGTTGTTAGTTTTTGGAGTAACTTCTCTTTTTCTTCTGTTTTGAAATTCATTTTCATTTGATCCCTTCATGAAATCTATTTTGGTTTGATCCTTTCAGTCACTGAGTCCCAGAAGTATGCTTTCCTTTCCTTGGAATATTTCTTTGAGTTTAAACTTTTAAAATTGCTCTGTGCCCGGCGGTGGTGGCGCCTTTAATCCCAGCACTTGGGAGGCAGAGGCAGGGGTATTTCTGAGTTCAAGGCCAGCCTGGTCTACAGAGTGAGTTCCAGGACAGCCAGGGATACACAGAGAAACCCTGTCTTGAAAAAAAATAAATAAAATTGTTCTTTATTGAAGACATCCATTTGCAAAGTTTTTGAAAAAAATTCCCAGTTATATTGAGGCAGAAAAAAAATTCTGTTAGCCTGAGTTTAGCAATGAGTTAATTGATAACTCCAAAGTGTCTGCATCATATTTTGATCTTGGTTAGGGTGTTTCTATTTTTGTAGGCTGTATAAGCAAACAACTCAGAGTATTCCTCTCAAATCCAATGTTGGCTTCATTTTAGTCCCTCCTTGCTGATATATTGCAGACTATATTTATCTTAATGTACTTGCTAAAAATAGAAAAAGTTATTGAATATGGTTATTTATAGAGTTCCAGGTGAACAGAAATCAGGGCTGAATTTTTTCTAGGGTTAATTTTCTGAATATCCCCACTCACTCATGAAAGATTTTTAAATCCAAGTTTTAATTACAGAATATTTAGTTGAGCATGCAAATATTTTTTAGTAAATAGTAAGCTTTATTTTTATTTCTTCAGATTCCTCAGGGATTCTGCTCACTGTAGTTTTTCTCCTTGCAACTCAGTATTGAAATTTTCTGGGTAACACTTCTCTCATAGTACATCATTTCTGTAAGACTAAGCAGCTTCAGATACTTGAGCTAAAGCGTCAATGGAAATAAGAGAATAGGAGAATCTATAACTTAAAACAGTATTTCCATGTTCATCATCAATCAGCCTTCTCACAATTTTGCATATAAACCTATGGTAAAAGCAGTTATAAAAATTTTATACTATTGTTCATTAATATGAATATATTTCTATTATCAGCTCACCAAGAATTAATAAATATACCTCATAAATAAATGTAGATATTCATTTATTATAATGATAATGGTGTTATTATTATTATTTAATATTTGTGGGCCTGTGTGTGTATTCCTGTATGGGAATATGTAAACACTCAATATGTTTATGAGGGTCATAGAAACAAATCTTAGATCTTTGTTCTTGGGTGTCTCCAACCTCTTATTTGATAAATGACTGCCCTGGAATATCATCTCTTTGGTCCTAAATAGCTAGTTTGTGAATCAATATGTTTCTAGTTCCATCTTGACATTTCTGGGCTTACAGATAACCACAAGTCCATCTGGCTTTTTTTTACATGGATACTGGGGTTAAGAACTTAATTGCTCAAATGTGCTAAGGAAGCTCTTAACTAGTAGACCACATCCTCACCCATTGTATGCTCCTTTTAGAAAATAGTTATAAGACACCATTCCTAGGTAGATATAAACAAACCTGTACTCATTCAACAGAGGTGAGTGAGAACAAATATAGTGATACCAAACATCCAACTTGATGACCCAGTGAGTTTTAATGAGGAACTTACAAGTGTTTGGATGAATAGTTAACATATAGAAGCAGAAGTTATTATAAGAGAGCAGTATCCTCAAAAGCTCACCCCAGCACATTTACAACTTATAAAACCTGGGATGCTGGAGCCCACTGAGTAGCTTGCACTTACACAACAGGTTGGAGACTGACTCAGATAAACAGCCTGCCCAGCCTCTTGGAAACCCAGCTTCTCTGAGAGCATTTATAATCCATACTTACAGCTTATAGATGCTTGGGGAGGAAGAACTCTAATAAATCTTGTCAGTTTTCAGGAGTTTTGGAAATTATTGAGTTGTTTACTGCTTCTATTATAAATAATTTTTACTGCAGGATGGAATGTTTCACTTTCTTTAGAACATCCTGCACCCACAAGCTTCCTTTCATGACATAAAATTTTATCTCAAGGAATATTTAACACAGAAATATAATAATATCATAAACAAGTATGTTATATTAAGACAACCTGTGATTTATACCATTTTATTTTTTTGCATTTCTTATTATTTAAAATATTTTTAAATTTAACAATAATTTAATTATATTCTTCCCCACCCCCTTGTCCTTCCAGATTCTCTTCTCCTCCTTACATATTCAACTTTAAGTTCTTTCTCAGAAAAGTCAACAAACAAGCAAGAAGTACAACATGAAACAACTCCCAAACTAAGAAAATGAAATAAAACAGCACCCAAACAGAAACAACAACAACAACAACAACAGCAACAACAATGACAACAAATGCAACAAATTAAAGCACATAAAACATTTTGTGACTCCATTATATGTTGGTCAAATACACTTATACATGAGGCTTGTCCTCAGTGATTGATATCCAGTGTCACTTCATTGGAGAAAATGGAGAAAACTGATTTCCCTCTTCCAGCGGGTAGAAATGACAGTTCATTGTTAAGTTGTTAACCTTTACTCTAGTGGCTAGGTTTTCATTCATTTATTAATTAATTCATTTTTAATATAACAAAATAAAAAAATAAGACGAAACAAAAATTATCACAGCTAAGTTGGATAAAGCAAACAATACAAGGAAAAGAGATCAAGGGATGGCAGAGGAATCATTGACTCACTCATTCACACACTGAGAAATTCCATAAACATGCTACCTTAGAAGCCGTAATATAAATGCAGAGGACCTTTTACATATCAGTGCATCCTGCATCGACCTTTGTGAGTTCATTTGAGCTTTGCTCAGTTGATTTGGAGAACCTTGTTCTCCTGATGTCCTCCATCCTGATATCCATCCGGCTCTTTCTGTCTCATGGTTGGTAGAGTTCCCTGAGCTCAGAGAAGAAGGATTTGAGGCAGACATCCAATTAGAGCTGATCTCTCATTCTCCACATATTTACTGGCTATGGGTCTCTATAATTTTTACCTTCTGCTACAAGAGGCAGCTTCTTTGACGATGGATGAACAAGGCACTGATCTATGAGTATAGCAGAATATCATTAGGAGTTTTTTTATTTCCTTTTTTTCTACATTTTTTCTGTTCCTTTTTTAGACCAGTGCTCTTTGGTTTTAACTTAGCTCCCTGTGGGTTCTAGTATTTAATTCCTGGTGCCCTAAGCAGAGTCCAGTGATTCTTTGTGATCTTAAAAGGACCTTAAGACAAATCAATTTTTGGATAATTACTACCAAACAAATGTTGTGCTACCATTGCCCCAATGTATCTTGAAGGCAGTATACCCTTATAGATCATAGTATTTATGGTTGGTTTGGTATCTATATTTCTTTTGTTAGCATACAGAGTACCTTCCTGAACCAAACACACTATAATTCAGGGGTGAAGGCTCTATACCTAGTCAGCCTCTCAAACTCTCCATGATCAGTGAGTTTTAAGTGTCCTAAAAAATATAGGGATAATTTTTTGTATTTTGTGTGAAAGCATCACATGTCAATAAAAATAGTAATGAAAGTAGTGATTTTTAGTAAAGAGATTGGAACTCTGCAAGACAGTCACAGGCAAGACAGTCACATTCTGTAAACCAGACTCTACTGAAGTTGGATGTATGAAAAGGAGAGGTATCTAGCAATGTGACAGACATAGAATAGTTTAAATGGGTTAAATAAGGTATGAGCTAGTGAGGGAACAAGGCCAGCAAAAGGTCATAAGCATTGTTATCAAATAATAAACCTCCATCTCATTATTCAGGAACTATGGTACTGGTGAAAATGCCAAGGTTACAAAGGATATAGGGATCATGAAGCTAGAAATCCAAGCTTAGAGACTGAGAACATCTACACCAAGAAAGCAGGGAACAGACTTTCCCAGAGCTATTTCCTAGATGGACAAGAGGTAGTTCCTTTAAGAAAAAGCATACTCATAAGCCTTAGCACACTTCCCAGGTACTGCTGAGGGACTGAGCAGCCTTGGCCCATGAGCTCAGTTTACATTTAGGAGCAAAGCTTGCTAAGGCCTAGAGTCAAATATTTAGTGCCATGCTGTGGCCAGGATCCACCTTCCCAGTATCAGAGTTCAGACGGCAGGATCAGACATTCATAGCAGGGAATGTGGGGCCACATGGAGGCCTGTGACAGTCCATAGTTAGAGAGAGAGGGAGAGAGAGACAGAGAGAGAGTCAGAGGGATAGAGGGACAGAGAGAGACACAGAGAGAGACAGAGAGAGATAGAGGGACAGAGAGAGACACAGAGAGACAAAGAGACAGAGAGACAGAGAGAGACAGAGACAGAGATAGAGACAGAGAAAGACAGAGACAGAGAGACAGAGGCCCATTCATTTGGGGATGGGCAAGGAACCAGCAGACTAAGCAACAAGTTGCTGAATGAGACATGATGGACTCCTGATACAGCCATGTGGAAATGGAGGGGAAAACCCGAAAAGTTTACTTGCCAAGTTTACAGTCTTGGTAAGATCTTTGGGAAATCCACAAAGGATTGAGAAGTTAGAATGGCAACCCATAGAGACGCAATATACTGAGTTAAATACAGATTGTGTGTAATGAGGTCACATTAGTTCAATGTCATACAATAGACTATGAATTTCATTTATAGAGTTTGAAAATTTTGAAACTAACTCAAGATTTCAATACATTTCTGTCTTGAATTATAAAAGGAATGATTCTGAGTTTACACATTTATTGTAGATGATAGCTTGGAGACTCTTGTAGATAGAAGCTTAAGATGTGACAACATATCTATTCATTAGAACAATATTTTTGACATATTTTTGATGTAAAAAATTTACAGATATTGCTTACAATACTACAGGTTAGAAAATTATAGAGAGAACTATCAGAATTTTAGAAGAAAAGGTCATAGAGAAGAAGGTGGATACGGAGTTTCCTAAAGGCATTTTAAATGATGATTTATTAACTTTAACGTTATAAAATGTCATTGAGACAGGTAGCACAGTTGCTGAAAAACAGTAGACATTAGAAAGACTGATAAATTAGATCAACCTAGATATGTGTTAAATGGAAAATTAGATTTTGCCTTTGTTTCATCAGGAAAAGGGAAGCTATATATTTCTTACTAATTAATAAAGATGAGATTTGACCATGAAAAGTGAAGATATGTATTTCATACAAATTAATAAAGATAACATTTGACTGGGGGAAATCCTGGAGGCTGCACTACGAAAGAAGAAATGAAGAACAAAAGAGTTAACATGAACTATTGATCCCTGTACATGGGAACAGCTCTGAACCTAGCTGAAACATGAATATCTTCAGCCAGGAAGTCAGCTATGCATAGACTAATAAATCAGGTTTGCTATGGAATCCTCAGAAATTACTATTACATGGAATTTTTTAAATATGTTTATTTTCTATATTCTTTGTTTACATTCCAAATGATTTCCCCTTTCCCGGATCCCCCCTCCCCATATGTCCCATAAACCTTCTTTTCTCCATCCATTCTCCAATCAACTCCTTCCTTTTTCTCTGTCCTTATATTCCCCTCCAATGCTAGATCAATCCTTTCCAGGATCAGGACCCTCTCCATACTTCTTCATGGGAGTCATTTGTTATGCGATTTGTGCCTTGGGTATTCAGAGCTTCTGGGCTAATTAATATCCACTTATCAGAGATTGCATTCCATATGTATTCTTTTGTGATTGGGTTACCTCACTTAGGATGATATTTTCCAGATCAAACCATTTGCCAAAAAATTTTGTGAATTCATTGTTTCTAAATGCTGAGTAATATTCCATTGTGTAAATATACCACATTTTCTGTATCCATTCCTCAGGGATATCTGGGTTCTTTCCAACTTCTGGCTATTATACATAAGGCTGCTATGAACATAATGAAGCATGTGTCTTTATTGCATGCAGGGAATCCTTTGGATATATGCCCAGGAGAGGTACAGGGTCCTCCGGAAGTGTCATGTCCAGTTTTCTGAGGAATCTCCAGACAGATTTCCAGCAGTGGAGGAGTGTTCCTCTTTCTCCACATCCTCACCAACACCTGCTGTCTCCTGAGTTTTTGACCTTAGCCATTCTGACTGGTATAAGGTGAAATCTCAGGGTTGTTTTGATTTGCATTTCCCTAATGACTAGTGATGTTGAGCACTTCTTAAAGGTACCTCTCGGCCATCCGAATTTCTTCAGGTGAAAATTCTTTGTTTAGATCTGTACCCCATTTTTAATAGGGTTATTTGGTTCCCTGGGGTCTAACTTCTTGAGTTCTTTGTATATATTGGATATTAGCCCTCTATCAGAATTACATGGAATTTTTAATATGGCATGGAATAATTTTAAATTACAGTTTGGCAATACAGTCTAAACTGATTTATAAAGTTTGATACAAACATTAGCTGAATATGCACACTGCATATTCTATATATGTGCTTTTATACAAATATATATTGCCTTTGAAAGTTTATATGTTTGCAGAGTTTAAGGAACAGACACCTAAGAAGACAAGTAGTTCAAGGTGGTCCAACCTCAGACTGTTACAATAGCTGTTTTCATTGAAAACTTGTTTCCAGAACGTCTTTAAAGCAGCTGACCCTGGTTGGTGCAGCCTTACAGACTGCTTTAGGCAGGACTTCAATTAAGCCTTGCAATTTTCTATCACACAAAAACTGGAAAACAAATGATGCAGCTACTTTTCCTAAGACTTGTTTAACATTTCAGTATTCTTTTATTTTCGATATATTTTTATTTACATTTCAAATGATTTCCCCTTTTCAGGCCCCCCAACTCCCCAAAAGTCACATAAGCCCCTTTCCCTCCCCCTGTTCTCCCACCTACCCCTTCCCACTTCCCTGTTCTGGTTTTGCCCTATACTGCTACACTGAGTCTTTCCAGAACCAGGGGCCACTCTTCCGTTCTTCTTGTACCTCATTTTATGTGTGGATTATGTTGTGGGTATTCCAATTTTCTAGGCTATTATCCATTTATTAGTGAGTGCATACCATGATTGATCTTTTGAGACTGGGTTACCTCACTTAGTATGATGTTCTCCAGCTCCATCTATTTGTCTAAGAATTTCATGAATTCACTGTTTCTAATGGCTGAATAGTACTCCATTGTGTATATATACCACATTTTTTTGCATCCATTCTTCTGTTGAGGGATACCTGGGTTCTTTCCAGCTTCTGGCTATTACAAATATGGCTGCTATGAACATAGTGGAGCACGTATTGGGGTGACTCTTACCAAACATGTGAAAGATGTGTATGATAAGAACTTTCAAGACTCTGAAGAAGGAAATAGAAGAAGACCTCAAAAAATGGAAAAATCTCCCATGCTGATGGATCAGCAGGATTAATATGGTTAAAATGGCCATTTTGCCAAAAACAATATACAGATTCAACACAATACTCATCAAAATCTCAATTCAGTTCTTCATAGAGTTAGAAAGAGCAATTCTCAAATTCATCTGGAATAACAAAAAACTCAGGATAACTAAAACTATTCTCAACAACAAAACAACTTCTGAGGGAATCAGTATCTGTGACCTCAAGCAATACTACAGAGCAATAGTGTTAAAAACTGCAAGGTATTGGTACAGTGACAGGCAGGTGGATCAATGGAACAGGATTGAAGATACAGAAATGAACCCACACACCTATGGCCACGTGATCCTCAACAAAGGAGCTGAAAGCATACAATGGAAAAAAGATAGCCTTTTCAACAAATGGTGCTGGTTCAACTGGAGGTCAACATGCAGAAGAATGCAAATTGATCCATTTTTATCTCCTTGTACTAAGCTCAACTCCAAATGGATCAAGGACCTATACATAAAGCCAGACACTCTGAAGCTAATAGAAAAGAAACCGGGGAAGATCGTTGAGGGCCTTGGTACAAGGGAAAATTTTCTGAACCAAACACCAATAGCGTATGCTCTAAGATCAAGAATTGACAAATGGGACCTCATAAAATTACAAAGTTTCTGTAAGGCAAAGGACACCATCAAAAGGACAAATCAGCAACCAACAAATTGGGAAAAGATCTTCACCAACCCTACATCAGATAGAGGGCTAATATCCAATATATACAAAGAACTCAAGAAGTTAGACCCCAGAAAACCAAATAACCCTATCAAAAATGGGGTACAGAGGTAAACAAATAATTTTCACCTGAAGAACTTTGGATGGCTGAGAAGCTTCTTAAAATATGCTCAACTTCATTAGTCATTATGGAAATGCAAATCAAAACAACCCTGAGATTTCACCTTACACCAGTCAGAATGGCTAAGATTAAAAATTCAGGAGACAGCAGGTATTGGCAAGGATGTGGAGAAAGAGGAACAATCCTCCACTGGTACAGCCACTCTGGAAATCAGTCTGGCGGTTCCTCAGAAAACTGGGCATGTCACTTCCGGAGGATCCTGCTATACCACTCCTGGGCATATACCCAGAGGATTCCCCAGCATGTAATAAGGATACATTTCAATATTCTTAGGGACACCAAAAGATAGCATCACCTCTACAATCATGTCCTGGCTTTTTCTTTCTTTCTTTTTTTTTTTTTTTTATAAAACACAACATTGGTGCAGTATGACTCGGATTTAGAAACTTGTGGGTTCAAATCACCTGCTGCCACATGTACTTTATAGCCATCATATTGCTTAGTAGACCTATCTATCCAAACACCAACGAATAGGTAAACTTCTTTCCCCCCACTGGCCAGTGTAAGTGTCCCCTGGTCCCAAGGGAGGACTGTTGAACTCTTGGCCACCTTATGTTGTCCTTCTGGACAGAAGCATTCAGTCTTGGCTGGCCTTCTCACTGAACCTTCATTCTAGGACCTCTACTCCTGGGTGACACCTTGCCTCTCACTCTCTGGGAAGTAGGTCTCTCTTGCTGCTGAAAAAAATTCTTAGCTTAGGTAAGTCATTCTCCCTCAGGCTCTGAGCCCCACATCTGACCCAGGGCTTAGCCTCTAGTTCTCCTCTTCAGTCACTGCCAGCTGCCAAGCCACTGTGACATGCATGCCCCTTACAACGCACTGATTAGATTTGTCCAAATTTTGTCTTTGCCAATCTTTTGTTGTTCCATTCTGAAATACACAACCACATTTCTACAGCTCCATTCTAAGGTTAGCATGACTCTTAGTGCCATCGTAACTAGGGATAATCCTGTAACTGTCTGAAATCTTGTGAGTGGCTAAGGTTTTGCTAAGCTGCTGCTTCAGCACCATCTTTGTTATGGATGTCCCCCAGTTCTCTTTCTTTAGAAGTACAATCTGTCAAAGTCACATATCAATTAAGATAAGGTTTTTGTTATATCCTGTCTTGGTAAATAATGATTTCTAAACACTAAAAAGTTAAAGATCACTGCCTCAAATATATATTTAGCCTTGTTTTTGCTACTGTCATTAAGTCACCGTGTGCTCTCTTTAGTTGCTAGATACATTCTCGAACAAGTAATTGAACAAAACATAGGTTGTCGAACTCAGACGTGTTCAATACACTGGCTCTAAATCTTGTCAGAAATTTGCTAAATTGAACATTTGGGCTTGTTGCAATAGACAGAGAGTCCCAAATCCTAACAGTCTACCCCTCAAGATCTTTGAAAAAGATATGGGCATAGCTAACAAGAAGACAAGATTCTACCTGCATTGTGGTATGATAACCAGTCAGAAATACCAGTTCATTTCTTTGCATGCTGCCAGGGCTTAGCCTACAATGCAGACAAACAGAGGGTACCCAGAGACTTAATTGTCTCATATTGCCTAAGTTAAGGGGAGTCATTGCTCCCACATTTCTACTCCACAGGAAAGCTTTTCATCTTCTGGACCTGATGTCCAGACTGAGTCTGTCTGAGTTGTGATGGAGAACACAGGGACCTGGAAACTAGGTAGTGGACCATAGACCAACCTCTATCATTTTTATTCATTAATGACATCTAGATCATAATATATTCTGCCCAGATTTCTGAATACATTGACAACTAAGTGAAGCTTGCAAGCTGTAAAACAGACCTCTAGCTCTGTACCTCAAGGTCATGCACCTCGTTATTAGTGCATTAGTCAATGTGTTAACTAGTTAAGATGACCAGATCTCTTTTATTTAAGACAGATAGATTACCTTGCTTACAGGCTTCCCAATAAAGGAAATACAAGTTCAGATGTAAGCTTTTACAGATATAACTTTCTGCTGTCTCCTTACCTAAACTTAGTTTCCACTGACTAGACACTTCATATTTCTTCCCCATGTTATGTCCTAATAATATCCTAACATTAATTAATAGAAATCTAATACATTAGCCTCACACTAATAAAACATTCTTCTGTACTATCCACTTTTATAATCACAAGTTCAGTTTCCTTTGGTGGCCTATTAGCTATAAACTTAAAGTCTTCTTCTTGGTAACTCTAGTCTATAACTATTATAGTTGCAAGTGTAAGTTTCCTTTGGTTATCTTTTAACTATAAAGTTAAAATGTTTCTCATTATGCTACTCAATCTACTAGACATATCTTAAAGACTGTTCATGCTGTTTACAAATTTCTCTTTTGTAAGCTACAGGAATCCCACTCAGATCTACCTTTCATGGACCAAATGTAGTCCATTCAGATAAGTATACCTGGCATTCAATAACCTAAGCTTCCACTCACTACTTATCCCAGAGGGTGGGATTTCTCTTCTGAGCCCTGGGATCAGGACTCTCCTCACCATCAGCCACCAAGACTTAAGGCTTTCAAATGTTCTTTCAAATGTACATGTAAGAAATTTTTTTGCTCCCAAATATACTTAATTTTATTTTCTACTTCTAATATTTACATGTGTATTTCAGCATCTTGTCAAGTCCAGGTATTTACTCAAAATCTGCATCCAGAGAAGCAACCCACAGATGTTCCAATCTAGACACAGACACTACTATTTGACCTATTACATCTTACCCACAAATAGTTCCACAGACCCTGGACACCAAGGAAACAACCAACTCTCCTAACCGGACTAACATTCCTGTACCTATTTTCTTACGTTTCTCAGAGACACATTCCCTTGAAGGCAACAGAAATTAGCTAAAGATAATGATGACCCTATTCTTGATTCACCATCTCCTCTTTCTAGATTTTTCTTTTTAAATTAAACTAAAATGGAGAGATGTTAGTATTACTTCTCGGGTCTGCCACACAGTTACCTGGCAATAGTTAGCCATGTCTAACTCATTTAAAGAGGGTCTCTGTCTCTGTCTCTCCATCTCTCTGTTTCTCTCTCTCTGTCTCTGTCTCTTTCTATGATTCTCTCTCTCTCCATCTCTCTTTCTCTCTCACACACACATCTATCTCTCCTCCCTTAACTTCCCCTGTATGCCCTAAATAAACTCTATTTCATACTATAGCTTTCACATGGCTGGTACCACCAAGGTAAGAGATGCCTTAGGATGGGCCCACCCTTCCACCTCACCTTCCTGTGCCTCTACTAGACATATTCCTGATTCTATATTTTTTCTTTTTATAAAACACAACAGACACCACATCAACCAAGCAGATCTCCTGTGAGTTTACAGAGACTGAAGTGTCAAACACAGTCTGAGTCTGAACCAGGTCTCCGACATATTCCATATGCGTTGTGTCCTTGTGGGAGTAGGAGCAGGAGGGTCTGACTCTTTTGCCTGTGTTTGGGACACTTTTCTCCTATTGGGTTGCCTTATCCAGTCTTGATATGAGAGGGTTTGTGCTAATACTTATCATAACTTGTTAGGCCATGTTTTGAAGATATCCCTCTGAGGACTGCTTTTTTATTTGAAGGTAAACAGAGAAGTGAATCTAGGGGAGGTGGGAAAATTGACTGGGAAGAGTACAGGAAGAAAAAACTGATCAGATATAATATATGAGAGAAAAATAGAAGAAAACAAAACAAAACAAAAACAACCAACAATACAAAACAGGAACAAAGAACAACTCTCTGATGGTTTAAACAGTTGGAATACTTGCTTTCTAGTTGGTAGAATTGTTTGGTAAGGATTACCATGTGTGTTCTTGATGCAGGAGGTATGTCACTTGGGTGAGGCTTCAAAAGGCCCCAACATTCCTTGTGAGCTCTTTCTATCTCTTGCTTTTGCTGGTGATCAAGATTTAAACTCCCAGCTTACCTGCTGCCATCTCTGCCCTGCTTTATGATCATAGACTTTAACCTTCTGAAATTGTAAGCACCAAATTAACTCTTTCTTCCAAATGTTTCCTTGGTCATAATATCTTATCATGATAATAGAAAAATAATTAAGACCCCCCATGGCTAATTTTTTGATATATGGTCTTATAAATATGTTAATAGTGATTGTATTCCCTGGTATGGAATAGTTAAATTATGCAGATTTGGTTTTCAAAATACATTTTGGAGTTTGGCTCAATTCCAAGTTTCTATGTATATAAGCTCCTAATTTCACATTATAGCATGTTTATATTAATATAGGATTTCTCTATTAGTTGCCACATGTTTTACAATGAGAGTCGCTTGTTCTTTATGCAACTTATCAGGTGAACAGTTAGCAGTGATTGCTCAAATTATCGTGCTAGACAAAAAATAGAGTAGTTAAATTATCAGTATAAATTTATATTCTTCTTCCACACAAAATATATATAGATTACAGATGATAATTTATTTTAAGAGTGGTTAGGCTTCTGATAAGTATAAGTTATGAGAATATGCATTTTGTGGCATGAAATATTGGAAGTCTATTGTAAAAGTGCTTCAATATTTTATTACAAATGCTAACTAAATTATGAAAAGAATAACTCGTTACATCAGGTCAAAACTATGTAAGTTCAGCTTTATAATAATGTCCTTATTATGGGTATTTTCAGCAAAATCTTAATAAAATTTAATTCAAGATGCCTAAAGAAATGATTGCTTAGTCTTTAATTATAAGCTATATTCATCACATTGTTTATTGCAATTTTAATATGCAAGTCACTATTATAAAAGATATTTAAAAGAAGTTTTGATTCACTGTTCCTTATTCATTGTATAAAAGTGAATATAAATAACTCAAAAATAAATAGAACACTATCAAATGATGTTAGAGCATCCATACACTGAAATATTTCTGTCTCTGCATGTCTACACTACATATATATATGCTTCCAGCAGAAGGTGTGGCCTGGGTGATTGGTGGGTCTTCCCCACTTCAAAGGAGCTAGATTTAGATTTAAATTTTGTGTTCCCATCTCAAAGATCCAGATTAAAGGTCATGATTAGAAGTGAATCTTCCTACTTCAAATTAAGCAAAAATCCCTCACAGGTGTGTCCCTCTGTTTTTGTTCAGGATATCTCAGATGTAGTGAAGCTGACAATGAAGAATATCCATCACAAGTACATATGTTTTCCTTTATCCCACAGTTTAGCCTCGGACAGCTATCTTTACTAATGAGATTTTTTTGCTGAACTCTGAATGGGGGACTATTTACATCCCTTGATCCCCCCTGAGCTCTGAGAGGAAGGATATGATGAATGTATCTCATTCAGAGCTGTGCACTGAAAGTCTCTCAGTGTGATGTCTTCCTGTGGGTCTCTATATTTGTTCCCATCTAACACAGGAGAAAATTTTTCTGATGATGGCTTAGCATGACGCTAATCTATAATTAAAGGGACTATTAAATGGAGGCATCACCCCACTGATGTTGTACTGGCTAGTTTTGTGTGTCAACTTGACACAGGCTGGAGTTATCACAGAGAAAGGAGCTTAAGTTGGGGAAGTGCCTCCATGAGATCCAGCTGCGGGGCATTTTCTCAATTAGTGATCAAGTGTGGAGGGCCCCTTATGGGTGGTACAACCTTTGGGCTGGTGCTCTTGGCTTCTATAAGAGAGCAGGCTGAGCAAGCCAGGGGAAGCAAGCCAGTAAGAAACATCCCTCCATGGCCTCTGCATCAGCTCTTGCTTCCAACCCTGCTTGAGTTCCAGTCCTGACTTCCTTTAGTGATGAATTACAATGTGGAAGTGTAAGCTCAATAAACCCTTTCCTCCCCAACTTGCCTCTTGGTCATGATGTTTGTGCAGGAATAGAAACCCTGACTAAGACAAATTGGTACCAGGAGTGGGGAATTCCTGTGACAACCTGATCATGGTTGGGGGAGGACTGTAGAAGGACTTTGGAACTTTGGGCTAGAAAAGCCATTAGAATATTAAGAGCTCGGTGTAAAGTTTTGTAGGAGCTTGGAAGACAATGTTAAGAACAGTGCAACCGGGCGGTGGTGGCTCACGCCTGTAATCCCAACACTCTGGGAGGCAGAGACAGGCGGATTTCTGAGTTCGAGGCCAGCCTGATCTACAGAGTAAGTTCCAGGACAGCCAGGGCCATGCAGAGAAACCCTGTCTCAAAAAAAGAAACCAAAAAAAAAAAAAAGAACAGTGAAAAAATGGAGGCCTGGCTTGTGAAATTTCAGAGGGAAGATTAAAGACTCTTACAGTGGCCATGTTTTGATTGTTAAGATTATGTGGTTTTGGTTAGCCGGGGCTGAAGAATCAGCTGTGCATAACAAGATACCAGAACCACTAAAGCAAACCTTTGTGTTACTGGGACTATTGATGCTGGTTAGCTGGAGCTAAAAAATTAGCAGTGATTAAGAAGAGACCAGCATCACTGAGATGAAATCTTCTTGGAAGTGTTTTCTGAGAGCACAGAGAGTGTGTTCCAGAGATAGCCACAGTTGTATTTTGTGCTGTGGCTGGACTTGGTACTGTGTAAGAGTCACCCAGATGTTACTGGTTTTGAAGGCATGAAGGGGTCATGAAGAGCAGCTGAGGTTCTTGGCACAGTGAGAGGCGACAGAAGGCCATTGGTGAAGGTGCAGCCTCAGTTGCAATTGATGGCCCAGGACTCGAAGGGGTCATGCATAGGAGCAGAGGCTTGTCACCATGAAGAGAGCCTATGAGAAGCTATTGGTAAAGCCTAATTACAGTGGAAGATAGCAGTGTTTTGGAGATGCCAGTACCATGAGATGACCACCACCAAGAGCAGCAACAGTAGAGTACAGGCAGCTGAAGCCTAGAAGACAAGCTGTGTGCTAAAAGGGCAGAGCTGGAGAAGTGACCCACACTCTTGGAGGAGCCCGGAAGATTCTGAGTTGGATCCCAGACATTGAACCATTGGAGTTTGAGTTTTGCTTTTGGTTGTGACTGTGCCCTGATATATTTCCCTCTTGAAGGAAGAAAGTATTTTAGTGTAGCCCACAGTTAAAAGACTTTGAATTTTTAAAAGACTTTGAATTTCTAAGATATTAGACATTTTAAGATGAATGAACTTTTAATATGTAAAGACTGTGAAACTTTTAAATTAATTTAGATCTTGGGGATGAATAAGAAAGTAAGGGTTGAGGCTTAATAATGATGTGTTTGTGTGTCAAGTTGACAAGGGGTCAATTGTACTGGCTAGTTTTGTGTGTCAACTTGACACAGGCTGGAGTTATCAGAAGGAAAGGAGTTTCAATTGGGGAAATGCCTCCATGAGATCCAGCTGTGGGGCATTTTCTCAATTAGTGATCAAGAGGGGAGGGCCCCTTGTGGGTGGTACCACTTCTGGGATGGTATTCTTGGGTTCTATAAGAGAGCAGGCTGAGCAAATCAGGGGAAGCAAGCCAGCAAGAAACATCCCTCTGTGGCCTCTGCATCAGCTCCTGCTTCCTGACCTGCTTGAGTTCCAGTCCTGACTTCCCTTAGTGATGAACTGCAATGTGGAAGTGTAAGCTCAGTAAACCCTTTCCTCCCCAACTTGCTTCTAGGTCATGATGTTTGTGCAGGAATAGAAAGCCTGACTAAAGACAGATGTGATGACTGTAAAGTTTGTGATATCATCAAGTTGAGTATAAATGTATTTTAGAATAATTTACATGAAAGTGCAGTGCATTTACTTTTATAGTTTGGTGTTCTTGGTATGTGTGGTTTTTTTCTTTTTTCTTTTCCTCATTCTTTCTCTTTTATTCTTTTCCCTCCTCCCTATCTACCTCCCTCCCTCCACCCTTCCCCCCATCCCTCCCTTCCTTCTTTCCTTTATTTTTAATTGAACTGGTGAAACAAAGAGTCAATCAGTCCTGTAATCTCCACAAATGCTCCCTGAGCCTTGCATCTAACACCATCTGGCCACAAAGACAGCATTCTATTTATTACATACCAAAGCCTGGATTTTTCTGATGCATAAACAGTAATTAAAACACAAGCCAACCGTGGATGCCAGATCTGTTAGGACTATCCTTTGAGTATCGTAGACTTCCTATGCCAATGGGCTTATTGAGAAATTGGCTAGTGATTAAAGATTAATGATTTATGTCTGCAAATGAGCTTCATTTGCTGCTTACTGAAATATGTTTGACAGAATCTTTCTTATTTTCCTAGTAACCATAGTCACAGAGTTAATTATTCTTAATACAATATCTCAGTTAATTTTAAACATGATCATGAGATGTCAACGTGTATAATCACAAGTATTTTAACATTCATTCTTGGTAATAGCCTTCTCTTTTCATATATCCTCTTGTATAACTATTCTTAATTTCTTTGGTATTAAGTTTATGTCTTCCATTTTCCATATTGGAAAAAACAACCATTTAGGATTCTTTTCTTTTTCAGCTTTGCTTCTGTAATTCATATCTGCTCTGGCTGGTCACAGTCTCCACTTAAAGCAACAGGACGTGATGGATGGAAAAGAAAAACCATGGAGGCACTTACAATGAAGCTGGGTAGTGCCATTGATTAATCAGTGTTTTGCTTTTTAAGGTGTTCAGATTTTTTACAATTTGTTGGTTCCCATGAGAAAGCTGATGATTTAGAGAGTTACTCAGCTAGTTGTAAAATTATTACAGTAAATTATAAAGTAGCTGATATTATTTTTTATTTGAATACAGTTTTTCCTCTCTTTATTCCCCTAAGTTGTTCCTCACTGCCTCTCACATCAGGATCTACCCAGTTTGTGTCTCTCATTTGAAAATAACAAGCTTCTAGGTGTTAATAACAAGTCATAACAACATATCATATAATATGATATATTAAAAACCATCATATTGAAGTTTTGACAATCCAGGCCAACAGAAATATAAAAGAACCCTAAAAGAAGACACAAGAATCAGAGCCCTACTCATTTGTACATTCACAAATCCCATGAAAGTACTAACCTGAAAGCTGTAGTGTATATGCAGAGGACCCAGAGCATCTTTGTGTAGTTCTGTGCCTTCTGCTTCAGTATCTGTGAGTTCATATGCGCTTTGATTAGTTGTTTTAGAGGGCCTTTCTTCTCTTATTGTCCTCTGTCCCCTTTCTGTCCCCCAATCCTTCTCCCCCCTCTTCTATTTGGTTCCCTGAGTTCTGAGGAATTTGATGGAGACTTCCAGTTTTGAGTTGTATGTTCCAAGGTATCTCTCTGTCTCTGTCTCTGTCTCTGCCTCTGTCTCTGTCTCTCTGCATAACATCTGTATATGGGTCTCTGTATCTGATGATGGCTGAGTACACGATCTACGAGTACAGAAGAATGTTAATTTTGTTGTGGAGCTGGCATTTACTTTTCCCTTTTGTTCACCTGCACAGTCATGTTTGGTTCACAGACACTAGAATATGGGGTGAAGGTTCTATGTAGGTAGCGGCTTGGCTTTTCCATGTTCAGTAAGTTGTGAGGGTGTTGTCTTCAGCAGTTGGGTGTTTCTGTCAGTTTGTGAAGAGAGCATCCTATTGTCTTGGCAATAGCCCTAAGTTGTTTAGATATTTTTCATGGAAATCTTTTGGCTGACAGCGTAATCTCTGTACCTTTGGTGTCCCCCTTCTGTCCTGTCTTCTATTTGGTTCCCTGAGCTCTTAGGGATTTGATGAACACATCCAGTTTTGACAAAGTTTTGACTCAGTTCTGGTATTAAAAGCTTCATTGGGTGACAAGAGATGGCCAGTAGGGATTTTCTCTCCCTCAAGATCTGGAGACTTCATTAGGACCCCCTGCATATATGCAGGTTTCTACTGCCATAGGGTTCAATAATTTCCCTCCAGTCCTCCTTAAATATTCTCTTAAATACAATTCTCGTTAAATTATAGCTCTTTGTCCCCTTATTTCCTCTCTCAATTCCATCTTCCCTCCTCCTTTCTACACAATATTCCCAGTCTTGTCTCTCCCTTCTTCTTCTCACGGTCCCTCAATCTATTCAATTTCGCTATCACAGGGAAATCCCTGTGTTCCCTCTTGTCCTTTCCTCTATGTCTCTCCTCTCTGGGTCTATGGGTTGTAGCTTGTGTATCATTTGTTTAATGGCTAATATCAAGATATAAGCAAATACATTCAAAAATCTATTTTTCTTGGTCTTAGTTACATTGAGAGAGACACAGCAGGTGTCCAGGCAGGGAAATCAACTCTTGAAGAAATGCAAATAAAAGCCCAGGTTAGGTTGACTTAGTGTATTTGGATCAGACTTCAGGAGTTTAAAGCAAGACACTTCATTGTTGCCACAGGTAAAACACAGAGCAATTTGGGAAAAGGGTTTCAGGCAATAATAATTTTAATTCCAAGTATACAATCAAGCTTCAGGTGTGACTACAAAATAACTCCTATACAAAGTACTTATGACTAAAATACAGTTGCTTAGCTGTTAAAATTACTCAAATTCCTGGAACTGATTTAAGCATAATTTATAAACAATTTAAAAAATCTGTAGATTGGTACATTAACATGCATGGATAAGAGGAAAAGCTCAGATACCATTATAGAGATCATGCATTTGCCTCTTATGTGTGTATGTATGTGTGTGTGTGTTTTGTGTGTGTGTGTGTGTGTGTGTTACAAGAGAGTAGAGGATCCCATGTGTTGAGATTAAGGGAAGATAGTAAAGATTGATCTAAATTGTGAAGTTTCCTTGTAGAGTCCAGCTCATACATTCTAACAGCAGGTTTTCTGGAAGGAGAGATGGGTAAGGAATGGGTTGCAAGAGAAAACACATGGAGAGACACAAAAACACATGGCTTCTGATTCAAGTCTTCATCTTTAATGCTTTCTTTCCCAAGCAACAAAGGCAGGCCAAGACCCTCCCCTGAAGGCTGGAAACCAGTTCTTGTTTTTCAATGAGGCAGGTGGATCAGGTTGCTGGCTGCTATTCTTTTAGAACAGTGGGCAGGAAGAGGTCACATTTCCTGACTAAGGGATAAGACTGAGCAGAAGGAAGTTTTATTGATAAGGAAGGATGAACCAAGGGGCCTCTGAGAAGAATGCCACCCCTTGCAAAGGTGATTTGTTTTGCATGTGTCTTTTCTATAGTTGCAGACAATTACTAATTCTGCTCATGATTGTTCAGTTGAATTTAAAACAATTTAACCTGCAAACATACATTGTCAGAAATAGAGGAGATATAGATACACACAGGCATAGACCTACATAAACAGACACAAACACACATACATACACATACACATATAAACAAATACATAAAAGGTAAATGCATTTTTAAAAATGACATCTAAGCTGTGGTCAAATCCTAAGTGACATTGTTTCTCTGTGTCTGTGCACTAAGATACATAGTACAATACCTTAGAGCCTTGTAATTATTTTTAGTCTTTCAGAATTCAGACAAAAATGTTGCTAACTGATCAGAATATGACAAGAGCTTCTCAGTGTTCATTCCTGACAGACCACATCTCCTTGCCTTGTAGCTTCTCATCAATGAAATAAATACTCCTTTTATTCATGGAATTCTATGTACTGGGTTTTGAGATAGAAAGTGGACAGATAGCTTTAGGTCAATCATGGTTTAATTTTCTGACATTTCTGACTTTTTAAAAATTGAAACTCATATTCAGGAGCTCAAATTATTCTTGAAAAGGTGGTTGAAATATTTTATAATGTTGTCCTACAACCTGATCACTTATATTAATGGTGACGATTACTGCACAGTCATTCTCTGCAGTCCACAGCACAGCCTGGGCTGACAAGCTCCACTCATAATCACAACGTCTAACTTGGACGTTTATCTAGACAGATTTAAACATTCTTAGGAGAAGTTATTTGTTTTTCAGAGTACTCAGCATGTAAGAAGAACAGTTCAGCAGTGCCTCCAGGTTCTTAAAAGCCTGTCTCCAAGACAAGCAACATACTCAATGTCAAGCAGTGCTGCCTTGAAGGCATTCCCCTCTCCAGGTAATTCACACTCACAGACTGCAGCTGTCAAATATCAGGATATTTTAGGGATTATTTCAGGAAATTAAACATGAATGCTCAAGATAATTTCTTTCAATTATACACATTAATTTGTTTCTATACATGTACTTTGTGGGTTTCATTTTCTGGATATCCTAAGGTTTCCTTCATGTGTGCAAAACAAACTCACCTTTACTGTCATCATACAATCCTGAGCAACATTCATAATTCTTACATGTGCTAAATTATTCTCAAGTCACAAATAATCAATTGTTAATTTGATAATCTCTCTCTCTCTCTCTCTCTCTCTCTCTCTCTCTCTCTCTCTCTCTGTGTGTGTGTGTGTGTGTGTGTGTATGTGTGTATTTGGTAGGTGTTGGTAACTGTTGTAATTCAAGTTTCAAGTTCAGGAAAACCACTGCTTGATTCATTTACACCCTGCCCTTCATTACCTACTCTATTTACTTTTTAAAATTAAATGCATAAATGTATATTTTAAATACAGGCTTGGATCATGAAAGAAGTAGTCCAGCGTATAGTTTTTGCAATTATTATACTAATTATTCCTCTTTAAATGCCATTTCCTGACACTATAAGTGTTTTCCTTCATGTGTGCGAACCAAACTCACCTTTGATTCAGCATTTCTTAATACAGTTATAAAACCACACTGACTTTTACCATAGTTTTGCTTGAAACTCAGAGGGCAAAGTTGGAACTGAAGATAGCAAGAACTCTCACTCTAATGACAGGATTAGAAAGGGGATATAAGAAGACTGCTTTTTGGCATCCACAATAGTGTCTGTCATTGGTGGCTGTATATGGGATGGATCCCCAGGAGGGGCAGACTCTGAATGGCCTTTCCTTCAGTCTCTGCTCTGCACTTTGTCTCCATATTTGCTCCCATGAGTATTTCTTACCCCTACTAAGAAGAACTGGAGGACCCACATTTTGGTCTTCTTTCTTTTTGAGCTTCATGTGGTCTTTGAATTGTATCTTGGGTATTCCAAGCTTCTGGAAAAATATCCTCTTATCATACCATGTATGCATATGAGTTCATGCCATGTATGTTCTTTTGTTATTGGGTTACCGCACTCAGGATATTTTCTAGTTCCATCCATTTGCCTAGAAATTTCATGAATTCATTTTTTTAATAGTTGAGTGGTACTCTGTTGTATAAATGTACTACATTTTCTGTATCCATTCCTCTACTGAAGGACATCTGGGTTATTTCCAGCTTCTGGCTATTATAAATAAGGTTGCTACCCTGAGAGGCTTTGCCAGAGACTGACAAATACAGAGGCAGATGCTCAGATCCAACCACTGAACTGATTACAGTGTCCCCATTGGAGGAGTTAGGGAAGTGACTGAAGGAGCCAAAGGGGTTTACCACCCCATAGAAAAAACAATGATATCAACCAACCAGAGTTCCCTAGATCTAAACTACCAACCAAGGAGTACATATGGAGGGACCCATGGCTCTAGCCGTATACATAGCAGAGGATGGCCTTGTTGGGCATCAATGGGAGAAGAGGCCCTTGGTCCTGTGAAGGCTTTATGGTCCAGTATATGGGAATGCTAGGGCAGGGAGGCAGGAGTGGGTGGGTAAGGGTACACCCTAATAGAAGCAGGAGGAGGGGGGATGGGATAGCAGTTTTCTGGGGAGTTAGAAATCGGGAAACGGTATAACATTTGAAATGTAAATAAATAAAATATCCACTAAATAAATAAATAAAAGTTTATTAAAGAAAAAATAGAAGACTCCTTTTGATTGAGCTAAAACGATGGCAGCCCCTATGGGATGACAAGCAGTCTCAACTAACCAGGACTCCTGGGAGCTCCCAGAGACTGAGCCACCAACCAAAGAGGATATATGGCTTGTACAAAGCCCCCAGCACGTATGTAACAGAGGACTGCCTTGTTTTGCCTCAGTCAGAAGGGATGTTCCTAATCCTGTAGAAACTTGAGGTCCCAGGGAAGAGGAATGCCCTGGGCTAGGGCAGGGGAGAGGGGGAGTTCCCTCTCAGAGGAAAGGGGATGGGAAGGGGTAATGGGATGAAGAGCCATGGGAGGGGGCACTAGATAAATAAAAAAAATAGTTAAATCACTTTTTTTAAAGAAGACTTCTTTTGTAGAGGAGGATTGGAATATAAGTGGTCAGTTGACTGAGCCTTCCTTAGCTAAGAATGCTGTGAGGGGATTCAGTCTTTGCTATGCTGTGGGGAAGAACAGAGTAATTTTCCCAAGCCCAAGGTCAGGGCTGCAAAGGATGACTTACATGCATCTCTTGAAGTCTGAAGGACATGACAGACAAAGGCTTGACTTGGGCTCATTGCCAAACTGAAGGCCAGAGCAGCAGGGAAAGAAGCAGCAGGAGAGTTGGAAAGACCTCAGGGGTCTTATTCAACCTGATTATGTATCCAAGGTGTATTGTTCCTGGGACTCCAGAGTACAATGGTGTCCAGGTCATGTGAAGTGATTCTGGGAAAGATTTCAGTATCCTGGCAAAGAAAAGGCCATCCTCTCTTAGGTTAGACGCTGTCGGTAAGGTCCTGCCACCAAGAGAAAGAAAGTCCAGTTAAAACACAAACTTGCCCACATCACTAGGGACAGAAGTCAAATCAAAGGAACATTCTCCAGAACTGCATTTCTCTTTCTTCACCTTATTTCCCTGTTTCCTGTTCTGTAGTGGGGTAGTAAGAAGAAAGTTTTTAAGAAAAAAAGAGTAGTAAAGATTAGTCTCAGAGCTCCTGTTTGAAACAGATGATGAGTGCAGAACTCTGTCCTTCAGATGACCTTCAGAATCCTCCCCTAGTACTCTCTTCCTACCTTCAACTTTTGTGTATTTTCTCAAAACAAAAGAGTATGGATACTGAATATTAATTCTAACCTGGAGATTTACCTTTAAATGAAAGTTGGAGTTTATTTTGTTATACAGTAGTGAGTTGAGGTGTTGTTGAACCTCGGGCTGTTTTATTGTCTGAAAATGAGTGGAAAATCATAGGGCTTGTGCAAGATTTCATCTGAGAGGAGAAAAGAGCCAACTCCCACTAAATGGGCTTGACTGGGCCCAGGGAACACAGAGTTGTCCTAATCCGATCTTGCTCCTTGAACATGCTAACTACTTAGCTACCTTCCATGCAGCAAATCATCCTTGGCTCATCTTCTGTACCGTTGGTTCTGTTCCTCTGCAATCCGGCATTCTACAGAAACGCTATGCGTAATTGTGATCTTGCGGTACAATTGCTTATATTGTATGTTGTCGTTATGTTCATTATGCCATTTCCAAAGGCTGAACAGATCTTTGAAGCCTTATACACCTCAGTTCGCTTCTCTTCTGTTTCGCTTGCTCTGTAGTCGTATTATACAATTGCTTATTCAAATCTGAGGAATTTTTTCTATAAGGTAGTGATTATGAAAATGCGTTCTTTCTTGCTTTCTTGCAACAGAGCATTGTTAGTTTTCTCATTCAAGGCTGCCAGCACAAATCTCTGCCCTTTAGCCAAAGAAAGCTCGTGGGCTTTAGACACTTTCTTTTGATATGATTTTTTTTGTTCCATTTCTGTCATTGTTCACAGAGTCATCTCAAGGATTTAGGATATTTTAGGATCCCTAAAATAAAGCTTGCATGCACTAGGTCGTGTTTGGTATTAATATTCACAGTTCTAATTTATTCTGGTTCTCTGTAATTGAGAATATGAATGTACAACTGAGCCACGGGGGTGTTGAGGAAGGAGCTCCTCAAGGGTGGCCTTATGTCCACCTCACAGGGCTAACACTAAGTTTTTGGGTCCTCAGACCCAATTTCTCTCAAGAAAGAGGCTGATGAACACAGGTCTTTTGGCAGGAGGACCTGTCAGTTGCCACACCACTATCCCTGATGTTAAATATATTAATTTCTAGAGAACTTGTAGTGTCATTCAACATCATGATTTAAATCAAAAGCTTTAGTAGTCTGTGACTTTTTTCTTACAACATTTTGTCACTTACTTTGCTATACTTTTATCTCATGTCAAAACAGGTTTATTTTTGGGATTTGTACACACACATTTCATTTTACTATGACTATATATCCACCATAACATGGCTTATTTAAAAAGTACTTTCATTCATTTTAATAATAATATGCTATGAATTCTTTAATGTCATTGTTTTAAAATTGTTATTTTATTTTAATATAAAATAAATACTTTTATTTAAAAAAATGAAAAAAAAATTATATTTTTGTAAGTATATTTTATTTGGACATTGTTTGTACTTTTTTTATTAGAAGATTAATATATTTACCAAAAAGTAAAGCATGAAAAATTTGTGAAAAAAGAAAATCGTTTACCGTTCATAATTTTTTTATTTTGAGTATAATTCAGAGAAAATTTATATATTCTTTACTAGATCAAATCCTAATTTTAACACATTAGCATTTAAAAAATTTACTGAAATTTTGAAAAGGTTGTTCTTTTTTTAACATTATTTCTTGTATATTGACAAAGAGTACAAACTATTTTGTATCAAAATTATAAGCAATATTTTCAAAAATTAAAATAATTTCAATATTATTAAACAATATTATATTCCTGATATATTTTTAATTGTTTGTGATCCAGAATTAATAATCTTCTTAATATTTTTATGGTTATTTAATATCTTAAAATCTGTTCTATACATGTGTAAAATATGTGTACTCAATTGCTGTAAATATAATGTTCATAATATATTTAAATATTCTGTATTGTATTTTTATGTATATGTGATATGTGTATACATTCCTCTACTGATGTCTATATCTCCTGCATTTGTAGACTTGAATGTACCTTTTAAAACTTATTTTGAAATTTAATTTTCATATGGTTTGATTAAGAGGTAGGAAGAGTAAAAGGACTCTATCCTCACAGACAACCTGATTCTATTTTCTTTTTTATTGTGTTATCTAATTTTTATTTAAAGGGCATAACATTAATAATGCAAGTATATTTACTTTTATTTATTTTTTTTTAATAGTTATATTCTTTATTTACACTTCAAATATTGTCCCCCTTTCATGGTTCCCCCCCTTCCCTGAAAATCCCATAAGCCATCTCCCCTTCCCCAATAAATCCACCCCTACTTCCCTGTCCTGGTATTCCTCTACATTACTGTATCAAGTCTATCCAGGACCAAGGGCCTCTCCCCCATTTGGTGTCCAACAAGATCATCCCCTGCTGCCGATGTGTCTGGGGCCATGAGTAACTCCAAGTGTACTCTTTGGTGGATGGTTTTGTCCCTGGAAGCTCTGAGAGCACTTGGTGACTCATGTTGTTGTTCTTCCTATGGTGATGCAAACTCCTTCAGATCATTTGGTCCTTTCTCTATCTCATCCATTGGGGACCCTGTGCTCAGTTCAATGTCTGGCTGAGAGTTTCCCCCCTGTATTTGCCATCCACTAGCAGAGCCTCCCAGGTAACAGCTATATCTGGCTCCTGTCAGCAAGCACTTGTGGGCATCCACAATAGTGTCTGGGTTTTGTAATTGATTCTATTTTCTTCAGGGTGATCTTGGAGGTCTTAGACTCTGGAACCAGGAAACAAAAATGGAATTTCCTTTTTTTATAATTTTTTTATTAATTTCTTTATTTACCTTTCAAATGTTATCCCCTTTCCTGGTTTCCCCTCTGAAAATACCCTATCCCTTCCCCCTCCCCCTGCTCACCAGCCCACCCACTCCTGCTTCCCTGTCCTGGCATTTTCCTACACTGGGGCATCAAGCCTTCTCAGGACCAAGGACCGCTTCTTGCTTTGATATCCAACAAGGCTATGCTCTGTTACATATACACCTGGAGCCAGGAGTGCCTCAATGTATACTCTTTGGTTAGTGGTTTAGTCCCTGGGAGCTCTGGGGGTATTGGTTGGTTGATATTGTTGTTGGGCTTGTAAACTCCTTAAGCTATTTGGGTCCTTTCTCTAGCTTTTCCATTGAGGACCTTGTGCTAAGTACAGTGGTTGGCTGAGAACATCCACCTCTATATTTGTCAGGTATTAGCAGAGACTCTCAGGAGACAGCTATATTCAGCTCTGGTCAGCAATTACTTGTTGGCATCCACAAGAGTCTATGGGTTTGGTGACTGTATATGGGATGAATCCCCAGGTGGGACAGTGTCTATATGGTCTTTCCTTCAGTCTCTGTTCCACATTTCTCTATGTATCTCCTCACATGGGGATTTTGTTCCCCTTCTATGAAACATCAAAGTATCCATATTTTGTTCTTCCTTCTTTAGCTTCAGTTGGTCTATGAATTGTATCTTGGTTATTCTGGGCTTCTGAGCTAATACAGACTTATCAGTGAGTGCATACCATGTGTTCTTTTGTGACTGAGTTACCTCACTCAGAATGATGTTTTCTAATTTTGTCCATTTGCCTAAGAATTTCATGAATTGATTGTTTTTAATAACTGAGTAGTGCTCCATTTTGTAAATGTACCACATTTTCTGTATCCATTCCTCTATTGAGGGACATCTGTGTTCTTTCCAGCTTCTGGCTATTATACATAAGGCTGCTATAGTCATAGTGGAGAATGTGTCCTTATTACACATTGGAGAATCTTCTGGGTATATGCCCAGGAGCATAGTAGCTGGGTCCTCCAGTAATACTATGTGCTAGTAGTTTTCTGAGGAACTGCTAAACTAATATCCAGAGTGGTTGTACCAGCTTACAGTCCCACCAGCAGTGGAGGAGTTTTATTTCTCCATATCCTCACCAGCACCTGCTGTCACTTGAGTTTTTGATCTCAGACATTTTGACTGATGTGAGGTGGAATCTCAGTGTTTTGATTTGCATTTTCCTAATGATCGAGGATGTTGAAGATTTCTTTAGCTGTTTTGCAGCCATTTACTATTCCTCAGTTGAGAATTCTTTGTTTAGCTCTGTACCCCATATTTCAATAGGGTTATTTGTTTCTCTGGAGTCTAACTTCTTGAGTTCTTTGTATATGGATATTAGGCCTCTATTGGATGTAGGGTTGCTAAAGATCTTTTCCCAATTTGTTGGTTGCTGTTTTGTCCTATTGACAGCATCCTTTACCTTTCAGAAGCTTTGTAATTTTATGAGGTCCCATTTGTCAATTCTTTTTTTGTTTTTTGTTTTGTTTTGTTTTTTGTTTTTTGTTTTGTTTTGTTTTTTGTTTTGTTTTGTTTTGTTTTGTTTTGTTTTGTTTTTTTGAGACAGTGTTTCTCTGTGTAGTCCTGGCTGTCCTGGAACTCACTCTGTAGACCAGGCTGGCCTCGAACTCAGAAATCTGCCTGCTTCTGCCTCCCAAGTGCTGGCATTAAAGGCATGTGCCACCACTGCCCGGCATCCATTTATCAATTCTTGATCTTAGAGCATAAACTATTGGTGTTCTGTTCATGAACTTTCCCTTTGTTCTCATGTGCTCAAGGCTCTTCCTGACTTTCTTTTCTATCAGTTTCAGTGTATCTGGTTTTATGTGGAGGTCCTTGATACACTTGGACTTGAGCTTTGTACAAGGAGATAAGGATGGATTGACTTGCATTCTTCTGCATGCTACCAGCCAGTTGAACCAGCACCATCTGTTGAAAAGGCTATGTTTTTTCCCCCCACTGGATGGTTTTGTCAAAGATAAAGTGGCTATAGGTGTGTTGGTCCCTTTCTGGGTCTTCAATTCTATTCCATTCATCTACCTGAATGTCAGTGTACCAATACCATGTAGTTTTTATCACTATTGCTCTATAGTACAGCTTGAGGTCCAGGATGGTGATTTCTTCAGAAGTCCTTTTATTGTTGAGAATAGTTTTTGCTATCTTGTTTGTTGTTGTTGTTGTTATTGTTGTTGTTTTATTCCAGATGAATTTGAGAATTGTTGTTTCTAACTCTATGAAGAATTGAGTTGAAATTTTGATGGGATTGCATTAAATCTGCATATTGGTTTCAGCAAGATGACCATTTTTACTATATTAATCCTGCCAGTCCATGAACATGGGACATCTTTTCATCTTCTGCAGTCTTTTTTGATTTCTTTCTTCAGAATGTATTGAATCTTTATTGGGTGGAGAAATAGCATTATGAAAAACATTTGTTCAGATTTTAGTTTCTTGTTATAAGAAATACCTCAAAGTATGGAAGAAGATTTTCGCAATGTTGAACACATTTAGAGAAAGTTCATTAGAGAAAGTTCAGAAAACATAGACTGTCCTGAAAACCAGATGTTCTTTAGAGAATATTAGGTGTCGGGTTATAGTGTTGCTAGGAACATGAATGATAAGAGCTTTCTCAGTGAGGTCTCAGATTGTATTGAACATGGCATTAGAATTTGAAAGGAACCCCAGTTGTTATAAAGTTTGGTTAGAGTACAATTGAGCTTCACAGCTTTCTGAAAGGTGGAATTGAGGAGTGATGATGTGGAGTACCTGATAATGAGAAGAATATCTTAGGAAAAAAAGAGCTTGTGCTTTTATTTCATTATTTTAACTGAACAACTGTTGAGTAAGAGGGGATAAAGATTATACAAAGATAAAATTCATAGTATAATAGGAGTTAGACAACTCCTATTGGCAGTGTAAAGAAGAATACCTAGCTAGAATAGAATACCATGGACATTGGATAGCCATCATTTGCTATACAGTTGAAATTGGAGAAAAGTAAATAATTAAGTAGTTGAAATGAAACACATTAACGGTAAAACAATTTGAAAACAAAACAAAACAAAAACAAAACCAACAACAATGACAACAACAAAAAAATCCACCCTACTTCTATGAAGCAATATGACAGATCTAAGATGTTGTTTAATAGAAAAGAAACTGGGGAAGACCCTTGAGGACATGGGCACAGGGAAAAAGTTCCTGAACAGAACACCAATTGCATATGCTCTAAGATCAAGACAAATGGGACCTCATAAAATTACAAAGTTTCTGTAAGGCAAAGGACACTGTCAAAAGGACAAAATGGCAACCAACAAATTGGGAAAGGATCTTCACCCACCCTATATCCGACAGAGGGTTAATATCCAATATATATATAAAGAACTCAAGAAGTTAGACCCCAGAGAAACAAATAATTCTATTTAAAAATGGGGTACAGAGCTGGACAAAGAATTTTCACCTGAAGAACTTTGGATGGCTGAGAAGCACCTTAAGAAATGTTCAACATCATTAATCATTAGGGAAATGCAAATCAAAACAACCCTGAGATTTCACCTCATGGCTAAGGTTAAAAACTCAGGAGACAGCAGCTATGGGCAAGGATGTGGAGAAAGAAGAACACTCCTCCACTGCTGGTGGGGATGTAAGATGGTACAACCACTCTGGAAATCAGTCTAACTATTCCTCAGAAAATTGGACATGACAATTCTGGAGGACCTTGCTATACCTCTCCTGGGAATATACCCAGAGGATTTCCCAGTATGCAATAAGGACACATGCTCCACTATGTTCATAGCAGCCATATTTATAATAGCCGGAAGCTGGAAAGAACCCAGACGACCCTCAATGGAGGAATGGATACAGAAAATGTGGTATATTTTCACAAAGGAATACGACTCAGCAATTAAAAGCAATGAATTCATGAAATTCTTAGGCAAATAGTTGGAACTAGAAAATATCCTAAGTGAGGTAACCCAATCACAAAAGAATACACATGGAATACAATCACTGTTAAGAGGATATTATTTAGCCCAGAAGCTCTGAATTCTCAAGACACAATTAGCATATCAAATGATTTCCAAGAAGGAAGGTGAGGGCCCTGGTTCTGAAAGGACTTGATCCAACATTGTAAAGGAGTATCAGGACAGAGAAATGGGTGGGAGTTTATTAGGCAGAGGGAAGAGGGCTTATGAGACCGATGGGGTGGGGGGAACCGGGAAAGGGGAAAACATTCAGAATGTAAACAAAGAATATAGAAAAAAAAGAGAGCACATGCTGTGTTAGATGTGGAGCAAGGGTGAGCACTCCTACATTGCTGGTGGGAGTACAAACTTGTGCAACCACTTTGGAAATCAATTTGGCATTTTTTGTGGAAAATTGGAAATAGTTCAAGTTGAAGACACAGCTATACCATTCCTAGGCATAAACTCAAAAATGCTCTAATATCTCACAAAGACACTTGCTCAAATATATTCATAGCAGCTTCATTCATAATGGTCAGAAACTGGAAAAAAAGAGTTCTCTAGTGGAATTTTTGGAGCAACTTAAGTATACTATTATATCTACAAATAGTGAAATTTTGACTTCCTCCTTTCCAATTTGTATTACTCTGACATGCTTTTGTTTTATATTGGATGATTGTTTGATGTGTTCTTAGATCCATTTGCTAGAATTATATTGAGTATTTTTGCATAAGGGAATTTGGTCTGAACTTCTTTCTTTGTTGAGTCTTTATGTAGTTTAGGTATAAGCATAATTGTGGCATCAGAGAATGAATTGGATAGTGTTCCTTCTGTTTCTATTTTTTGGAATATTTTGAAGAGAATTGGTATTAGGTCTTCTTTCTAGGTCTGATAGAATTCTGCACTAAAACCATCTGGTCCTTGGCTTTTATTGGTTGGGAGACATATAAGAACTTTTGCTAATTATTTGGGGGTTGTGGGACTGTTTAGATGGTTTATCTAATCCTGAATTAACTTTGGTATCTGTCTAGAAAATTTCCAGTTTTGTGGTATATAGGATTTTTGTAATAAATTTGATAAATTTTTGAATTTCCTTCTTTTCTGTTGTTGTGTCTCCCTTTTACGTTCTGATTTTATTGATTTTGATACAGTTTCTGTGCCCTCTGGTTATTCTGGCTAAGAGTTTACTATCTTGTTGATTTGCTCAATGAACCAGCTCCAAGTTTTGTTGATTCTTTGTATAGTTCTTTTTGTTCCTACTTGATTCATTTCAGTCCTTAGTTTGAATATTTCCTGTAATCTACTCCTCTTGGGTATATTTGTTTGTTTTTGTTCTAGAGATTTCAGGTGTGTTGCCAAGCTGCTAGTTTATAATCTCTCCAGGTTCTCTTTGTCGGCACTTAGAACTATGAGTTTTCCTCTGAGCCCTGCTTTTATTGTCTCTCATAAATTTTGGTATGAGGTACCTTCATTTTCATTAAATTCCAATAATTCTTTAATTTCTTTCTTCATTTCTTCCTTAACCAAGTTATCATTTAGTAGAGTGATTTTCAGCTTCCATGAGTGTGTGGCTGTTCCATTGTTTTTATTGTTATTGAAGACCATCCTTAGTCCTTGGTCATCTGATAGGATGCATGAGTTTATTTCAATCTACTTGTATCTGTTGAGGTGGTTTTGTGACCAATTATATGGTCAATTTGGGAGAAGGTACCATGAGGTGATGAGAAGAAAATACATTCTTTTGTTTTAGGATGAAATGCCCTATAGATATCTGTTAAATCCATTTTCTTCATAACCTCTGTTAATTTCACTGTGTATCTCTTTAGTTTCTGTATTCATTGCTGAGAGTGGGATATTGAAGTCTCCCACTATTATTGTGCAAGGTACATTGTGTACATTGAACTTTAGTAAAGTTTGTTTTATGAATGTGGTTGCCCTTGCATTTGGAGCATAGATGTTCAGAATTGAGAGCTCATCTTGGTAGATTTTTGCATTGGAGAGCCTGATGTGTCCTTCCTTACCTTTCTTTTTTTTTTTTTTTTTGATAACTTTATTCGATACTAGAATGGCTAATCCAGCTTGTTTCTTAGGACCGTTTGCTTGGAAAATTGTTTTCCCGCCTTTTACTCTAAGGAGTGTCTATCTTTGTCACTGAAGTATGTTTCCTGTATGCAGCAAAATTCCAGGTCCTGTTTACATATCCACTCTGTTAGTCTATGTCTTTTTATTGGGGAATTGAGTCCATTGATATTAAGTGATGTTAAAGAAAAATAATTGTTGCTTCCTCTTATTTTTGTTATTAGAGGTGATTTATGTTTGTGTGGCTATTTTCTTTTGGTTTGTTTATAGAAGTTTACTTTCTTACTTTTTCTAGGGTGTTGTTTCCCTTTTTGTGTTGGAGTTTTCCATATATCATCCTTTTTAAGCCTGGATTTGTAAAAAAGATACTTTGTAAATTTGCTTTTTCATATAACATCTTGGTTCCTCCATCTATGGTAATTGAGAGTTTTGCTGGGTATAGAAGCCTGGTATATATATATATATATATATATATATATATATATATATATATATATATATATATGTATATATACATTTTGAAATGATGGAAATGTTAAATCATACTTAACTAGGAAGAGAAGTCATATGAAGACTGGAGAATGAGGACAGAGACAAACAGTTTGCTAAGTTATAATGGCATCATATAAATAAGAAACAAGAGTTTCCCTAACTGAAGATTTGGAAGGTGTGAAAATATAATAGTCACGAACATTGAGATGATTGCTATGGCTATAGCCTGTCAGGAGTTTTTAAACTATTTGTTAAACTCATTATTAATAAACATGTAGTTCATTAGTACCTTCATGATAACAAGTTATCAGACTTACTGTTTCAAAATGCATCAACTATTAAATGTCTTTTGTATATAATCTGAATTTCTTAGAAGAATATAGCAGAATATATTGGTATGACAGAGTTGTACTGTATAGAGGAGTGGCAGTGAATACACATACAAACAGTGATAAAATTAAAAATAACTAGTTGGATTTGTACCAGGGAGCCAGGAGATTCTACAGCCTTCTGTGCACAACCTGTCAGGAGAGAGTGATCTCCCAGCAAAGCTTTTTTTTTTTTTTTAATATTTATTTATTTATTATATGTAAGTATACTGTAGCTGTCTTCAGCCACCATTAGAGGGTGTCAGATCTCTTTACGGATGGTTGTGAGCCACCATGTGGATGCTGGGATTTGAACTCATGACCTTTGGAAGAGCAGTCGGTGCTCTTACCAGCTGAGCCATCTCTCCAGCCCAGCAAAGCTTTTATGTCTGAGCACAGAGGTGAGATCTCCACCTTTTCTCTGGAGGGGAAGAGCTAGGAGCACACAGGGCATAAGATCATTGGAGCAGCTGGGAAAGAAGTCTTCCTGCCTCCATTTGCACCAGGGAGCCAGGAAACTCCACAGCCTGCCAGAAGAGAGTGATCTCCCAGCAGTGTTTTTACTTCTGAGCTCAGAGGAGTAAGGACACAGGCTTACAGGCCCACAGGAGGAACAAACTCCAGCCAGAGACAACAATACCAACTAGCACCAGAGATAACCAGATGAAGAAAGGCAAGCACAAGAACCCTACCAACAGAAACCAAGGCCACATGGCAACATCAGAACCCAGTTCTCCCACCACAGCAAGTCCCGGAAACCCCAACACTGGAAAAGCAAGAGTCAGATTTAAAATCTTATCTCATGATGCTGATAGAGGGCTTCAAGAAAGACTTAAATAACTCCCTTAAAGAAATACAGGAGGACATTGGTCAACAGGTAAAAGCCCTTAAAGAGGAAACACAAAAATCTCTTAAAGAAATACAGGAGATCATGGGTCAACAGGCAGAAGCCCTTAAAGAAGAAACACAAAAATCCCTTAAAGAATTGCAGGAAAGCACAAACAATCAAGTGAAGGAACTGAATAAAATCATCCAGATTCTAAAAGTGGAAGTACAAGCAATAAAGAAATCACGAAGTGAGTCATCTCTGGAGATAGAAAACCTTGGAAAGAATTCAGGAGTTATAGGTGCAAGCATCAACAACAGAATACAAGAGATAGAAGAAAGAACCTCAGGTGCTGAAGATACCATAGAAAACATTGACTCAAAAGTCAAAGAAAATGCAAAATACATAAAACTAGTAACCCAAAACATCCAGAAACTCCAGGACACAATGGGAAGACCAAACCTAAGGATTATAGATATAGACAAGGGTGAAGATTTCTAACTTAAAGGGCCAGTAAATATCATCAATAAAATTGTAGAAGAAAACTTCCTTTTTTTTTTCATAGTAAGGTATTTTTTTTATTCGATATAATTTATTTACATTTCAAATGATTTCCCCTTTTCTAGCCCCCCACTCCCTGAAAGTCCCAGGAACATACAAGAAGCTTTCAGAACTCCAAACAGACTGGACCAGAACAGAAACTTCTTCTGGCACATAATATTTAAAACACTAAATTTACTAAACAAAGAAAGAATATTAAAAGAGGTTAGAGTTAGTAGTGTTTCTTTAGTTCTATCTGGGACCAAGCACCTCCCATTGATGCCAGAGAAGGCAATCCTCTGCTATATGTGTAGTGGGAGCCATGGATCCACCCAAGTATACACTTTAACTGGTTGTATAGTCTTTGGAAGCTCTGAGGGGTCCAGTTAGTTTATGTTTTTGTTCTTCCTATGGGGTTGCAATCCTCTTCAGCTCCTTCAGTCCTGCCCTATCTCTTCCATTGTGGTCCACTCCGTCCAATGGTTGGTTGTGAGTGTCTGCATCTGTTTATTCAGGTGCTTGCAGAGTGTTTCAGAGAAGAGTCCTAATGGGATCCTGTCAGCATGCAGTTCTATCAGTCTCAGTAAAAAAAAATATGTTACTCATATGTGACTGATTCCTTGAAAAATAAGTTGACAAACCTATAATAGAAAAGATACAAAATATTAATCTTGATGTCCTTGTAAATATATTGTGTAACATGAACACATGTGAAATAAAATTAAAGAAATACTTGATCATCTAAAATTGTGTCTTTAATATCTGTTTTTGAAGCAATGCTGTAAGGTTTATTGTTTTCTATTTTCTAATTTGATATTATTATTGTTTAATTTGATATTTAAACATTTCTCTCTGCCTTGTTTTGCTTATATGTACAGGCATGTGTAATTGCAAATATTAGACTATTGAATTGTCTTTGAATACCTGATATTAGTTGGCATTGACAGGAACATCACATGCTATTGATCTCTGCTTTGTTGCACTAATTCATTTTATCATTTCCTTTCACTATCCACCTGAGAAATTGCCTCACTATAATTTGAATAGTTTTCTGTTGACACACTTTTTTTTTGCATTCAATAATTCCTTAAATATCCCCAAATAAACACAGTCAAAGTGTTAGGCAGGAGAGAACACTCACTTTTATGTCAATGTGGGTAACATACAGCTTATTGTAATCAAGGACTTTTGAACAATCTAATCTAATGTATCTAATCCAATCTAATCTAAACTGTATATGCTAATGTATTTTTGCCATGCAATTATGTAAAACTAAAACCCAATATATCTGCTTAGATATTTCAGAATATTGCTCTATACTAACTGTAATAACTATAATACTTTACCCTTATAAATGGCTAGCAACATTTTACTATGTTTATAAATTTCTTATAGTAAAGGTAATATATACAATAATGAATAAATAAAAAAGAAATAACACAGTAAATTAGAAAAGACTCAGATGTGAGAAGATGCTCAAATAATTGGAGAAAATCAAAAGTCACAATTTAAAAAAGAACAAACTATAGTCTGATAAAATTTAAAATTTACTATTAATTTGCATAAAAGTGTAACTGAGATAACTATGTTAGTTGCTATAGTAGGTTCAAAGAAAATAATCGCTAAATATATGTGAAAGTACCACACATTCTTTGTTATATGATGTTCACATAGTATTTTTGTTGAATTAAATAAAATAAACCAAGTATTTAAAAACTTTATTATTTTAGTTTACTATAATGTTTCGTTTCACAAAATTACTTTTCAGCAGACCTTTGAGTAGAAGATAGACATTAGCTACTTTTTTGGTAAGTTTGTTGTCTCAATTTCCTGTACCTCTTTGGAACCTCTCATAGTAAAATATTAACTGAGGACATAGTGACTAAAAGTAGCACAACTATTTATTGCATACCAGTCCATATTTCACAAGTCCTGGCACAGTGAAACTCAGTGAATTCTTTGCTCATTTATATCCTCAAATTGAGAGTATAAATGGAGTCAGTCTAGGATCCCTCCTGCATGCAGATCCTGAGGATGAAATCATACTGCTGCAAATGTGTCTTGTGAAGATTTGTTGATGTTATTTGGTTTTGAGACAAATTAGTTATTTGTCTCATAATGTTCTTTTTCCTCTTCTAAGGGAAATGTTGCTGAATCTTTTTACACATCAAATTGGAGGGTTTTTTGTCTCTGTCTCTTCCTTCTAGTGTCTCAGCAGAAGAAAGTTGTATGAAATTGAGTGATCATGTGATTAGATTGATAATTCAGATAAATTAAAGGATTCCTATTTTAATGTCTTACTATTATACTTACAATATTATATTCACTTTTATTTGACATGATTTGTACACAGATATCAAGATAATCATATAACCATCATGGGTATGTGTATAAGGTGTTGTTCCTCTCATGTTAAATAATTGACCTCCAAATCTTTTCCTTTTTCCTCTCATAATCTGGTGACTACCCTTCTCTACATTAAAGAAAAGTATGAGCTCAAATTTATTGTACCACTGTCTTAGGTTAAATCTCCTGAAAATATTTCTTCCCATTTATTGGTTGGTATTACTTTGTTTTCTTCTAGTGTTTAAATATTAGCAGTTTCCTCAAAATTCCCATGAAAATTGCATTGTCATCAAAGCAGTATTAAGAAAGGTTCCTAAGCAGAAGAGAGTTGTGGACTATCTCCTGAATTACATTTTCTGGCTATGCGCTCAGTCTTAGGTCAAAAGAAGTCTTGTGAGAACCCAGGAACATCCTGAATTCCCTTGGAAGCCTCCAGCGGCCCAGAAGATTAATCAGCTTGGAAATTTGCTCCACCAAGCCAATCCAAGTCAGGTCTGCCTGAGACAAAGCCAACAGAAGTGAATTGCTTGCTGCCCCCTGAATTCCATTATCTAGCTCTGAGCTTTTACATTTGTCCAGGAGCTTTGCAGAACTCCAAGAGCATCCTGCATCCCAGTGTAGGCCGGTGGAGACGCTAAGAACTACCAGCGTGGAACATTGCCCCACCAATCCCTTGCCAGTAGGGACTGTCTGAGGCATAGTGAGAAGAGTTTGATAACCTGACCACCATTTCCTGGCACATGGCTCCCACTCCAACTTCCTGAGATGCCCTGTTCCTATCATGATCATCCAGCCAACACCTGGGAATATCACATGCCTAAAGGACAGCATAAAAACCTAGTCAAGAAGACCAATGGCAATTTGACACTACCAGAGCCCAGCTAACTGTGGATTTCCTAATGAAACTAAAGAACAAAAAGATGATCATGAAACCAATCTTAAAACAGTAATAGAGGTCTTTAAAGAGGAAATTAATGAACCCCTTAAAGAAATACAGGAAAATGCATTCAAACAGGTAGAGGTATCAAAAGAAAAAGCAAATAAATATAAAGAAATACAGAAGAATATAATTAAGCAAGTGAAGGACATGAATAAAACTGTTGAAGAACTGGAAATGGAAGCAATAAAGAAAAAACAAACTAAGACAATCCTGGAGATGGAGAACATAGGAAAGAGAACAGGAACTACATAATTAACCATCACCAATAGAATACAGGGGATGGAAGAATCTCAGGTATAGAAGATATGATAGAAGAAATGAATATATCAGTCAAAAACTGCAAAACCTATAAAATTTATGATACAAAACATTTACGAAATTTGGGATACTCTGAAAAGACCAAACCTAAGAATAATTAAGAAGAAGAAGAAGAAGACGAAGAAGAAGAAGAAGAAGAAGAAGAAGAAGAAGAAGAAGAAGAAGAAGAAGAAGAAGAAGAAGAAGAAGAAGAAGAAGAAGAACAAGAACAAGAAGAACAAGAAGAAGAACAAGAAGAAGAAGAAGAAGAAGAAGAACAAGAACAAGAAGAACAAGAAGAAGAACAAAAACAGGAACAAGAAGAAGAACAAGAAGAACAAAAACAAGAACAAGAAGAACAAGAACAAGAATGAGAACGAGAACGAGAATGAGAATGAGAACGAGAACGAGAACGAGAACAAGAACAAGAACAAGAACAAGAACAGGAACAAGAACAAGAAAGAACAAGAAGGGAGGAGAAGGAGAAGTAGGAGGAGGTGGAAGAGAAGAAGAAAAAGAAGGAGAAGGAGAAGAAGAAAAGGAGAACAAAAGAAAGAAAAAGAAAGGAAGGAAGGAAGGAAGGAAGGAAGGAAGGAAGGAAGGAAGGAAGGAAGGAAGGAAGGAAGGAAGGAAGGAAGGAAGGAAGGAGACAGAAGAGTTCTAGCTCAAAATCTTCAAAAACATCTTCAACAAAATCATGGAACAAAATTTCCATAAGCCAAAGAAAGAGACCTATAAATGTACAAGAATCTTATAAAACACCAAGAAGATTTGACCAGAAAAGAAAATACTTCTGCCTCATAATAATCAAAACACTGATTGTATAGAAAAAAGAAAGAATATTAAAAGCTGCATGTAATATATGAAGACAGACCTGAAAGAATTAACTCAGATTTCTAAACTGAGACACTAAAGTATAGATGTGCTTGAGCAGATGTCTTGCAGACCCCAAGATACCACAGATGTCATCCCAGCCTACTATACCTAACAAAACTTTCAGTCACCATAGATGGAAAAATCAAGATATTCCATTAAAAAACCAAATTTAAATAATGCCTTTCCACTAATGCAGCCCTGTACAGGTTACTAGAAGGAAAGCTGTAACCCAGTGATGCTAACTACACTCAAGAAGACCCAAGAAATAGAAAAATTTACATGATTAAAATTAATATAAGAGAAACACATGTATAGACACATGAGCACATGTATACACAACCTCACTACCACCATCAACATAAAGATAACAGGAATTAAAAATTGATTTTCATTAATATCTCTTAAAATCAATGGGCTCAATTTCTCACTGAAATGAAACTGGCTAATAGAATGAATGATTAAACAGAATCCATAACTCTGCTGTATAAAGAAACAGATATCAAAAACAAAAATAGGCATTATCTCAGAATAAAGGGCTGCAAAAATGTTTTCCAAGCAAACAGACATAATAAACAGGCTCTAGTAACCATTCTAATATCTAATAAAATCGTCTTTCAAGAAAAAAGTAACAGAAAGAATAGGAAAAGACACTTCATACTCATCAAAAGAAAACTCCACCAAGAGGGTGTCTCAATTCAGAACATCTATACCCCAAATGCAAGGGTACCCACATTCATAAACCAAACATAACTAAGCTTTAAATCACACATCTAACCTCACACACTAGTCAGAGACCTCATCATCCCACTTTTACAAATGTCATAGAGTAAATCAACAGAGAACTAATAAAACTAACAGGTAATGATTCAAATGGATCTAATATAGCTATGGAACCTATCACCCAAACACAACAGAATATACCTTTTTCTTAGCACCTCACAGAACTTTCTGCACAATCATATAATCTGTCACAAAGCAAACCTCGACAGAAATAGTAAGTATTAAATCCATAGATCGTATCAGATCACCATAGATTAAAGCTGGAGTTCAACAATAACAGGAACAAAAGAAGGCATACGTACTCATGGAAACTGAACACCTCTATATTCAAAGATCACTGGGTCAGGGAAGAAATAAATAGAAAGAAACTAAGAACTTTCTGTAAATCAATGAAGATGGGGGCACCACATACCCGAACGTATGGGACAAATGGAAGCAGTGCTAAGAAGAAATTTCATGGCATTAAGTGTCCTTATAAAAAAATCAGAGAGTTCTTACTAATTAACTAAAAGTACAGCTGAAAGCTCTAGAAAAATAAGCAAACATACCCACCAGGAGTAAACATAAGAAAAAAAATCAAACTCAGGCCTATGATCAATCAATTTAAAACAAAAAGAACAATATATAGACTCAACAAAACCAAGAGCTGGTTCTTGAAGAAAATTAATGAGCTAGACATACGCTTAGCCAAACTAAATAAAATAAAAGGCAGTGAGATAGTACTCTCCCCCAAACCAGCAACAACAACAATACAATAAAAGCAATAATAACAATAAAAAAAAAGATGATTTTCTAGACAGAAATCAGTTATTAAAGTTAAATCAAAATTAGGTAAAGCATCTGAATAGTCCTATAAACCCTAAAGAAACAGAAGCAGTCATTAAAAATCTTCCAACCAAGAAAAAAAATGCCCTGGGCCTTAGTTTTAATGCAGAATTCTACCAGACTTTCAAAGAAGAACTAGTGTCAATATTCATTAAACTATTCCCCAAAATAGGAGCTGAAGAAACATTGCCTAACTCATTATTTAAGACTACAGTCATCCTGATACCTAAACTACACAAAGATTCAACAAAAAAAGGATTTTTTTGAGCAATTTCTCTTATGAACATTGATACAAAATACTCCTTCAAATACTCCACACACTGAATCCAATAACACATCAAATATAATACCCAACATGATCATGTTGGGTTTATCACAGGAATGCAGGGATAGTTCAATATATTAAAATCTGACAATGTTATCTGCCTTATAATCAAACTGAAAGAGAAAAACAAAACCCACATTATTATCTCCTTAGATGTCAAAAGAGCCTTGGTCGAAATCCAATGCCCCTTCATGTAAAAAGGCTTGCAGAGATCAGTGCTCACTCCTGAACACAATAAAGGCAGTATACAGCAAGCCAAAAGCTAACATAAAATTAAATGGAGAGAATGCTAAAATCAGAGATAAGAAAAGGTTCAATGTAGCAGTATAGGGGAATACCAGGAAAGGGAAGCAGGAAGGGGTTGATTGGGGAACAAGGGAAGGGAAGAGGGCTTATGGGACTTTTGGGGAGGGGGAATGCAGGAAAGGGGAAATCACTTGAAATGTAAATAAAGAATATAATCTCATAAAAAAAGAAAAGGCTGTTTATTCTCTCCCCATCTCTTCAATAAGAACTTGGATTTCTATCTAGAGCAACAAGACTACTAAAGACAAAAGGGATACAAATTGGAAAGGAAAGAGTCAACAGATAATTATTTACAGATGATCTGATAACACAAATAAGTGACCCTAAAAATTTTACCAGAAAACTCCTACAGCAATCTAAATGAATACAACATTAACTAAAAAATAATCAGTAGTCCTCTTTCATACAAGCAATAAACAGGTGAGAAAGAAGTTAGAGAGACAATACTCTTTACAATTTCCACAAATAATATATTTTGGTGCAACTCTAACCAAGTAAGTACAAAACCTGTATGACAAGAACTTCAAGTCTCTGAAGGAATAATTTGAGAAAACTATCAGAAGATGAAAAGATATTCCATGCTCATGGATAGGTAGGGTTAGAATAGTGAAAATACAACTCTGAATAAAAATAGGCGTTTTACCGTGTAAATAGAGGAGAGGTCAGACTGTAAACTGAAACAGAGTGTCTTTACAATGCACCCTGCAAAGGGCACCTGCTGGAAACTCAGCGTTTTCATGGCTGATTCCATTCTCAACAACCTTCATAAATCCCCTGTTTAATATCAGGCTGCCTTCACAGGTGGGTGAATGGAGCATTCTAGTGTTTTAGGGATTGATAGAAATTTCTAGGCTTATTTAGCATTCATTCCAAAGTTTTTCCTCTTGGTAGATTGATGGTCTGGTCATTGTTGACCTCAGGTAAATATTAACAGTTTACATCTGTAAAGATAGAGATTACAAACTATACTTTAAAGTTCTTTCCAAAGCTGTAATTAAAAAAAAAAAAAACTACTGTTATATTCAAAATTCTATATTGGTTATTTACATATTCAGTCTGTATAATTAAGTATTTTTCTAAGTATATAATTTTTATACATCTATTATTAATAGAAATAAAATTATGAAAAGTAAAACAAACAAACAAAAAAGAATAGTGGAAATGACCATCTTACTAACAGCAATCTGTAGATTCAATGCAATCCCCATCAAATTCCAACACAATTTTTTACAGATCTGGACAGAACAATTGATAATTTTATGTGGAAAAACATATAACCCAGGACATCTAAAACAATCTTGAACAATAAAAGAACTTACTATCCCTAACTTCAAGCTGTACTCTGGAGCAAGAGTAATAAAAAAGTGGCATGGTATTGATATAGAAACAGACAGGTTGATCAGTGGAATCAAACTGAAGACCCAACAGTATATCCATGCTCCTATGGCTACTTGATTTCTGACAAAAACAACAAAACAAACAAACAAAAAACCCATAACCATACAATAGAAAAGGGGGAGCATCTTCAACAAATGGTGCTGCTCTAACTGGATGTCTGCATGTAGAAGAATGCAAATAGATGCATATCACTCTGCAAAAAATTGAAGTCCAAATGGATCAAAGATCTAAGCATAAAACCTACTAAATACACTAAATCTAATAGAGCAGAGAGAGGGGAATAATCTTGAATCATTAGTACGGGAGACAACTTCCTGAACAGAATACCAATGGCTCAGACCCCGAGGCCAACAATTAATATATAGGACCTAATGAAACTAAAAAACTTCAGAAAGTCAAAGGATACCATTTTAGGACAAAAAGACAGCCTACAGATTGGGGAAAGATCCTCACCAACTTTTCATTTAACACAGCACTAATATCAAATATACATAATGAACTCAAGAAGTTAGACACTAACAATCCAAATAATCCAATTTAAAAAACTTGGTGTATTGAACCAAACAGAAAATTCTCAACAAAGGAGTCATGAAAGGCTGAAAAGCACCCAAAGAAATGTTTATGTCCTTAATCTTCAGGGAAATACAAATCAAAATTCTGATGTTCCACCTGAAACACTTCAGAATAGCTAAGATAAAAAACCCAAAGGACAGCACATGCTGGCAAGGATGTGGAGCAAGGGGTACATTTCTTGATTTCTGGTGGCAATGCAAACGTGTACAGCCACTTGAAAAAATCAATTTAGTTTTTTCTCAGAAAATTGGAAATAATTTTACCTCAAGACACAGCTATATCACTTCTGGTGTATACCCAAAGACACTACACCATCCCACAAAAACTCAAACTCATATAGTTTATAGCAGCTTTATTTGTAATATCCAGAAATTTGAAACAACATAGATGTCCCTCCCCAGAATAATGGATAAAGAAAATGTGGTTTATTTACAAAGTGGAGTACTACACGGTCAATCAAAACAAAGGTATAACAAATATAGCATCAAATGGACACAACTAGAAATTACCATCCTGAGTGAGGCAACCCAGACTGAAAATGGCATGCATGGTATGGTGTGTACTCACTTAGAGTTATTAGCTATATTAGCCATAAAAAGAGGATAACCATGCCATAATCAAAAGACTTAAAGAAGCCATGTAACAAGGAGGTCCCAAGAAGGTTGACTCTTTCTCAAGAAGGGAAAACAAAACAGACATTGGAGGTCAATGGGAGAGAACTGGGTGGAAGAGGATATGGAAGGATAGAGGGGTAGGAAAGGGATTCAGATGTAGGGAGAGCAGGGGAATTGGAAGGGAAATCAGAAGTTGGTGGGTGGGGCAATCTCTGGGACATGCCAGAGACCTGGTATGGGGGAGGCCCAAGGGTATCTATAGAGGCTACTCTAGCTGAGACTCCTTGAAGGAAGATATATTGATCTGGAAGTGGCTACTTCCAGTAACCAGGCAGGACTTCCAGTGAAGAGATAAGAACAGCAACACACCAACAAAACCTTCAACCAATTTATGTTCTGCCTGACAGATATTCAGGGAGAACAATAGAGCAGAGATGGACTCCCAATCAATGACGGTCCCAAACTGAGACCCATTCCATGGGCAAGAACCAATCCTTGACACTATTAATGATATTCTGCTATGTGTAAAGACAGGAGCACAGCATAATTGTCCTCTGAGAGGCTCCAACCTCCATCCAATGGAAAAAGATGCAAAGAAACACAGCCAAACATTAAATAGCATTCTGTGAGTCTTATGAAAGAGTTGGAAGAAGGATTGAAAGACCTGAAGAGAACTCTACAGGAAGAACAAAAGTCAACTAAACTGGATGCTTGGGAGATCCCTGTGACTAAATCACCAACCAAAGAGCTAGTTAGAATGGGCTGGACCTAGTCCCTCTGAACAAATGAGCAGCTCGGTACCCAACAACAGGAGCAGGGGCTATCCCTCAACGTGTTGCCTAAAGATCCTGTTCCCTCAAATGGATTACCTTGACTGTTCTTAGTAGGAAAAATGTGCGTAGTCCTGTGGAGACATGATGTCCTTTGGGAGGGGCTAGCAGTAGGGGCTCTCAAAGGATGTTACCTAGAAGAGGGCTCTCCCTTCTCAAAGGAGAAAGGGTGGGAGAAATAGGGTAGGTTCTGCACTGGGAAGTTCCTGGAGAAAAGGGGGTGCTGATATTTGAATGTGAAGTAAATGAAAAAAGAAAAAAGAAGCACAAGCAATGATATAATGAAATTTACAGGCAAATGGGTAGAACTAGATAATCATTGTATGTACTCAATTATAAGTGGATATTAGTCACAAAGTAAGGACAACTGTGCTATAAACCATAGACCTAAAAACACTAATTATAAAGGTAGGACCAAGGGGGAACACTTGAATCTCACTGAGAAGTAGAAATAGATATCTCGGAGGGGAACATGGGAATGGAGACAGGAGGAATAAGGTTGTGGGAGCACTGAGGAAAAGAACACTGGGAGAGTAAACAACTGGATTTGGAGAAGCAATTGGGATGAGCTAGAAACTTAGGAAAATGGAAACCCAAATGGAATTTTTGCAGGTGACCCTAGCTAAGACTTCTGGTAACAGGGAGATAGAGCCTGAACTGGCCATTTTCTGTAACCAAGCAAGGCTTTTAATGGAGGGATTTGGACACCACTCAGTCACAAAATTTTAGATCTACATTTTTTCCTATTTACAAGTTGTACAGAGGCAAAAGATGAAACAGAATTTGAGGGAAGGGCCAACCAATAACCGACACAACTAGAGACATTGACAGGAAGCCTACCCCTGGCACTATTGATGATATTCTGCTCTACCTACAGACAGTAGACTAGCATAGATGTCATCAGAGAGTCTTCACCTAGAAACTGATGGAAACTGATGTAGAAGCCCAAAGTTAAGCATTGTGTAGGAGCAGGAGGAAGGATTGGAAGAGCCAGAAGGGTTATGGACACCATAATAAAACCCACAGAATCAACTAACCTGGTCCCGTAGGGTCTCAAAGAGACTGAATTGCTAATCAATCAGAGAACACACATGGGATGGAATCTATGTGCATATTGAATAGTGGTGGAGCTGTTTCTTCACGTGGGACTCCTAAAGTGGGAGCAGGAGCTATCTCTGAACACATTGCTTGCCTTTGTATCCCTTTCCCTTTGCCTAGCCTTGATAGAAAAAGATGCTACTAATATTACTGCAACTTGATAGGCCATGGTTGGTCAGTATCCATAGGTGGCCTCCCTTTTAGGAGAATAAGGGTAGGAAGGTGGATGGTGGGGAGGTAGAGGGGAGAGAGAAGGACGAGGGGGCAAGCATGAAGGGGAAGTTCCTATCAAGATGTAAAGTAAATAAACAACTTTTTAAAAAGAAGAGAAATGGTTCCTTGAGGAGGTGTTGAGGTCATGAGGAATCTGCTGTTTCATGAATGGCATTAATCCCTTAAGACAGGGATGAGAGAATATTGAAGTCTCTATTCTTCTGTGCATACTGCATTCAAAGCATCATCATGAAGCATTGAATGAGAGACTATGGGACCCTCTTCATTCTTCTGTGCATACTGCATCCAAAGCATCATCATGGAAGCATTGACTTGTGCTCATCAACACAAAGAAGTGCCCTGACTTTGGTCTTTTCAATCTCCAGAATTATGAGAAATAGATTGAAAAATAATTTATACAATATAGATTTTCAGACCTGTAGATTTATAGACTTGTAAAATACATGGCATATGTGCTAAGTGTGATTCAGTGGGACATTGGAACTTTTGTTAGGAAATATAGCCTTGTAGAGCAACAACCCAATTCTTATCCCAATTTTATGAATATATCACAGTAAAAGTCATAGTGTCTGTTTTTAAAATATGGCTTAACTCATAACCACTTCCTATAAATTGCAAGTTCTGGTTGCATAAATTATGTTATGGTTGTATTAATAACTTTTCCATGGTTGTGATAAAATGCCACCACCAAAGCAACTACAAACAACAGAGTTTATTTGGGCTTACAGTTCTAAAGGAATAGAATCCACGGTGGTAGTGGAGAGTTGGGGGCAATTCTGGCTAGAAAAGCAAGCTGAGATCCCACATCTTTAAGCACAACAAGGGAGCGGAAAGAGTTCACTGGGAATATGTGGGATCAAGCTGCAACTAGAAACAAACTTCCTAGAGCAAGACTAGACCTCTTAAATCTATCCAACTGCGGATAGATTTAGTGGATAAATTAATGCGTTGATATGTTTAAAGTAATGCAGATTTTCTGATTACCTATAGAATGATCCGCTGTTCATTAGGTGAAATCTTTAATATGATTCTGCTGAAAAGTTGAATTTATAAGTTAATTATCTGAAATTGTTCACAAATCCTCTGAAATTTTTACAAGGCTTGTTTCTTGCAAATTGATTTTAATGCTTTCACTGTGTTCTTGAAATGAAATATTCACTCCCAGTTTCTACATTTGCAATACTGGAGGTGCATCTTTCTAAGGCCATTGTGATACTTTTGTGCCATTTTTCTTTCCCTCAGCACATAAAATATAAATGTACAATGTACAGCCTACTATAATTATTTTATATCATTTTATATCAATTCTGAAGTTATGTGCAGAAAATTCTCTAAAATAAAGTTTTCTCTTCCATATTCTTATCCAAAAATGGTAAGATCTCTCTCCTTATTGTTTTTATTTTAGTGGGAATGAATCAAATGATTTCGGGATAAATGAGGGTTACTTATTTTACAGTGATTCCACATGCAAAAAAATGCAATGGAAGAAAGGTTACATATTATTTGGGTTTTGTGTATGTACAGTTTATATATAGGTACATCTATAAATATATATCACATACATATACATATTCATATATTCACAAATAATTTATAAATACTATATTTTCTTAAAATAATGATTCAATATGTACATCATAATATTTGTCAAAAAATAGTAATTATGATTGTCATAAATTGGAAGATGCCTCAAATTTTGAATCAATATATGCGGTTTTCATGTATTATTACTTATATTTAACAAGAAGTAATATAAATTCTGAAATAAAGATTGTAATATAATTTGAATTTTAAAATACAATTACTTCTTGAAAATAAAAATTTGAAAAATTATTGCATAATCCAACTTGACATTCAATGACTAAAGCATTAAAATAATTTTAACAATGTATTTCTAGGTTTTGAAATTGAATGATTAACAATTTTTCGTACAAATTGGAGTTGAAATGACTAAATATGCAAAAATTAAAATTAAGATTAACTCTTAAAATTGCTTCAAAACCAGAAAATCCACTAAAATCATCTTTTATATTTATTTGGCAAAGAGAAGGCACTAACAATAAAATATGTTTCGGTACCAACTGTGATGTGAAACTCAAAGCTCTAAAACAGCACTATAACAAGCCTGGTAATGATGTGCCATATGCAGTGATCTACATTCCTGGGAGATCTCAAACCTGTATCTTCATTTATGACACTTTACCTTATTAAATAAGAATGAGTTGAAAAATGTTAATTTACTTATTCATACGGTTGTGGATAATATAAAGCTGACAATTAAAGCAGCACATGTTTTTCTTCTTTCCTGATGACACACACCATATATCTGTTTTAATTTGCTATGGATGCTTGTCTCCAAAGAAAATTTTCCATATTACAAAGCAAAAGCTATTCATATAAAGAAGAACAAATCAGTCATTCAAAGTAGCTACAAATTTATATATGTATTCTGGGAAGGGAGCTGGTTAACTTCACTGCGCACTCAGGTCTATTAATCAAGGTGCTGATCAGAAGTAATGAAGAAAACATTCCATACTTCATCACCTCTTCTGAGGAGCCTGGTTTCTTTGGGTTACTTTGTTATTTTACTTAATAAATAATTCAGTGCATGTTGTCTTTTCCATACAGTTACATCTCTTTCATTAACACCTGTGAAAGTTGAAATTTCACACTGTAGGCAGAAAAATGTTCAGCTCCAGTAGAACATTTTCATTTTTTTACATCAGACAAATTATGAATAAATAAGCTCTGTGTTTGTAAGATAAGCAAACTAGCATTTATTTATTTACATGTTTTGGACAAATGAGTGGTTCACTTTATTTTCCTTTCCAAACTCTTGTGTTTGTTCTTCCTAAATAGATATGCTGCCTCTAGGTTTCCTGCATAAGTAGAAAAGTACCCTTGAGGTGACTACAGACCTATGCGTATGATCAGTAAGGCTGCAGTTAAGCAATCACCTCTGGTACATGCTAATTGGCCCATGATCCACACTTGGGAAAGCATTACACAATTTGGACCTCTATCACTACCGACTTCTGCAGTAAATTGATTCTGCTACCAATTTAGATAGCCAAAGGAAACTGAAGTTGCACAGGTCTGAGATACTAAATGTTTCACATTTATTCTTGGTGATCCTTTTTCTTTCCCTTCCCCCTCTTCTTTTTCATTTAGATAAGCAATTCCAGAAAACTCTTATGCATTTTGGAAAAGAAAAGAGACTTGAGGTAGTAGCAGGTTCGGCCTGCTGTTGTCAACCTGTTTGCTGCCATTCATCTTATATATTTAGAATTATGAAAGACAAGTTAATTAGATAAATGTTCACTTATAAAAAATAATCATGCAAATCTTGTTTCTGTTTTTATTTTTCTTTTGATTTTTTTATTTCTTCTTTTGGTTTTTTGGATTTTTTTATTGTAAAGCTTTATTTTTTATTTGATATATTTTTATTTACATTTCAAAGGATTTCCCCTTTTCTGGCCCTCCACTCCCCAAAAGTCCCATAAGCCCCCTTCCCTCCCCCTGTTCTCCCACCCACCACTTCCCACTTCCTTGTTTGAAGCTGGAAAGAACCCAGGTATCCCTCAACAGAAGAATGGATGCAAAAAATGTGGTATATATACACAATGGAGTACTATTCAGCCATTGGAAACAATGAATTCATGAAATTCTTAGACAAATGGATGGAGCTGAAGAACATCATACTAAGTGAGGTAACCCAGTCTCAGAAGATCAATCATGGTATGCACTCACTAATAAGTGAATATTAACCTAGAAAACTGGTTTTTTTGAGACAGGGTTTCTCTGTGTAGCCCTGGCTGTCCTGGAGCTCACTCTATAGATCAGGCTGGCCTCGAACTCAGAAATCTGCCTGCCTCTGCCTCCCAGAGTGCTGGGATTATAGGCGTGTGCCACCACCGCCGGGCTTGTTTCTGTTTTTCAGTGTAGTATGCTCATATAGACTAGAGTATACAGGGTTCAAAGAATTTTACTGTCTTCCAGTCTCCATCTGTGCCCCAGAGCTAAGACTGTACCAAGCCCACAACTCCTAAATCCTGTCAGAGGAGATGTAGTCTCCCAGGAGTGTTCCCACTCCTAAGCCCAAAGGTGAGATCACCACTTTTGCTCCAATTACTGTCAAAAAAGGGAACCACCAGGAGCACATAGGGCACAGGAACAGAGGAGCAGCTGGGGACAGGATCTTTCTGCTCTCCTGAGCTAGGGCTATACCACAGCCCTTCATGCCCAAATCCTTCCAGGAGAAAGCTGGTTTCTCAGGAGTGCTGAAAAACCTAAAATCATAGGCTCACAGGCCCACAGAAAAGAAAAGCTCCTGTTAGAGAGAGCAAGACTAACACCAGAGGTAACTGAATGGTGAAACGCCAGAGCAAGAACATAAGCAACAGAAACCAAGGATACTTGGCATCATGAGAACCCAGGTCTCCCACCACAGCAAGTCCTGGATACCCCAACACACTGGAAAAGCAAGATTCATACTTAAAATCCCATCACATGATGATGATAGGGTACTTTATTTATTTACTTTTATTAGATATTTTCTTTATTTAAATTTAAATGTTATCCCCTTTCCTCTTTGCCCTCCCAAAACCCCCTATCCCATGCCTTCTCTCCCTGCTCACCAACCCTCCAAGTCCTGCTTCCCTGTCCTGGCATTCCCTTACACTGGGGCATCCAGGCTTCACAGGACCAAGGGCTTCTACTCTCACTGATTTCTGACAAGGCCATCCTCTGCTACATATGGACATAAATAAGTTCCTTAAAGAAATACAGAAGAACATAAGTAAAAAAGTAGAATCCCTTAAAGAGAAAACACAAAACTCCCTTAAAGAATTACAGGAAAACACAAACAAACAGGTGGAAGAATTGAACAAAACAATCCAGGATCTAAAAGTGGAAATAGAAACAATAAAGAAATCACAAGGAGAGACAATCCTGAAGATAGAAAACCTAGGAAAGAGATCAGGAGTCATAGATGCAAACATCACCAACAGAATACAAGAGATAAAAGAGAGAACCTTAGGTGCAGGAGATACTATAGAAAACATTGACACAACACTCAAAGAAAATGCAAAATGCCAAAAGTTCCTAATTCAAAACATCCAGGAATTCCAGGACACAATGAAAAGACAAAACTTAAGGGTAACAGGTATAGAAGAGAGCAAAGATTCCCAAGTTAAAGGGCCAGTAAATATCATCAACAAAATTATAGAAGAAAAATTTCATCCTTGGAATCTGTGAGTGAGGCAGGTTAACCCGGACTCAAGAGGGCATGGAAGGCATATACTCACTGATAAGGGGATATTAGCCCCAAAGCTCAGATCACCCACAGTAGAGATCACAGGGCATATGAAGTTTAACTAGAAGGAAGACTAAAGTATGAATACTTAAATCCCATTAAGAAGTGTGAATGAAATAATCATGGGAGATAAGAGGATGTTCCTGGTTGGAAGAGGGGAGGGGTTAGGAAAAAGGGGGTTAGATTCAGGTATAGGGAGAGACAGGATAGAGGTCCAGATGAGTCTCAAAGGGCCTAGAAGCACACAAAGGACAACATAAATATTTAATAAATAAAAAAAGACAAATGCTCATACCAACTGTTTAATTATAACATTTTATCATAAATACAGTATAAAATCACTATAAGGAAAGAAAGTTGTGTTAAAACAACAAGAAATATGAGAAAACAAATTTTATATCTTTATGGATGTATATATATATATATCTTGTGAATCAACCAATGAGATTTGGGTAGCATGCTTTTGTATGTTCCCATTGTTTTTTAACACAATCATACTGGAGTTTTACTTAATGAACTCCTAAAGAATTAGCAGTATTCATTGAATGTCTCCCAACCAAGAAAAGCCCAGGACCAGATGGTTTTAGTGCAGAATTCTATCAGACCTTCAAAGAAGACCAGTTCTCTTCAAACTATTCCACAAAATAGAAACAGGAAGAACAATACCCAATTCAGTCTATGAAGCCACAATCTGGTTTATACTGAAAACAATACAAAGACCCAATAAAGAAAGAGAAAGTCAGACCAATTTCCCTTATGATTATCATTACAAAAGTAATCAATAAAATTCTAGCAAACTGAATCTAAGACCACATCAATACAATCATACATCATTATCAAGTAGGCTTCATCCCAGGAATATAAGGAAATCCATCAACATAATCCACTATACAAACAAACTCAAAGGAAAAAAAAACATGATCATCTCATTAAATGCTGAGAAAGCATTTGACAAAATCCAACACCCCTTCATGGTAAAAGTCTTGAAAAAAATCAAGAATGCAAGAGCCATACTTAAACCTAGTAAAAGTAATATACAGCAAACCAGTAGCCAACAACAAATTAAATGGAGACAAACTTGAAGCAATTCCACTAAAATCATGGACTAGATAAGGCTGCCACTATCTCCCTACCTGTTCAATATAGACTTGAAGTCCTAGCCAGAGAAATTAGACAACAAAAGGATGTCAAAGAGACACAATTTGGAAAGAAAGAAGTCAAAATATCACTATTTGCAGTTGATATGATAGTATACCTAAGTGACCTCAAAAATTCTATCAGAGAGCTCTTAAACCAAGTAAACAACTTCAGCAAAGTGGCTGGATATAAATTTAACTGAAACAAATCAGTATCTTTCCTCTACTCAAAGGCTAAGCAGCCTGAGAAAGCAATTAGGGAAATGACACCCTTGACAATAGTCACAAACTATATAAAATACCTTGGTGTGACTCTAATCAAGCAAATTTGAAAGATCTCTATGACAAGAACTTCAAGTCTCTGAAGAAAGAAATCAAAGAAGATCTCAGAAGATAGAAAGATCTCCCAAGCTCATATATTGGCAGGATTAATATAGTAAAGATGGCCATCTTGCTGAAATCAATCTACAGATTTAATGCAAACCTGTAAAAATTCCAACTCAATTATTCATAGAACTAGAAAAAGAAATTTGCAAATTTATTTTGAATAACACAAAACAGAGGATAGCAAAAACTGATTCTCAACAATAAAACAACTTCGGGGTGAATCACCATTTCAGACCTCAAGTTGCACTGTACAGGTACAGATACGGTCAGGAAGATTGATGGAATAGTATTGAAAACCCAGAAATGAACTCATACACCTATAGTTATTTGACCTTTGACAAAGAAGCTAAAGCCATCCAGTGGAAAAAGGACAGCATTTTCCCTTATATTTCTTTAAGGGGGTTATTTCTTTCTTTCTTGAGAAGACCTATCATATTCATGAATTTGAATTCTAGTTTGGATTCTTGCTTTTCAGGAGGGAGTGTCATTGTATCCTGGTTTTGCTGTCATGGGGGAACTGGGTTCTGCTAGTGACAAGTGGCATTGCCTTTTGTTTCATATTTTCTTGTGCTTGCCTCTCTCCATCTGGTTATCTCAGGTGTTAACTGTCCTTGCTGTCTCAGGATTCTGTTCCTCTTGTTAGTCTGCGAGCCTAGTTTGAAGAAACTCCTGAGATTCAAGCTGTCTCTGCATTTGAGAGGTTCTAGTGTTGGCTCTGACCCAGTCCGAGATAGATGTTAGTATTTTTTCAACCAATTTATAACTGTAGATTTGTAAATCTGTTTGCTATTGCTAAATATTCCTCATGGTTTCCATATTTTTAGATCATTTTATTGAAATTTCATGTGTTTTTTGTGATGGGTATTTAAAGACCCTAAAGTTCATCAAGTCTTAAGTTTGTCCATTTTTCTCTACCATACTTACATACTATCAAATTCAAACTTGATTATCTTGCATTCTTGTCTGCTTGAACAACATTAAAGGGTCTTGTGTTCATGTCAGATCCATTATAAATTGTGTTTTGAAATTATTTTTCTAAGAACAAGTTTGCAGGTCACAGCTTGGAAAAGCTTCTGCACTTTTTTGATGTGTTAATTGAAGTGTTGAATACATGCTATGCTTAAGGTTATAAGTTTTTAATCACTACTGATTGATCCTTTAAAATTTATCTATTACTTTATATTCTGTATAATAAATCTTGAAGGAATGGAAACATTTATCTTTTTGCTATCTCATCGTATCATAGCTCCCAGAAATCTCACTTGATGTTTATATAGCTGATAAGAAATATCACCCACAAATGCATGTACTTCACTGTGTGTGTTCCAGCTCCAGAACTGGTTGGAGAACTTGTGAAAACTTGAACATAGGCTGCTGTGTCAAGCTTTCAGGGTTATATCCTGGTTCTACTTCTATTTCTGTGACCCTTGCTCACAGATCTACTAAGATTTGAACAGATGTCCCACAGGCCACTTCACTACAGCTGTAGATCCCCTCTCTAGCATGACTTTCTGGCTGTGATAGAATGCATTTTCTGACATAGTGAGCCAAATTAACTATTTTTCATTTATGTTGTTTGGATAAGGTAGTCTGCCTCAATTTCAGGAGAAATACCACTTCTATTCTAGATAATGTTGAGTGATAGATGTTTGGTTTCCTCAACACAAGGGGGACAAAAAGCATTATCTGAGTTGCTTTTTTTATAGGTTTCATGAAATACTTTTATTGAAGCAATGTTTATTCTTAATTTTCTTCCTTTTTTCTTTTCTCTATCCTTTCTTCCCTTTCTCATGTTTTCCTTCTTTTACTAACGTATCCTTAACTGACCTGACATTTATGATGTAACCTAGGCTGGTCTAAAACTTTAAAGCTACAGAAATCACCTTCTGTGAACATTAGAGAGCTAGGACTACAGGTATATGCCTACTATACCAGATGGCATGCAGCAATTATAATTTAAAAGAGAAATAAGCATACTTAATTTAATATGTGTCTAGCCTGTTGTGCCACATATTTAAAAAACAGTATTATTTTTGACAATGACACATCTCCATGACCAAAACTATGCTGGTAGTTGTACATAGTTTTGAAGGGAGGAATACATTACTCAGATTTAGAAAAAAAGTTTGACATATGTATTTATACAAGTTTGATGAAAATATAAATCTAGAATAAAACTTATAACTATTCATAACCATACTATTTAAAAGAAATTTATTGAGGTTTTTCTGCATTTGGAGTCATGTTTTATGTCGGATCAGATATAATGTTGTAGCTTAATTCTTCTACAAATAACGATATGCTTTAACTACCACTATTTGTTGAAAATCCTGTTTTTTCTTCAACACCATTGTTGGGCACTTTGCCAAAATAAGATTGCTTTAGGAGTATGAACTTGAGTCCTCAATTCTATTCCATTGATCAATGTGTCTGTTTTTATGCCAACAACATGCTGGTTTTATTACTCTAGCTCTGAGTTATAGCTTGAAATCTTGGGTGGTGATACTTTGTACAATAAATTACAGAAGGAAGATGTGAACTTGAAAGAAGATATGATGAGAGAAAGGTAATAGGGAGTGTTGGAAAAAACACTAAGGGTAGATATGGTCAAGATATAGTGTATACATATATCATAATTTTCCTTCTGTTGCTATAATAAACTCCATGACCAGAAAGCAACTTGGAGAGGAAAGAATTTATTTCATCTTAAACTTGTGGCAGTCTATCTTGAAAGGAAGGTAAAAACAGGTACCTGGAGGCATATAGTCAAGCAGAGACAATGGATATATGCTCCCCACTGGATTCTTCACATTGTTTTTTTTTATACAAGCCTGTTCCTGGGTTATACTGGGTCCTTCCTTATCAAACATGAATCAAGAAGTTTCTCTGTAGATGTGTTCATAGGCCTATATTCTGAAGGCAATAATCAGTTTCTGTTCTCCTTTTCCCGGACTCTAATTTGTATCAAATTGACAAAAGTTAACCACCGTAGCATGTATAAAAATTTACATATATTATTTTCTATATTCTTCGTTTATAATCCAAAAGCTTTCCCCTTTCCCAGTCCCCCCCCCTCCCATATGTCCCATAAGTCCTCTTCTCTCCATCCATTCTCCTATCTTTCCCCCTCCCTTTTCTCTGTCCTGGTTCTCCCCTACAATGCTGGATCAAGCCTTTCCAGAATTAGGGCCTTCTTCTTCCTTCTTCATGGGAATCATTTGATATGCTAATTGTATCTTCAGTATTCAGAGCTTCAGGGCTAATTAATATCCACTTATCAATTGTTGCATTCCATGTGTATTCTTTTGTGATTGCGTGACCTCGCTTAGATGATATTTTCCAGTTCCATCCATTTGCCTAAAAAATTCATGAATTCATTGTTTTTAATTGCTGAATAGTACTCCATTGTGTATATATACCACATTTTCTGTATCCATTCCTCCATTGAGGGACATCTGGGTTCTTTCCAGCTTCTGGCTATTATAAATAAATCTGCTATGAACATAGTGGAGCAGGTGTCCTTATTGCATGCTGGGGAATCTTCTGGGTATATGCCCAAGAGAGGTTTAGCAGGGTCCTCCGGATGTGTCATGTCCAGCTTTCTTAGGAACCACCAGACTGATTTCCATAGTGGTTGTACCATCTTATAATCCTACCAGCAGTGAAGGAGTGTTCCTCTTTCTCTACATCCTCGCCAACACCTGCTGTCTCCTGAGTGTGTTGCATGAATACTTATTGCCAAATTGGTTTTATAGTAATTTGATTGAATTATATATCTATAATTTTCTATACTAAAGCCAATATACCTGATTATTACAGCAAAAATTACAAATATGTATCTTATTATCCTAGAAAATAGAGATATTCTTCTGCCTCAATTTCTAGATTATCATATAAAATTTCCAATGTTTAATTTGTTTGCGGCTACATCAGCGTTCTTTCCAGGCATGTTTTATGAGGTAATTTTTAGTTATTCCAACATAAATAATAAAAGAAAATGTGAAATACTATGTACCATCACTTTTATGCTATTGAATCAACATTATTTATTCAATAGGACAACTTTAAACTCATGCCCATAAACAAGAGTATGTATGGATAGGCTGACAAAAATGTTGCGAATACAGGCTCATATTCTTATATTTCTTCCAGGAGCAATTGTTCCATTTTCTCTAATTCAAATGTTTTAGAGCTTTTATAGAATATAGCAAGAATCAAAGGTAAGGGCAGAGCCAATATAGTGTAATTTCTTTGACACATAAAAATGTGTTGGTGATATTTTTATTTTGCACGAATATCAAATGACCAGAGAAGCCATTCTATGCAAAGAATGCAGTAAATTATAAGGGACAAGAAGAAAGAAATCAAATAATATAACCATCTTTAAAGAAAATAATATTACTGTATATGATACTTTAATTCCTCCCTTCCCATTATTTTCATCCCATACTAACCAAGGTATTCCTTAGCCTTACAAAGTCTCTAATGTGGTTCTTCTTGTTAGTTCATGAACTCAGTTTTCTTACAGGATTTGGGTTAGAATTTTCAATTTTGAATATTCTTTCTCTGTTCCTTTTAAAAGCAAATGTTCTCATAGACTTTTGCTAATACTATAAACTTATGTATACCTTTATTGTTAACTTTGAGAGTGTTTTACTTCGATTGAATCATAAAGACCCCTTGTTTTCTATAGGAAGGGAAGAAGCTGACTGTTACTGTCAATTGGCAATGAAATAGCATTGACTAACTTCAGACTAATGCCCTCAGGTTCTCTCTGACAGTTTATTGCAATACTTTAAATAATTATTCCACCTTTTGTTTTGCCAGATTTGAGTTTAATCTCTTTCACTTATTTCTGTAATGTTTAATAACTTGTCTGGTACAAATTTTCTTTAGCATTCTCTTACCTGAATTTCACTTAAAGTAATCCTGGATGATTCTAGTCACTGTCTGCAAAGACTAATGGATATACACACCACACACACACACACGCACACACACACACATGCACGTGCATGCACGCACACATGCACACATACAAACTCACAATAGAAGATGTGTCCAAAAAATTGTTGCAATGAAGAGCTTTGGGTACCATATTATCCTAGATCCATGAGAGGACTGTTTGGTAGATTCATATATAGAAAGAAGGCGTGGATTCTGGAAACCAACTCGTGTACTTGTCACTGTTAAAATCCCTACAATAGAGCATCAAGGGGCAGAGAACTATGGAAACTATCATATAGTTCATTCTAAGTTTAATGATCTGATAAGCCTTGAGGGTATTGGGTTCTTGTTAGTTCAAATTCCAACTAAAAATACCAATCACTGAATCCTTATGTCTGTGGATGGGAGGATAACAGTGACCAGATCTAAATAAAAGAATAATTTGGTTGTTTTCCTCCTTTTTTAATTTTACTCCTGTCTTCAGTCCTGTGACCTGCTTATGTGACCTATTAAGAGAAATACAGGTCTTCCTCGTGTAATTGACTGTTTCAAAAGCCAGTTTCACTTGGAAATACCCTCATGCTATTCCTAGAACTAATAAATGACAAGTTCATAACTCAACTGGATTAATACCTCATCATAAGTGCTCATGAATCACGCCTTGTTTCTTAAAATTTTTTCATTGTGAAAAAAAAAATCACACAATCAATAAATGCACTGAAGAGAACTGCATATTTTGAGAGGTTAACCCACCATTGCCAGGTACATGCACTGTTTCCTCTCCACTTAAAATCACATACCATTTGTAAACAACTAAAAATTCTTTATAGTTTGCCTCTGGGTGCATTGGGTCAGCATATTATTGTCATAAGAACATTGAGTATCAGAGAGTTGAGCTGTATCAATGATATAACCAAGTATATTTTTATTTGGCTCAGGAGTTTACAAAATTCAGCTGAATTGGGGTTGTCTCTGCTGAACTTTCTATTCTTTTTCATGCTACCCTGGACAGGAGTGTGTCACCTAGGCAGCTCTGTTGACCTGGCCTGGTGTTACTTATAAAACCAAGGGTTTACGAATGATGCTCTCAGTTGCCCCTGCTTTCATTTTCTGTTTCCTCAGAGACTATGTGAGGTAAATTGTTTCGAGGAGGAAAAATAATAAAGGTAAAGGCACAACAAATTCCCAAGGGTCTTTCCTACTTTGCAATTGCTAACATACTGTATGTTCATATCCAGCAGGGAAAAGCAAGGTGCAACACTAATCCAGATTTACAGTAGCTTGGGGTTATGGAAGAAGGTGGTTGTCAGAAATCCTGAAAGTCACAACAGAAAATTATGTGAGCACAGGGTAGGACAAAGAATCAGGGCCATACGAGGGAATCTACTATACTAGAGGTACACTATTTTATTCTTGCAGCTACATCATGTCTTAATGTATGTGAAGGATTACTTTATATGTAGTACATGAAGAAAAACTACCTGTAATATTTTGGTTTTTTTTCCTTTTTTTTTTAAAAAAAATTCGATGTATTCTTTATTTATATTTCAAATGATTTCCCCTTTTCTGGCTCCCCACTCCCTGGAAGTCCCATAAGCCCTCTTCCTTCCCCCTGTTCCCCCATCTACTCCTTCCCACTTCTCTGTTCTGGTATTCCCCTATACTGCTACACTGAGTCTTTCCAGAACCAGGGGCCACGCCTCCGTTCTTCTTGGACATCATTTAATATGTGGATTATGTCTTGGGTTTCTAGGCTAATATCCACTTATCAGTGATCTTCACCAACCCTAAATCTGACAGAGAGCTAATATCTAATATATACAAAGAACTCAAGAAGGTAGAACCCAGAGAACCAAATAACCCTATTAAAAAGTGGGGTACAGAACTAAACAAAGAATTTTCAAATGAAGAATTTCAGATGGCTGAGAAGCAACTTAAAAAATGTTCAACATCATTAATCATTAGGGAAATGCAAATCAAAACAACCCTGAGATTTCACCTCACACCAGTCAGAATAGTTAAGGTCAAAAAATCAGGAGACAGCAGGTGTTGGCGAGGATATGGAGAAAGAGGAACACTCCTCCACTGCTGGTGGGATTGCAAGATGGTGCAACCACTTTGGAAATCAGTCTGGCGGTTCCTCACAAATCTGGGCATGACACTTCAGGAAGACCCTGCTATACCACTCCTGGGCATATATCCAGAGGATTCTTCAGCATGTAATAAGGACACATGCTCCACTATGTTCATAGCAGCCCTATTTGTAGTAGCCAGAAGCTGGAAACAACCCAGGTGTCCCTCAACGGAGGAATGGATAGAAAAAATGTGGTATATATACACAATGAAATACTATTCAGCCATTAAAAACAAGGAATTCATGAAATTCTTATACAAATGGATGGAGCTGGAGAATATCATCCTATGTGAGGTAACCCAGTCTCAAAAGATCAATCATAATATTTTCAATATACATATATTAGCCTAATACTTTAAAGTATCTTGTACTCTATACTAGAGTGAACTGTTTCACTGTAAAATATTTAATAATTACAGATTAGTAATTACGTTTATACTTGTCTGATTTTTTTAGTGTACTAGGAAACTTTACCAGAGTCAGGTTATAAAATATTAATAAAGTTCTGTTGAAGCATTTTAATTAAACTTTGAGAAATTTTAGACTATATCTTTTTTACATTATGTGTCATTTTGAAAAACTTAATAAAAAGGGCACATAGTGCTCATGGCTTAATTAGAAAATGAGGAAAACTCTAGGACTAAGCATAAACTTCATACAGTGTTCTCATGTGAACACAGGACAAGCACTGCCACTTTTCAGAACTCAGCAGTTCAGCTCATCTCATCTGATCCTCGGTTTTTTCTGTATTCACCAACAAAAAACTGCAGTCCTATTGTTTATGAACTTGCCAAACTTATGCAGATGTTGGACCCTTTGTAGTCCACAATTTTCTTTATCATCCTGCATTCTTGTGGGACCAGCTAGTGCGGAATGTGTTCTAATTGCAATCTCCCTAGTCAGACATGAGCAGCTGGTGAAAAAAAACTGTAGTCTTTGAATTTCCCACTCTTTTAGTTGATTTTACACAAGGCACAGTGACAGCCATGCTAATAGGAAAACTTGCATCAAACAGGCTGTTTTCCTCAAACTTAGGATGAAAGAGCAGAAAAGTAAAATTTTATGGAATCCTATTTCAAAATGTATACTACTCCATGAGAAGGAACTTTTAAAACAATAATTCTTCTGTGTGGCTGTGGTGGGAGTGTTATATAGTCACTAATCACAATGTGAAAATAGCTTTGAATTTGGGGTAATTAGTCTTTAACCAATTAATGAGACAGATCATAAGCATGTGGAAATGCACTATAGGTATGCGTGTGATGTGGAAACTGGATTTAAGAGAAAAAAACCTTGTGTCCTGGCTTCTTTTTTATTTCTTAATGATATGCTTTTGTATAAGACACCATCACTTAGGTGTTGGTCAGATTCATTATCCATTGATTCAAATTTAGCAACTATCTTAATAAAAATGGCTACCAGTTGAGCAGTTTGCTATGAATCTCTCAGGACATTTGGTGTATTCATTCTTCCTCCTTTTTCTTTCCTTTTCTGTCACTGAGGCTTTGTTGCTGTATCACTGCTGTGTTTGTTCATTTAGATTTTAAGATGGGGTCTTTATCAGAGACTAACTCTACTGTGACGCAAGCGAGCCTGGGTTTGTGGATCCTCCATTCTCAGCTTCTTGAGTGCTGGTATTCCATATGGCGCCATAATGCCCAAATCCTAGCTTGTTAATATGAGCTTTCAATAACCTGCCTTTCAGGACACTGTGAAAATGAAGCTCCTGTCAGTGTTTGATGAACCTCTGTGTGACTCTGTTATCCTTTTGCACCCTAAAAGCACAAAAATCCATAGAACCCTGAAACAATTTTAGCTTTCTAATATAGGAAGTCTCAGGTGTACCGCACAATGGCTCATTATAGAGATTCTTGCATATGTTTGCTATAAAATTGCTTATTTAATCACTTGATAAATTAATAATTTACATGTTTAAAGAAAATAATAATTCATTATTGATTGTAACTCTGATCAAAAGGGTCAAAATTACTCCAGAGTGGTTGCTATAGAAACCATTCATTGATAAAGAATGGTATTTCAAATTGAGTTTTTATTATTTTATTTACATTTCAAATGTTAACCTCTTTCCAGTTTCCTATCTGCAAACCACCTATCACATCCCCCCTTACTCTCTTTCTATGAGGGTGCAGCCTCACCCACCTATTCACTCCTGCCTCACCGCCCTAGCATTCCTCTCCACTAGGGCATCAATCCTTCACAGGACCAAGGGCCTCCCCTCCTACTGAGGCCAGATAAGGCCCTTTCAGCTCCTTCACACCTTACCCTAATGCTTCCACTGGAGTCCCTATGTTCAGTCCAACGGTTGGCTGCCAGCATCTGCATCGGTATTGGTCAGGATCTGGGAGAGACTATCGGGAGACACCTATAATCAGGCTCCTCTCAGCAAACACTTCTTGGCATCCACAAAAAGTGTGGGTTTGGTATCTGCATGTGGGATGGATCCCCAGGTGGGGCAGTCTCTGGAAGGCCTTTCCTTCAGTCTCTGCTCCAGTCTTTGTCCATATATTTACTTTAGACAGGAACAATTCTGGGTCAAAGTTTTGGAGATGTGTGGATGGCTCTATCCCTCAACCAGGAGGCCATACTTAACATCTGGATATGGTCTTGACAGGTTCTCATTCCCCTTTGTGGGTTATTTCAGCTGTTATCCCTGTTGGTTCCTGAGAGGCTATTGCTTTCCTGGCATCTGGGACTTTCTGGCTGCTACCCCCAATTCCCCATCCCCCATTACTACACAACTCTGTTCAATTTCCTGACACTCTATACATCTCCTCCCATACCTAATTCTTCCCCTCTTTTTTCACTACCCCTCTTTTCTTCCTCCCAAATCCCTCCCACCCTCTACTCCCCTTGATTATTTTGTTCCCCCTTCTAAATATGACTGAAGCATCCAAACTTTGGTCTCCCTTTCCTCTTGAGCTTCATGTGGTCTGTGAGTTGTACTGTGGGTATTTCCTGCTCTTTGCTTAATACCCATTTATCAGTGAGTACCTACTATGTGTGTTCTTTTGTGACTTTGTTACCTCATTCAAGATGATATTTGCTAGATCCATTCATTTGCCTGTGAATTTAATGAAGTCATTGTTTTTAATAGCTGAGTAGTATTCCACTGTGTAATTGTACACATTTTCTATATCTATTCCTCTGTTAAGGCACATCTGGGTTGTTTCCAGGTTCTGGCTACTATAAATATGGCTGCTATGAACATAGTAGAGCATGTGCCCTAATTACATGGAGTGTCTTATAGGTATATACGCAGCAGGGGTATAGCTGGGTCCTCAGGTAATACTATGTCCAATTTTCTTAGGAACCACCAGACCGATTTGGAGAATAGTTGTACCAGCTTGCAATCCCACCAGCAATGGAGAAGTATTTCTATTTCTCCACATCCTGGCTAGCATATGCTGTCACCTGAGTTTTATATCTTATCCATTATGACTTGTGTGAGGTGGAATCTCTGGGTCATTTTGATTTGTATTTCCCTTTTGAGGAAGGATGTTGAACATTTCTTTAGGGGCTTCTTAGCCATTTGAGTTTCTCCAGCTGAGAATTCTCTGTTTAGCTCTGGTCCTTATTTTTAATATGGTTATTTGTTATCCAGAGTCTAATTTCTTGAGTTATTTTTATATAGGATATTAGCCCTCTATTGGATATAGGATTGGTAACAATCTTGTCTCTATCCTTTGGTTGCCATTTTGTCCTATTAACAGAGTCCTTTGACTTATAGAAACTTTGAAATTTTATGAGATTCCATTTGCCAATTCTTGATCTTTGAATCTAAGCCATTGATGTTCTTTTCAGCACTTTTGCCCTGTACCAATGTGTTCAAGGCTCTCCCCCACTTTTTCTATTAGATTCAGTGTATCTGGCTTTATTTGGAGGTCCTTGGTCCACTTGTACTTGAGCTTTGCACAGGGAGATAAGAATGAATATATTTGCATTCTTCTACATGTTGACTGCCTGTTGAACCAGCATCATTTTTTGAAAAGGCTGTCTTTTTTCCACTGGATGGTTTTAGCTTCTTTATCAAGGATCAAGTGACCAACGGTGTGTGAGTTCATTTCTCGGTCTTCAATATTATTCTTCTTATCTACCTGCCTGCCACTGTACAAATACTGTGCAGTTTTTATCACTATCACGTACATCTTGAGGTCAGGGATGCTGATTCCCCCAAATGTTCTTTTATTGTTGAGACTAGTTTTCACTATCCTGGGTTTTTTGTTATTCCAAATGAATTTAAGAATTGCTCTTTCTAACTTTATGAAGAATTGAATTGGAATTTTGATGGAGATTGGATTGAATTGAGGTGTTTATATGAGCTTTTCATATATATACATATATGTGTATATGTATATGTGTATGTGTATGTGTGTGTATGTTTATTTGTATGTGTATGTGTATGTATATGTGTATGTATATGTATATGATGTATATGTATATGATGTATATTATATATATATATATATATATATATATATATATATATAAATGGTATGTTCTCATAAAAAGTAGGAGAATTTTTTTTTTATTATTCGATATAATTTATTTACATTTCAAATGATTTCCCCTTTTCTAGCCCCCCCACTCCCCGAAAGTCCCGCAAGCCCCCTTCTCTTCCCCTGTCCTCCCACCCACCCCTTCCCACTTCCCCGTTCTGGTTTTGCTGAATACTGTTTCACTGAGTCTTTCCAGAACCAGGGGCCACTCCTCATTTCTTCTTGTACCTCATTTGATGTGTGGATTATGTTTTGGGTATTCCAGTTTTCTAGGTTAATATCCACTTATTAGTGAGTGCATACCATGATTCACCTTTTGAGTCTGGGTTACCTCACTTAGTATGATATTCTCTAGCTCCATCCATTTGCCTAAGAATTTCATGAATTCATTGTTTCTAATGGCTGAATAGTACTCCATTGTGTAGATATACCACATTTTTTGCATCCACTCTTCTGTTGAGGGATACCTGGGTTCTTTCCAGCATCTGGCAATTACAAATAGGGCTGCTATGAACATAGTAGAACATGTATCCTTATTACATGGTGGGGAGTCCTCTGGGTATATGCCCAGGAGTGGTATAGCAGGATCTTCTGGAAGTAAGGTGCCCAGTTTTCGGAGGAACCGCCAGACTGATTTCCAGAGTGGTTGTACCAATTTGCAACCCCACCAGCAGTGGAGGAGTGTTCCTCTTTCTCCACACCCTCTCCAACACCTGCTGTCTCCTGAATTTTTAATCTTAGCCATTCTGACTGGTGTAAGATGAAATCTTAGGGTTGTTTTGATTTGCATTTCCCTAATGACTAATGAAGTTGAGCATTTTTTAAGATGCTTCTCCGCCATCCGAAGTTCTTCAGGTGAGAATTCTTTGTTTAACTCTGTACCCCATTTTTTAATAGGGTTGTTTGGTTTTCTGGAGTCTAACTTCTTGAGTTCTTTATATATATTGGATATTAGCCCTCTATCTGATGTAGGATTGGTGAAGATCTTTTCCCAATTTGTTGGTTGCCGATTTGTCCTCTTGATGGTGTCCTTTGCCTTACAGAAACTTTGTAATTTTATGAGGTCCCATTTGTCAATTCTTGCTCTTAGTGCATACGCTATTGGTGTTCTGTTCAGAAACTTTCTCCCTGTACCGATGTCCTCAAGGGTCTTCCCCAGTTTTTTTTCTATTAGCTTCAGAGTGTCTGGCTTTATGTGGAGGTCCTTGATCCATTTGGATTTGAGCTTAGTACAAGGAGACAAGGATGGATCAATTCGCATTCTTCTGCATGCTGACCTCCAGTTGAACCAGCACCATTTGTTGAAAAGGCTATCTTTTTTCCATTGGATGTTTTCAGCCTCTTTGTCGAGGATCAAGTGGCCATAGGTGTGTGGGTTCATTTCTGGATCTTCAATCCTGTTCCATTGATCCTCCTGTCTGTCACTGTACCAATACCATGCAGTTTTTAACACTATTGCTCTGTAGTATTGCTTGAGGTCAGGGATACTGATTCCCCCAGATTTCCTTTTGTTGCTGAGAATAGTTTTAGCTATCCTGGGTTTTTTGTTGTTCCAGATGAATTTGATAATTGCTCTTTCTAGCTCTGTGAAGAATTGAGTTGGGATTTTGATGGGTATTGCATTGAATCTGTATAGTGCTTTAGGCAAAATGGCCATTTTAACTATATTGATTCTGCCGATCCATGAGCATGGGAGGTTTTCCCATTTTTTGAGGTCTTCTTCCATTTCCTTCTTCAGAGTCTTGAAGTTCTTGTCATACAGATCTTTCACATGTTTGGTAAGAGTCACCCCAAGATACTTTATACTGTTTGTGGCTATTGTGAAGGGGGTCATTTCCCTAATTTCTTTCTCAGCCTGCTTATCCTTTGAGTATAGGAAGGCCACTGATTTGCTTGAGTTGACTTTATAACCTGCCACTTTGCTGAAGTTGTTTATCAGCTGTAGGAGCTCTCTAGTGGAGTTCTTTGGGTCACTTAGGTAGACGATCATGTCGTCTGCAAATAATGATAGTTTGACTTCTTCCTTTCCAATTTGTATCCCTTTGACCTCCTTATGTTGTCGAATTGCCCGAGCTAGTACCTCAAGTACAATATTGAAAAGATAAGGAGAAAGGGGGCAGCCTTGTCTGGTCCCTGATTTCAGTGGGATTGCTTCAAGTTTCTCTCCATTTAGTTTGATGCTGGCTACCGGTTTGCTGTATATTGCTTTTACTATGTTTAGGTATGGGCCTTGAATTCCTGTTCTCTCCAAGACTTTAAGCATGAAGGGATGCTGAATTTTGTCAAATGCTTTTTCAGCATCCAATGAAATGACCATGTGGTTTTGTTCTTTGAGTTTGTTTATGTAGTGGATTGTATTGATGGATTTCCGTATATTGAACCAACCCTGCATTCCTGGGATAAAGCCTACTTGATCATGGTGGATGATCGTTTTGATGTGTTCTTGGATTCGGTTGGCAAGAATTTTATTGAGTATTTTTGCATCGATGTTCATAAGGGAAATTGGTCTGAAGTTCTCTTTCTTTGTTGGATCTTTGTGTGGCTTTGGTATCAGCGTAATTGTGGCTTCGTAGAAGGAATTGGGTAGTGTTCCTTCTGTTTCTATTTTGTGGAATAGTTTGAAGAGTATTGGTGTTAACTCTTCTTTGAAGGTCTGGTAGAATTCTGCACTGAAGCCATCTGGTCCTGTGCTTTTTTTGGTTGGAAGACTTTCTATGACTCCTTCTATTTCTTTAGGCATTATGGGACTGTTTAGATGGTCTAGTTGGTCCTGATTTAATTTTGGTATTTGGTATCTGTCAAGGAAATTGTCCATTTCCTCCAGATTCTCCAGTTGTGTTGAGTATAGGCTCTTGTAGTAGGATCTGATGATTTTTTGGATTTCCTCAGTTTCCGTTGTTATATCTCCCTTTTCATTTCTAAGTTTGTTAATTTGGATACTTTCTCTGTGCCCTTTGGTCATTCTGGCTAAGGGTTTATCTATCTTGTTGATTTTCTCAAAGAACCAGCTCCTGGTATTGTTGATTTTTTGTATGGTTCTCTTTGTTTCTACTTGATTGATTTCGGCCCTGAGTTTGATGATTTCCTGCCTTCTACTCCTCCTGGGCGAAATAGCTTCTTTTTGTTCCAGGGCTTTCAGGTGTGTCATTAAGCTGGTAATGTATGCTCTCTCCATTTTCTTTTTGGAGGCACTCAGGGCTATGAGTTTTCCTCTTAGCACTGCTTTCATTGTGTCCCATAGATTTGGGTATGTTGTGTTTTCATTTTCATTGTGTTCTAAAAAGTCTTTAATTTCTTTCTTTATTTCTTCCTTGACCAAGGTATCATTGAGTAGAGTATTGTTCAGTTTCCACGTGTATGTGGGCTTTCTGTTGTTTCTGTTGCTATTGAAGACCACTTTTACTCCATAGTGATCAGATAGGAGGCATGGGATTAGTTCGATCTTCTTATATTTGTTGAGGTCTGTCTTGTGACCAATTATATGGTCGATTTTGGAGAAGGTACCATGAGGTGCTGAGAAAAAGGTATATTCTTTTGTTTTAGGATAGAATGTTCTATATATATCTGTTAAATCTAATTGGTCCAAAGCTTCAATTAGTTTCATTGTGTCCCTGTTTAGTTTCTGTTTTCCTGATCGGTCCATTGAGGAAAGTGCAGTGTTGAAGTCACCCACAATTATTGTGTTAGGTGCAATGTGTGCTTTTAGTTTTAATAAAGTTTCTTTTACAAAAGAGGGTGCCCTTACATTTGGGGCATAGATGTTCAGGATTGTCAGTTCTTCTTTTTGTATTTTTCCTTTGACCAGCAAGAAGTGTCCCTCAGGGTCTCTTTTGATGACTTTGGGTTGATAGTCAATTTTATCTGATATTAAAATGGCTACTCCAGCTTGTTTCCTGAGATCATTTGCTTGTAAAATTGTCTTCCAGCCTTTTACTCTAAGGTAGTGTTTGTCTTTGACCCTGAGGTGTGTTTCCTGTAAGCAGCAAAATGTAGGGTCCTGTTTACGTATCCATTCAGTAAAAGTAGGAGAATTTAAATCATATTTTCCAGTAAGATATTTGCCTTTCATAATGGCATCTCGATTAACTTATATTATCTGGTGAATAAATAATCTTGTTACCTGCTATCTTAATGTTTCTGGAAATATTGTGAAAGGAAGGAAATTCTTCATAGATTTTAGCTTGCTTCTTAAGTCACATGGACCTTGGAGCTTTGTGAATTTGCAGTAAAATGCCAGTCATAGATATAACTTGATTTCCTCTACTCAGGACAAATTGTGGTCAGCACATACCACACATCATACCTTTCAGAGGCTGCTAATGCTACAGTTTGTTTGTTTGTTAGTTAGTTTGCTTGTTTACAAAAAAGAACTGCTTCTCTAGAGAGTCTTTTGGTTGAACAGCAGGAGGTCTCTATTCAGCATTTGCACAGCAGTTTCAGTGCCAAGTGTATTCATTATCATCTTATTAAGGAAGATGTAACACACAGCTATACTTTATGCTAAATTATAAAATTCCAAATTTAATCTTTACTTTTAATGCATACACAATTAAAAGGGTTGGCATTACAGAGATAGAAGTCTAAGATTTTCTTTAAAATATATAAAGTATAATAGACATATGCATGAAATACCAGGCTCTGTTGGAAGCCCTAAGTAGTTCTTCCTACTAAGAATAAAGAGGCAATTGTAAATGAACAAGTTTAGATACAAAACAGTTAGATTCTGAGCACCACTGACTACTGCAGAGTAGAATAACAGGCAGGAGCTATGCAATCATAAAGAAATAAGGGAACAATTCAAAGTAAGCATTAAGTATTTCATGCGATATTTGGTATTTTGAGCTAAATATTCCATCTTAGTCTGTACTCTTGTATTATGATTTTTTTCACATTGATAAAGAACCATACAGTGTTTATTGAAACAGTGATAGCAAGTGAAACTTCAACCTTTTTCAAATAGCACCATTTAAAACAAATGATTCAAATTTTACAAATTTCTCATGGTATAAAATTATTCTTTATTGTTTATTTGTTTGTTTTGTTTTTTGAGACAGGGTTTCTCTGTAGAGCCCTGACTGTACTGGGACTTGCTTTGTAAAGTCAGCTTGCTCACAGAGATCTTCCTGTTTCTGCCTCCACCTCCAGAGTGCTGAATTAAAGGCCTGATCCACCATTCCTGACTTACTAAAATATTTTTATATATGATTTTCAAATTTGCTTCTAGTACACCCTATTCACATTTAAAAAACATATTTCAGACACAGTAAAAAGTTCTTATTTTAAATAACTCTCAACAAGGCATGATTGTTTTATTGCCACCCAATGTTCCATCATTTTTGCTTCTAATCTAGAACAGTTTTGATTCTCAGGGATGCCTGACTGATTTCTCTGTTTACTGGGCCTCTGAAACCTGGAATACCATTCCAGCTTGTTATACTCAGGATAAAAATAAATCATTGGACATCTCCTTTGATCTTGACATACAGCCAACTTATTTCTTTATATTTCCTAATTTAATTAACAATCCTTTGGGGCATTCAAGATAGAGACTTGGGAATTAATTTAATATTCTTTCAACATATTAAATTATTCCTTTTTAAATGTTGTACTTTCATGTCCATACCTCTTATGTAATTGATTAGTTCAGGTCATCATTAATCCTGTATGGCATAGTACTGATGCTTACTGTAGTTGAAGAGCTATTCCATTTTATGGTTAATCCAAGGTGTAATTGTAGTTTGAATGTTTTTTTTCAGTTTATTATTGAATATACTCTTAAGCTTTACTAAAATACATAAAATAGAAATTATGTATAATTTATTTCTAAGTCACTATGAGTCAATAAATGTATAAAAATATATAAAATGTGATAAATTATGTCATTGAAGTAAAATGAAAAGGAATATAGATCCCAATCTAAGTCAGCATTTCAGAGCTGAAGATTGCATTGTGTGTCATTGTTCCCACCTCTGAGATCCAGAAGGATGCTGCAGATGAGGAAGGATTAGTCTTTTACACTTAAATTTTATTAGTAAGGAAATATATTTAAGAACAAAGCTTTTTTCAGACTAATGCAGGCACATTTAAAAGATACACTGTACATGTCAATAAAATTTGAAAAATTGATATTATAGTGTTTGTAGACACAAGTATATTTTACGAAATCAAAAATACTGTTTTCCATAGTGCCTTTGCTGAATAGGCCAATATTCAGCGATTTTTTTCAGTCATATATATACATATATATATATATATGACATTAATAATATATATTATTAGATATTTTCTTTATTTACATTGCAAGTGTTATCCCCTTTCCCAGTTTCCCCCCGCCTGAAAACCCCCTATCCCATCCCCTCTCCCACTGCTTCTATGAGGGTGTTCTTTTGGGGACTTCTCCTTTGGGGACCCTGCGCTGAGTCCTCCTGTACCAACCTTATTGTATACAGAACACCTCTATGGATGAGACAATAGTTCTCTGTTGATGGTGATTCAATCTGTGGCATCAAAAGAGACTGCCAAATCTCATACCACGTGCCATCTGGCACCTACTCTGTTGTCTTTTCCCTTTATGACAATCTCTTATCAACCTGAAATTTCACTTATTCATTGGCACTATAAATTTAACCTCACTGCACGATGCAAGCTCTGATTCTTCCAGAATTTTTGTCAATGAAATTATTGGAGATTTTTTCATTAGACTTGTGTTTGAAAACATTGCTTTGTTGGCTGATTTGGAACCTCTTCATTGCACTAATTGTTTATAAAAATTACACTCCACAAGCTTTTTGAGGGAACAAGTACGTTAATGAGTACACCATTTTAAAAATTGAGGATAAATTACATGCTGTGGAAACAGAGATACTACGAATTTCTCTCAAATTATTTTAAACACGTTATTTAGTGATCATTTTTAAAAGTTATTATAAGTAAAAATCAGAAAATTTATGCTGCTGGATTAAAAAAATCATTTACATGAATGAACTTGAATGACCATTAGAGTAGATCAGAAAACTTGTGTACGTACACCATGTTCAATAGCTGCTGACCAATATGCAAGATCAAAGGTTTCTGCTACTGCTTGAGAGGCAAGGAAAGCACACTGTGCTTTGAGTACAAGGCCTGTGTAGATTGAAGATCTTACCTACACTGCTATAATGGAGACTTTCATCACCACTGTGAGCAACATAATTTTGTGAAAACTACTGTATCACAGGCATTCAGAATCTTCCTAAAAAGAAAAAGAAATAAAAAACTTTGAAATGGTCAAGAAGAAAATGTACACTCCTTTGCTGCAGGACAGGTACAAAAAGAGAGATTTTTTTCTTTAGCAAGGTATGTAGATAAAGGGTCTTTGAGAGAATAGTAGAGATATTAATAAATCTGTCTAATGCTTCATATTCTACATATACAAGGAAATAATAGCTACCAATGGAGAGATTTAAAAAACAAAACTATTGTATAATGGAACCTAACCTCAGCTGAAATTCAGAGAGTGCACACTGACCTCCTCCCTTGTAGTAATAGCATAAACATGCATACAAACAAACCAAAAGTGTATATTTTAGGAAACAAATATTTTTTTCAGTTTGTCTCTCCCCACTCTCCACTGTTGTGGATGGTCCAGCTGACGGGAGACAAGGGTGCAGAGTCATTGAGGAGGTTGTAGGGTGTACGGTGGTAATGGTTCAGAAATGCTGTGAGTATCTAAGATAGATGACCATATCTTCAATAGGACCTGCCATAAAGTTTTGGGGGACTGAGGATAAGAACATCCAAGACTGGCAAAGGTGCCCTGGGGCCTTAGGGCACCTAAAATATCTCATTTGCATGGGAACGTATTTTAGGAATCTCAGGTGCTGGCTAAACAGTCTTTATAAGAGAAAGAAAACTGATCCTGCAATATAATTAAGGCTAAGTGATATGCCTTAGGTAGAGGCATTTGTGGGGTTTAAAATTCCCCAGAGAAAGTAAGAGAAGGAGAAGCCCTGTTAATAAATGGAGTCTCCCATAATGCTTTGAGTACAGAGGCTATCTGGTAATGGTGGACTTCGACCTTATTTAGCAGAGGTTTCTCACACTTCAGCATTATATTTTAAAAATGTCATATTATCTGTAATTTAAGAGAGGATTTTGAGATACTAAAAAAGCAAAAGTCGGGCATGTAACGTGCTACTTTAATGAGTAATAACATAACAGAAACCTTAAAAGTATACAACAAAAGTAAATCTAGATATATCTGATCAGCAGGAGGAGGAGGAGGAAGAAGAGGAGGAGGAGGATGAAGAGGAAAAGGAAGAGGAAGAGGAAGAGGAAGAAGAGGAAGAGGAAGAAGAAGAAGAAGAAGAAGAAGAAGAAGAAGAAGAAGAAGAAGAAGAAGAAGAAGAAGAAGAAGAAGAAGAAGAAGAAGAAGAAGAAGAGGAAGAAGAGGAAGAAGAAGTAGAAGCCCATAAGCCCATGTCTACTTGCCCCTTTCAAGTACTGGGACTGCATCTGGCCTGAACCTGATTAGGTTTTATGAGCCCTGCCACAGTCTCTGTGAGTTCATATGCATTTATGTCCTCTAGTGACTGGAAGGCCCTGCTTCCCTGAGTCATCCCTCACTCTGCTGCATTGTCTTCCACATGGATCAATTGTTACCAGCCTTCCTAATGCTGTGACCTTTCAATATAGTTTCTTAAGTTGTAGTGACCCACAATACAATTATTTCATTACCACTTCATAACTGTAATTTCCTAGTGTTATGAATCATAATATAAATGTCTGATATGCAGAATATCTGATAAGTGATCCAAAGGCATCATGACCCACAAGTTGAGACTGACTGACATATATTCTTGGGCCTTCAGGGGAAAAGTTTGATAAAGAAAAAAATCCATTTGGAACTAAGTACTCCAAAGACCCTCATGTTTTAATTTTTATTTTTAATTTAAGGCTCACTTCATGATATGGAACTTGTATCCTATACTGATAAAGTAGTGAAGAGATTGAGACAAGATAGGTAATGGGCCTAAGAGAAAATCTACCATTGTTATTCTGCTAAGGAAACATAATTTACTATATGTATAGCTCAGTGCATCACACAGCCCTCATCAGGGAAATTTTTTTTCAGTAGATGAATGGTAACACAGAGACTCATAATTAGATGAGAACTTTGATATAGTTAATGAGCTGATAAATGATGTTATATGAAACAATGCTGAAGATTTTTAGCAGACAGATGGAACTTAGTAAAATGTCTAAAGACAATGTTAGAACTCCAAATCAGGATGTCAAAAATGGAAACCATAATGAAAATATTTTGACTATTTGAAAAGTTGAAGAAACAATCTATGATGTAGAAGAAAAAGCATGGAAACCATCCAAATTGAACAAAAATAGAGAACCAAAAATATGAAAGAACTAAAAGGAAAAATGAAGAAGCACTAAAAGTGTGCAACATTCTTAGTAATTATGGAAATAAATGCCAATGTAAACTTTACTGAGAATTCAAAATTTAGTTTATATATAGGATTATAACACTTGTATAAAAATGAGTGATATAATGGATACTAATAAAAAACTGAAATTAAAACAGCATCTTCTTTTACCAAATAAGACAATCTAATAGTGTTGTTACTATGATAATGAGTACATTATATATCAGCAAAGTAGTTTGAGCACCGGGTTATGAAACTTTCCATACTGGCTAGCTTTTTGTGAAATCAATGTAAATATTGTGAACCTGTTACTAGAAGGGCTAGGTTTTGGTGAGACTTCCTGGTAATGTGACCAGTCTTTCTGTGCAAATTCACCTACCTCATGCAATGCTTTTTTAAAAAATAATATTTAACTTATTATATCTCTACATCTCTTTGGGAAATAGTTTGACAGCTTCTTTTACAATTGGGCACCATATAATATATTAGTAGTATAACAAGAATCAGAAACAAACATACTAAGACATATGTTATTGTTCTACAATAATGAAAATCTATACAGATATATGCAATCTAAATTTCTATTAATTAGTTAATAGAAGTGATTTGATGATTTGCAAGAACCATTAAAATATAAAACATGAATGTATGTGTCTGTCACTATAGTAATAGGAAAAAATTAGACCCCAAGGAGTAAATGCAGTGTTATTCTAGCTACACATATCATATGCAGAGAAAATATGTAGGGTAGCATTGCAGTTCTTTAGTTCCAAGAACTTGATTTATCAGATTGAAGGGATATAAACGTTCCATATTATAACAGTATTTATGGTGATAACCATATTGTAATGGCAGTATGCATATATCTATGGACATTAATCTGTATAATTATAAAACCTGTTTAAGGTTTATTCAAACCTACCTCAGTGATGTTAAAATAAGATCATAGAACATGTGTATAAATGGGGTTCATAATAACCAAATTAATTGCAAACTTAGCTGGGCATGGAGTTGTTTTCTGGAGACTGCCCTCATCATATGCTTACGGTTTCCCTTTGGCTTCGTTAGTGTCCCAGGAGAACTGTTCCACCTAACCTTCTTAAAAGGTTTAACATTCACTGAAATATTGTAGGGAAGATTTGGAGGGAATGCTCACAATGCAGCATTCTGCTCTTAAGCCTGTACATAAGGCAATTCTTCTTAGTAATGTGTCTTGGCAGTCTATGTTAGCAATGTTTGGTGTCTCCTGGCTCAGATTCTCCAAGATATTCTCTTCAGTGGACTGAACTTCAGTCGTCAGGAAGTTTTGGATTTTGACATCATTCCTTTGAAAGTCACCAACCAAAGAGTACACAGGGAGGAACCAATGGCTCCATCTGCATATGTAGCAGAGAATGGCCATGGCCTTGTTGGATATCAATGAGAGGGAAGGTCTTTGGTCCTGTGAAGGCTAAATTCCCAGTATAGGGGAATGCCAGGACAGGGGAGCGGGATTGGGTGGGTTGGTGAGCAGGGGGAGGAGGGATAGGATAGCAGGTTTTCAGAGGAGAAATGAGGAAAGGGGATAGCATTTGAAAGGTAAATAAAGAAAGCATCTAAGAAAAAAGAAAAAAATACAAAGAAGAAAGAAAGAAAGAAAGAAAGAAAGAAAGAAAGAAAGAAAGAAAGAAAGAAAGAAAGAAAGAAAGAAAGAAAGAAAGAAAGCTGTGAGTTCCCTAGAAAACTGATCTCAGGCTTACAGTCTTGTTCTCTTATTGTAGAACACAAGGTTCTCCTGTCTTTAGATGCTGTGTTCTTTTACGTCTACTCAAGACTCTTCAGAATTCTGCTTTCTCGGTTTTACTTTCAGATTTAAGATCTTTTTGTTTCTTTGTTTGTTTCTTGGTTTATTTTTTTTTGTTTTTCTGATTTTGTTTTTTTTTTGTTTTGTTTTCTAAATGACCTCATGGTTCCTTCCCCTGTACAATTCTAAATTGCTCTGTTCAGATTGTTAATTATGCAGGTTTTCTCTATCATTGCCTTTTCTATTCCATTGACCTCTTTCCCTATTTGCTTGATATTAAATATATTTAACATGGCAAGATGCACCTTTAATGTCATGATCTGGAAGAGAAACTATTTGTAGTGTGTTTTCATCCACCATCATTCACTACTTATAGTCTGTGTTAATTCTCTGTTTGCTAAGTAAATATAAAATAATTACTGAAGCTTTCAAAGGAAGTGATACAATATGTTAATGTTCACAAAAAGGCAGAAGTGGAGGAATGGATACAGAAATGTGGTATATTTACACAATGGAATACTACTCAGCAATTAGAAACAATATATTCACAAAATTTTTATGCAAATGATTTGATCTGGAAAATATCATCCTAAGCGAGGTAACCCAATCACAAAAGAATACACATGGAATGCAATCTCTGATAAGTAGATATTAATTAGCCCAGAAGCCCTGAATACCCAAAGCACAAATTGCATAACAAATGACTCCCATGAAGAAGTGTGGAGAGGGTCCTGATCCTGGAAAGGATTGATCTAGCATTGGAAGGGAATATAAGGACAGAGAAAAAGGAGGGAGGTGATTGGAGAAGGGATGGAGAAAAGAAGGTTTATGGGACATATGGGGAGGGGGGAATCCAGGAAAGGGGTAATCATTTGGAATGTAAACAAAGAATATAGAAAATAAAAATATTAAAAAAAGAAAAAAAATCAAAAAAAAACCACTGAGAATATTACTAGGAAGTGTCACTGTAGCCCACCTAGTCCTTGTGAAAACTTCAAAATCTTTTCATTTTTTGTTTAGGACAATGCGTGTACAGTGTTCACTCACTCTTATTTATTCATTCACTTAGGTTTTTGGCCCCCACTATGCCTCAAGGTTGCATTCAAATTATACATAATAAAAATAATCTAAAATCAGAGGCCAATTTACCATTTTCCAAAACGAAATAGAGCCATCATGTGGGCATGCTTATTTATAGGACTTTGGCCAACACAATCTAATGCCTTAAGCAGGTCTCTATTGGAAGCCAATTTCTGTGTAGAAGTTTGCTGTAGCAGGGCAGAAGAGTCTTATGATCCAGATATTCATTGGCATCTGGATATAAAAGGGGTAGGGATGCCAGGGAAGCTGGTGTGATTGAGTCATTGGCGAGAGAGCCTTTCCTTGGACAGGGCTTCTCTGAATTCTGCCAAAACATGCCTCTCTCCATTGCTTATTTTGTATGTATTTCCACTGCTAACACGGCTCTCTGAAAGAAGCTCTTGTCCTATTTATTTTAGATCCTTTCTACATGTGCTAATGTGACTTTATCCATTTAACTGTTAAACTGTTATGTGATATTATATATTTATGGGCCTCAGATTTCAATATCTAAAAGTAGACTTCTACTATAGCCAGCATACTTGGGTTCATTATTGAACAGTTTTACATGAAGAATTATTCTCTAATTTCCTTTACTGATAATAATATTTAAAATGAATCTCCATACTAACAAACAGAATTTAACAGTATTTTGGTTGTTTTAAATAACCATGATGCTGATATGTAAGTTAATACATGTCTTAAACTCATTTTCTCTTAAATAATTGAAGATATAAAATTGACAATTTTAAAACATAAAGTTTTGATGTATTTCTAACATACTTTAGTATATAAATAAGTAAAATTTTAATACAGACTTTATCACTTAGTATTAAGAAATGTGAAAAAATACTATCAAAAGGAACATGTATGTCTATTATCTTGTTTGTTTTGTGAAAATGCTACAAAACATAATTCAGTGATATACTAATATCACTAAATATAAATATATGTACTAAGATGATAGTGATTGCCTTGTGGCAATGTGACTTAAATAAAAATGCTAGTTATTCAGAGTTTGTGGGGGAATAACTGATGTAAGTTTTCTTACATAGTCTTAATTTAATACTTCTTATCATAAGAAAATTAAACACATATTAAGGTGAATTAAATAAGTTTATAATATCAGCAGTTTGCTAGCTAATTTTGTCTTAGTTTCTATAACAAAATTTCTGTATGTCTAAGATAGCAAAAGCTGAGGTTCCTATCTCTCATTGCAAGGCTACTTCAAGTCAGTTCAACTTGTGTCCAGTCCTTCTTAAGTCAAGCAGTGTAGAGAATGAGAAAACCCCACTCCATAGGATCATATATGTAAATGTTTGTTCCCTAGTTAGAACTGTTTTGGGAAGAGTTAGGGTGTGTGGCATTGCTGGAAGAGGTGTATCATCGAGGGTTGTATTGAAGTTTCAAAAGCTAGTGCCAGGAACCATCTTTCTCTCTTACTCTCTCTGCCTCTAGAGATAGCCTCTTCAGCTATTACTTCAGCAACATACCTGCCAGCTTGCTACTTTTGTCATGGTAAATGATTCAGACTCTTTAACTATAAGGGAGTTCCCAATTAATTGATGTCATTTATATGTTGACTCAGCTGTGCTGTCTCTTCACAGCAATAGAAGAGTAACTAAGAAAAACAAGAATCAGGGAAAGAAAGGTGGGGAAAAATTGTGTGCTGAGTACTTGCTTGGAACATGCGTGGTACATGGCCCTTCTGAGTTTGGATCACCACCACCACAATGTAAAACCACTAAAGATTAAGAGGAAAAAAGAGATTTCTGCTCTTTGATTCATCAAGTTAAGAATGTCACCTAGAAGGGGATTTAGTAAGGAATCTTTGTCTTAGCAGGAGGGCTTTTCTGGGGCATGAATTAGGCTATAAGATTTAAATATAGTGTTAGAACTTTTCAAAGACAGAAATTTTCACAAAGTGTGATCCATGTGCTGAAAATTATACTTAAGCTGAGGAACGAATCAAAGAACTGAGAATGCTTTCAAGTACCAGAGACAAGAATGATGACAACAGACAAGAAAATGCAAAACCGGACAGGATGCACACTGAAGAGAAACTTGAGTTCCTTCTTCCTGCAACTGGGATGATATCTTTTTGACATTTATATAATACTTGAATATTGTGATCATGAATTTTTAAATTTCTTGAGGATGTACAATGCATTGTGATCATATCTAGCCCTCCATTGCACAACACATCCTACCATTCTCATCAGACACACAACTGAACATTCCTTCCGAAATAGTCACCCTCTTACTCTTATCTCTCTTCTTTCCTTCCCCTTCCTGTCTTTTCATTATTTTCTTTCTTCCTTCTTTCTTACTCAGTCATTCTATCTTCCTTCCTTTCTTTATTTTGTGTGCATCTCTTGTGCATGCAGATACACACACTGCTTTGTGTTCATGGCAGCAATGACTGTGTTATATCTAGAAGAAAGTGATCACTTCCTTTCCCCTCATGCCTCAGTTATTCCGTGCCTCACCCTTGGAACTCAAAGGAGTTGACAACAATGTCCTTTTAGAGCTAAATACTTAATGGACACTTACATGCAGCATTTTATCATAGTATTCATTTTCTTGAGATTGTCTACTACAATGAAGTTTGAGAGCTGAACTAGTCTATGAGTACAAATATCCAAAAGGCAGTTTAACTATATGTTCATTTAGTAAAATAACAGTGGTAGATAACCTCATAGGGCATATTGCCTCCATTGCTATAGGTTTTGACCATATTTACATGCTTACTGTGTCATGAGCCTAAGAATTAATCAAATAGTGCTTGGGTACCTGAGGTCATCCATGTCAGTATTGTACATTGCATATTCCTTGACAGGTAATTCAATATAATATATAGTACATAGGATAATGTGGAATTGATTATGTGGAAAATAAAATATCAATACATGGAGACAAGGAAGAAGAATTGAATCACCCAGACAAATAAAATAATGTAGTTTTGAATGCATGAAAAGGTATATACATGTTTTATTTAGATGGAGAAAAGTAGGAGTATTAGATGAAGCTGAAGGTGATGTCCAAAGACAAGGCTTTAAAACTTCTTTGAACTACATCTATCAACGAAATGAATCTAGAATAGTGACATAAAACCCTTCAGATTAACTTGTCATCTGACACAAGGCTTACTCCATTTTATAAGCCTCAAGTTGAATATTAATTAACAGAGAATGCAGACAGTAGAGGCCATCAGGGCTCTGGGTGCACAGGAAGAAAACAAATGTCATAGAGACAAATATATTCTGTCTTTCATTTCATGGTTCTTACAAACTGAAAAAAAATTCTTAGACATAGCAAGAATGATAGACAATGATGAACAATACCTTTCAATCATGAGCATTTTAGATAATGATCTAGAAAGCTCCTCATTGCCTTGTATGGCTTGGAAAACACTGTTACACCATCGAACAATGAGACCAAGTCTCATTTTTATGTAGTCATGTGAGCTTTAATAATATAGTTAATTTTTGTATCCTTTGTATTTTACAGAGAAGAAAACATAGGTCAAAAGTGCTGTTTTTATTAAAACAGAAAAATTCTGGACTTCTTCAGTAAAAATAAGTAAATAAAGAAATAGATAAAGAAAGATAAAGTATTTTTCTGCACATCTAGGGTATATTGTTTCAGAGTTACCACTGTCCAAATGGGTCATTTAATCACATTCCATTGTTGTATTTCATTATTTATTTTCTTGATTTCCTCTAACAGGATTAGATACTATGTTGTATTCTATGTTTCCAAGTTTCCCAAATGCATGTGTTTTCAGATTTTTCACAATAAATGACATGATCAAGATGCAACTTTAGTTAATGACATCTATTATAAGCTTTTTGTAACTAACTTCTTTTCAAGTTCATTTGAATAGAACTGATTTTATATGTCAGATGTTAAATGAAAGGGGCAAGCTTTAAAGAAAGGAGACTAAATACATTTTAATAGCTAGGTTTTCATAATCTTTACTATAAAAGAAAATGAAAGAAGACTGGGAACCGATATTTCTAGGCTGTAGCTTTAACCATTGATTCTAATACTTTTTCTGTTTTCTAATTTTAACCATACATTTGGTTGTTTACAGTAATTCATTTTATTTACCTCTACTTAGTATCTAATTAGGTGATAATATGTATATTTTAGACTACTGAATTTGAAAGAAATAAGGAATAGCTGACAGATATTTCTCATCTACAGTGCCTTACTCAAGTTGTTGCTCAAGAGTGTCCATCTTCTCCCTTTTTGCCTGAATTGGGAGGGGACTGATGTGAAGTTAATTGCTTGAGTATATGCTATATCTACATTAGTTGAACTCACTACCAACAACAGAGTTGAGGATAATTTATGCAGTTCTAACCACAACTAATTACATATATGATACCATCCACATAATAAGAAACCTTATGATTTCTTTCATGGTTACTTTATATTTGAAAAGATGTATAGTAAGTAATTTTCATTCTCAGAACAAGTCCAACAATCAGCAGTTGCAGATAAAGGGTTTGGGGATATTTTTTAATCCACTGAAAAATTTCCTTTCATGGATAATTTGATTTTATTGGATATTTTATTTATTTACATTTCTTTTTTCTTTTCTTTTCTTTTCTTTTCTTTTCTTTTCTTTTCTTTTCTTTTCTTTATTTTTTCTCAAGACAGCGTTTCCCTGTGTAACCCTGGCTGTTAAGACCAGGCTGGCCTTGAATTCAGAAGTCTGCCTGCCTCTGCCTCCCAAATGATGAGATTATAGGCATACTCCACCACTGCCCAGTTTATTTACATTTAAAATCTTATCTCCTTCCCCAGTTTCCCTATCCTCCTATCCCTTTCCCCTATGAGGGTGCTGCTCATGTACACACCCACTCCTACTTCACTGCCCTAGCATTCCCTTACACTGGAGCTTCCAGTCTTCATAGCATGAAAAGCTTCCCCTCCCATTGATGCCAGATAAGGTTGTCCTCTGCTACAAATGCAACTTGAGCTGTGGGTCCTCTTTGGTTGGTGGTTTAGTCCCTGGGAGCTCTGTGGGGTTGGGTTGGTTGATATTGTTGTTCTTCCTATGAGAATGCAAACCCATTCAGCTCCCCCAGTCCTTGCACTGACTCCTGCTTTCAAGTCCCCATGCTAAGACTGATGGTTAGCTGCAAATAGCCATACCTGTATTCGTCAGGCTCTGTCTACTGAGCAGACAGCTATATCAGTCTCCTGTCAGCAAGCACTTCTTGGCACCTGTAATATTGTCTGGGTTTGCTGTCTGGATATGGGATGGGTCCCCAGGAAGGGCAGTTTCTGGATGACCTTTCCTTCAGTCTCTGTTTGCTTTTTGTCCCTGTGTTTTCTTTAGACAGGAGCAATTATGGATTAAAATGTTGGAGATAAGTGGGGGTCCTCATCCCTCAACTGGGGTATTTGCTTAGGTTCTGGGTATGGTCTCTACAGGTTCTCCCTCTCCTTGGTTGGGCATTTCAGCTAATGTCATGCCCTTTGGGTCCTGGGAGCCTCTTGTTTTCCTGGCATCTGGAACTTTCTTGTGGCTACCACCAGTTCCTCATTGCTAACACCTCTGTTCAATTTCCTGACCCTCTATAAACCCCCCTCATATACCTGATCCTTCCTCTCTTTTCCCCTCACATCCTCTCTTCTACCCAAGTCCCTCCAAACCTCTGTCTCTTGAGTATTTTGTTCCTCAGTCTAAGAACGACTGAAGCATCCACACGTCAGTCTTCCTTCTTCTTGAGATTCATATGGTCTGTGAGTTGTATCATGGTGTTCCTAGCTTTTTGCCTAATATCAACTTATTAGTGAGCACATACCATGGGTGTTCTTTTTTGACTGGATTATCTCACTCAGGTAATTACCTTGATATTTTCAAGTTCCATATATTTGCCTGAGAATTTTATGAGCTCATTGTTTTTAATTGTTGAATAGTACTCTATTGTGCAAATGTACCACATTTTCTGTGTCCATTCTTCTCTTGAGGGATATCTGGGTTGTTTTCAACTTCTGTCTATTATAAATAAGGCTGCTATGAGCATAGTAGAGCATGTGTCCTTACTACATGTTGGATCATATTTTGAATATATGCCAAGGAATGGTATAGCTGAGTCTTCAGGTGGTATTATGTCCAATTTTCTGAGGAACCACCAGACAGATTTCGAGAATGGTAGTATTAACTTGCAATCCAACCAGCAATGGAGGAATGTTATTTCTCCAAATCCTGGCCAGCACCTGCTTTCACCTGGGTTTTGGATCTTAGCCAAGCCACTTGACTGGTGTGAGGTGGAATAACAGGGCCCTTTTTAATTTGCATTTCTCTGATGACTAAGGATATTGAACATTTCTTTAGGTACTTCTCAGCCATTTGATATTTCTCAGTTGGCCATTCTTTTATTAGCTCTGTACCCCATTTTAATAGGGTTATTTGGTTCTCTGGAGTCTAACTTCTTGAGTTCTTTGTATATATTAGATGTAAGATTTGTAAAGATCTTTTCCAAATATGTGGGTTGCTATTTTTTTCCTATGGGTAGTATTCATTGCCTTACAAGAAGCTTTGCAATTTTATGAGGTCCAATTTTTCAATTCTTGATCTTAGAACACAAGCCAATGGTGTTCTGTTTAGGAAATTTTCCCATGTGCCCATGTGTTCAAGGCTCTTCCTCACTTTCTCTTCTATTAGAGTGAGTACATCTGGTTTTATATGGATGTCCACCTGGAATTGAGCTTTGTACTAGGAGATAATAATGGAGAATTTGCATTATTCCACAGGGTGATATCCAGTGGAACCAGCACCATTTGTTGAAAATGCTGTTATTTTTCCATTGGATGATTTTAGCTTCTTTGTCAAAGATCAAGTGATCATAGGTGTGTGGGCTGATTTCCAGCTATTTAATTCTATTTCATTGATCTACCTGCCTGTATCTGTACCAATTCCTTACAGTTTTTACCACTATTATTCTATAATACAACTTGAGGTCAGGGATGGTGACTCCCTCAGAAGTTCTTTTATTGTTGATAGTAGTTTTCACTATCCTGGGTATTTGGATATTCCAAATTGCTCTTTCTACTTGGTTGATTTCAACAATGAATTTAATTATTTCCTGTCATCTACTCCTCTTGGGTATATTTGCTCCTTTTTGTTCTAGAGCGTTCAGATGTGCTGTTAAGATACTAGTGTATGCTCTCTTCAGTTTCCTTTTGGAGGCACTCAGTGTTATGAGCTTTCCTCTTAGTACTGTTTTCATTATGTCTAATAAGTTTGCGTATTTCGTGTCCTCATTTTCATTAAATTCTAAAATGACTTTAATTTCTTTATTTCATTCTTGACTAAGGTATCATTGAGTAGAGCATTTTTCAACTTCTATGTGTATGTGGGCTTTCTGTTTTGTTGTTGTTGCTTGTTTGTTTCTTGTTTTTTTTCTTGTTATTGAAGACAAGTCTTAGTCGGTGGTTATCTGATAGGATGCATGGGATTATTTCAATATTCTTGTATCTGTTGAGGCCCATTTTGTTACCAATTATATAGTCCGTTTTGGAGAAGATACCATGAGGTACTTAGAATAGGTATATTCTTTTGTTTTAGGATGAAATATTCTACGACAGATATCTGTTAAATCCATTTGGTGATAACTTCTGTTAGTTTCACTGCATCTCTTTTTAATTTCTGTTTCCATGATCTGTCCATTGATGAGAGTGAGGTGCTGATTTCTCCCACTACTTTTGTGTGAGGAACAATGTATGCTTTGAGTTTGAGTGGGCACCCTTGAATTTGGAGCATAGATGTTCAGAATTGAGAGTTCATCTTGGTAATTTTTTCCTTTGGCAATCATGAAGTGTCCTGGCTTATCTTTTTTGATAACCTTTGGTTGAAAGTTGATATTATTCAATATTAAAATGTCAACTCCAATATGTTTCTTGCAACCGTTTGCTTGGAATATTTTTCCAGTTTTTTACTTTGAGGTAGTATCTGTAACTGGCCCTGAGGTGTGTTTCCTGTATGCAGCAAAGTGCTGGGTCCTATTTAAATATCCAGTCTGTTAGTCTATTTCTTTTCATTGGGAAATCGAGTTCATTGATATTAAGAGATATTAAGGACAAATGAGTGTTGCTTCCTGTTATTTTGTTGTTAGAGGTAGAATTATGTTTGTGTGGCTATCTTCTTTTAGGTTTGTTGAAACATTATTTTTTCTTGCATTTACCTTTTCATAGCATTTTCTATCTACTATCCTTTGTAGAGCTGGAATCGTGGGATGATATTATTTAAATTCTTTTTTTGTCATGGAATATCTTGTGTTCTCCATCTATGGTAATTGAAAGTTTTGCTGGGTATAGTAGCTTTCTCTGGCATTTCTGTTCTTATAAGTCTGCCTTTATGTATTATTTGACCTTTTTTCCTAGTGCTTTAAATATTCTTTCTTTGTTTTATGTCTTTGGTGTTTTAACTATTATTTAATTGAAGGAATTTCTTCTCTTGTGCAATCTCTTTGGGGTTCCATAGGCTTCTTGAATGCTTATGGCCATCTCTTTCTTTAGGTTAGGGAAGTTTTCTTCTATAATTTTGTTGAAGATATTTACTGACTCTTTGGGTTGGGGATCTTTTCGTCCTTCTCTACTTATTATCCATAGGTTTGGTCTTTTCATTGTGTCCTGGATTGCCTAGATGTTTGGTTCAGGAGGTTTTCACAATTTGCATTTTCTTTCACTTTTGTGTCAATGTTTTCTATGGTATCTTCTGCACCTGAGATTTTCTCTTCTATCTCTTGTATTCTGTTGATGATGCTTGCATCTATGAGTCCTGATCTCTTTGATAGGTTTTTATCTCCAGGGTTGTTTCCCTTTGTGATTTCTTTATTGTTTCTGTTTCCAATTTTAGATTCTGCATGATTTTATTCAATTCCTTTACCTGTTTGGTTGTGTTACCTGCAATTCTTTAAGGGATTTTTGTGTTTCCTCCTGGAGGGCTTCTACCTCTTTACCTGTTTTCTCCTATATTTCTTTAAGAGAGTTATTTATGTCCTTCTTAAAGTTCTCTATCATACAGCTGAGATGTGACTTTAGATCAGATTCTTGCTTTTCCAATGTCCAGGGCTTGCTGTGTTGGGAGAACTGGCTTCTGATGATGCTAAGTAGGCTTGATTTTTGTTGATTATGTTCTTGTGTTCTTGTGCTTGTCTCTTGCTCTATGGTTATTTCTGCTGTTAGCTGGTTTTTCTCTCTTTGACTGTAGCTTGTCCCTCCTCTTAGCCTGTGATCTTATGTGTGTCAAAATTCCTGGGAAACCAGCTCTCTCTGGGTGGGATTTGGACACTCATGGAGAATTTTTAATAGAAGAATTTGTTCCTAATATTTGTAGTCATTTTGGGGGGTGGGTATCAATTTTCTTGTCTACCCCTTGAAAATATGTCACAAATCTAAATACTTCTTGCATATTTTTGACTCAGGATAAGTTTCTATTGTACCTTTAAAAACATTATCATAGATCCTGTTATGAAATGAGAGAACCCACTGCCCCATGGAGACTTTGAAAAGTCTCCAATTTTTCCTGACCTGTTCCAGGGACACAGATTAAATTATTCTTCTAATCTTTATCCTTGAAAGGAAACAAATATTAACAGAGAAGGACACACACATTTCCACATGTATTTATTAGAGTCTATTTTTAGTGTGGTCTATAGTTACCAAAAAATAGAATAGTAGCAGACAAATATGAAAATACATTTAAAGTAAAAATGAAGTATATCGGGAGTTATTACAAAATTAGCAGTTCAATGTTTCTATTGAATGCAGAAGAGAGTTGTGAAATACTGGGTGTTGTTTATCTTATTGGACATAAGGGGAAATGGACATAAGGGGGAAAATATAAATATTAAGACAGTATTGTTTTTAAAATGTCATGTTAAGAATAACCCATATTATGAAAAATTTTTATCTAACCCAGAAAAGTAGTATTCCAAACAGTCAAACTCTAAACAGTTTTAAGTATTAAAGTTGACTGTCTCTCATGGAAGAGCCTGAGACTTCATTGTAAGCTGTATGTCAGTTCTATTACACTATTTCCTATCTGATAGAAAAGAGCCAATTAAGCGAGATTACTTGTCCTCTCAAAAGTTTCCCTAGTCACCCACCGGGGTATTTACTAATGAGTAGTAAAATTTCCAACATGGAAAATATCCTTTGAGAGTGAGAATGAACTGTTAACCAAGTGCTGCTGAGAACAGGAAATCAAATTTAAGTTAGGGGTGTCTCTGGGCCCTTGCTACTCACTGCTTTCTAAGAAGTGAGTAGCAACGTAGGTTCCAAACAGAACAAAACATGCTGCTTTCTAAGAAACTAAGCTACGGGGTGCTATGGTCTATGATAATATATTACAAGTTGCAAATTATTTTTCTCCCTAAAGATGCAATTTGAGTAGAGTATTTGCTTTCTGAAGTTTTACTTGCTAGTAACTAGTAATGGGCCCTTAACATCTGAGAGAGCAAAATGTAAATTGGACTTACATTCCTAAACAAAAATCTCCAGCTACCTCTTTGACACATTTTATGATGGTAGAAGGCAAAAAGCCTTCTCTTTCCAGGAGGCATGTTAGTATCCTCCTGTAATGCTCTATGATTCTATGGAATCAGCAGGAAACAAGGGGAAGGATGATGAGTTTAAGGGGCTCATTTTTCCATTCCTAGCAGGCTTTGCCAAAGCAGCCCTGTGTAGTGAGGTAGCCAGTATATACCCAGCTCTCCAGTGCAATCGCCAACCATGCTTTCCTGGTCATCTTCCTATATTACCAACTAAACATAATTGGTTTTGTTTTGCATTTGCTTAATAGCAAAAATTTAAAAGCTGTTAACATTGTTATTCATGTACTTAGGGTTGTAACTTCATTTCTTTCTGTTGGCTTCTAAGCTTCAAATGATACTTTTTGTGCTTGTTTTGTGTAGTTGTTTTGTCCAAGAGAAGACAGCCGAACTTGACAAAACAAACACCATTAAGAATTACCCTCAAAGATTACTAATTTCATGTTAGGCACTCTCCTAAATTTCATGTAATTTATTTTAATTTCTCACTGTTATTCTTTAAATAATATATTTTTATATATTTTAAAACATTTTGCTCAAGATTACCAAAAGCAATTATACTAGATACAGCCATAAAACATCTGACTTTAGCGTGAAGTGGAAATATTCCTGTCAAAAGTTCAGCATTTATAGTTCATAGAAATATCGAAGAACTTATTCATTCTTGGATTAATGAAGAAACATCATTTATAACATTGTAAAGGAACATATGTAAAAATAAGTTTGATAAAAAACGTAGACAAACTTGTACAAGATTTGTGATGAGTTCTTACTCATCAATAAAGACTCTGATAAGGAAATAAGAAATAAAACATTATGAATCAAGAGTTAATAATGGCAACTAGAAGTAACTGACCCATAACAGGGATCACATTCTTTAGCCAAAACTATCTCTCATATGTTAGCATCACCATGACACCATGAATTATTGGTCATGCATCATATATATTTGACATATTTTTGAAAACACATGTATATCTCCTATTTCTGTTGGTATTCTTGAAAAATGTGTATAATATAAAAATGTGTACCCCGAAATCATACATAGGTATAAAGGTGAGAAGAACAAGCATGGCAATATTTAGCATAATATTTTTTATCAAAAGCCTAATACTTAGAATAGATAGAATGCCCCTTTGATACCATGGTATCATTTTCTTCAGTAATTTAAGTCCTTGCCAAAAGGAAAACTTTTTTAACTTCTAACGTGGGCTTTACCAACTAAAGAAATTAGGCAATATTTCTCAATTTATGAGCAGCAATAAATTTTAGATAACCCCAGTTGTCCACTATGCATATGTATCAAGAATCCTTGCTCAGAGCAAAGATTTGACATCCCTTTGCATATAGATTCCTGGGCCAAATTATATCAGTATTTTAAAATTCATTTGGAAAATTTTTCTCAAAATTTGCATTACTAATGAGAATGACCTTGTCTCATGTAAATTAGATGCTCTTAGTCAGCTCTCATTCTTGTTTTATATTTTACTTTTAATATTCAATTTAATATATGATTTATTAATTTCTGTATATATTTATATGTATAAAAGTTATATTATGTTAATATTGCATGAAAATTTTGATTTTTTTCATGAAAGGACAGCTCCTTTGTTCAGTTTTGAATTCTTAGAACATTTCTTAGTACAGGAGAGACATACAATAGACTTTAGTAGATAGATAAGTTAATGTTTTGTCAGTACTATATAGACTAACTTTCTTCCTTGAAATACTAATTTTTTCAAATGATTTTTATAGTGCTTGTTTCTATGTGTGTTTATTAAAAATATATTTTTATTCAATACACTGTCTACAATTTTCCCTCCCCCACTCCTTCCAGCCCCGCCAAACCTTTACTCTCCCAGATTCACTCCCATTCTGTTTCTTCTTCAGAGAAGAGCAGGTTTCCAAGAGAAGATAGCCAAACAGGACAAAACAAGATAACGCATGGCAAATCAAAAGCCCTGAAGCTGTTTTTATTAGGAATGGCAATTATGTTCCCTAAAATCCTGTTTGTCTGAGAATGTCTGCACATAGCTTCTGGGAATCTGCCCCCAGTTGGCAAATAAAGATGCCAAGAGCCAATACCTGGCCAGAGCAGACAGAGGTGGGATTTTAGGAATTCTAGGTCTTGGAACAGGGATTGGTGGCAGAGAGAATCTGCCATGCTTGAAAAATGTGGAGTAGAGGAGCAACATGGGTGAGAAGAGAGCTGGACAAAGAGGCATAGCTGCCACTTGTAGGATCCTAGAGAATGCAGCACAGAGGGCTGCCCAACTGAGTTCAGGGCATCCAAGATAGAACACAGAATTACTAAGCAGTAAGTTGGGAATAACCACATGGAAGTTACCAGAATCCCAGCTATTGTGCTGTTTAAGGCAGAATAAACTGTAAAGACTGTGTGTGCCTATGTGTTTTATTCAGGAACATAAAGCATTGAGGTGGGCAGCAGACCTATCACAGAACCATTAATTAATTGAATTAATTAATCAAAGGTCTCAACTCGAGGCTAGACAATGCAAAGCAATAGCAGGAAAAGAGTAGCAAGCGCAGGCAAAAGAGTCAGTGATACAACTGCTCCCACTGTTAGGAGTCCCACCTCCAAGCTAACAGGCATAACAGAACAGACCATGTTGGCCTCATGCTTGCCACTGAAGACTCTGGAAATCCATGTGAGCTTAATTGATTCAGTAGGCCAATATCATAGTGTCCTCCATTCATTCTGCTTCCTACAATGTTTCTTCCCCCTCTTTCAGGGGTTTCACCAATTTCTGAGGAAATGGACCTGATCGAGACTTCCAATTTATACACTCATTCTCACATTCTAATGTCTGGTTGTGGTTTTCTGCACCTGCTCATATGTACTGCAGTAGGATGTCTCTGTAATGACTTAAGATGATACTGATCTATGAATATAGTGGAATATCATTTCATACATACACGTATACACACATATATACATGTATATGTATGTGTGCATGCACATGAGTGGATATACATCATATATACATATGTATACATGCTTACATCTATGCATATATGCGTATCTACACATATATACATATACACATACATATACATATACACATACACACATACACACATATACACATACACACATACATACATATACACATATACATATATGCGCACACATACTATATATGCTTGTTGTATGTGTATATGTGTGTGTTTCTGGGTGTGTTTGTGTGTGTTTTGGTTTTACATTTTACTCTAAGTCTCTGAGCAATTCTTTCTATTGTTCTTCACCATCTATCCAGTGTAGGACATGGAGTCCATCTCATGGTCTGCACCTCAAGTTAACCCAAATCTTGAATGGCCTCTCCCGTAAGTTCTGTAACAGCATTGCCGCAGAACATATTGCAAGCAGAAGAGATTACAGGTAGAGGTATTTATGGCTGGGTTGGTGTCTAGATTTATATTTCTGTAGCTTGCAGAATATCTTCCCACACCACCAAAAAGACTAGAAACAAGTGGTGAAGGCTTCATGAAGGCACCAGCTCAACCTCTCCAAGTTCAATGAGATCTATGGATTGTCTTCTTGTCATTGGGGTCCCTTTGTCATTTTTTAAAGAGCAATCTTTTGTCTTAACATCATCTTCAGTTGTTTAGGGGTCATGATGGAAGCCCCTTGGCCAACAACTCTGCCAAATGTAGTCTCATCAGTGCAAGCTGTACTTGGCAACAGAAAGAGACCGGTTCAGAGTCCATTCAGATATCTTTAACTATGTATTTAGGTCTGAGTTTCATTCCACTGATCAACACTTCTGTATTTATGCCAATTTCCTGTGGGTTTTCTCATTATAGCTCTACAGAACAACCTATAGTCAAGGATAGAGATATCTGTCTTAGAGTTTCTTTTTGTGCACAAACATGACCAAGAAGCAAATTGTGAAGGAAAGGGTTTATTCAGCTCAAACTTCCATGTTGCTGTTCATCACCAAAGGAAGTCCGGACTAGAACTCAAGCTGGTCAGGAAGCAGGAGCTGATGCAGCAGCCATGGAGGGATGTTTATACTGGCTTGCTTTGCTGGCTTGCTCAGCTTGCTTTCTTATGGAACCCAAGGCTACCAGCACAGAGATGTTACAACCCACAATGGGCCCACCCACCCTTGATAACTAATTGAGAAAATGCCTTATGGTGGGATCTCATGGAGGCATATCCTCACCTGAAACTTCTTTCTCTGTGATAACTCCAGCTTATGTCAAGTTGACACACAAAACCAGCCAGTACTATGTCTATAGCGGTTCTTTCATTCTTTAGGACTGGTTTAGTTATTCTATTTTATTTAGTTTAGTTTTTTTCACATGATGCTGAGAATATTTGCAATATTTCAACATCTGTGAAGTTATAAATTGAGAGTATAGTATAGTTATGGACAGAGTTTATAGATTGAGTTTTCTTAGAATGGACAATTTTAACTATGTTAATCCTACTGATCCATGAGCATGGAGTCTTTCCCTCTTTTGAATATCTTCTTTAATTCAGTTTTAAAAGTCTTGAAGTTTTTATAATATGAGCTTTTTACTTGCTTGGCTGGAGCTACCCCAAGTTATTTTATATTATTTGAGGGCATTATGAAAAGTATTCTTTTTTGCTTTCAATGTATGTAGTTTATGTATTAGGGGTGACTCAATACAAACATTCAAACATGTTGTGTTTACTTTAACTTAAATTCAATGTGTGGTAGCATCTTTCTATAATTAGAAATATTTTTATTTAAATTTGAATGTTGTCCCCTTTCCTGGATTTTCCCCGGAAATCCCCTAACCCATGGGCACAGGAGAAAATTTCCTGAACACAACACCTATAGCTAAGATCAAAAATTGACAAATGGGACCTCATAAAATTGCAAAGCTTCTGTAAGGCAAAGGACACTGATGCAGCAAAAGACAAAATGACAACCAACAGATTGGGAAAAGATCGCTACCAACCCTATATCCCACAGAGGGCTAATATGCAATATATACAAAGAACTCAAGAAGTTAGACTCAGGAGAAGCAAATAACTCTATTAAAAAATGGGGTACAGATCTAAACAAAGAATTTTCACCTGAGGAATATAGAATGACTGAGAAGCACCTAAAGAAATGTTCAACATCCTTAGTCATCAAGGAAATGCAAATCAAAACAACCCTGAGATTTTACCTCACACCAGTCAGAATTGCTGAGATCAAAAACTCAGGAGACAGCAGGTGCTGGAGAGGATGTGAATCCCCACTGCTATTGGGATTGCAAGTTGGTACAACCACTCTGGCAATCAGTTTGGCAGTTCCTCAGAAAAAAGGGCATAATACTACCATAGGTCCCTGTTATACTCCTGGGCATATATCCAGATGACTCTCCAGCATGTAAAAAGGACACATGCTCTACTATGTTCATAGCAACCTTATGTATAATAGCCAGAATGTTGAAAGAACCCAGATGTCCCTCAACAGAGCAATAGAGACAGAAAAAAAGTGGTATATTTATACAATGGAATACTATTCAGCTATTAAAAACAATGAATTCTTGAAATTCTTAGGCAAATGGGTGTAACTGGAAAGTATCATCCTGAGTGACATAACCCAATCACAAAAGAACACACATGATATATACTCACTAATAAGTGGATATGAGCTTGGAATACCTAAGACACAATTTTCAGATCAAATGAAGCTCAAGAAGGAGGAAGAACAAAGTATGGATACCCTGCTCCTTCTTAGAAGTGGGAACAAGACACCCACAGGAGGAGATACAGAGACAAAGTGTGGAGCAGAGTCTGAGGGAAAGAACATCACGAGACTACCCCACCTAGGGATCCATCCCATATGGAGTTACAAAATCTAGACACTATTGTGAATGACCACAAGTGCTTGCTGACTGGAGCCTCATATAGATGTCACCTGGGAGGCTCTGCCAGTGCATGTCAAATATAGAGGGGGACATTCCCAGCTAGCCATTGATCTGACCACAAGGTCCCCAAAGGAGGAGCTAGAGAAAGGATCCAAGGAGCTGAAGGTGTTTGCAGTGCCATAGGAGGAACAATAATATGAGCTACCCAGTACTCCTAGAGCTCCCAGGGACTAAACTATCAACCAAAGAGTATACATGGATGGACCCATGGCTCCAGACACATAGGCACTAGAGGATGGCCTTTTTGGACATCAAAGGAAGGAGAGACCCTTGGTCCTGAGGAGGCTCAATGCTGCAGTATAGTGGAATACCAGGACAGGGAAAAGGTAGTGGGTTGATTGGTGAACAGGATTTGGGGGATGAAATGTATTATTTCCCCAATTTCTTTCTCAGACCATTTTTCATTTCTATGTAGAAGGGCTACTGATTTTTTTTTTTTGAGTTAATTGTAAATTCAACTATTTTGATGGAAATGCTTATCAGCTCTAGGAGTTCCCTGGTAGAAATTTTACAGCCACTTATACATACAATCATATTCTCTGAAAATAATGATATATTGACTTTTTCCTTTCCAATTTCTATCATTTAATCTCTGGTATCTTATGGCTCAAGTAAAATTTCAAGTACTATATTGAATAGGAATAAAGAGAGTGAGCAACATTGTCTTATTCCTGATTTTTGTGGAATTGTTCTGAGTTTTTTATTATTATTATTATTATTATTTAACTTTCTGAAGGATATAGGATTCAGGTAAATTGTCTTTATTATGTTTGAGTATGTTCCTTGTATCCCTAATCTTGATAGTACTTTAATCATAAATATGTGTTAGATTTTGCTAAATGCTTTTTAGGTATCTAATAAATACTTGTATGTTTTCTTTTCTTTCAGTTTATTTATAGTGGATTACAATTACTGATTTTACATGTTGACCATTCCTGCATCTCTGGGATGAAACATACTTGATCAGGATGGATGATTTTCCATTTTTTCTTGGATTTAGTTTACAATTATTTTTGCATCCACATTTGTAAAGGAAATTAGTTGTAATTTTCTTACTTTGCTGAGTCTTAAAGCACTTTAGAGGCTTGACTATAAAATGAACTTTCTATTTTGATTTTGTGAAATTATTTGAGTTCTGGTAGAATTCTGGGCTAAAACACTCCAACTCTGGGCTCTTTTTGGTTAGAATATTTTAATGACTCCTTCTATTTTCTTTGGAATTATAGGTCTATATAAGTTACTTATCTGACCTTGATTTAACTTTGGTATGTGGTACAATTGGGAAATTGCTCATTTCTTTTATACTTTCCAATTTGGTGGTGTATAGGTCTTTGAAGTATAACTGAATTTTTATATATATACAGAGTATTTTTATGTCATGTTTTCTAGTTTCTGATTTTGCTAGCTTTTATATTTCCTTTCTGTGTCTGTGTATTTTAGTTTCCTTGGGTAAGGCTTTGTTTACATTTACTGGGTTTCTCAAAAAAAAAAAAAAAACACCAACTTTTTTTTTTTAAATTGGTTCTTTGAATTGTTTTTTGTTTCTGTTTTCTTGATTTTATCCCATGCAATATATCTTGCTGTCTTCACTTCTGGTGTGCTGCTGTATGGAGCTAGTATAAGATTTCCACAATTTCTTCTTGTACACATTTAGTGATATTGATTTTGTTCTTTGCACTGTTTTCATTTTGTCCCAGAAGTCTGAGTATGCTGCATATTAATTTTCATTTTTTTCTGGAAACTCTTTAATTGCTTTCTTTATTTCTCTCTTGATCCATTTTCATTCAGTAGAGCATTGTTCTGTTTCCATGAGTTTGAGCTTACTGTTTTTTTTTCTGTTGTTCTTGATATCTTTCCTGTAGCCATAGCTCTTTGGTCAACAGTAGAGGATTATTTCAATTCTCTTATATTTGCTGAGATATGCTTAGTCTCCCAGTTTGTGGTCTGTTTTGTAGAAAGATCCATGAGGTGCTAAGAAGGTATATACATTTTTTGATAGAATTTTCTATAATATCTGTAAGGTCCATTGGTTTACAACACCAGTTAGCTCCTGTATATCTCTGTTTTGTTTTGTGTGGATAATTCATACATTGCTGAGAGAAGAATACTGAAGTGTCCAACTATCATTTTGTGAAGATCGGGCTATAGTAGTGTTTCTTTTACAAATGTGGGTGTGCTTTTGTCCTTATTTTGAAAGCATTTGCTTTTTTGTTTTGTTTTTGAGACAGTGTTTCTCTGTGTAGCCATGGCTGTCCTGGCACTCACTCTGTAGACCAGGCTGGCCTTGAACTCAGAGATCTGCCTGCCCCTGCCTCCCAAGTACAGGGATTAAAGCCATGTGACACTGCTGCCTGGCAGAAAGCATTTATGTTAAGAATTCAAATATCAACTTAGTTTTTTCCTTCAATGAGTATGTAATGTTTTAACCCATCTCTTTTGATTAATTTTGACTTGAAATGTATTTTGTTATATATTAAAATATTTATCTAAGGTTGCTTTTAGGTCCATTTGCTTGCAATATCTTATTCCAACTCTTTGCCATTAGGTAATATCTATCTTTGGTGTTGAAGTGTGTTTCTTGAATGCAGCAGAAGGATTGGCCTAGTTCTCACATCCATCTATTAATCCATGTATTTTTATTGGGGAAATTGTGTCCATTGATATTGAGAAATACTGATGACAAATGTTTGTTAATTCCTGTTGTTTTGATTGTCATGGTTTTGTCAGTTTGGTTTATGTGTGTATGTGTATGCTTCCTTTTTTTAGACTTGCTTTTATAAGATTATATAATTAGTATATTTTCATATGTATAGTTAACCTCCTTGGTTTGGATTTTTTGTTCTATTTCCTTCTGTAGGGTTGGATTTTTAATGTGTGTGTGTGTGTGTGTGTGTGTGTGTGTGTGTGTTTATATATGTTTTCTAAATAGAATTCATCATGGGATATCTGATTTTATCCATCTGATAATTGAAAGATTTTCTGGGTTTAGTTGCCTGGCATGCTATCTGTGGTCTCGTAGATTCTGAGAATATTGGAGCAAGGACAACTTCTGTGTGGGTAGAGCCAATCAAACAGAATATACCTTCTTAGCACCTCATGGATGTTTTCCCAATATTGAATACATACTGGGAAACTAAACAAATCTCAACATATTCAAGAGAACTATAATAACTGACACCCTACTTTGCAATAATTATTAACTGACAATAGTCCTTCAGCAAAGGATGGGGCCTCATGGACCTCTCTCTTCATGGCCTACGACATCCTCAGATGTGGGCTATTGACCAAGTCTGAGGTCTTTCCCTCTGTGTAGGACTCATATCTAATCAGAAAGTGATTGTCTTAGTTTCTATTGCAGTGACAAGAAACCATAGCAAAGGCAATTTAAAGACAAAAGAGTTTATTGTGGGTTCACCTATAATTACATAAGGTTAGGCCCTGTGTCTATTGTGGCAGGATTAAGGTAGACATTGTACTGAAGCAGTAGCTAAACACTTATATTTTGCTTCATAAACACAAGGCAGATTGAAAGAGAAAGACAGCTAACTGTGAATGGTCTGAGTAATTGAAATTTCAGGGTCCATTCACATGACATATGTCCTCCAGAAAGGCCACACTTTCTAATTCTTTCTAAACAGTCTACCAAATGAGGAACAAACATTCAAGCGTGGGAGTCTTTCTTATTCAAATCACCACACTTGCACACAAGTCACGCCCATATTGCAAAGACATGAGTACTTTCAAGTTCTCAGTCCTAGATGGGATGTCTTCAATAGTTCTCTGCACAAGATGGAGGGATAGGTGCAGAAGAAAAGGTAGTGAAAGGGTAAGAGACATAGGTAGTAGATGACTTCAAGAAAACTGTCTTTCCAACATAGAAGACAGAGGTACATATGAACTCAGAGAGACCCTAAAAGTATTCACAAGATCCTCACAGAGTTGAGTCATACAGGGTCCTAGCATTGAGGAGAGGACATGGATATAGACTCCTACCCCAAGTGGAGAAACTATTTGGAATTGATACCTGACAGTGAAGGGAAAAACAACTATATTCTAGGTCAAATCCTGTGATTCTGCAGTCTTGCTTTTTTTGGTTGTTGTTTGCTTATTTGTTATGTTTTTTGTGGACTGTTCATTTACTTTTGATACTTTTTTCTTGTCTTAATGGTCTCCTGCTAGTTTGCTTTAATTTTCTTTTTTGAGTTTTTGTTTGTGAATATGATTTTATTTTTTGTATTTTTGGTGTGTGTATTAGGGAGAGAGAGAGAAAGAGAAGCAGACAGAGACAGCGAGACAAGGAAACACACACATACACATGTATGCACACACACACATACACACACAGAGAGAGAGAGAGAGAGAGAGAGAGAGAGAGAGAGAGAGAGAGAGAGAAAGAGAGAGAGAGAGAGATAGCATAAATATAAAGTTGGGAGTTGGGTGAGTGGACAAGTAAGATGTGGAGGCATGATCAAACTTTACTGTATAGAAAGCAATTGTTTAATTAAAATTATTTTATAACTTCTAAAAAGTACATATATTATAAAATGTAAAGTAAAATATTAAAAAGAGAAAAATACAGCTCAGTTGCACTCAGCATAAAGACAATTCATCCTTACAATTCAGACTGGCAGCTCTATGTCTCCTAACAAACATTAGGTTCTCATTCCTTTCCAGATGATTAATCATCGCAATAAAAGAGTGTTTATGTAGCAAGTGCTATTTCAGAGCCGAGGTGCTAAGGGAAATGTAATAATATTTTTATTGCATTAGTATGAAGTATTAAACTGGTTTGTAGGATGTCTACTGGAGGAAAATCTCCTATTTCAATTCCATTTAAAATGATTTGCAGAGGTGAGTTTATAGAAGCCAAATAAGCATTCAGTAAAGCAAACAACTCATTCAACAATCTCACTAGTTGATGATACTTTTGTCTGCTACTACTGTGATTGAGAGATCAGCATCTATCAAAACGTGAGCCCACATGATTCAACAGTAGAGCCAACAGTTTATCTTCGGTTTGGGTGTCATCTGTACATTTATATGTATATGTAAATGCTTTTCTTCTTGCCCTGCTTACTTTTATCGTGTAAGAGACTCAGGATGATCATGAGAGATTGGAAAGCTGAAGCCACACATTGAATTAGAGCGATGACAGACCATGAAATTGTCAACTTTTCCTACATGAAAAAATGAATATACCAAATTTCAGTTATCGTTTTTTGCTGGGTGTATTGGAGCACAACTTTAATCCCAGCACTCAGAAGGCAGAGGCAGGGAGACGGCTCTGTGTTAGAGGTCAAATTTGTCTACATAACTAGCTCCAGTATAGCCAGTTCTACATAGAAATGCCCTATCTCAAAAAACACAAAATAAAATTATGCTTTTCTGGTCTTTGTTGCCCTATTATTATCTTAATAGTGGTATTTAGAATATATTTAACACAACAAAACCATATAACACAGTCATATGTGACAGATACATCTAAAAGTATATTCATGTATGACAATTCAACTTCTGAAAGTAAAAGTAGTGAATTCCAGGATGTTATTATTGTAATCATAGCAAATTCAGGGACTTTTCATGAAAGCATCTATGGTGATCAATATATCTCACTTTTTGAAATATGTAGAAGGTAAAATGTCACACACTCCATGAGTGTGACATTTGCAGTGTAATTCCCCCATACAAAGTGGCAGAGCAAACTGATGGTTTGCTAGGAAGTAGAATGTTGGGATAATTCTTAACGAATTTTGTTTTCTTGAACTGACCTATTACTCTCATTTCCAAAACTGTGTTTCATGGTAGGATAAGAAATTCTACTAAAATGTACTTTACAGTCACATAGTATTATAAAACATTGGATTTCTCTTCTTATTCTAAACAGTAAAATCTTCAGCAAATTCTAAGCTTCAGAAAGGACTAGAAAGAGAACATTTTAGTTAACTGGCCAATTCTTAAACATATTTAATTAAACAAAATGCTTTAGAAAATACATGTAGAATTCACTACAAATTACTAAAGAACCTGATATAAAGAATGTATTATTTTGTTCTTTTGGATGAGAAAACACATAGGTATCAGTCTTTATGAATATAGACTATCATGAATTACAGAATTATTAATAGAATTTATAATCTTGAGATTGGTTTTAGAAATATCTTTAATATTCTCTCAGATCTTCATCCAGCATGTCTTTAAGATTCCTGTGATGTGCAACTGATAGGCCATCACTGATGTCTGATTTTTGTTTTTATTTTTCAAAGACATCTCTAATTCTCAATGTTGTGTTCCTGCATTTGAATAATAATTTATTTCTCTGTAGCTTGCTACTCACAGATCCTAATCCCACTTTCAGTTCAGAGTTATTAGTAATCCAGGAGAGAAATCATTTAAAATAATTCATTATTCATTAATATGTTTCCTTAGCATTTATAAATTGAAGAGAAGGGGTAGAGGCATTACTTTGATGGACTGTTATGTGATATGATGTGTGCTTTTATCACTTCAATAGAAAATGAACTATTATAATCAGGTGAGCCTTCCCAGAGAGAGAAAAAAGATGTTCTTTCCCAAGTGTCACTGGGATGCCAGGATATAGGAAGTTTTTAGTCAAGAAGCCTAAAGACTAGTTTAATTATTAATCATTGGAGATCATGCCAAAATACAGATGTTTTCCTTAGTTTCAGGTTAAATACCAGATAATACATTTCTCAATTTGTTGACTGTGCTTCATTATCTCTGTCAGGTTCTATGCTAGATGCATAAGGTATAGATGTTGTGCTAGCTAAGGAAGCACTGAAGATGACTTACATATATTTTTGTATTAATATTCATTTACCCATTGCATATATATGTATAAATGCATATATATACCTACTTATCTACGCACACACACACACACACTCACACACACACACACACACACACACACACACACACATATATATATATATATATATATATATATATATATTGCATTTTCAAGCTATGGAGAATTAATAATGGTGATATTTATTGTGATTCCAACAATGGCTGACAGAATAGAACAGAATAGGCTTCTAATTGTTGTCATAGTCTTGGTTTGTAGACAGCTTCATTTTGGAGTTAGTATTTAAACATGTGACTTTGAAACAGTCATACATATGTACTTCACATAGTCAAGCAAAACTTTCTGTTTTTTAAATTTACAAAGTAGATTTATTTTACTGAGTGAAAACCCCAAAAACATGTAAGAAATACATGTTCCAGGATATAAGGCTGATAAGTCTCTCTCTCTCTCTCTCTCTCTCTCTCTCTCTCTCTCTCTCTCTCTCTCTCTCTCTTTCTTTCTCTGTGTGTGTGTGTGCGTGTATTTGTGTATGTGTGTGCATGTGTGTACATGTGTGTGTGGATATTTTATGCATGTATGAAATATTTTCCTCAGAACTCATCTCCCTATTCATGTCTGATTACCTTGGTCATCTCTTACCCATTTTTATTTACCTTCCTCCATGTTCTTGATCCTATCATTTTAGCCCTAACATTCATGTTAATACTAGCATTTATTTTTACACTAACTTTTTTAAAAATAATTTAAAAAATACAGTTAAAGATCTCTTTCTTAAAAGCCCTCACTAATTTCCTGGGTGTGCAGTATATCATATTCACAACAAAGATTTTAGGAAAAGATGTCAAGTTGAAAAAGTTCATTGTATATTGGAAATAAACTCATATACTTTTGAGTGGTATAGACAGTCTCATAATTGTTTCTTACTTTTAGTAATGTCGCATCATAATTTGCATGTTAAAAACCAGACCCTGGGACTAGAGAGATGGCTCAGAGGTAAAGAACAATGACTCCTATTACAGATGTCCTGACTTCAATTCCCAGCAACGACATGGTGGCTCAAAACCATCTGTAATGGGATCAGATGCCCTTTTCTATTGTGTCCAAAGTGTACTCATATACATAAACTTAACAAGTCATTCTTAAAAAATAAAATAACATAACCATACCCTGACTGTCCTGCAATACATTTTTCTGTCTTAAACAAGAGTTAACCCATCTACCCCCTTGTAGTATACTATATTCTGTTTCAGTTTCTGGCTGTTTCAGAACAAACTAGTGCTCGTGTCTGAGAATGACTCCAGTACACTTTGAGAGGCAAGTAGATTTAAGATTGAAGCAATCACAATTTCTGGAGCAATTACTTGACACAAATGGCCTACAACATCACATGGATCATTCTACTCTGAGTCAGAAAGAAAGAATTCATCATAAAAATGACTTAATTCAACCACAAGGAGCCTGCTTCTCTTAAACTAGTAACATTACTTGGGTTATAGTTGGTAAGTTCCAAATACCATGGTAGCACTTCTCTTGACTTACCCTTCTTTGGAGAAACTAACCTTGAATACTCTGGCCTGGTAAAAATGTTGAGTATGACTCAAGATATCTGTAATCATGCTAAACTGATTCATATATCAATCCATTATTTGTTATCCTTCATATTAAAAAATAATAATTTTTCTCATCCTAGGAGTTATTGTCCATAAATGGTTCCACTGGGAACTGTTCTTTTCAAGGCATAGCACCTCCCAAATTTCCTATATACATGCATGACTGGGATGAACAACTCCTTGTTCTTATCTTTTGTTAATTTGTGCCTCCATGCTACATGATCCACACAGCGTACTATAGACACAAAGCTATCATATTGTAAATATGTCTAAATCCTATTATCTATTTGTGTTCTTGATCTTTATTCAAGGAGCTCATTCTGGGTCAATTTCAGGGAGTTTATACCATGGTTGTATAATACCAGTTGCTTAATAAAAACATAGTAATAGCAGGAAATTTGCAACTTCTTTACTTTCATAGTTGACAAGAAATGTGAAGTGAGAATAAGGACAGGGACCACATTCCATATGATGTAATTTCTCTGAGGAGACAGACTTCCTCTCTTCCAGCTTCTACCAGGTGCCCAAAATACTATCAAATGGAGGCAAAACATTCAATATATGAGACTATATGGCAATTTACTCTCTAAACAATGTACTGACTCTGCCCTTCAAAGGCATGTGGCACCTGATAATACAGATGGTGTTTAGTCCCAATTTCAGCACCTACAAAGTTGTAAAACTACATTTCTGATATTTCCTGAGACTCAGTGTGGGCACATAGCCGTGGGTACCTATAAAATTCAAAACATACTTGTAAAATATAATGGTAAAGAATAAATATTTCTATTCTGAAAGAGAAGTAATGAGATAGAAACAGGATAAATCAAAGTACACCTTCAACTCAGTAGAGAAAGTATCATGTCCTACAATTGTCTGATTTCTAGGCACTTGTCACAAGTCATCAGCTTGACTAGTCTGTACAGCTGTGGTCTTACAAACTTGCTCATTGTAGCTCACATAGCTTCTTTATTTGGCTATCAGCTTTATTATTTTATATATTTCCATCTCAAGGTGTGCCTAAAGGGTCTTAACTCAGCCATGTCATATCTTACCTGACCCTCTTGCTTCTCTAAAACTGGGTTTAGGCTTCCATGATCCTGTAACATTGCATTTTGCAAATTTATAAAATTAGCACCACATAGATGATGCCAAGGTCTGAGGTTGGCTTTGGTTAGCTGGTATTCTTGGACCAGGGCTTCAATTAACATTGACTACATAGATTTTAATCCTGCAAAAGCTCTTTTCTTATTTAACTGTGAAAATAGGAGTCCTTAAAGGTGATATATTTTGAAAAAAAAGATTTGAAGTAACTATAATTTTACACCTTGAAGCCCATGAAAGCTGTCATCTGACTAATTCCCAAGATACTCATAATGCATATTTTTAACTTTTCCAGGGCAAAATTGTGATGACTTGAATAAAAATGCACCCTATACACTCATAGTGAATGGCACTAATAGGAGGTATGGACTTGTTGGAGTAGGTATGGCCTTGTTGGAGTAGGTGTGGCCTTGCTGTAGGAAGGGTATCACTGATTGTGGAATTTGATTGGTTTCAGATGTTACAGCAAGTTCCAATGTTGCTCTTCCTCTAACCTGCTGACTTAGAAGTGATATAGAACTCTCAGCTACTTCTCTAGTACCATGTCTTTCTGCATGATTTCATGATTGTGCCATGACAATCATGGACTAAACATCTGATCTGTAAGCCATCTGATTTAATGTTTTTCTTTCATAAGAGTTACTATGGTCCTAGTGTCTCTTCACAGCAATAAAAAACTAATATACATATTCTAAGGAGTCTTTGTAAATGTAGGAATGTCTTTAGCAACCAACTTAATTTTATCTGACCCTATTTTACTTACATAAACTTTATTTATATTTTGGCAAATTACAAGTTTATCATTTTCATGTTCTAGTTTTTTGCTCCTGAGTCTCTAAATCAAGAGCATAACAGTCAGCATTAATCATTATATAACCTGAATTCTGTCCAGCCTTGAAATTTCTTCCACAAAATTAATTAGAAACAGCTTTAAAATTCAGCTTCGTGCAAAGCCTCAGGGAATAGGCAAAATATGGATGTCTTGCTAGTATAAAATACAGATACACTCTACTGCTATTTTACCTAGAGTTCTCATTGCCACATAAAACCTTATGAGCATAGTTTTAACAATTTGCAGTTATCTTATCTTTGACCCTATTGGAATCTTCCACTGTTCCCTGTTTATCATATGCTAAGTTCCCTCTCAGTTGATTTTGGAATATTTTCTAAATTCTAACCATAAACAAAATCTAAGGTTTCAGAGCTATATGGCCAGCTTTATTTATAGCAACAACTACACTTTTAGTGCTAAGATTAATATTTTTTTAATCTCTGGTCACTTAGCTCAAAATAACCAACAGAGGAATTGTGAGGACAGATCTAACTTCAAAGTCTTACATTTGTTGTTGTCTATCTCCATGTGCTTGGAAAGAATATATAAAATTGGTATTGCATAGAAAAGACACACCTTGTTTTTTGTGATGAATAGGAAGAGTATAAGAAAAATGGGGCCACATGTGATATTCAAAGCCAAACACTAAGCGATCTATTTCTCCTCAAGAGACCTGCTCTAGAGGAATTTCCATCACTTTTAAGAAAGCACTACCAGCTGTAAAACAGGCAAATTTCTGAAAGGTTCTTTTGCTATGCAAAATATGCTATTTTTCAAAGACCCATATTTGTGTAACGTTCCTTACCTGCCTCATTACTATGAATGCCTTATGCCTATAATTTCTTAGAAACTTTACTCTCTTGCAATGTTTTGGTATTCTATAAAACTCTCTTTCTTTACCTCCCCCCACTAACACTAATACCTTAGAAAATAATTTCAATGGATTTATCCTCAGTATTCATATAAATCCAAAATAATTGTTCTTTCCTCTTATCATAAATTAATATGACTAAGTAGAATGGTCACATTATCTATTAAGTGGGTAGGTGATTGTCTGATAGTATGCCAATCAATGTTTCACACGTTAAAAAGCTGCACTGAAATAAGGATATGTACCCTAAACTCAGGGTTGTTTAGATTTGCATTTCCCTTATGACTAAGGATGTTGAATATGGCTTTGTTGGATATCAATGGGAGGAGAGACCCTTGGTTCTGGGAAGGCTCGGTGTCCTAGTGTAGGGGAATGCCAGGGCAGGGAGGCAGGAGTGGGTGGGTGGGTGAGGGAGCACCCTCATAGAAGCAGAAAGAGGGAGGATGGGATAGGGTGTGTCCAGAGGGGAAACTGGGAAAGGGATAACATTTGAAATGTAAATGTTTAAAATATCCACAAAAAAAAAAACTGTTAAATTTTTAAAGGCTGGTGCAGGTCTTGACATCTCTGATGGTCAGGCCATTGAAATAGGACCTCAAACAATTTTGCTTAGGCAATGGTATCTACAATGTTTAAATTCACATTGCCAAATGAGATCATGCATGATATTGCTAAAGGTGAGATCTGAGACAATCGAATCGATGAATGGACCTCATTGATGATATCTCTAAATATGATGTTCCAAGCACTGGTATCCTCAGTAGTAAGCACTAAGATACAGCATCTCAAGTAATGAACTCCAAGCAATTGTTTCCAATTTTATCTCCAATGTTCATATCCAGTAGATATCTTTTCCAATGATGGGGTTCACATTTTGACATCTGTAACAGCGATGTCTAGGTGATGACACTTGTAGTGTGCTTCCAGGTTAGGCAACCACTGTGATGAAACTTATAGGATGGTGCTTTCCCGTGGCAGACCTAGGCTTTTCATCACCAGTGGTGAATTCAAGGCAATGGTGCCTCTGCTGGAGCTGCGGTATTAATAATATCAGTAATTTCAAGGTTCATGTGATGGCCTCTTCAATGGTGCATCCCAGGTGATGCAATAGGAAGGCCCAGTAGTTGATTTTTAAATTTTTATGCCTATTATATGGCACTTCTGACAGTGATTCACAACTGATCTCATCTGTAATAGTGCCAGTGAGGTGATGACAACTCTAATCAAGAGAACTAGGAGTTATCTCTGTCAACCTGTGGACTAGGGATCTCTAATGGTTCTACACAAAAATGGGCATGCAGAATGTTGGGTGACCATATTAGTAATGGTGTGGGACAGGAGATGAACTCTAACTCAATTAGAGAGAGAATACAATGCTATCTTTGAAGAATAGACCCAATCATGGCATATTTAAATATTAGCCAGGATATGGTTTATATATTTGTAGTATTTAAAATGTAGGTACCCACAGGAACCAGAAAAGGATTTCAACATTCCAGAACTACAATTACAGGCAGTTAGTTGAAAGCCACCCAAAGTAGGTGCTGAGAATAATAATAAAAATAATTAAATTAAAAATTAAAGATTGTGCAGAGTTTCTTTAAGAATTTAAATGTGTGTGTGTGTGTGTGTGTGTGTGTGTGTGTGTGTGTATCTGTGTGTGTGTTTTCCAGGGCCACTAACATTCTAGCACTGGTCTACACCAATTCTTACAGTCTCTTGATTCTATGAATTATTAATTGTTTTCAGACTCTTCTCTGATCATTTCACTTAAACTAGTACAAAACTGTGGGGAAAGAAAGCGTAAGCAACATTGATTGACTACCATGACCTAGTGTGATTATTTCCTTTGAAATTTGTATTCATCTTTCTTTAAAGAATAAATATATTCTACATTATAGGTAAGTAATATTTACTTAAAAATTCAAGTTTTCCCTCCATGAACAACTTAGGAAATAAATATCTAGTTTAACCACACTGAGAGGTAGTGTCTGGTAATGGTATTCTTGTGTAAAGTTCGACACTTCAAAATAGAAAAAAAAAAAACCAGCACAAGTAAAGCATAAGTTAAGTGCTTATGAATGTGTTGTGTAGGGGAAAAGTACCATCTCCTCATCACGTCAAACATACTGGAACAATCACATCTGAATTCCCAGCTTCTGAATACACTCACTAATTGGACTCTGGGGAATTAGTAGTAAAAATAAAAAGAGCCTGACGCTGGCTGAGAGGGAGTGGAAGCATCAGGGGCAGCTGGAAGGAGGTAGTGGTAGATGAATATCATCAATACTAATTGATAAACTTCTGAAATGTTCAAAGAATAAAAACTATTTTTAAAAAAGCAGGGAAAAACAAATCATACAATGACAACAAAGAGCCCTAAATCCTAAGCACATCCTTGACCTTCTTTTCATTTTTTGGACAGGTCCTTAGTGCTGCCTTGAGTAAGTTCTCTTGGTCTTCTCCTTGGATGCTTTGTATTATTTATCTTCAGTCTCCATGTCTTTGTGTCTCCATTTCTGCAAATAACTGTCCTTTGATTTCTATTTAACATTCAAAAATGGCTAAAATATTTAGGGTTGTCGAATCTGATTTACTTCAAGCTTCTCCCGCTTTGTAACTGTAGAAGGACACCCTTGGAGGTTTCTTCCCACTCTGCCATTCATTTATGAAGGTGACAGGGATAGAATGTTTGCTCACTGAAATGCCCAGAACAAGACAACCAAAGAAAATGTCCACTAACTTCACAGATATGCTTGCTATTTTTCTAATATAAATGCCGTACAGGACTAAGAAACATAACCAAAAACAGCCATTCACAGATCTCCCAGTCCAGGATGGAATATTTATTCAGCTTTCTGATTTCTAATGCTTAGATATCCATCAATCAATATAATCAGCACCACAATCCTAATCTATACTCCTTCCTGATAGTTATGTTTTTTACAATCATGTCATAAGAAACTTACTAAGTACTGTACTACTCTCCAATGACAGACTAAATGTTACATGATTCTTATCTATAGCTACTAATCTTATTTAAATGCAAGAAAATTACTTCTTATAGGACATGATTCATATATTTATTAGTTAAACTATCATGGACTATCTAATATATACTTTCCAATGTGGTCAGCACTGTCCAATGTAATTTTCCAGCATCAAGTAGCTCATGAGAAACTTGAAGCTAGAGCAATTGTTAAGGGAAAATTTTATTCTAAATGTTACAAAAAATGGCATATTTTCCCTTCACAAAGGCACATTGGCAAGTCAGATTAATTTGGTTATACTGGGAAATTTATATATACGACTTCAAATTTTCATATGTTCACAAGGACATAAAAGTGCACATTGGTGTATGCACAATCAAGATTGAACTGGATACTCAGTTATTGTGTAGATAAACTTTATTAGGCTTGTCATATTTGGATATTGATCATTGACTGGTATATTTTCTGTTATCATTTGAATAAACTTTTAAAATAACAAACTGAAATCAATAGTACTGTATAAAATATTGAAGTATTCATCTAGTGAGTATATGTGTTTTTTTTTTCATAGAGAAAGTATCGTTGCATCAGTTTTATTTAACATGCCTAATAGCATGTCTCATTCTCACAATGGATAAGAAATAAAGTATGGTGGTACCCACTGTAGGTGGTTTTCTATTTGAAAGTCAGTTTAATTTTGCCAGAAACTTGGCAACTCTTAAACCAGCCATTCCAAATTTGGAAAACAGCAAGCATTTCATCAAAAGTGTTGAATATACTATTTCTTTAAGTTTTATAATTTTGCATATCTTACTATATTTGTAAAAATTGATGGTTGTTCATTTTATTCACACAGCCAAGTATGATAACCTGATAAATATACTGTGTTTCTGACAAAATAACATTTAATATGTATCATTACAACAAAGAATGTAGAAGGAAAAATTATTATGGTCAATATAGCATCAAATATTTGTATTGATATTGTTGATTTACTAATTATTATGTATTTTTTGTGTAAGGTATATTTGAATCTCTTCTCCAGTTACTTTAATGTTGGCTTCTGATATTATTGTGGTCCCAGAAAAAAATTAATTTTCTTAATATTTTAAAATGAGCTAATTTTGCAAGTTGAATTTCAGAAAGATCAGTACTAAACTAATTCATTTATCTTGTGCTGAGTTTTTGTTTTAATTAGTGTCCTATTTAGTAAATATTTCAACTACGGAAACATTTTTTTCATGCAAATATGCTTAGGCTTTATTTTTACAGCAATTTAAGTGCATGTTGTACCTTATCGTTTCCCTAGTTACAAATGCTACCAACCCATTGCCCTTATGCAACCATGAAAAACTTGGCAAATCTCCAACTTAATTTTGAACATTTTAATTATTTTCTAATAAAACAAGTAAGCTGCAGTTGCAAGAGGTGAGGCAATATGGGCTTCATGCATAAACATTTCTCCAGTGAGTAATCAGGGCCACCAAGGGTCCAAATATGCTAAAGCAAAAGAAGCAGCAAAGAGCAGCCTCTTCTAGGAAAGCAGAAACTCTTGCCAGTGTGCTTTTACTAGAACACCCTGAACACAGTGTGTTTTAAACATTCCATGGATCGTTCCCTGATTGATCCTGCCCTGTAATTTGAAAATTGATTTAGGCTGGTCTCTCAAGAGACATGGGGCTTTTCTGAGCCATCAGTTGATTCCCTATCAGAGTTTGAAATTGCTTATAATATGACATTGCTTCAGTCTGCAGAGAAAGGCAATTTCTTTCCAAATTAAATGATATCAAAACAACAATCAAAATAATCTTGTAAAGTCATAATCTAAGGTCCATTGCTTGGGACGTCTAGGCTAGAACAATATCAGATACTGAACAAAGAGAATTTGGCATTTTTGCCTGTATATATATATATATATATATATATATATATATATATATATATATATATATATATATATGAACACACTTGAAAAGAGTAAATCTTTTCCAGACTCTTATTAGATAATAAAAAGAGGAAAATGGGATTGTAATGATTTTTGATACATAAAAAATACAAAATGAGAAGATTTTGAACTACTGTCATTCTTTCTCCTTTGTCATAGTGCTACTGTTCCATATGTTTGCAGTAGTCTTAGTAAATATAAGTTAATATTACAAATCATATATTCTAGCTAGTGGTCATCAAAACTGACACTTTTCATAGGACCTGTGTCCTATTAGCCCTCTATCTAAAGCCATCTAAGTCCAACCTCTTTCCTCACCTCACTCCCACCCCAGACATGGCATTATTTTACTTTTCTAGTTTTGTTGTTGTTGTTGTTGTTATTGTTTCTATTGTTGTTGTTGTTGTTATTGTTTTGTCATTTGGCTGGTTGGCTTTGTTGTTCTTTGATTTTGCCAAGTTATAAACTCTCATCTGAAGGTTTGAAGCTAGAATCCACAAATAAGAGAATGCATTGTGTTTGCCTTTCCATGTCTGGGTTACATCATTCAATGTATTTTCTAGTTCCATGTTTTCACCTAAGAACTTCATGATTAAAATATTTTTGAATAAAATTCCATTTGTGTAAATTTATTCAACCTCAGTATATATGTTATCAAATCTAAGTGGTCATTTCTAAGCATATATTTATGAAATGCACTTGAAAGGTTTTACTTTTAAATATATATGTACATATGTATGTTACAAGAATTAAAGAGGTCATAAATTTGAGAGAGAATTATGGGTACACAGGAGGACTCAGAGTGGGTAAAGTGTATGGTGAAAGTGCTGTAAATACAGTGCCCATTCATGAAATTCTTAACAAAATAAAATATTAAATTGAAAATGACTAAAATGTTATTAATCCAGCATGGCTAAACCTCAGCAAGATATCATTGAACTATATCATAGTCATGACTTTACTAAGCATTACTAGCAATCTAAATAGATTGACAGTTTATGCTTGATATTTTCTTCATTTGATAAAATAGCTATAAGGAGCTGACACCTTCTTCTTCTTTCTTCTTCTTCTTCTTTTTCTTCTCTTTGTGAAACAGAATTTTCATTTGTTGTCACTGGAAGGGTGACCTGGCAATGAGTGTCTCTTTACCTTCCTCTCAGGACTTTTGAGTGTGCTCATTTCTGATTTCTCTTGTCAACAACTAAAGGTTAATTAAAGACAAGTGAAAAAGATTCCTGAAATTTAACTGCTTCATGTGTATATGACCATATGTCTGCTTTTGTCCTAGGGTTTAGTAATAGGATGTCCAGAATTCATATTTTTACTAGCAAAGAATAGGAAAACTACTTTGGAAACTATTTACAACTATATGCTGAAAGAGAACTGCACAAACAAAATTGAATGTTCATGTTTAGTATACAATATTGCATTAGTACTGAATGAAAACTCACAATAGTTTACCACTACATAGTGTTGTTTCAGTGATGGCTTAATATTGGTAAATACTGCTTTAATTAGTGACTTAATATCAAGCACGATAATATAATGTTTATAAAACCTTGGAATCTAGTAGTGAGTACAATGCACATTATTTTCAAATACTGATACAGTGAAAACAAAGATAAAAAATATTTTCTTAAACTAGTATATCTAATATTGTAGAGCACTAACTAGCAATATTAAAATAACATAACTCTAATCTCAAAGCCATCTTTAGGCAACATGCTTAAATTATACAAAATAGCCTTGAGATGTTTTTCTTTCATATTACTTCTGATATTCAGGTTAAATTTAGCATTAAGTATTGTTTTCTTGATTATATCCATTTTTCTTAGTGATTGGCCAGATGATTAGAACAAAATATTCTGCTGAGATTAAAGGACATTATTTTAAAAAGTTCATCTATTTGAAAAGCCATGAGAAAAGAACTTACAAGTTGGTAATGAAGTGAAAGATGTTAAGAACCAAGAGAGAAGAGGTAAGAAGATATTGAATTGATGCTGACTGCCTGTCAACATGCTATCTCCAGAAGAAATTATTAAGAGTTTCAAAAGCTCTTAGCCATTATGATTGGTGTAAGATAGAATCTCGGAATTGTTTAGATTTTTATTTTTTGTGTTGACTAAGGATTTTGAACATTTCTTTAATCTCATCCCTTCAAGACCCCTCTGTTGAGAATTCTTTGAACATTTCTTTAATCTCACCTATTCAAGACCCCCTCTGTCTATAGCTCTCTGCACCATTTTTAAATTGGGGTATTTGGTTTGTTGGTATTTGGTTAACTTCTTGAGTTCTCTAAAATTTTTGTAGTTTTACAAAATCCTTTCCCAATCTCTAGGCTACTGTTTTGTACTATTGACAATGCCCTTTGCACTTTCATGAGATTCCATTTGTCAATTGTTGATGTTAGAGCCTCAGTCATTGGTGTTCTGTTCAGGCAATTGTTTCCTAGACCAATGTGTTCAAGGGCATTTCCCACTTTATCTTTTATGAGATTTAGTGTATCTGCTTTATGTTGAGGTCCTTGAACCACTCAGGCTTGAGTTTTGTGCAGAGTGATAAATCTGGATCTATTTTCAATCTTCTACATGTAGTTAGACCAATACTACATATTGAAGATGCTTTCTTTTATCCATCGTATGGTCTTGACTTATTTATCAAAAACTAAGTGTCCAAAAACTTAAATGACAGCACATGGTAGTGAGGATATTGAGCAAAGAAAACACCTCCAATTGTTGTTGGGAGTGCAAACTTGAACAACCACTTTGGAAATCAATTAATATGGTTAAAGAAAAAGTAGAGAATGGATGCTTTAGTGCTACTTAGAAAGGGGAACAAAATAATCATGGGAGATAGAAGGTGGGAGGGAGCGAGATGAAGAAGGGGAAAGAGGGGACAGGATCAGGTATGGGAAGAGACAGGGGAGATGTGTAGCTTGTCAGGACATTGGACAGAAGAGTGTAGCAATGGGAGAATGGGGAACTGGAGATAGCCACAAGGAAGTCCCAGATACCAGGAAAGTAAGAGACCCCCAGGAACCAAAGGGTATGACATTAGCTGAAATATACAACAAAGGGGAGAAAGACTCTGTAGAGTCTATATCCAGGCACTGCCCCCCAGTTGATGGATGAGGCCACTCAGACTTCGCAAAAATTTTAACCCAGAATTGCTCCTGTTTAAAGAAAATACGGGACAAAGAGTGGTACAGAGACTGAAGGAAAGGCCATTCAGAGACTGACCCACCTAATGTTCCATCCTGTATGCAGCCACCAAACCCAGCCACTATTGCTGATGCCAAGAAGTGCTTGCTGACAGGAACCTGATATGGATGTCTCCTGGGTGGCTTGGCAAGAGCCTGACAGATACAGATGTGGAGGCCCACAGCCAACCATTGGACTGAGCATGGGGTCCTCAATGGAAGAACTGTAAAAAGGATTGAAGGAGCTGAAGGGGTTGCAACTCCATAGGAAGAACAACAATATCAACCAAGCAGAGCTCCCAGAGTCTCAGGGACTAAACCACCAACCAAAGAAGATGCAAGGAGAGACCCAGGTCTCCTGCTGCATAAGTAGCAAAGAATGACCTTGTCTGGCATAAAAGGAAGGGGAGGCCATTGTTCCTTTGTAGACTTGATGCCCCAGTGTAGGGAAATGCTAGGGTGGTGGAGCAGGAGTTGGTAAGTAGAGGCAGGGGGAGTGAGTGTGATGGGGGTTTTGGAAAGGAAACTGGGAAGGGGGATAACATTTGAAATGTAAATAAAATAACTAATAAAAGGATAAAAAATTAAAATAAAATAAAAAAATCTAAAAAAAGAAATGTGTTAAGTCTATAAAATGGAATTCAATCCAGTTATTAAAAGCCAAGACATCATTAATTTTGCATGTACATGGATGTATCTTAAAAATATCATCTTGAGTGCAGTATCCAAGTACCAAAAGGATATGCATGGTGAGTACTCACTTATAAGTGCATATTAGCCATAAAATACAGGATACCCATGCTACACTCAACAGACCCAAAGAACCTAAACAAGGAGGAAGGCACAAGTGAGTGTGCTTGAATCTCACTTAGGTTTAGTGAAGTAATCAAAAGAAGCAGAGGGAGGAAGGGAACTAGGTGGGAGAGCAGATGGGGGACTTTAGGATCAGGCTTGGGAAAACACAGGAGGAATGCCCAGAGAGTCAAGAGAATGGATGGAAATCTGCAGCTGATGAGAATGTGGAGGTAAAATGAATCTCCAGGAAAAGATGGAGTAATGGCATAAGTAAGGCACCAAAGAATCAGTCGGGTGACTTTAGCTGTGATTCACATCCTTAGGGATATGGAACCTGAAAAGACCACTTCCTGTAGCCAGGCAGGAACCCCAGTGGAGTACCAGAGACACTAACCCACCCAGAAAACTTTTGACCCAAAATTTAATGTCTTCAAGAAATACAGGGACAGGGGATGAAATAGAAACTAAAGGAATGGCCAACTACTAACTGGCCCAAGTTGAGACACATCCCATAGGCAAACACCAATCTCTGACACTATTAATGGTATTTATTCTGCTGTGCTAAAAGACAGAAGTTCAGAGTGTCTGTCCCCTGAGAGGCTTGACCTATCCAGTTGACACAGACAGATGCACTCAGCCAAAAACTGGATGAAGTTTGGGAACACTTAAGGAAGAATAGGAAGAGAATTGTGGTCCCTAAGGGGAAAGGAACTCCACAGAAATAACAACAGAGTCAACCAACCCAGAGAGTTGTGACTTTCAGAGACTGAACCATCAGCCAAAGAACATACACAGGCTGTCCCTAGGCCTCCCTGCAAGTATGTAGCAGAAGTGTAGCTTGGTCTTCATGTGGGTCCTGAACAACTGGAGAAGAGGCTATCCCAAAAGCTGTTGCCTATACTTGGGATATGGTCTAGCTGGGATGCCTTGTATGGGTCTCAGTGGGAGAGGCTTGGTCTTCCACAGCCTTGAACTGCCATGGTGGTGGTGGGGGCCACACAAGGGTGCTTCCATCCACTCACAGGACTACTGGGGGTAGGAGAAAGTATTATCAGAGGGGGTGACTGGGAGGTGGACAGTGAATAAGAAGTAAAGTGAGTAAGTAAAATAATAAAAAGAAAGAAAACAAAAGGAGGTTCAAAAGCTGAGTAGAAATTATGACAGTGATACGTGATAAGAGAGAGGAAATCAGTGCCAGTCAAATTATGGAATCCTTGGAAAAATAAACTTTGGCTGAACAAAGATATACCAAAGTGTGAAAAAATTGATATAGTTAATCTTTCCAAATTTCTGAAGCTTATCTTTGTATTGTCTGAATTCTCAACAGATAGAAACACAGCTCAAAGAGTAGGAAATTTAATGTTTCTCAGAACTAAGTGCTATCAGGAAAAAATAGAACAATGAATGTATTATAAACTAATAGCTCTTAATAAAGAAAAATGTGGAGAAGATGGTTGTAGTAGACTTGGGGATAAGATAGCACATCCATGGGGACCACAGAGAATGAATGTTGATACTCAATGAATATTCAATGAAATGCACAGTAAGGAAAATAAAGTGCTAATGATGTTTATCAGTGGAAACCTATTCAAGATGGCACAGGAGACATTTCTACTGCTGATGAGCTCACATTTGAACTGTCAAGCTTTACAGTTAACTGTTAGAACGGTGATCACTTTAGGATTGAATAGAGTGATAGAGAACACACACACACACACACACACACACAAATACGCACACGCACACACACATATGTGTGTATATATATGTATATATGTATATATGTGTATACATATGTACATATATGTATGTATATGTATATATGTATATATATGTGTGTGTATATATATGTATATATGTATATATGTGTGCGTGTGTGTGTGTGTGTGTGTATTTGTGTCCTATGTGATTTACTGTGTCCTACAGGTAAAAAAAAGTAATATTATTGATTTATGAAATATTTAATATTGGGCATGTGGAATATTTTTAACCTGTTTTACAAATGAGACTGGGAACCAAAAGTATCCTAGTGTCACTATGAAACAGTTTATATCCCATGGTTATCAAGTGAATATTACTGAAAAGTATGTATTACTGTATTGTTTTCTACATTATTTAGTACAAAATAAGCTATTTGGATTAACTTGTAACCATATTTTTCACTATGTATTTTGGAATATATCATATTTTGGGAGCCCCATTTTCCTCTTCTATTGGGTTTTATGAACACAAATGAATACACATTGGTGAAGAGGAGGAGTGTATCTAACTTGAAACTTCACATGGCACTGTTTTTTTTTTTTTTCACTAACCACAAATAGAAATGTTTTTCTACATCCTACTCTGTATCTGGTACAGAGAAGACTAGCTCTGTCTTTGAACATGTCCACATTTATTATTATTTCTTAATTTCCTTTAATTGCCAGACCCAAATTGTTTTATTTCTAACCCAGATTCAGGGACTTGAAGTTTCTCTCATAGTTAAATTTGCTGCATATGTTTCTGTGTCTTCTTTCTTGACACCTAGGAAGACTCAGGGAACATGAAAAGAATTCACCCGGAATTTCTTTTTATTGAACAGAAATTGTGGCTATATTCTCAACCTTGGTGCAATTAAATTTCAACAAAAACAATTGGATTACACTGTTTTTAAGATGTAACAGATGCAGAACAATGAGAGATGAAGACACTTTTCCGTATTCCCTAGAACAATAGGTGTGATTATAGTCTACAGTGAACTGTTGTATGTTTTATGAATTCAGTTTAAATACTTGTGGACTGGCTAACAGAATTCTTTTTTATTTGTTATTGTTTGACTCTTAGTTTTTTTTTACACTAGAACTTCTGAGTCCATGACATTTTCCTATCTCATCACAATGTTGCTGCATACTTTGCAGAGAGTTCTTCCTTACCAACCAGAAAACAAAGTAGGCATTGCATATATTTACACACAAGGCACACTTTAAATAATACCCACAAATATTGGCAATGCTTTTTGCCTTAAATGCAGGTATTGAATTATTATTAAAATAGTTTTGCAAATGTTACTTTTTGGAAATTAATTTGAAATTGCTTCTCTCATCCTAATATTGACCTTTCCATTGTAGGTATATAATTTTAATCTTAAAAACCAGAATACATTTCCTACTGGGCAGTTATTTTGCATCATATCATGGTGGACATTATTTTACTGACATTCAGTCACATACCTTAAAACTGCTATGTTTATTATGTTAAGGACAAATTTTAAAATATATGACATATTATCATAGAACATATTGAAATTTTTCATATGAATATTAAGTTAACACAGTTATCACTAAAACAGAAAATATTGCAGTGGCAGCATAAAGCAGATTTGCTTTCATTAACATATGATGTGCTTTTTATGATACTTTTAATCTTCAAAATAAATAATAGACTAATATCCTTAACAGGACTAAGAGATGACAAACAAAAAACTTAGTAGTGCTGATGATTTAGAAAATAAAAATAAAAAACCAGCACTAAGCCTAAAGCAGGGAAATGTACTGGATTTGACAGCCAATAGCATTGCTAAATATTCACAGATCTGTTTCAGGGGCAAAGATCATTTTTCCCTAACCTTGTATCTTGGAATGATCTCACCATTTAGACTTGTGATTAGAATTCTTCCATAAGACACAGTCAAAAATAGTAGCTCTTTTAAAAAATACCAGAGCCCATAATAGAAATTTTACTTCAAAACACAGCTGCCCCTGTACTCATGCCCAGTACTTATGATAATGTTGGATGTATATAACACATTCCTTAAACTATAACTATACTGTAACTAAAATTTAGTCACAAATTAAAGATGAGATAATAGCTAGTAATAAAATGAAACTTTTAAAGTGTGGAAATAAAAGTGTATATCAATGACTATTTTAGATTAGCAGTAATTATGAATATAGCATTTAACAAGTACCATATTATCTACCTAGTTACTCATTCCATCTAGACAAGACTTGCAATGACAGAAGGAGGTAGAATCTATATTTGAACCTAAAATACACAGCCCAAGAGAATATCCTGTCAAATATAAGATGACAGATAATTCCTCTTCCACCAAGTGCATGTAGTAATGAGTTTAAATCTGACTGAAATAGGGCCATATCCCAAAATAGTTATAAAAATCTATAGAAAGAAATGGGGGAAGCAATAATATTTCATACTTTTTTTGAGAAGCAGATTTGAATCTATAATGTTAAACTAATGAGCTACTAAGTCTACATCTTATTTCTAAATATCAATTTTATTGTTTATAAATTCCTCAATACATAACCCAAAATAAAATTCCAAATGATAATCTAAAGGCTTTTTGCATATGTAAGTTAAATGCCTATCTTAAAATTTTCTTCTTATCTGAAACTGCAAAAGTTTCCCACATAATTGTAAAGAGAATTTCAATGTAGAAAGTACAGTATTGTTAAATCTATGAAAAGTTGAAAATTACATTCAGTTAGTATAAACTTATTGGAATTATAATTTGGAGCAGTCATTATTAGATATTTATTGTTAGGGATTCACATAAAGGGTTAAAATTAAAATGCTTAATATTTATTTTCTGATAAGAGATTTATTAAATGAGGAATAATACAGCACTCATAGCATATTGTTATACAAATAGAGATTTGTCTTTGATTAGTGTCTTGATTTTTTTGTGGTTGCTTTGATAAAACACCCTGGAAGGACTATCTTAAGGGAGAAACAGAATATTTAGCTCCCAATACCATTATTCATTGGAGTCAGGTAATAGAATCAGGAACTAAAGGTAGCTAATCATATTACTTTCACAGTCCAAATAAACCGAGAAGGAATACACATTCTAGTGCTTAGAGTGTCTCCTCCACTATTAAACAATTCAGGATCTCCTAACCAGAGAATTAATCTATTTACACTGGTCAGCTCCTCCCATATCAATGTCTAACAGATCTAGACAATTCCTCTTTGAGACTTTCTTCCCAGATGATTCTAGACTGGCTCATATTGACAATTAACACTAAGAATCACAATTAGCACGGTCTCTTTTCATTCCACAGCTGACTGAGATTTCATTCAGGAAATCAGTTCAAGTTTTTCCTTTGCTTCCATTTAGATCTTAGTCTTCAGTCATACTTGCTCAGTCTCAACTTTATCACTTATTTAAAAAATTCTTCTCTCATTCATCTTTGTCATGTTTAATCCACACTGATTTGTGTCCATTCATGTTGCAGTGAGCCCTTCTTTTTATTAGGTTTGATAGATTAACTCCTGAATTTTTAGTACCTTTAGCTATAAATTACTTAATATTTACATACTTCTGTACAGTATTTAAAAGACTGTTCATATTTTATTTCTTAATTTTACTTACTATATTTTTAACCAATAGCTCATGCTTTCTTTTGCTATAGAAAAACAGATCCAGAAAACTTTGTAAAGGGTTAGAGAGTGGCATGCTGTCAGCCAACAGGAGCAGTTTAATTATGTGTGATGCAGATGCTTGGGGAATGGAGTCATCTCCAGCCTTCATCACTGTGTAAGGCTAAATCTTTTAATATTTTTCTTCAGAGAAGGCATTTTTGATATGATTGTGTTTAAATTATCTTTACTTATCATGGAAATAATCAAACAGTAAATCTAGTTCATGCTGTTGTACCCATCCATGTCGTCTTATAAGCATAGCTTACAATTTGTAGCATATGCCATTGAATAATTCTTGTACAACTATGGTATCAAATAAAGTAGTATTTCTCTATAGTTAGTGTGACAACCCTAGTTATCCTGTGGGAGCAAAATCAGTCTGAAAGTAACAGATAAGCAGAATGAATCACCCACTATGTATGCTTGACAAGTTTGCTGTTTACAGCAACCATTCAGTTTGTATCTTACAGTTATCCGCATTCATTCATGTGTTGTTTCTAATCTTAAGGATGCTTAGATTAAGATTTCTTTCTTTTCATAATATGGTACAACTGGGAACAGGATGATTAAGTGGCTTGAATTTTCCAATTCATTTGAGACACATCCCTTTGGTGTGTGTTATAGGGCAGTGAAATGAACAAGCATGAGTTTTGTTGTCATGGTATTAAAACTATGAATACTGATGCTGAACATCAAACAACCCAAAGTTCACTTTCCAGTTAGCCATTTTTTTTTCTCATTCAGTGTCTTTTCCATAACATAAAGTGACTGCTTATCTCCAGTTCTCACACATATTGGCTAAATGAGCATCTTTAAAATGATACCCTGGACAAAAGATGTATAAAAATTGTACATATGAGTAGCACTGAAAATTTTTTGAGAAAATGTTCTAAGATGTCTATGTTTAATTGAAGATTAGGAAATTCATACTAATCATCAATGCTGAGGAATTATTTTTAAAAAGAGGGCAAAATGCCTCAGTATGTTAGAATTTCTGTGAAGTTTAACCCATCTCTGTTACCTTTCTTTCAACCTATTATATTGCAAATAGTTTTCTTTTGCACAATTCTGTACTTGCTTTTCTATTTTGGAATTTTAATCTAACGAAAACACACTGAACACCTGCTATGTCCCATCACTGCATTTGGGAGAAACTCAAACAGCATGACAGAGACATCTTCTTGTGCTACCCAAACTTCATCCACAGAAACAAGACTACAGGGTCATCCCTTCCTGGTGTGCACTCTAGTCCAGGCAATTTGTGCTCCCCGGTCATTTTTTCAGCCATTTTATGGCTCCCTTGACAGGTAAGATCTATATTTGTGAACTTTATTTTTGTCCTTAAAATTCACTGGTTATATCAGCTCACAATTGACTATTTTCCATTCAGGTAGGAAAGTTAGATTCTGGCTGCATTTAAATAATCTTTTCTTTCCTTCCTTCCTCCCCTTCCTGATCCCCTCTTTTGTACCAGGGTAGAGAGTAAGTTACACTCATGCACAGCTTCTTGTTCACTTTTTATCCTTACACAAGGTCCCATATATACACCCATGCTGCCCTTAAACTCATTGTTGGTCCAGGGAGGTCTTGGCTCCTCTGCTCTTCATGCCTTTGCCTTCTGAGTCATTAAGATCAGAAATCTGAATTACTAGTCAAGCATCCATATGTAAACTGGATGTTAAATTATTTTTCTATATGTTTCTATTTAGTATCTAATTTGATGATCAAGAAAACCAAAACAAATTAACAAACAAAAACCAGTACAAAACCTGCTTCTTCCCATCAACAGGAGGTGTTGTACATTTTGATTTCGAGGCAACTTCCAAGGTCACACTCCTTATGATGGCATCACTGATAGTAATGAACTCTTCTTCCCTACTTGTATCCTATAAAAAATGTTCACACTGTTCTTCTGACCCACAAACCCACAGCCTTTTGAGAAAATAAAGCACAGAAAATAATACAAAACATCCAACTTAAGCCAATCTTATTTTGCATTTCAAACTTCATACTTGAAAATAAAGAACGCAGAGCATTGATGAGATCAATGTAATGAAGGAAAGGAGGAAGTCTAGGGATTGGGTGCCAGGGACCAATCTTTGCTTCCTGAATCCCTGACCCAGGAACTGACCAGCTTTTCTTTGATGCCAAAGAACTCCTGCCACCAACATTTTTTGGTGCCTGTTGATGTAGCAAACAGTAACCAATGTCAGAGAGCAGATTACCCTTAAGTGTCTCTGTAGACACATCAATACAAGTGAATGTAGAACCTACCGTAGCCACCATGACTGGTGCTATGCTCACCTTTCCATGTGGATCACTATCAATTGTCTCTACCAGTGAATGTCACATAGATGTGGCATCTGAAAACTTAGCAATAACTGGCCTGATGAGAGAAAGCAAACACAGACATCACACCAAGATAGGCTAACCCTGAGAGTGAAATGGGTAATGAAATCTGAACACCAGATTTCTACCCTGCAAAAAACTTCTCTCAGTCTGCCTTCCTAGCCAAGTCACAAAAGGTGGTGTGCCATGGAATACAATGATGAGTTGGCACACAAGACTGTTCCACTTGGAGATGCTTACACATTCTTTCAGAACGTGAACCTATGGAAACTCTGTCTATGGAGAGTTTCATACCTAACTCATAGGGTTTAAGATTATAACCTGCTGGGGGTCAGGGAACTACAGGACAAAACTCACTAAATCTATCTAAGTAAAAATTAAAATACGGCAATTAACAAATAAAAATACCACCTAGAAAAAAGCCCACCAAGGAGGTGAAAGATCTCTGTAATGAAAGGTGTAAGACACTGAAAAGTGAAACTGAAGTGTCAAGATGATAGAAAGACCTTCCAGGTTCCTGGGGGAAAATGGGTCTTTTAACTATATAACTTGGTATTGTTTTGTCTTATGGAGGGGATGGTGCAATACAGTTTGTTTTAGTATGTCTTTTAAGGAATCAAATGTGATTTTTAATTATGAAAAATTATAAATTTAAAAAAATACTATATTTTTCAAATTGATGAGATTTTGGCAGGTGTTCCTCCATTTTCTAGGAATGTATGATCAAAGTGTATGGATCATATATTAGATTCCTCATAACATGATGATTAATTCTGAATACTGCAATATTTCAAAATTTAATGTCATCACTTTAGAAGCAATGAGACTTTATTTAACGGCTTAAATGGGATGCATTCTTAATCTATAACTCATCTAAGACACCAAAGAAGACTATGAAAGTACTAATTATTTTATTTCTAGTAGCTGGATAAAAGCAGATGTATGCATTTTTAGCTATCGGGTGGAAATTGGATTCTTCATGTTATTTACTTATTATTTCTCCTTCCTACACAAGCTCCTTCTTTGAATCCCTTTGAGGGCATACACACAAACAAATTCATTCAACATGACATTTAATCTACAAAACTAATTTAAAATCCTTCCTCTCTAGTGGAAAAATGGAAGCAGAGGCAAAAAGCCAAATTTCTCCTCAGATCCTCACAACTGAGAGGTTGTTGTTGGCTGTGTCCGACTAAGGGGGGAATGGAGAAGTTTGTTCTTCCTTTTAGCAGACATTGTTTATCACCAATCTTTGTCAGTGTGGACAACTTCCTTAATTCTTTGATGTAAAACACCTGAAGCTGAACTGTCATCATTACACACTGGCCTGAAAGGTCTAAACTGACAAATGACACAGGCTGGTTGCCCTGGGGCAGTTGTTATACATATCTCTGTCACCTGCCTATTCCTTAGGATTGACCATAGATGACACCTCTGAGCATTCATGGGAGACGAGATAGCTTGTTGCCCCGTGAAGATACATTTGTGCATGCTAACTGTTGTTATGTTGATATTGTTGAATACGATTAATTGGCAAGTGAAATGTGTAGTATTTTGGAAGGAAAACAATTCTCTGTCTATAGGCTACCTTTCCTCTCTTTACTTCTAATATTGGGCTTTGTCATACAAATAAAACAAAATAATGCTATTCTTAAGTATTTCTCTAATGAATACAGTATGGTATTTCCTAAATAAGTATTATCTGAGTAAGAAACTAAAAAGAGACAATAATTTCCTCTTATCATTGGTCAAAGTACTACACAGTAAATAACAAACTAGACTTCAAAATGTTAAAATGACATGGCTATATATGAGAGTTTACCCACTGCTTTGTGCCTACCTTAAAGTAAACATACACTTCAATAGCAAGATCAAGAGAAAGTGGAAAGTTTTAAGTTTAATACTTCTTGATATGAGAAAATAAATCTGATTTAGAAGCCTGAATACTATTTGTGTTTTAATATTCTTAGCCTTTCTCTGGCTCTTTCTCTTTCTGTGTCTCTTTCTCTCTTTGTGTCACTCTATCTCTGTCTCTCTTTGAAGGACAGCAAGGTGCTAGGTAGACATGTAGCTGTGTGATGTTCAGAGGAATGTCTGGGGTTTTGTTCCTTAAACAGGAAAGACTCTCTGAATGGAATAGGCTAGGTTGGTTGCAAAGTAAGACTTTAATATAATTTTAATAAGGTATATATTAAAGACAGTAATGATGAAATGTTATTGTCATCAGGTTCTGAGTTAGGACAAATAGATATAAAATAGTAAACCAAAATAACTAAGCTTTTAAGAAACATGGCCATTTGGTTGCCTATGAAAAAATACTGAAACTTATCAGCATACTTAATTATATTTCATTCATAAGCTTTTCATATTCCTAAGTACACCAAATAATGGAAAATTATATTTTGTTTTCAATAATTATCAAAGGTTTTGAGAGAGGAGACAGGAGAAAAGGCATAGCATGGTGAAGTGGAGAGATGTGAGAAAGGATATGAGAAAAGGAGAAGAGAGAGAAAGGGAAAGCCAAGGAGAGTTAGAACATGATGAAGAGCAGAGAGAGAAGAAAAATGCAGGGAAAGACAGAAGAGAGGAAGAGAGTAAAGAAAGAGAAAGTAATACGGGAGAAAGGGGAGAATGGCAGCGTAGGGAGAGGAGGAAGGAGAGGGAGTAGAGGGAAGGGGTGGAAAGATAGTGTTGAGGGGGAGGGAGCAATAGGTGAGACCAGAGAGGAGAGATGAGATTGAATTGGAGGAGCCTGGAAAGTGTGTGAAAGAGGAGAGTCGAGGAAGGAGAGCAAGTGGTGCAAGTTTTTCAGGGCAAAAGCGTTTTGATGAGAGTTAAGATAAAAGGGGGGAGATAACATGGCTAGGAGAACAGAAAAGACAAGAAGTGAGAGAGAAGGCAACCAGAAGGGAGGAACTAGATAGACCAAGGAGTGGACAGAAGAGAGGGTAGAGGACAAACTGCAGGGGGAAGAAGGAAGAAGGTAAAGGATGTGAGAGAACTATGGGATGAAGAAGCAGAAAGGAGGAAGATGAGACAGGGAAGAGGAGGAGGCCAGATAGGGAAGACTCAACAAGGAAGAAGAGAAAAGCTGAAAAGGGTCATGTGGGAGGATCAGGAAGAGAGATACAAAGTTGCTCGAATGTTGGGAAATGGGGAGACTGAAGGGAATGAAGGGAAGGGGGAGGAGTAGAGGTGGTAAATAGGAGAGCAAAGTAGAAATAGTTTAGCAATAAACAGGAAGAGGGAAGAGAGGCTTTGGGAGACTAGAAATGGAATAGAAATACAAAATACAAGGTAAAGCAGAAGAGGAAGAGATTAAAGTAGAAAGTTCCAGAGTGTAGACAACGAAGACAATAGAGAATTGGGCGGAAGGAGTTGGAGGTCAATGAAGGGGTCACACAGGAGGCAAAAGCAGAAGGGAGAAAGATTAGCGAGATGTGAGATTGGGGATAATAGAGAAGATAAAGGAGGAGCAGAAGGAAGGGATGAGAGCCATCTGGGCAGCATGTGAGAAAGGGGTGGAGAGAACAGAAAATGGAAAAGAGGAGAAAGAGAAGGAGGATAAGGCTAAGAGCAGAGTAGGAAAGATGAGAGAGTCGAGGGATAGAAAGGAATAGAAAAGATGGGTAAGAGAGAGAGAGAGAGAGAGACAGAGACAGAGACAGAGACAGAGAGACAGAGAGACAGAGACAGAGAGAAAGACAGAGACAGAGAGAGAGAGAAACAGAGAGAGGAAAGAAGAGAAGGGAAAGAAGGCAGTGGGGATAGAAGAAACTAAAAACAGGGAAAGGGGGAATGAGAAAGGAGACTCTACAGAAATGGGTGGTAAGACTGTACTCTAATTGAATGATGTCCCAAGGGCACATCCGTGTGTGTGGGTTCTATACCTTAATATATTAGGCTGCTTTCATGGATTCTGGCTAGTCTGTGCTCTCAGATACTATTTCACCTGCTCTTTTACATTGTAATTGTATTTAAACAATCTTTTCCCAATTGTTGTTGGGAAAACAACATTCAGTGTGGTTACTATATGCATATATTTCTTTCTTACTCCCTCATAAACCACTGGTTAATTATTTTTAATGGTTTAATGATTTTTAAGTGTTTGGGTGCTTATTTATTAGGAATAAATAAGTTTCTCTCAGTTTGTTAATTTGACTTCTTGTAAAGAAACACTACTACTTAGCTATACAATTAGATAATATTTTTATTACAATGTATCTTTTTATATTTACAATGTCTTTATTCAGAGAAAATTCATAGTATATTTTCCATTTTATATGTAATTATCTCATTTATACTATTTTTCTTATAAACTACATAATATTCCTTTAATTTATAATTCACTAAAATCCCAACTATTAATGAAACGTAATTGAAAGTAAATTTATAACCTTTGAGAGTGTCAAATTTTTATAGGAATTTATAGTATTACAAATTGGAGAACATGTAAATGTAAATTTACTCTGAGTATCATTCTAGAATGCAATGAATCTCATCAACAACTGAATCTTCCTGGGCAACATAGATGATTTCCAATTTTAAAATGCAAAGTTTCTTTCTTCACTTACTAGATTGCATGATTTTTAAGTGTTTGGGTGTTTTGCCTGCATATATGTCTGTGTGCTGTGCCCCTTGAGTCTAGAAGGTAACAGATGCAATGGAACCAGAGTCAGAAATGTTTGTGAGTTACCAAGTGAGTGCTAGGAATCTAATCTCTATGCTCTAGAAGAGCAGCCAGTGTTTTAAATTTGGATGTATCTCTTCATGTCCAGATTACATAATTCTTAAGAAGATACTTTAATATTTTTAATGTGAAAAAGAATATACCAATAATAAAAGAGAGCAAGACTTCTGTGTCACATATTTCCAATGTGACATTTCCCTCATTCTCATTATAGAATGAGTGCCACTTACTGACTTAGAATTCAAAAGCAGGAAACCATCAACATGACTTGTTTGTGTCACGAGGGGACCTTGCTCCTTATGCTGTTATTTGGGGGAAATTAATTAGACTTTGTCTCAAAGAATTTTAGGTAAAATTTATTCACCTTATTTGGAATATCCAGCATAGGCAGTTGAAGACAACACTAAGTAATCAGGAGGAGAAAAGGGGCAAATCATATATAGATATCTGGCTATATATCTGAAAACAATAACTTAAATGGCACGACTGCCAGTCTGCTGACAACCATGAAATATTATGCAACCATAGAATTAATGTGAGGTCTTATAATATGGGTGAATTTTGAAAACCTTATAATACTTTAAGCAAGAATAGTGTCAATAACCCATAGATATCAACTATATTGAAAAGGGAACATATTCCATGAAAGGGACATATTCGATGTCTGACAGCCTATCATTGTTTCCAAGGGGCTTTAATTGGAGAGTAGGGAGTAAATGGTTGATGTCTTGGTAGGAAGTGGAGTTCCTGGGCAGCAAAACTGCCACTTAGGGAGATGGTTAACACACACACATCACTTATTTGTTACATCTCATATAATCCTCTTAATTTTGTTCATGTTGTAAAACTACTAAAAATATAATAAAATAAAATATCACAGTTCACTGTTAGTTTTTCCTTAAACAAGGGAAAGCTTCACAGTGCCTGAGGTGTAATCCTTGTACCAGAAGGCAAAAACAGGAGGACTGATATGAGTTCCAGGCCCAGAGTTGGCTGTGAAGTGTCTCTTTAAAAAACAACCAAACATTGCCGATGTCCCATGAATAGATTATTTAATGCAGAATTCTACAGCAAGGAACAATCTGTGCATCTGAAAATGTTTCAAACTCCCACATGGAAATGCACTTAGATTAATTTGAAATGGTTTGAACCTCCTCTAAAAATGATAAAGATATTTTTGCTTAAGAGTTTGGAATAATGTTATCTGTATAATTATTAAAATTGGTGTTTTACACTGCTCTAAGTGTCATAAAAATAGTTATTTCTACTTGCTGGATAGTTAAGAAGTATGATAAGAAATTGTGTGTGTGTGTATGTGTGTGTGTGTGTGTGTGTGTGTGTGTGTGTGTGTGTGTGTGTACATATATGTGGGCATATGTATGCACTTGCATTTTAATTTAAAATGCTTTATAGAAAACTCTGTATACTCTTCTCATAGATGTAAATGAGCACAACCATGATTGAAAACATTTGCTAGTCTTCTTTAAAGTAAAAAAATAGAATAACCCACCATTGAGTACTTTTATAAAAGGAAATAAAATCAATATAAAATAAGTATGACTTATTCATACACCCATGTTTCTTGAAGCATTTAGCCAAAATATCTAACTATTAGCAGAGTGGGCATCTACCTACTGGCAGAGCCAACAAGCAAAAGGAAAAGAGAGTGCATGCCAAAAATGACTCAGCAAGGCTCATCCCTAGTTTAGGCTCCTAGTTTGACCTCTTTCAAAGTCATCTCAAGGTTAAAGAGACTGGATTTAGCTTATTAAAGTGTGTGAGGCATGGAGAAATTCACATAAACCGAAAGTACTGTCCACTATGTACCCTGAATTAATATATATATATTCACTGATAACTAGTATAAAACACAAAAAATTCAAATACAAATAAAATGAAAGATTTAAAGTAAGATGTAAAGATGAGCCACTAAATTTACTCAGAGAGGGTAAAGACATTATTTTACCTTTATCTGACATAAAACCTATTTGAAACTTCATTCCAGCTAGTAATCATGTTATCACATTTTCCTGATATAGACACGAAGCACTGACTTACTTTAAACTGGACTTTGCTTATGATAACCATGAGGGGACAGAGTACTCTAACTTTTTCTCAAGAGACACAAGAAAAGAAACAATTCATTTGATGTTTAAATTTTCTTCCTAATAACCTTGTACTCTTCTTCCATTCTTATATAAATTATTCATTATTCAATGAAATCTAATTAAAAAAACAAGAAGACTTGAGGCATACCAAAATGTAATATTAATCCTCCATCTTCCAATACAAGAAATAAATGAAAACATAAAATGTAATGAGGTGATATTAAAACTAAGCATGAATATGGGACAAAACATGAATTTATCAAATATTGATAGAAATTGACATTCTCAGCAACCCAGTAACCAAGTACCTTTGATAATTCTCCACAGTGTAATCTTTTTGCTCTTATGGTAATGGTAATTTTTAAGCATGTTGCTTAAAGTATTTATTTCTAAAATTAAAAATTACGCATCATATTAAAAAACAAGTACCTATATTTTAATCTAATAAACAAATGACTATAGAAATAAATATCCTTCTACTTTGCTCCAATAAGCCTGTTTTATACACCAAATTTGACAATGAACTTTGACAACACCTATGGTAGTTTCTCCTTCAAATGTAAAAATGCTCCCTCAACTTAAATTTAAAACATAGCTCTGAACTTACTTTCTAGTAAAATTTTATAAAAACTCCCTTTCTTGATGCCCACTTAGTTAAGAATTCCTACTGAGAATATTTTGCATAGTATTTGAAGTCACCCATTTGTCTAATTGCATGTTTGTGTGCTGTTCCACAGAATATTTTCTATTCTCGATTACAAGATGTAATCTTGTATTATGAGGTTTCAGTCCTGAGTTTGCAGTTTGAAAAGGGTCTTCCAAATGGGGGTTGTCTCTTCAGAAAGCCACTTACTAAGTAAAGCCATTGCATCCGTAAATTACCTATTATGAGCAAAGTGAATGCATCCTTTGAGTTAATAATGAACACACAGAAATAGGATAGCTGCTTTACAAGCATTGCTCATCAAATTATAACTATATGCACATTGAATTACACATCTAATTTGTTTTTTGTACTTATCTTTGAACTTCAGTAGAGATCGACATCCTGAATTTCTGTAAGTATAGACATCAATGAAGAGGAGAGTGTTAGTTTTGTTGCTATACAAAAGTCTACCATTTCATAGTCTATTGAGTAATGAGTTTGTGTTCCTCTGTATGTCTCCTCTGAAGCCCCTCTCACCACCTTTACTTTGCATCCTTTTCTAAACCACTACTTTACTGGCTCCATTTCCCTTAGGGAAATGAATTATGTCAGAGTTGGGGACATTATCTCATCGTAGTATAGAAATCACTGAGAGTGTCCTTTAGACCAGACTGGCCTTAGAGTTTTTTGCGATTAAAATTGACTTCTAAGTTTTGAAACCATTGCCTCCATTTGAATTCTATAGGAATTGCAGGCACCTGCAGCTGCCATGCCTAATTCGTATACTGCTAGGGATTAAATCTAGGTTTTCTAGCATGCTATCTAAAAATTCTGCCAACTTATGTGCATTTCAAACTTACATATAACTTTTATTTTCAGACGTTTTGATTACAAAAAGTTTCTGATTGTGTCCATGCAGAGCACTCATGTTTGTTGAGAGAAACCCACAAACTTAGTTATGAGATTTCACCGAGGACTGGAAATCCTTTCTCGACATCCAATATTTCTCCATGTGACTTCTGTTTTCCTTATCATTTGCATGTGAATTTCTATATACTGTCTCTGACACAACACTCCATGGTCTTCTTACATTAGTTCAATTGATTCTGTTTTTAGTTTCTTCTCTTCGTGGTACAAGTACTTAAATGGCACTGTTACAATTCTGTACAGATCTACTACATTTTACATCTAGCCATACAATGTGTTGCATGATTAAACTTAGATCTACTAAATTTTACGTCTAGCCATACAATGTGTTGCATGATTAAACTTACTTTTGTGCATCATACATAAAAATTTAGAAGTGAAAAATGTTGAATCTAATGAATGGATGCTATGTACTTTATTCTTCTTATGTAAAGAAGAGAATTTAAACAGAAGAGATAAAGTAAAAAAAAAAATAACCTCATTAATACAGCATCCACTAGGAGTGTTTCTTTCATCTTTTTAGTCTCTTCAGTGAACTTAGCGAGCAGGAGATATTTAGATATGCAGAGAGTTGTTGATTCAGAATGGCTCTCCAACAATTTGTGACCATCAACTCCTTTTTCCCTTGAATATTTTAATAGATTTTCATTTGGTGTGGGGAGAAGCAGCAAATATTACAGTGAAATTTAGAAACTTAACACAAGAACTCCAAGAAAAGAAAAATAGATGAGATAGTAGGAAATACTCCCCAGTATTTTATAGGTTGAGGGGATACAGAAAGGCTCTCTAAATGTTTAGATTCTTCTTCTATGCAAAGAGATAATGAACAAGCTGATGGACTAAGAAGAAGGTAGAAAAAAAGGAGAAAGAAGAGAGAAAAGGATGGCAAATCTAGAACTGAGGTATAAGAAACAGAAAAATAGTCATGGAGAGAAGAGAGAACGTGAAAGGGGAAAGAATGGAGAGAAACCATTTCAAGTGGGAAGAGATCCTAGAGAATAGGGAAGAAATTGAGAAAGAAGAGATGGCACAGCGAGAGAAGTGAGATGACAGCAGAGACTAAGGGAAATGGATGGAGAAAAAAGAGTGAGGGGGAAATAGGAGACAGTGGAGAGGAAATAGGGGATAGGTAAAAAAGGAGATATAGGAGGGAGTAAAGTAAGAAAAGAGAAAGGGGTTGCAAGGAAAAGAAGAGAAGTTAGAGGAGAAAAGGGAAAGGTGGAAGAGAAAAGAAGAAAAATAAGCCAGAAGACAATGAAGGGTGAGATGGACTTAGAAGCAAAGGAAGAGGGCAGGGGAGTGAGGGATGGGCTAAGGAAAACCAACAGGAGACAAAGAGAAGGAAGAGAGGGCAGTCGGAGGGGGGGGCAATGGAAAAAAAAGAAACTAGAGATAGAAAAGATAAAGAGGACAGGGTTAAAAAGTAGAGGGAGATCCTAGGTCAGACCCTTGCAGGCCGCCTATGTGTTGATTAAGTTTTATTGAGAACTTAGGAGTCTTTCTGTGTGTTTTCTTTTGTGGTCTCCTTGATCCTTTCCACTCCTAGAATCCTTCATCCCCCTTTCCAGCAGAATCCGCTGAGTTCCTCTTTATGTTTGGCTGTAGCTCTCTGCATCTGTTTCTATCAGTTTCTGGATGGAGCCTCTCAGATGATGATTATGCATATATGCTATAGTTGTGTACTTGGTGTTTTTGTGGGACTCCTAACAGAGGGAGCGGGGGCTGTTTCTGACACTTTTGCCTGCTTTTGGAGCCTGTGTCCTCCTACTGTGTTTCTTATCCAGCCTACACATGAGGGGAGATGCTTAGTATTACTGCAACTTGATATGCAGTCCTTGGTTGATATTCTTGGGAGGCCTACCATTTTCTGGGGGTAAACAGAGGAGGAGTTAATAGGGAGGAGGGACTGAGAAGAAAGCAGGGAGGGATGACTGTAGTCAGGGTGCAATGTGGGAAAGAGTAAATTAATGAAAATGTAAAAGGAGTAGAGGGAGATGAGGGGAGAGGAGACAGGAGGAAGAGAAGAGGTCAAAGGGTAAGAAGGGGTCAGGACAGAGGAAAGTAGAGAGAAAATAGGGAAGAGGTCTTGGAAAAATGGATTAGGGGAGGGAGGGTTGGGAAGAGGAATTACGTATCTAGGGATAAAAGAAAGGGGGAAGGGGAGAAGAAGAGAATGGAGTAAACTAATAAAAGGAAGAAGTAGGAACAAGTGAAGGCTGGTGATAGAAAAAGGCATAGAAATGAGACACACAGTGGGAGGGGAAAGAGGAGGATGGCATGAGGGAAGGAGGAGAAGGAGGAAGAAGATAAGGTCCTAGCTAGAGCAATTAGACAACAGAAGGAAGTCAAAGGGATACAAATTGGAAAGGAAGAAGTCAAATTATCACTATTTGCAGATGATATGATCGTATACTTAAGTGACCCTAAAAACTCTACCAGAGAACTCCTACAGCTGATAAACAACGTCAGTAAAGTGGCTGACTACAAAATCAACACAAGCAAATCAGTAGCCTTTATATATTCAAAGGATAAGCAGACTGAGAAAGAAATTAGGGAAATGACCCCCTTCACAATAGCTACAAACAGCATAAAGTATCTTGGGATGACTCTAACCAAGCAAGTGAAAGACCTATATGACAAGAACTTCAGATCTCTGAAGAAGGAAATCGAAGAAGATCTCAGAAAATGGAAAAACCTTCCATGCTCGTGGATTGGCAGGATTAATATAGTTAAAATGGCCATCTTGCCAAAGGCAATCTACAGATTCAATGCTATTCCCATAAAAATCCCAACCCAGTTCTTCATGGAGCTAGAAAGAGCAATTCTCAAATTCATCTGGAATAACAAAAAACCCAGGGTAGCTAAATCTATTCTCAAGAGTAAAAGAACTTCAGGGGGATTCAATATCCCAGACTTTAAACTCTACTACAGAGCAATAGTGATAAAAGCTGCATGGTATTGGTACAATATCAGGCAAGCGGATCAATGGAATAGGATTGAAGACCCAGAAATGAACCAACACACCTATGGTCACTTGGTCTTTGACAAAGGGGCTGAAAGCATCCAGTGGAAAAAAGATAGTCTTTTCAACAAATGGTGCTGGTTCAATTGGAGGTCAGCATGCAGAAGAATGCGCATCGATCCATTCTTATCTCCTTGTACCAAGCTCAACTCCAAATGGATCAAGGACCTCCACATAAAACCTGACACACTGAAACTAACTGAAAAAAAACTGGGGAAGACCCTGGAGGACATGGGCATAGGGGAAAAGTTCCTGAATTGAACACCAATAGCTTATGCTCTAAGATCAAGAATTGACAAATGGGACCTCATAAAACTACAAAGTCAGAGGAAGAAGATAAGGAAAAGGAGACCGACTAAGAGAAATAAGAGTAATTCACAGGAGACCAATAGGATAAAGGAAGGGAGAAAGTGGCTAGAGGGAGAGAATTGAAAGTGGAAGGCATAGGAGCAAGGACAGAGGAGCCAAGGGCAAATGGAGAGGGGAGTCAGTGAAGAATAAGAAGAAAGATAACAGAGAGGGAGGGAAGAGAAAGGAAAGGAAGAGTGATGAGCATAGACAGAAAGAAGATGGCTAGAGAAACACAGCAGAGAGAGAAAACAGTAGAAAAAGGAAGAGAGGCAAGAGTAGATGAGAGCAGGAGACAGAAGAGAGGGTATTAGAGGAAAGAAAGACTATGAAAGAGAAGAGAATGGCAAGAGAAGTGTATCTTAGTGAGGGTTTCTGTTGTGATAAACACCACGATTGAAAGCCATCTGTAGAGGAACAGTTTCTTTTATCTTACAGCTTACAGTACAGGACTCAGGGATACCAGGGCTAAAGGCAAGGCGGGAATAGGAGCAGAACCCATAGTGGAGTGCTGCTTTCTGGTTTGCTCCTCATAGCTTTCTCAACCTGACTTTTCATATCACCCAGAACCACTAGCCCAGAAGTAGCACCACCCACAATGGTGATAAAGATGGGTGCAGATAGATGGAGATGGTGCAGAAAGAGAGAGAAGACAGGAGGTTGAGAAGAAAGAGAAAGGAATGTTGAGACCCCCCTCACATCTATCAGTAATCAAGAAAATGTACCACACAATTTCCCTGACAGCAAGTGGTAAGGGCCTTTACTCAATTGAGGCTTCCTCTTTGAAAATGGCTTTAGTTGTATCTTCACGCTTTCATTGTTATATTCGCTTCAAATAACATAGCATGAATGAGATGCTTAATTACATATATTTAGAATTGAACCAAAATCCCACAAATAGATTCAATGAACACCTCAGAAATAATGGCTTAGTGGGTGGTTCTAGCCATTCTTTCCATGACATAACTGAGAATAGTAAGAAATGAGTCTTGCTAATGTCACTAACCCCTGTCTCTAGAGTTCATTTCTAAGAATAATGCAGCCACAAGTTGGGTATTAGTGATGAAGTCTGGGTATTCAGGTATGTTTTAAAGAGTGAAGGTAGGGACTGTTTCTGATTCTCTTTACATGTCCATGTAGGAAAATCAGAGAGGGATAGAGCATGGCACTTTGACAGGGCACAATTAAAGGCTTGTGACAGTCACATGTTCTGGGTTTTCTGATGGATTTAAAATGGAATATGGTGGTTGTTGAGCAGGAATGCATTGGTTACTCTTAGCTGAGGTCTACTGGACAAGAAGCCCTTCCTTCCTTTCTTTGCTGTAGTTGGTGTATCATGGTATTTGCAGTTGATCTTGTCATTTGTCAACTTCACTCATGTGTGTGTGACATGCTACTGCATTGCAGGTTTTGTGTCCCTGTCTTTTACTGAGGTTTCTTTGTTTGTTTCTGTGAGGTTATTCTATTAGGTCCTTTCCTGTCTCAGTCAGTCACTGTGCATGGTCACCTTAAGACTTTCAAACTATTATTGTGTGCCCCCAAAGTCTGAACCTGGAATGATATTTGAAGTGAATGTGTGATATAGGCAATTTAATTTTGCTTATACCTTTGTCCTTTTTTTTTTTAATTGGATGGATATTTTATTTATTTACATTTCAAATGTTATTGTCTTTTCTGATTTCTCCTCTGGAAACCCCCTATCCTGTCTTCCCTCTTCTTGCTTCTGTGATGTATTCCCTCACTCACCTATCCACCCCTGCCTCCCTGCCCTGGCATTCCTCTACACTGGGGCACTGAGCCCTCCCAGGACCTCTCCTCTCATTGATGTCCTTCATGGCCATTCTCTGCTACATATGAGGCTGAAGGAATGGCTCCCTCCATGTTTACTCTTTGGTCAGTGGTTTAGTCCCTGGGAACAGGGGTTGGGGGGTCCCTGCTTTGTGCAGTTTATGAACATCACTTATCTAGGAGTCCCTGTAACTCATGTGGATCAACATATTTATTAAATATCATATGCTTCTTTTTCTTGTTATCGTCTCTTGAATTATTGACTTATTTCCAGGAAGAGGCCGTTGTTCTTTCTCAGCCTCTCTTCCTTGTCCCTTTCATGTGTTTCTACGTTGGCTTAAAAATTTTTAAGCATATTCTAGTTCTGACTATTGCTTTGAAGTATATTCGTTTTCAAAGATGCAAAAACCTGGAAGCCCCAAAGAAGAGAAATATTTAATGATGTCTAAAAGAAGAGTGGACTTAAGCACATGGAGAACCATACATATGTACATGTGAATATGGGAATATACATCATCTCTGTCTCCTCCTGCTCCTCCTTCTTATTTGGTTTTTAAGACAAGGTTCTTCTTTGCAATAGTCCTGGCTGTCATGGAATTCATTTTGTACATCAGGCTGGTCCAAACTCTTTAGATCCACCTGCCTCTGCCTCCCAAGTGCTGAGATTAAAGGCAGGTAACACCACTGCTGGTCTCTTTCATTTTAATAGGCAAGATATTGATAAATTAAACCAACAGTTGCACCCAAATTTTATAATAACATACATGAACCTTGTGGAAAAATCTCTCTCCTCCCTTTGTTGTAAAGTTTTTGCTTTGGCAATAGTCTCAATAGTAATTATAGTTTGGGAAAATTGTGGTGTTTTTACTTATCTATATGTGTCCAAATGTTTATAAGAAACCTCTCTTTAAATAAGAGATTTTATTTGTATGTGTGTGTTTGTGGGTATGTGTGTGTGTGTGTGTGTGCGCGCGCACGTGTGTGTTTATTTATTCATTTGTTTTCCTGTGGTTATTTTTCTTTTGGTTTCCTTCTAACTTTAATATATGTCAAATTGACTTCCTCCATAAGGCAAGTTTAGAAACAACAGAATGTATTTTTCTTTAGAGAAAAATCTAGAACAATTTATACCACTCTTAAACAGCTACACTATGTTGTTCAATTGGACAACATGTTGCTCATTTGCTTCATGGTTTATCTCCTTGACTGTAAATTATTTCTATCTGTTAGATAAGCTAATTCTTGTTAGCAATTGGGGAGCAAACTTGTATGAGCATGTGGCCCTAGCACTTGGTGTAAACATATTGGTATAGTGTTTCTCATTTATTTTGGAAAATGTTGAAAACAGCTTCAATGCCTTTAGTGGAACATATCCAGCACCAAGGAATTGAGCAAGTATCTGAGAAATGTTCATGATACTGAGTAATGAGCAGTTAGATGAGGGAGCCATGAAATCTTCAGCAATGTACTGATGCTGTCTCTCCTAATAGAGAGACTATATCTTACAGAACTTTGAAGTGCAGAGAGGTAATTCTTGCTCTAGCAGAAACTGAGCCCCTGTGGGATTGGGGGTTGGGCACTTCACTGGTTACCACACAGGTATGCTGATGAGAAATCTGAATTGGAGAGAACCCAAGCTTCACAGTTCTATCACCTCATTGTCATTTTAATGCTCCTCCATTTGTAGATATTTTCAAACTAGAAAGGGATAAAACACCATCACATCTATGTCTAAAAGTTTGTTTACATTCTAGACAATAGAAATACATGTTGTATTTCATATCAGTGCCATGACATATTCGTAACATTCCAAGTACAATCAATCCCTCCCCGGATATGCAATTCTTTTTTTGTTTTTCTAAATCGAAGTTTACTAAAAATCGTTTAACCCTTTCCATCAATGATATAAGAGCTGATCTCGAGGAAGCTTCACCCAGTAATATTTCTATTTGCAGAAATGAAGCATTTCAACATTTACATTTTTCTTTTAGACTTATTTATTCATTTATTTCCATGTGTATATGGGAGAATCTGTGTGAGGATATATGAATCATGTGGATATTGGAACCTTCAGATGTAAGAGAAACTGCCTTGTCCCTTCACACATAGATACAGTACTTACAGGCACTTTTGAGCTGCTTTGTGGGTACTAGGAACTAGTGCAGCATCTCCAGCCTGTGTATCTGATTTTTCTATAATCAAGACAACAAATATGATGCTTTTTTAATAAGACAAAGATTTTACTTGAAAAGAGATACTGTAACCATTTTTTTCTTTGAAAGTCTTCTGTATTGTAAATGGTAAAGCCAAACGTTTAACCCTAGCACACAACTTTTTCATCCTAACTGGCTGCATCATGAACATGATCTTTGTAGCAGGTCCTTGACACCTGTGCAGATAACCATTTGGCTTTACGAATTACATACTCTCAGTTAAACTTTATAACAGTCTTCCTGGCTCTGGGAATTTGCCTGTCTTTTAACAGAGCACATAGAGTAGACATCCTTCCTTTGTGCAGCCTTTGCTGGTATATAAATCTTTTACTAATGTGTCTCCAGTTCACCTGGTGGGGGTGGCACATGCCTTTAATCCTAGCACTTGGGAGGCAGAGGCAGGCAGATTTCTGAGTTTGAGGCCAGCCTGGTCTACAGAGTGAGTTCCAGGACAGCCAGGGCTACACAGAGAAACCCTGTCTCAAAGAACCAAAATAATAATAATTAATAATAATAATAATAATAATAATAAAATAAAAACTGTCCCCAGTTCTACATCCAAGGAATCTTTATTTCAAGGCCTGGTAGCTACCATATTAAAGTGTTGTTCTCAGAAAGGCAGCACCCTTACCTCCCAGTCTCTACTTGAGCACAAAAGCCCAACTCAAGCAATCTGGCAATATTCACACACAGATGGCCAAATCATTCTGACAACCTCCCCACCTAACCTCGATGCTGAAATGTTCCCTTTACGTTTCTTCAGAGTTGAAGTTCAGCCTTTCTTTCCTAGAGCAAGAACCTTGGATGAAGACTTGTTGTCTGGTTAATTTTAGCCAACGTAATTTTTCTTTGATATGATTGATATTTCAAATATCATAGAATAGCAAGTATAAGTTTTCCTTATAAGCTCTACCCCGTAGTTACCTGGCAATATGCAGGTAGGCTTGGCTTAGTGCAAAAGGGGCTGCCTTCCCTCTCCTTGCTCTCTTATGTTCTTATTCTCAACTCTCTTCTCTTCTAGATCCATTTTCCCTCTCTCCCCTTCCCACTCCCCTCTCCATGTATTTCTTGCTTGCCTCTCCTATCCCTTCCTTTCTCTTCCTTTCTCTACCACTCCCCCCACCCCCCAGTGTGACATCTTGGGTCTCTATATACTACCTTTCAGATTCAGGATTAAAACCTGTTCTACACTATATTCATTGTAGGGAGAAGGGATGCCTCACCATTGGCCTGCTGAGGTATACTTCCCACCACACTATACCTGGCTCTAAATAGCATATCCTTGGTTCTCTTTTTTTTAAATAAAACACAACATTTGATCTTGGCTTTCCTCCTCCTCTTCCTCCTGCTTCTCTCTCTTTCTCTCTCTCTATAAGTGTGTGAATGTTCTTTGGTCCCAGGGGAGGACTGTTGAGCCACCCTAGAGTCCTTTTCTTTGGGGGGGGGGCGTTCTTCAAGAAAGGGTTTCTCTGTATAGAGCTGTAGAGCTGGCTGTCCTGGAACTTACTCTGTAGACCAGGCTGGCCTTGAACTCAGAAATCCACCTGCCTCTGCCTCCCAAGTGCTGGGATTAAAGGCCTGCAACACCACTTCCTGGCCACCCTAGAGTCCTTAAGAACAAAATATTCGCAGTATTCATGACTGACCTTCTTGATGACCCTTCATTCTAGGATATTTTCCCTTGGTTGAGACCTTCCCCTCTTCTCTGAGTTGATTCCTATGAAACCCTAGACAGAGTGGCTGTTTCTGTGCCATCATAACAAAGAGCAGATCTGTGACCATCAACCGCATTTGTTATGGACTATTCCCACTTTACTGCCTCCTCACTTTAAGATAGCCTGACTTAAAGTCTTCAAAGACACATTCCAATTAAAATAAGGTAAATAATTATTTCAATATTAATTTAAATTAAGATTTACAACAGTAAAAAGACTAAAGATCACTGCCTTAAAGTTATATTTAGCTGTGCTTTTGCTACTGTCATTAAGTCAGTGTATTTTCATCATTTGCTAGATATATACAGGACAAAAAATTAAACAAACACAGAGTGTCTAGCTCAGATATGCTTATTTTCTTTTTATATTAGCTATTTTCTTTGTATACATTTCAAATGCTATCCCCTTCCTGGTTTCCCCTCCAAAACCTCCTATTCCATCCCCATTCCCCTGCTCACCACACACCCCCTCCTGCTTGTTGTCCTGGCATTTCCCTACTCTGGGGCCTTGTTAAACACCAAAGGAAGGAGAGGCCCTTGGTCCTGAAAAGGCATGGTGCTTCAGTATAGAGGAATACCAGGACAGGGAAGCCAGAGATGGTTGACTGGTGAACAGAGGGAGAAGAGATGGCTTATGGGATTTAGGGGGGAGTGGAACCAGGAAAGGGGACAAGATTTGAAATGTAAATAAAGAAAATATATAATAAAAAAGAAATGTTCAACATCCTTAGTCATCAGGGAAATATAAATCAAAACAACTCTGAGATTCCACCTCATATCAGTCAGAATGTCTAAGATCAAAAACTCAGGAGACAGCAGGTGCTGGCAATGATACAAAGAGAGAGGAACACTCCTCCACTGATGGTGGGACTGTAGGCTAGAAAACTACTTTGGAAATCAGTTTGGTGGTTCCTAAGAAAATTGGACATAGTACTACTGGAGGACTACCTATACCACTCCTGGGCATATATACCCAGAAGATGCTCCAACATATAATAAGGACACATGCTCCACTATGTTCATAGCAGCCTTATCTATAATAGCCAGAAGCTGGAAAGAACCCAGATATCCTTCAATGGAGGAATGGATGACGAAAATGTGGTACATTTACACAATGGAGTAATACTCAGCTATTAAAAGCAATGAATTCATGAAATTCTTAGGCAAATGGATGGAGCTAGAAAATATCATCCTGAGTGAGGTAACCCAATCTCACACTCATAGTATGCACTCACTTGTAAGTGGATATTAGCCCAGAAGCTCAGAAACCAATTCTGAATTCAATTCACAGACGAAATGAAGCTCAAGAAGAAGGACAACCAAAGTATGCATACTTGGGTCCTTCTTAGAAAGGGGAGCAAAATATCCATGGGAGGAAATACAGAGACAAAGTGTGGAGCAGCGATCGAAGGAAAGACCATCCAGAGACTACCCTACCTGGCATCCATCCCATATATAGTCACCACACCCAGACACTATTGTGGATTCCAGATATGCTTAATAATACTGTCAGAATTCTTCTAATGTAAAGTTTAATGTTTAAGCTTATTATGATACACAGACACTTGTAAATCCTGACAGTTTGCCACCCCGCAATGTCTCCAAGAAGATGTAGCCACTGAGACAAGTTTCTATATAAATTCTAGTATGATAACCACTGCTTTATTGCTTTGACTTCCACCAGGGCCTGTCATAAACTGTGGTCAAAGAGAAGACACCCAGAGAGTTAGATGTCTCGTATTGCTTAAGTCATGTTGAGTCATTGCTCCTACTTTCTATTGCACAGGAAATCTTTTGGGCCTGACAGCAAGACTGACTCTGCCCAAGTTACAATGGAGACCACAGGAAACTATTAAGGTAGTAGACTATAGATCAACCTCTGTCGTTTTAATTAATTAATGACATCTAGATTACAATCTCTTCTGCCCAGATTTTTGACTACATTGACAGCTAAGTTAACTTCAGCTTGCAAGCTATAAAACAGATCTTTCGCTCCTTACCCCAATATAGTCCACCAACTTATTAGGTCATTAGTCAATTTGTTAACTACTTAAGACTCCCAGATCTCTTATCAAAGACAGACAAGGTACCTTGTTCACAGTCCTCGCAATGAAGGATACCCAAGTTGAGATGTAAGCTTTCACAGATGTAACTTTCTGCTGCTTCCTTATCTAAACTCAGGTTCCAGTGACTAAATGCTTTATATTTATTCTTATTATGCCTAACTTTCCTAACATTAATCAGTAGAGTTATTAATCCTAATAAAACATACCACTATATAATCTACTTTTATAACCACAAGCTCAAATTTTAAGTTTCCTTTTACTGTCTTTTAACTATAGACTTAAGGTCTTTCTCATGCTGAACTACATGATCAATTATCATATTTACAAGTTCATCAAATATTTTAGTTTATTTTAATTGTCTTTGAAATGTAATATATTCAGTCTTCTGGACAGAGGGAAAACTCCTTTCATGCTCCTTCTCCTCTACAAAAGGTTTTCTTCTTCTCTGAGCTCATCTTAAAGATTATTCATGTTGTTAACAAATTTATCATTTTTGTAAACTTATAAGGTCCAGGAAACACACTCAGATCTACGTCTCATGGACCAAGCAGATACCATCTGGATCAGATACCTACCAAAAAGTAAACTAATTTCCCACTTACTACTGATTCCAGGATTCCTCTCCTGTTCCCTGGAATTGGGACTGCTCTCACCCCAACCACTAAGACCTAAGGGATTCAAATATACACCTAAGAAATTTTTTCTCCCAAATGTATTTAACTTTATTCTCTACCTGCAATTGTGTGTGTGTGTGTGTGTGTGTGTGTCTGTGTTTCAACATTTTATCAAGTCCAGGCATTTACTCAACATCTACCCCCAGTACATCTCTAGAGAAGAAATAAACAAATGTTCCAGTCTATTCTCATAGACACAGATGCCTCTATTGGACCTATACCTTCTATCTGGAGATGTCTCCACAGACCCTAGACAGCAAGGAAACAGCAAACTCTCCTGGACCAGGAGAGGGGTCCAGACTGGACCAACATCCTCATCTCCATTTTCTTAGGTTTCCCAGAGATATGTCAGCCCAAAGTCAGCAGGAAGTAGCTAATGATCATAATGACCCTATTCCTGTGTCACCATCACCTTTTTCTTGTTTCTTTTTCTTAATTAAACCAAAATGGAGGACTGTTAGTATTCCTTGTAGGTTCCACAGATAGGTAGGCCTGGCTTACGATAAAGGGGGCTGTTTGTGCTTTTCACATTCCCTTATACTGTTACCCTGACTCTCTTTTATATCAGACCTCTTTCTCCCTCTTTCCCCTTCCCCCTTTTCTCTCGTTCCATGTTTACCTGGCTGGTCTACTCTCTGTCTCTGTCTCTGTCTCTGTCTCTATCTCTCTCTTACTCTTTATCTCTATCTGTCTGTCGCTACTCCTTTCTATACTGCCTGTTCTGTCCCAAATATACTCTAAAATAAACTGGCCTAAATAAACTCTATTCCATGCTATACTCATTGCATACCTGGTACCTCAGGGGGAAGAGATCAGCATAGAGCCACTGAGGTCCATCCTACCTCACCATATCATGTTCTACTAAAACATATCCTGGCCTCTTTCTCTTTTTATAAAACACAACAGCTAGTGTACATATTTAATCTTTAAAACCATTCAACTACATCATGAATTCCAAGAAAATTGTCCTACCTGTAACTTACCAGTCAAGTCTACTCTACCATTTTGTAAACATACTATGTGAATTGTGGTTTTATATATATATATATATATATATATATATATATATATATATATATATATATATATATAAAACACGTGCATATACATATATACATTTATATATATAAATATATGAATGATAGAATGTATATAGATATGAATGATAGAAGAATAGAATGGATCTTTATGTTCTTTTTAAAAGGCTGTAATAGTGTATTAAAATAAAGGAATCATTGCATTGCAAAGTGCTAATGGTTTTTAAGTCATTTGTAGTGAGTTTTCATATAATTCACAGTGGATTTTTTTTTGGGGGGGGGTTAGACCATTGAATTTTTGTTTATCTAAAATAGAATCTGTGATTTAATGCATGGCAAATTAAGTTTTTAAGGCATTCTATAAGTTGCATTCGCTCAGAAAAGAATGCTAAATGATTATTTTATCAGTTAAAATGTCTTAGGAAAAAATAATCTGTATTATCCCATGGATTTAAGGGGTAGCTGCTGACAGCAGCAACAGAACAAAATAACTTTCTGTACCTTTGAATTAAAATCTATTTTTGGAGACCTGTTTTGCAGTGTGAAATAAAGCTATCAATCCATCAGTTTATCCATATGTATTTTTTTCTTTCAGCCAGTATCAGGAGATAGAAATCCAAAGCTTTCTGCTAATGATTTCCTTAGTAAACCTTTGTCTACCTGCAGTGCTAATCTCCAGCTTTGAATTCATGATGAGATCTACTTTGTTTGAGATTTGTTTCCATCAACATTTTATCTCCTCTATTTTTATTTTAACAATGTGATGGGAAACCATAAGTCAGTCTGCTAGGACAGCATCTCACACCCACTTTTCTCTAGCAGCTTCTTTTATGTCACATTCCAAAGCAGTATTGGCTTATTTTTTTTATTTTTTAGCTCCCTGATTGTTGAGATTTCAAAATATTAAAATGCAATAAAGAATCTAGATCTTTCTCTGTGAGTTTTATCTTGTGGCTTACTAGTTATCTACAGAGGGATATTCTAATTGAAATTACATATTTTCATGGTCTCATTTGTAACTCTTTTTTGTACATTGACTCCTATGGACCATTACAGAATCATCTTTATATTTTTCAAACATAAAAGTATATTGCTTGGCCTCCATCCTAGCTCCTATGACTGAGCAGACAGGTCTAGCTGTTATACAGAGATCACCTGAGCATAATATCACTTAGGATGTGCCCCGCCAGGGCTACACCTGCACCCAGGAGCTAAGAAGTGCCACCATAGCCATCTGTGCACCTAGTGTGCTAGGGGATATCTGCTCTGCATTGAGTCCCACGATTAGAAGTGAGGCCAACATCTTCACTCATGCTACTGAGATGGCTGCTGCAGTCAGGAACACAGAAAACATCTGTGTGTAAGATCACTTGGGAATCAGTCTGCCAGGGCCCCACCTGCACCCAGGAGCTGGATAGCCCCACAGCAATCTGTGCCAGGGGAAAGCAGGTCACCCAGGGGTACTGAGATAGGCTTCAAGAACACAGGATGGACACGTACTAGACCATGACAGCAGGACCAACTATCACCAGAGATAACCAGGTGGCTAAAGGCAAAGATAGGAATGTTACTAATAGAAAAGAAGGCACTATGGCACCATCCAAACCAAATTTTACCAAAACAGCAAGTCCAGGATAACCCAACACACAAGAAAAGCAAGATTTAGATATAAAATCACAGCTCATGATGCTGATGGAGGGCTTCAAGAAGGATGTAAATAACTCCCTTAATGAAATACAGGAGAAAACAAGTAAACAGGGAGAAGACCTTGAAGAACTAAAGGGAAACACAACAAAATAAGCGAAGGAATTGAACAAAACCATCCAGAATCTAAAATGGAGTTAGAAACAATAAAGAAATCACAAAGGGAAACAACTCTGGACATAGAAAACCTAGGAAAGAAGTCAGGAGTCATGGACCCAAGCAACAACAACAGAATACAAGAAAGAGTAGAGAAAATATCAGATGCAGAAGATACTAAAGAAAGCATTGAAACAACGTCAAAGAAAATGCAAAATGCAAAAAAAATCCTAACCCAAAACATCCAGGAAATCCAGTACAAAATAAGAAGACCAAACCTAAGGATTGAAGATTTCCAACTTAAAGGGCCAGTAAATGTCTTCAATAAAATTATAGAAGAGAACTTCCCTAACCTAAAGAAAGAGATGTCCATGAACATACAAGAAGCCAACAGAACTCCAAATTTATTTGACCAGAAAAGAAATTCCTCCCATCACATAATAATTAAAATAGCAAATGTACTAAACAAAGAAAGAATATTAAAAGCAGTAAGGGGAAAAGTCAAGTAACATATAAAGGTAGACCTATCAAAATTACAATAGACTTCTCACCAGAGGCTAGAAGAGCCTGGGCAAATGTCATACATACACTAAGGGGACACTAATGCTGACCCAGACTGTTATATCCAGCAAATCTCTCAATTACTATAGATAGAGAAACCATGACAAAAACAAATTTATACAGTATCTTTCCACAAATCCAGCCCTTCATATGATAATGAATGGAAAACACCAACAAATGGAGGAAAACTACACACTTGAAAAAGCAAGAAATTAATCATCTTTCAACAACCTCAAAAGAACATAACCACACAAACATAAAAATTACATCTAAAATAGCAGGAAGCAACAGTCACTATTCCTTAATATCTCTTAACATCAATGGACTCAATTCCCCAATTATAAGACATAGACAGAATGGATACATAAACAGGACCCAACATTTTGCTGCAGACAGGAAACATATCTCAGTGTCAAAGACAAACATAACCTCAGAGTAAAAGGCTAGAAAACAGTTTTCCAAGCAAATGGTCCTAGGAAACAAGCTGGAGTAGCCATTCTAATATTTAATAAAATAGACTTTCAACCAAAAGTCATCAAAAAAGACACAGAAGGACACTTCATACTCATCAATCTAAAAATCTACCAAGAGTAACTCTCAATTCTGAACATCTATGCTCCAAACACAAGGACACCCTCATTTGTAAAAGAAATTTTGCTAAAGCTTAAAGCACACATTGCATCCCACACAGTAGTTGTAGGTGACTTAAACACCCCACTCTCCTCAATGGACAGATCAGGGAAACACAAACTAAACAGAAACACATTGAAACTATCAAAAGTTTTGGACCAGATATCTATAGAACATTTCATCCTAAATCAAAAGAATATACCTTCTTCTCAGTGCCTCATGGTACCTTCTCCATAACTGACCATATAATTGGTCACAAAACAGACCTCAACAGCTATAAGAAGATCAAACTAATCCCATGTCTCCTGTCAGATCACTAGGACGTAAGGGTGGTCTTCAATAGCAACAAAAACAACAGAAAGCACACATATGCATGGAAGCTGAACAATGCTCTACTTAATGATACCTTGGTCAAGGAAGAAATAAGGAGAGAAATCAAAACCTTTTTAGAATTTAATGAAAATTAAGGTACAACATACCCAAATCTATGGGGCACAATGAAAGCAGTGCTAAGAGGAAAACTCACAGCTCTCACTGCCTCCAAAAAGAAGCTGGAGAAAGCAAATACATCAGCTTAACAGCACACCTGAAGTCTTTGAAAAGAAAGAAGCAAGTACGCATAAAAGGAGTAGAAGGCAGGAAATCATCAAATTCAGGGCTGAATTTAGCCAGGTAGAAACAAAAAGAACTACACAAAGAATCAACAAAACTAGGAGCTGGTTCTTTGAAAATAAAACAAGATAGATAAACCTTTAGCCAGACTAACCAGAAGGCACAGAGACAGTATCCAAATTAACAAAATCAGAAATGAAAAGGGAGATATAACAACAGAAACTGAGGAAATTCAAAAAATCATCAGATCCCACTACAAAAGCCTATACTCAACACAACTGGAAAATCTGGATGAAATGGACAATATCATAGATAGGTATCAACTACCAAAGTTTAATCAGGATCCGACAGACCATCTAAAGGTCCCATAACCTCTAAAGAAATAGAAGTAGTCATTGACAGTCTCCCAACCAAAAAAAGCACAAGAACAGACGGTTTTAGTGCAGAATTCTATCAGACCTTCAAAGAAGACCTACCAACAATATCCTTCAAAATATTCCTCAAAACAAAAACAGAAGGAACACTACCCAACTCCTTCTATGAAGCAACAATTTTGCTGATACCAAAACTACACAAAGATCCAACAAAGAATGAGAACTTTAGACCAATGTCCCTAATGAATATTGATACAAAATTTCTCAATAAAATTCTTGCCAACTGAATCCAAGAACACACCAAAAAGATCATTCATCATGATGAAGTAGGCTTCATCCCAGAGATGCACAAATGGTTCAATAGAAAGACATCCATCAATGTAATCTACAGCCTAAACAAACTCAAAGAAAAAAACACATCGTCATTTCATTATACGCTGAAAAAGCATTTGACAAAATTCAGTATTCTTTCAGGTTAAAGGTATTAGATAGAACACAAATTCAAGACCCATACCTAAACATAGTAAAACTAATATACAGCAAACCAGTAGCCAACATCAAACTAAGTATAGAGAAACTTAAAACAGTTCCACTAAAAGCAGAGATTAAACAAGGCTGCTCTCTCTCTCTTTCTTGCCATATTTATTCAATATAGTACTTGAAGTTCTAGCTAGAGCAATTAGACAACAAAAGGAGATCAAAGGGATACAGACTATAAAGGAAGAAGTCAAATTATCACTATTTGCAGATGATATGATAGTATACTTAAGTGACCAAAAACTCCTCCAGAGAACTCCTACAGCTGATAAACAACATCAGCAAAGTGGCTGGATATAAAATTAACTTGAGCAAATCAGTAGTCTCCATATACTCAAAGGATAAACAGGCTGAAAAAGAAATTAGGGAAATGACACGCTTCACAATAGCCTTAAACAATATGAAGTATCTTGGTGTGACTCTAACTAAACAAGTGAAAGATCTGTATGACAGGAACTTCAAGGTTCTGAAGAAAGAAATCAAAGAAGACCTCAGAAGATGGAAAAATCTTTCATGCTCATGCAATGTCAGGATTAATGTAGTAAAAATGGCCATTGTGCCAAAAGCAATATACAGATTCAATGCAATCCCCATCAAAATCTCAATTGAATTCTTCATAGAGTTAGAAAGAGCAATTCTCAAATTCATCTGGAATAACAAAAAACCCAGGATAGCTAAAACTACTCTCAACAGTAAAAGAACTACTGGTTGAATCAGTATCCCTGACCTCAAGTAATACTACAGAGCAATAATGTTAAAATAAAAAACTGCATAGTATTAATACAGTGACAGGCAGGTGGATCAATGGAATAGAATTGAAGACCCAGAAATGAACCCACACACCTATGATCACTTGATATTTGACAAGGTGTACAACCATCAAGTGGAAAAAAAGATAGCCTTTTCAACAAATGGTGCTGGTTCAACTGGAGGTCAGCATGCAGAAGAACGCAAACCGATCCATGCTTATCTCCTTCTACCAAGCACAAGTCCAAGTGGATCGAGGATCTCCATGTAAAACCAGACACACTGAAACTAATAGAAAAGAAACTGGGTAAGAGCCTTGAGCAGATGGGCACAGGGGAAATTTTCCTGAATACAACACAAATATCTTATGCTCTAAGATCAAGAATTGACAAATGTGATCTCATAAAATTAGAAAATTTCTGTAAGGCAAAGGACACTTTCAATAGGACAAAATAGCAACCAACAATTTGGGAAAAGATCTTTACCAACCCTACATCTGACAGAGGGCTAATATCCAATATATACAAAAAACTCAAGAAGTTAGACTCCAGAGAGATAAATAACCCTATTAAAAAATGGGTACAAAGCTAAACAAAGAATTTTCACCTGAGGAATGTGGAGTGGCTGAGAAGCACCTAAAGAATGTTCAACATCCTTAGTCATCAGGGAAATGCAAATCAAAACAACCCTGAGATTTCACCTCACACCAGTCAGAATGGCTAAGATGAAAACTCAGGAGACAGCAGGTGCTGGTGAAGATGTGGAGAAAGAGGAACACTCCTCTACTGTTGGTGGGATTGCAAGCCAGTATAACCACTTTGGAAATCAGTCTGGTGGTTCCTCAGAAAACTGGGAATAATACTACTAGAGGACCTCTTTATACTCCTGGGCATACTCCCAAAGGATTCCCCAGCATGTAATAAGGACACATGCTACACTATGTTCATAGCAGCCTTATATATAATAGCCAGAAGTTCGAAAGAACCCAGATGTCCCTCAATGGAGGAATGGATATAGAAAATGTGGTATATTTATACTATGGAGTACTACTCAGCAATTAAAAACAATGAATTTATGAAATTCTTAGGCAAATGGGTGGAACTGAAAAATGTCATCCTAAGTGAGGTAACCCAATCACAAAAGAAGACACATGGTATGCATTCACTGATAAGTGGATATTGGCCCAGAAGCTCCGAATACCAAGACACAATTCATGTATCAAATGATGCCTAAGAAGAAGGAAGGAGAGGCCCCTGGTCCTGGAAATGCTCAGTGCAGCAGTGTAGGGGAATACCAGTACAGGGAAGCAGGAAAGGGTTGATTGGGTAACAGGGGTGGGAAGAAGGCTTATAGGACTTTCGGGGAGGGGGATTCAGGAAAGGGGAAATCATTTGAATGTAAATAAAGAATATATCGTATTAAAAAATTCCTTTCCTTGCTAATTGGATCTTTTACGTAACTCCATAGCCTTTCTCAAAAAGACAGAAGCATAAATTGTCCTTGAAAACAAATTGCTTGATGGACAGGTATAATGGTGCCAGGTATTTACTACCACATTTGTTGTGTTAAAGTATATTTAACCAAATGTCTTCATTGGCCTACTTAATAACGCAGTTTTCTTGTTAATTTTAAGTATATTTCCAGGGTAAAGAGTGTATTTCTGAAACAAAGTGAGAAAGTGGGAACATATTTTTTATCTTTATTCCTTCCAAAAATAACTACGGAAAGAAAACTGACAATTAAATTTACAATGATAAAGGGAAAGTGATGAACAAGAAGAAAACTTAATTCTTCATACACTGTTAAAGAATTGAGGCTTGGGTGCTAAGAAAGTCAAAGAGGCATGTTGGGATAAATAGCAGACCACAGCCAACAGTTAGAAGGTCTGTTCTATGGATGGGGTGGAGGGCAAAGTCATTGTCTGAAGTGCCACCTTAACTGTTGGAATGAAAGAATAAGGATCAATTACAGATCAATAGGTCCAGTGCGTAACTGGTCAGTTCTCTCCCTGTCAGACATTTAAGCACACCTGCCCGTCAGTAAAGAAGCTGAATGCATTCTCAGAAGAGAGGCAGGTTAGTCAATATAGTTGGTAGTGAGTTGATTAGTGTGGATCCAAGGGTCACAGTACCTTCAAGTTTTAAGGCCCCAAAGTGTCTAGAGAACAAGCCAAGCACACTGCTTACATATTGACCTCGTCCTTTATTGTCACCTTAAAACAGAAGATGACCAGTATTTCGAGAAAAATTTGAAATGTGAAAAAAAAACATTTGAATTGAAACATAAAATTTGTCTTTGATATAAAATTTAAAAAAAATCTGAAAATAAATTTATAGTCACAAAGAAATCTTGACATATTAGAGCCTTATAAATAAAAAAACACAGCAAAAGAAATGATGTTACCAGGAGGTGATTAGGTGGTAGTAAATAGAGCTGAAAGTCTAACATAGCTTGAGAAATCAAAGTTCCATTAAACAGCTGAAAAACAAGAAAAATGTTCCCACAAAGCACACTGAAAAAAATGAAGCAGTATCACATAAATACTGGGATCTTAAATAATTAAACCATGTTGACAAATGTTATCAAGTGATATTTGATGAAGGAATGATAGAAAAAAATGATGAAATAGTCAAAAGAATAATTAGGAAACTTTTTCAAGCTGAGAGACAATATTTTAACCAAGCATAGTAGATGAAACATTTAGTAAGGAAGAGAAGAACACCAAGGTATAAGAAAGATACTAAAGCCTGGCGGTGGTGGTGCATGCCTTTAATACCAGCACTGGGGAGGCAGAGGCAGGTGGATTTCTGAGTTCAAGGCCAGCCTGGTCTACAGAGTGAGTTCTAGGAGAGCCAAGACTACACAGAGAAACCCTGTCTCAAAAATCCAAAAAAAAAAAGAAAAAGCAGAAGAAAAGAAAGAAAGAAAGATACTAGAAGGTCCAGAGTGAAAAAGAAAATTTTAAATGCCCACAAATAAGGTGAATTAGACTAGACTTAAAATTACTTTCAAATTTCTATAGCTTTTTTCCCCTGATAATTGTTTGCCTGGAATAATTTTCATGACATAGAATGAAATCTTTGGGTATTTAGTAATTGCATAGTTAATTGTCGTGTATCTGTAGAATTCTGTTTTAGCAAAATAAGAGAATTAAAAGAAAAACTCAAAAGTGAACTTTAAACCAGAAAACAAGCATAAGAACAGAGAGACACTGAAGCTTGAAAGAAGAGAGCAGAGACTAACACTGAGGTGTTGGGCAGGAAGGATTCCCACACATTCAGAGGAGTAATGGCAGCTTAGAAAATGGAGTCTGGAAGAACAGACTAAGACTGAAGAGTTGACTATTATTCGGATAAAATGCTTAATAACCATAGAATTTTCTAAGAACTGATTAAGATAGTGTCATTTTCAAGGTTGATGTAATAAATATTTTGTTATTCATAATAGCATAACCAACATACTGATTTCAAATTATACAATCATTGTAAAACCACAAAGCACAGGAACTAATTTCCCTGAGTAAAATTAACCTTGGCAGTGTATTTGTGCACAGGACAGAGCTGAATAGCAAAGAGAGAAAAATAAAACCAGAGGTTTATTATTAGATATTTTGAAAATAGTGTTTATAGTCAATGTTATTACATCCAAATTATGGAATAAAAATAAAATAGAAGTTGTTTTCTCTGCATTTAACCAAATTTTCTCTCTGACATCTAAATTTGTCTGTATAATTATGCAAAACACAAAAGATACCCTACATTTGATTGACTTTAAGTCTTTCAGGAAATACCACACTGATTTCCACTGCATCAGGCTTCTGACTGCCACTAGCAGTGCACAAGCATTTCCCTTTCCCCAAATCCATGCCAATGTTTTGTTTTGGGTGGTGTGGTTTGTTTTTGTTGTTTGTATGCTTTTTGTTTGTTTGTCTTAGCCATTCTGACTCAGGTAAGTTAAAGTCTTGTATGCTGAGGATTCAGGAAGAAAAGCTGTATCTTGTTTGAAATTCAGTGATTCATAATAACTCTTTTAAAGAAATAGTTCATGTCTATTATTGTAGCTTGAGTATGCAATGATCCATATGTGTGTATGTATTTTAAATTGGCTGTCCCCTGATACTGACAGTGATACTGACAGTGTCCCCATATAGTGACAGTGTACCCGGATAGTGACAGTGTCACCTATATTAAGACAAATGGATGGAGCTGGAGAACATCATATTAAGTGAGGTAACCCAGTCTCAAAAGATCAATCATGGTATGCACTCACTAATAAGTGGATATTATCCTCGAAAATTGGAATACCCAAAACAATCCACAATCAAATGATGTTCAAGAAGAACGGAGGAGTGGCCCCTGCTTATGGAAAGACTCAGTGTAGCAGTATAGGGCAATACCAGAGCAGGGAAGTGGGAAGGGGTGGATGGGAAAGCAGGGGGAGGGAAGAGGGCTTATAGGACTTTCGGAGAGTGGGGAACCAGAAAAGGGAAAAACATTTGAAATTTAAATAAAAATATATCGAATAAAAAAAAGTGTCAAGAAAGCTATACAAATGGAAGAGGTATATTTCAGTTGTGAGAAGTAGATTTCTGGTAGCTGACTCTCTTGGGTGCATGGACTCCTCATGCTCAGTCACCTTCCTGTCTTGTGGGTATCCTCCTCCAACACCCGCTCTCTCAGCTCTCATTCACACCATGACACACTTCCACCTCCATAGGGCTATTCAAGTATTGACTGAATGGACACCTAAAAACGTGAATAAAATAAATCTCTCTTCTTAAATTATTTGTTATGTAGTTTGGACACAGATGTTAAAAGCTAAGAAAGTTATACGAGAAAATCAGAGCTGTAGAACCCAGAATCAGAAAAATTGTGAAAATTATAAAACCAATTACATTAAATTAGCATTAAGCTATTGTAAGGATAAGTGTGTAGGAAGAAGATGAAGATTCATCCTTTTCAGTGGAATGATTCTTCAAAGACAAAGAACACCTTGTGTCTCAATAGCATTTGTGGTGAAAGCTAAATTCTTCCGAGGAGAAAAATTCTCTTATAGTATATCAACTTTTCTCTAAACATTATGATTTTTAAATCCTGGTTTCCTTGACATATAATTTACTATCAGTAAGTAAATTAAATAATATAATCTATCTATCTTTCTATCATCTATCATCTATCTATCCCTTTTATGTAAGGGATATAAAAACAGTATCATTGTAAAACAGTATCTTTCTTTTTTGTGATCTTTTTGTTTGATTTTATTTTATACCATAATCACTGAAATCTTGCTCCAACTTTATAATGTCACTCTTCCCTCAATTTGATATCTATAAACATAAATATAATAAAATGCATACAATTAAGTTTACTTGCCAAATGATTTTATATTTTAGTGGTCAAAATACCTTAGTTATTCCTTAGTTTGATTTTACTTATACATTGTTCTACATAGATCAGAGCCATATTTCAGTGAGATTGTTCATGATATTTATTTGTGTTTTGACACAAGATCTATGTAGGCCTGGTTTGCCATCAGCTAAACCAAGTTGGTTTTGAACTCATGGATATCTTCCTACCTCTACTTTCAGAAATAATATGTAATCTTATATAGTGTCAGTAAAATATTACATATATATATATATGCATACATACATATACATATATAATATAGTACTGATCTTTGAAAACTTATTTTTACTGATGAAAATATATAAAAATATCTGAGCATTATATTCCTAACACATACTACTCTTTTGGAACAAAAATCATATCATGTAAACCTATTTGAGGCTTGTACTAAAACTTGAGATCTATAAATTTCTTTTTCTCCCTTTGTAAATATTTAATTAATTAACTTTCATTTGATATGCATGAATGAATTATTTAACTAACATATTCTCAGTAAAAGTATTAGCTTGGGAATATGTAAGGAACATTCAAGTGAGACTCAAAAAATATTATAATTAAAGACAGGTTTCAGAGACAAATGGAGGAAACCTCACAGGAATATTTTATTTTTATTTTTAAATAGACTGTCATCTCTCCTAGGTCATGAAAATAAGAGTTAGTAAAACATCCCAAAAATGATGAATGCATCTTTAACTGTGTTCTTACTGATGCCAGGTTGGAATGCAGTGAATCCTTTTCAGAATAAAAGCTTTTGCTTACTGTAGCCCTTTATATTTCAATTTATTTTAAAATTCAATGTCACTTATAAATGACAAAAGTCCTTTGATGGCTTACAACAGCAGGAGATAGATTTGACACACGTAACCTACCTGATCTCTCCTGATCATTCTCACCACTGTACTTCCTGGTCCTCTTCTGGTAGGGTAGATCCTAACTAGATAAGGCTGGTAACATGGCACACAGAAGCTGGCCTGGGGCCATACAATGAATATGTAAACCCTTTGTAAATGTTTTATCACATGTTGAAATTTCAGAATAATAAATATTAAATAATAACAAAATAATAAATAATAATAGAATAATAGAGAAACTTAAAAAATGATACATTCCCTCACTGTTTAACTTGCCATCACATTATTCTCTCACCTTTCTCTTTGTGGGAGTTTACCAATACCCAGTTATGACATCCATGGCTTAGATAAACCAAGGCAGGCAGCTGGTGGGAGTCAGTGCTTAGAGCCACTGACCAGGTCGGTCCAGATACTGACAAGGGCTGCTGCCAACAGCAGCCTGCCATAGAGAAATTACTTAGCAGACTTTTCTCTGAGGGAATAAAGCTTAATATACTGGGACTAGCACTCGCTGTATACAACAAAAACTTTGGGCTTTTTCATTTACTTGGAACTGGAGAGAAACAGAAGGAAAGAATTTCACACGCTCATGCACACACACACACACACACACACACACACACACACACACACACAAAGTAGATGAAACAAAAGGCAGAGGCCAATAACTTCATATATATATACATTCATACATACACACAAACAGACAAATGTATACATATTTACATAAAGAATGTATGGAACAAAGCTCCAGCATGCAGGCCCTAAGCATTTTACATATACAGATATGTACGTATATACACATTCACATTTACCTGGAGAGTGGAGGGAAAAATGTTCCAACATGTTCTCACACAATCTTTACATATAAAATAGTTTTATATTTTACATATAAAATATCAACACATAGTTGATAGATGGAAAGAACAATGTTTCAAGACCACATTTTAGTTTTAACTCAATAGCTTAAATATCCCAGCAAAATCTTTATAACAGTAAAAATGTCAAGTTTTCATCTAATGAATGAGTATAAAAAAATCAATATGTTCCCCAATACATGTATAAAAATTAACATTATGAAGTAGAGGTAAAGAAAACAAATTATTAAACAGAACCCACATGCATTTATAACTAAGCAACTTGTTGATTAACAAAAGATAAGCAAGCAAGATAGTTTATTCAGCCACTTTCTCTTACTGGTAGGTCAGATGAAAGAATGGAAACAGGCAACCTCGGGAGACAGGAGGTTGGGGGACCCCTCCGGAATGCACCAGAGACCTGGGACGTGAGAGACTCTCAAAACTCAAAGGGAAGGACCTTAGATGCAATGCTTGACAATAGGGAGAGGAAACTTATAGAACCCACCTCCAGCAAGAAGACAGGGCATCAAATGAGGGAGAGGGGCCCATCCCACAGTCACAACTCTGATCTATAATTGCTCCTGTTTGAAAGAATTACAGGGATGGAAGTGGAGAAGAGCCTGAGGAAAGGAAGGTCCAGTGACAGGCCCAAAGTGAGATCCAGCTCAAGGGGAGGGAAGACCCAAGTCCTGACACTATTAGTGAGACTATGGAGCACCCACAATGAGGGACATAGCATTACCACACTCCGGAAGACCCAAAGAGCAGCTGAAAGATTCACATTCAGATATTTACATCAAACCAATGGACAGAAGCAGCTGACCCCTGTTGTTGAGTTAGGGAAAGACTGAAAGAAGCTGAGGAGAAGAGCTATCCTGTAGGAGGACCAGCAGTCTCAATTAATCTGGATGCCTGAGATTTTTCAAACACTGGACCACTGAACTGGCAGCACACACCAGCTGACATGAAGCCCCCAGCACATGTAGAGTAAAGGACTGTTTGGTCTGTGTTCATTCAGAGATGATGCACACAATTTTCAAGACACTGGAAGCCCCAGGGAGTTTAGAGGTCAGGTTAAGTGGGGGCTGGGGACATCCATATGGAGACAAGGGGGTGGGGAAGACATATGGGATATGAAACAGTCGGGGGAAAGATAGCCTTTTCAACAAATGGTGCTGGTTCAATTGGAGGTCAGCATGCAGAAGAATGTGAATCGATCCATTCTTATCTCCTTGGACTAAGCTCAACTCCAAATGGATCAAGGACCTCCACATAAAACCTGACACACTGAAACTAATAGAAAAGAAACTGGGGAAGACCCTGGAGGACATGGGCACAGGGAAAAAGTTCCTGAATAGAACATCAATAGCTTATGCTCTAAGATCAAGAATAGACAAATGGAACCTCCTAAAACTACAAAGTTTCTGTAAGGCAAAGGACACCGTCAAAAGGACAAAATGTCAACCAACAGATTGGGAAAGGATCTTCACCAACCCTAAATCCAACAGAGGGTTAATATCTAATATATACAAAGAACTCAAGAAGGTAGAACCCAGAGAACCAAATAACCCCATTAAAAAGTGGGGTACAGAGCTAAACAAAGAATTTTCACATGAAGAACATTGGAGGGCTGAGAAGCACCTTAAGAAATGTTCAACATCATTAATCATTAGGCAAATGCAAATCAAAACAACCCTGAGATTTCACCTCACACCAGTCAAAATGGCTAAGGTCAAAAACTCAGGAGACAGCAGGTATTGGTAAGGATGTGGAGAAAGAGGAAAACTCCTCCACTGCTGGTGGGATTGCAAGATGGTGCAACCACTTTGGAAATCAGTCTGGCTGTTCCTCAGAAATCTGGGCATGACACTTCCTGAGGACCCTGCTATACCACTCCTGAGCATATACCCAGAGGATTCCCAGGCATGCAATAAGGACACATGCTCCACTATGTTCATAGCAGCCCTATTTATAATAGCCAGAAGCTGGAAAGAACCCAGGTGTCCCTCAATGGAGGAATGGATACAAAAACATGTGGTATATTTACACAATGGAGTACTATTCAGCCATTAGAAACAGTGAATTCATGTAATTCTTAGACAAATGGATGGAGCTGGAGAACATCATACTAAGTGTGGTAACCCAGTCTCAAAAGATCAATCATGGTATGCACTCACTGATAAGTGGATATTAGCCTAGAAACTTTGAATACCGAAGACATAATCCACATATTAAATGATGTCCAAGAAGATTGGAGGAGTGACCCCTGGTTCTGGAAAGACTCAGTGCAGTAGTATAGGGGAATTCCAGAACAGGGAAGTGGGGAGGAGTAGATGGGGGGACAGGGAGAGGGAAGAGGGCTTATGGGACTTTTGGGGAGTGGGGAGCCAGAAAATGGGAAATCATTTGAAATGTAAATAAAGAATATACCGAATTTAAAAAAAAAAAGAATTGAATCAAAAAAATTAAGTCTTGCATTCTGAATGTATATCTAAACTCAGAAGACATCATGATTAAAAAGAACATTGATTTAAAAGTTTGAAAGCCAGGGAAGGAGGGACCCTGCATGAATAAGGACTTGCATAAACAAGACACCAGAGTCATTGATGGAAGTTTCCAGACATATAGATAAGTTGGTGGCATCTAATATAACTTTGAACCTTAACTCTATACACCCTGAAGAGCTCATTGTTTGAATCTGTTAACTAATTATAGAATAATAAAAGGAAAGGACTGAACTTGTACATAAAAGGTTTCCTCACAAAACATACTAGTCATGCTAGTATTGAGATGATTGACGTTTTCATGTCAGCATGAGTGGTTCTAGTCTACTTTTTAATTACATTTCAGAGAGAATAGAATTTTTATGAATTAATAATACATGGCAATTTATATTGGGTAAATCTATTTGAATCACCTTTAAACAATGTGTGTTATTGCTTCATTTATCCCTGTGTCACAATTTTTATAACTATAAATATAAATTCAATAATTATAATATTTAAAATTCTTATTATTGTTATATCTACTAATAGTTATCTTTGATTCACTATTGCTACCATTCATGGATATCATGAATAATGCCCAAGCAATAAAGAAAACAATCAATAAGTTTGTTTATTTTATCTACTCTAAAAAAGAAAAAAAGAAACAGTCTGGGGGTGGATGTGGGGGGGGAATAAAATATGGAGTGAAAAAAATAAATAAATTTAAAAAAAAATAAAAATTAAGAACCTTAAAAGCATCAAATTTAAACTTTTATATAAAAATCAGTCATATCTATTTGAATCATCACAATATCTGTTTATCAGCAATTCTTATTAAGTCACAGCAGGAAGCAAGGGGCCAAAATGGATATAAGAACTCAATCATCACCTGGCTAGCCTCAGTGGGAGTCATGTCAGGCAACGTTGTCACTGTTCTTGTTCCCTGACCATAAAACATCTCTAGCATAATTAATAAGCATGTGTCTTAGTGAACTTCAAATTATTCTCTAATATTTTCTATATCAGTATCACTAGCAAAAAATATCTTTACCTAGCTCCATTAACAATTTATTTTTCTCATGTTTTATAAGGGTGGTAGTCACTGCTGACAATCTACATCTCTAATTTCTCTAGGGTGATTGAATCATCAATCTCCTCAAGCAGTAATGCCTGCAAGAGATCAGGCACTATTATTATAAGTACCAGAAAGACTCCCCAGTGAGGGTCTAGAAACCACCTTAGAATTTTCCTTCAGTTCTTAGATTAAGAGGGAAGTGATAGCAGCTAGCAGAGCAGAACTCTGTGACAGCATGAAGTCCTAAGGACAGGTGATCCTCCACGTCGTGCCACAGCAAGACCCCGCCACCCTGGCTGTGATGACCAGGAGGCCACATTCCATGAGCTCCAAAGGCATTTGTCCTTTCTCCTGCATGGCCCTCAGCAGAAGTTCTTCCCTGCATCTCTCAGTTGATGAAATGCCAATTAAACTAATAGTGTTCTTGTGAGCTACATACTTTTAGATAAATAATGCAAATGCAGAGCCCTCTATATAACGTATGTCATGCAGCGAAAAAGCACACCCTTGTTCCATCCTCACGTTTCTTCAACTGTAAACCTAGCCCCATCCACCTCTCTGCACTTCATCACCTAGCCCTGTCTTGTCCAAGCCCTGTCCAGATCTGCCTCAGTCCCATGTGAGCCCTCACTGGGCTGGTCCTAAGTGTACTCTCCAGCTTGAGGATTTGTATCTGGAACTCCAGCAACACACTCGCTATCTATCTGGCACATCAAGAAAAAAAAACAGAGGTGTCTAGAGAGATACACCGTTAGAAGAAGTGGCTGTTCTTCCAGATGTCCCAAGTTTGACTTCCAGCAGCAACACCCTGGTTGGCCTCTGCAGTAACTGGTACATGGATAACACGTAGGCAGAACACTCACGTACAGAAAAGAAGAAATTTCTTTTAACAGAAGAATAAATGACAACAGGGTTTGAAATACACTGTTTCCTAAACATTTTTATTAATCACACGTAACTATTATTGTGATTGAATATACAATGTTCTTGATGAATTCACATCGGATTGGTTACTGTCATCCTGGCAGCCCTACCTCGAGATTCTGTAGTTAGAAAGTAGGGACTAGATGAGAGCAGTCGGTCCTGGTGAGCTGGTCCTTAGGAATTCATTCCCCGCCTGTTTCTTGCACGCTGTGTTTCCCTCTGACTGGATGTGACCAGCTCTTTTATTCATGGCTTCACTGCTTTCATCTTCAGGATAGATTTCCACTCACAGCAAAGTCCCCACCCACTCATTGCTTTTGGAAATGAGTTCAGTGAAGATGTGTACTGTATTCAATGGTACTTTTTGCTTATCTGACAGGCCAAGCTCTTTCAGCCTTGCCGTGACAAGTCCATACCCTTGATCTAGCACAGGCCCTGCTCCAACCTAGTCGGGCCCGGCCCTTTCCCTTCTTTGTGTCAACCACTGTCCCATGGGTTTTGTTTCTGGGACTCAAGCAAGTGGATTCTGCTCTTATTCTTGACTTCAATGAGTAAAGTCAACGAAATAATACAACAAACACAAAGGGACGAGCAAGACCAGTGAGCTCTCAACTCAGTGCAGAACTCCTCAGCTTTAAGCCACAATTGATGACAATGGTGCTTTGGTTTGCTTACAAGGGAAAGTGGTAATGAGAATATACTGCAATCTGAGAAAAAAAAAGAAATAATTGCTTAAAATTTGGAATTACAATTTGTTTCCCCATGAGGGAGCTATATTCAATCAATTAAATCAGTCAGGGAAAGACAGGTTAAACATTATCTCATTTATCTATAGAATTTGAAAAGTTTGATCTCCTATAGTTAAGAGTACAGGAGTGGTTACCAGATAAGAGAATTTTGAAGGAGGGGTAAGAGTGAGAAATGCTAATAATCACAGGTTCTCATAGTTACAAAAGAGTAAAATGCTCCAGGCTTCTGCTGCATATCAAGGGGCTAAATAAAGATACTGACAACTTGCTGTAAACATAAAACAGCTAAGAGAAAGAAATCTGAGCACTTATGTCAGCATAAACTGATTTTTCTGAGGAACTACATATGTTAACTCTGATTAAACCATTGACTCCATATATATTAAAAGACCACAGAATATCCCTTAAATTTGTGAATTTTTGTTAGTTGAAATTAAAAAAAATGAAAATAAACTGTAAGGTTTAGATGTAATGGAGTCTTTCCATAGCAAAGTAAAATTTAAAGCGACATAAATAAGAAATACAAATAATAAAATATATATAGCATTTAGATTAGCAATTCAAACATTTATTTAAAAACATAAAATTTAAATAGCTTAGCAGGTGAGTTATTCTATAAATTTGTAAAACATTGTTTCCTAGTTTTGCAAGTTTGTCCAGAAATAAGGGGAGCAGCAGAATCATTCTCTTTTATGTAGCTAATGAAGTAGAGACACACTAAAGCACTGAATTGTATCTCAATTAAGCATAAGCACAAAAATGAATTTTAAGGATAAACATAAGTACAAAATTCTGAGAAAAAAACAGTCCATGAATTTCAAGAAAAACAAACAAAGCAAAACTGGAATATTTAGTAATAATTTTTATGGGGGGGGGTTTGAGACAGGGTTTCTCTGTGTAGCCCTGGCTGTCCTGGAACTCACTCTGTAGACCAGGCTGGCCTCGAATTCAGAAATCCACCTGCCTCTGCCTCCCAAGTACTGGGATTACAGGCATGTGCCACCATGCCTGGCTGTAATAATTGTTTATAATCCTGAAATATATATCCTATTTTTGATACAATAATTTAATACAATATTTATGTTAAAATTAAATCTAAAAGAAATAAGCATATATTAAGAAATACATAAATATAAAAACCGCCAGAACTCACTAATAATAACAGAATGTAATTACAATTACTTCCTAATTAGGTAGCAAGGCCTGAGGCAATCACACTTCACTGTGATCTGAGAATGTATTTTCTTTAAATCATATGAACTGTATGTTTAAATTACTCAGTACAATACTAAAATTTACACCCAATCAACTGGACAACTATCAAGAATCAAATGTTTAAATGACACACGTAGCCTAATTTCATTCTTTGGTATTTATGTGGCAGAGAAAAGCCCCTTGTCAAAAATTATGATAAATTATTGTAATTAGGAGTAGGATTTAATGAGACAGATGAAAATTCTAATGTTAATAGATTAATGTTAATATATGTGGACAAAACAGAGTATAAAACTGTTTGTTTAATTAATTAATTAATTAATTAACCACCTAATTTTGAGCATATGGAAGCACAGTTCTTCACCATTGTCTTCTATGCTGATTATCACCTTGTTTAAGGGGTGGAAGGTGAGGGGGAGATGGAAGATCACACTCCAGGCCCAGGACTGATCAAAGCACAGCTCCTGCTAGGACCGGGATAGATGGTTTTTAATGTCCATCTCATTTTTCCAGCCACAGAAACAAAAGCCAATATGCTAAGACAATTATTAATTGAACAGAAAGTAATAACTATTCATCTCCAGGAAGTACAAGTACAATTAATGAATGTTAAAACACACTAGAAATAAGAGTTATTAATGAAAGATGAAAAATTCATTCAGTTTGGAAACAAGCCTGATGTTAAGGATTTTCTACATTTTGGTCTCTAAGGCATTTTTAGTCTTCTGACATTTATCTTATTTGGAAAACAATAATCAATAAATTATAAAATGTATTTATATAACAAGAATAGATATTTAAATGATTTTCCATGTTTTGCCAAAATGGTTCAATATAAATGATAGCACAACCTGTATGCAAAAATAAACCTTCAAACATTGGTTTTAGGAATTATGGCATTAGCAAAAGTTTGCCTACCAATAATACAAGCTGTTATTTTACAACTATGAAAACAAGGTTGGTCACAAAACATGATGTGATTCTCACCTAGGATTTGCTGTGTAAGTTTTTGCCTGCCCAGCTCTGTTTCAGTCTCTTTTTCATAAAGAACTATATAAACAGTGGGTAATGCTGAGGTTACCTGAGGAAAACAGGTAAGTTAGTAAACATAACGTTATAAAAAATTTTCTTGGTATGCATTAATTACTGAATGCAGTTCTTAAAGTTATTCTACTCACTGTTGACTTATAAGAAAAATATAGATAACAGCAGCAAAAAAGCAAATCCCACTGTAACTTTTATGATTGTTTAATTGATTGCAGTTTAAGCTGATATAAATTTCAGTTAAGACTTTACCATGGTTACAATATTTCACATGTGTTAACTATAAAAATATAACAATCATTTATATTATCTATTAAATCAGTTAGGCATTATTTATAAAAACTATCCAAAGTTGTAACTGAAATGTAAATAGTATATTTAATTATGGATTAAAAATATGGGAAGTTATATATGAGATATTATGAAGATTTAAGAGACCAGATACATCCTTAACTTCATAAAGTATATTACATCTTATCTAAGTAACCTGAGAACATTTTAAAATGTGAGTTGATGAGAGATTAACAAAGATGCCTGATTGTGTTTATATAAATGTACACATCTAATAATTAATCATTATGATACTGCTAAAGTAATGTTTACATGTAAGAATGAAAATTGTCCATTGCAATGATTGTTTATTCATTATGGCAAAGAGTTCCTGGTTGCCTCTCATGAATAATTGGTTTCTCATCTACATAACTCATCAAACACATAACATTTCATCTGAATATTTACAATGTGTATGGTTCAGCCTAATTTACTTAGAAGTGTGTTTGATTATATTATTTATTATTACTTTAACTATGTCTATGTTTTGGGGCATATGCATATGAATTAATATGTAGAGCCCAGAAGTATTAGATATCACCAGATCTGAACTACCAGGACTTTGTGAGCTTCTCCATTTGTTTTGGAGAATCAATCTTGGGTCTTCTGCAAAAACAGAACATTATCTCAACTGTTGAAGCAACTCTCCAGCACTAGTAGTGTGTTTTCAAAGGATAGATATTTCCCAATTTAATTATACTTAAATTTGTCAAGTAAAGTTACAATGACAATAAAACCATTCTAGAACATTAATAAAAATCATCTTTAACTGATTTCTATATTTTAAAAATGTTTTCTGTTTTCTAACACAGTATTCTTTTACTTTCTGTCATTAGAATGCCATTGAATTTGAGCAAGTAAAAACCTGGAAATTCAGGATAATTACAACCTATACTCCACATCTCATAGCTGGAAAGGCAGCCTCATTGACAAGTTAAGACCTTCAAAGTTCTTTGTTATTTGCTCTCTTTAAAAGAAGACTAATTTGGAAATCACTTTTAAGTTCACTGGAAGCCAAAGAAAAAGACCTACAACCAGAAAAGATAGGATGGTTCATACAATTTATAGGAAATAAATGTGGTAAAGATTTCCCCTTCTTGGCTGGAGAGATGGCTCAGAGGTTAAGTGCACAAACTGCTCTTCTAGAGGTTCTGAGTTTAGTTCCCAGCAACCACTTGGTGGCTCACAACCATCTGTAATGAGATCTGATGACTTTTTCTGGTGTATCTGACGACAGCAACAGTGTAGTCACAAACATAAAATAAATAATCTTAAAAAAACGATTAAAAAAGCAAAGGACACTGTCAAGCAGACAAAATGGCAACCAACAAATTGGAAAAGAATTTTCACCAACCCTACATCCAACAAAGGGCTAATATCCAATACATACAAAGAACTCAAGAAGGTAGATGCCAGAGAGCCAAATAACCCTATTAAGAAATGGGGTACAGAGCTAAAAAAAGAATTTTCACATGAAGAATTACAAATGGCTGAGAAGCGCCTTAAAAATGTTGAACATCATTAGTCATTAGGAAAATGCAAATCAAAACAACCCTGAGATTTCACTATACACCAGTTAGAATGGCTAAGATTAAAAACTCAGGAGACAGTATGTATTGGCAAGGATGTGGAGAAAGAGGTATACTCCTCCACTGCTGGTGGGAATGCAAGTTGGTACAACCATTCTGGAAATCAGTCTGGCTGTTCCTCAGAAAACTAGGCATAACACTTCCGGAGGACCCTGTTATACTACTCCTGGGCATATACCCAGGATTCCCCGGCATGCAATAAGGAGACATGCTCCACTATGTTCATAGCAGCCCTATTTGTAATAGCCAGAAGCTGGAAAGAACCCAGATGTCCTTCAGTGGAGAAATGGATACAGAAAATGTGGTATATTTACACAATGGGACACTACTCAGCAATTAAAAACAATGAATTCATGAAATTCTTAGGCAAATGGTTGGATCTGGAAAATATCATCCTAAGCGAGGTAACCCAATCACCAAAGAACATAAATGGAATACAGTCACTGATAAGTGGATATTAGCTCAGAAGCTCTGAGTACCCAAGACACAATTCACATATGAAATTCTCCCAAGAAGAAGGAAGGAAAGGTCCTGGATGCTGAAAAGGCTTGTTCCAGCATTGTAGGGGAGTGCCAGGACAGAGAAGTAGGAGGGGGTTGATAGGAGAATGGGCGGAGGGAAGAGGGATTAGGGAATTTATGGGGAGGGGGAGAACGGGGAAAGGGAAAATCATTTGGAATGTAAACATAGAATATAGAAAATAAAAAATTATAATAAAAATATTTCACCTTTTTCTAGTCATTGCAAATGGTATAGAAAAAAGGCAAGTGCTTTCGTTAAAAGACAATTTTCAAAGAAAAACTGAGTACCTTAACATGGTTTGTTAAAAAGTAATGGCCTCCAGAATATTCTTAGTGACCAACAGTCTCCATAAAGTTGTATTCACTTTATTTTTTTCTGGTCTTTCAAATTTTACATCTCTATCCTAGGTTCTACACAGCTCTTTCTATCTGACAGTAATATCAGTATAAAGAGAATACTAATGGTTGTTAATAACTATAAAAATGGAACCAATTTTAACGTTTGAATATTCATGGAAAAAATCTACTATAAAATTTTGTAACTAGTATTCATCATGAATATGAATAAATGCTATGCCAATGCATGAAGTACATGAAAGGCCAATGTTCTATAGCACAGTGTACTTTGTATTATTTGAGGATAAATTTCACAAATTCCTTACAGAACTACTCACAGCATAATGAAAAAATACCAACTGGAATTGTTGCTGAAACAATTTATGCTTTGCTTTAATTTGACATGTTAGGAGTCAGGTCTTAACATGTTGCCTTGCAATACATTAAACAGTCAGTGACATCTAAACATAACTTTATAAAGTGGGGAAAATCTGGATAACCTATAAAAACTTAAATGCTGGTATAATTATCCTATTGTAGGTTCAATGACAAATTAAAACTGACAAAGTAGAAAAAAATTAACATACTTTGAAATGGAGACATGTTCACACTAATGGATTAATTTCTGCACTTGCCCGATATCTTTCTGTTTCAGCAATAATGAAGTGACATTTTAGTGATGCTGTGTGAACCTCTAAGCATCAGTACTAGGTGAGTTTATTGGTGTGATTATTGCTATATTATTTCTTCCATCAGAAGACTCAGTTTTAAAGATCTCTGTATTTTCACTGTGCATTCATAGTATAGTTCAAATTTTATCTAAAGGTCTCAGTTTAGCAATGACATCAAATGAAATAGATTCATCTTTTCTCTACTTGCATCTAATGGAAGCTTGATTATCTGTTCTGGGATAAAATAACATGAACTTGAATTCCATTTATGACCCAAGCTGACCTACCTTGTGTTCAAAGGAAATCGTCTAAAACACATAGAAAATTTCTCTACTTTGTTTTGTATTACATTATATAATACAAATTATATACATAAGTTTTGTAATACAAAGAACTCTGTGACTACCACAAACTATTGTAAATGCCCCCAATTTCTGTTTAAAAAGGAAAACATAAATTAAAAATATAGTATTTATTTTGATATTTGGTGAATTTATTATTATGTTATTCAGGCCCTATTTGGCAATGATCTCTCAGTTATTAAAAATTCGAGGTTATATAGAATTTTATGGTTTTTCGAGACAGGGTTTCTCTGCATATCCCTGGCTATCCTGGTACTCACTCTGTAGACCAGGCTGGCTTTGAACTCAGAAATCCACTGCCTCTACCTCCCAAGTGCTGGGATTAAAGGCATGCGCCGCCACTGCCCAGCAGCTATATGTAATTTATTAGAGTGGCTTACTAGTTATGGTCAGAGTAATTCAACAGTGACCAAGTATCTAGTAAGTGCTCAATTAGCAAGACTGTTGCTTGAGTGCCAGGGAAGTCAAGGTATATTCCAAGTTTTCAGCATATATTAGAATTCTAAAGGAATATGTTCTAGCTCCAGGGAAGGAGTTGATTTAGTAATATCTGTACTAGATCTTAAAAGAATCTGCATCCATCCACTGAACGTTCTTTAAAGCTGATTATTTGAGTACTGTTTCTGTTATTGTGGACAGGTTCAAATGATATAGGCCTGAGTTCTTTTTATCATTAATTTTGTACTAAAAATAGATTTTTTTCTGAATCTGGGTTTTCCTTCCACAATTCCTCTCAGATTCTCTCCACCTTCCCTCCCATCCAATTGAACATCTTTTCTTTTACTCTCTCTTTAGGAAACAAGTAAGCATCTTAAATATATTAATAAAATAAAGTAAAAACAAACAAGAATGGAACAAAACAGAAAGAAGTAGGGACAAAAACAAAAGCACAAAAAAAGCCACAGAGATGCATATTTGCACATACAAAAATTCCACAAAAATACAAAATTGGAAACCAAAACATATATACAATAGACATATAGTTTAAAATAATCATGCCTTGAAAAAGAATTATCACAAAAAGAACCTCTAAAATAACATTGAATATCTTTTGATTTGGAAATCTACTATTCCAGGGCATGGTATCTTCCTGTAGAGTGGTTTATACATGGTATGTACTCACATATATGTAGATATTAGATATAAAGTAAAATAAGGTCATTGTACAATCTATAGATCCAGAGAGGCTAAATAACAAGGATGGCTCAAAAAAGGATGCATAAATCTTTCCCCTGGGAGTGGGAAATAAAAGAGATATTGTCGGTGGATTTGGGGCAAGTGGGGATGGGAACAAGGGGGTAGGGGGAAGGATGGAGTGATAGACTACTGGGAGGCAACTTCGATTGGTCTAAGCATTTCAGTGATAAGGTAAAAACATAGAGTAATAGAACTCTCAGGAATCTATGAAGATGACTTCAGCTATGTCCTGTAATTCCAGTAGAAGGACTGAGATACCAACTCAACCACAAAAGTTTCAAGCTACAATTTGTCCTATCTGCAAGATATACTGGGGTAATGGAGTTAGGTATAAGTCTCCTTCTACTTTCAGCACTAAGACCCCAGCTGGCTTAGATCAATTTCAAGACCTGAACTTGCTGCCACAGTCTTGTGAGTTCATATGTATATCAATCTTGTGTCTAGAAGACTTTGGTTTCTTGGTGTACTTGATCTCCTCTGGCTTTTGTAATATTTTTCTCTCTTCTTCTTCAGGGTTCCCTGAAGCCTGAGAAGAGAGAATTTTGGAGATATTCCATTTTAGACTGGCTTTTCCATGATTTTTTTCCCTCTCTGCTTGTTCATCATTGGATCTCTGTGATCTATCCCTTGTACTACAGGGGGAAGCATCTCTGATGATAGTTGACCAGAAACTCTACTACAAGTCCCACAGAAACTCATTATAAGTAATTTTATTGCAATGTCCCCTGAGGGATGCAGATGTTTCTGGGAAAAAGTCCATGAACATACAGATCAGATACAGCAAGCAGATCAAACCCACCCAGACCAAGATGAATCAGGCCTCAACATAGAACCTAATTGGAATTACACTAAAAGCCATAATTGTCAGGCCAGAGACATTTTCATCACTCCTCTTCTCTCCATCCTGAGTGGAGTGGCCCTTAAACCAATTAACTTTCAACAAATTCTAGAAGTACTTCAAGAGAAATATAAAGAACCTCTCAATACTTCCAATGCCTTACTTGGAATTAGTTCCAATGTCTTATTAAAATATCCAACCTGAACAAAGGAACTCTCAATGAGTAACAACTCCTTACATATATATATTATATGTAAGGAGTTGTTACTCATTGAGAGTTCATATATATTTGCCAAATCTTACCCAGACATAATGGCCAAACCCCCTAGACTAAGCCCACTTCGCCCTGAGCTAATGTTCTGGCCTTGGCATTCAAGTTCTTTCATAATCTTGATGAATGCAACCAAAAACACAGGTACCAACTCTTGGTTAAGTCTATCAGATTTTTGATACTGTAACATCCCAATGAAAATGGATGCCATGTCAGAAAGAGCCACAAGGGCCTTGCTTAAAATATGTCAAGAAAGGCCACTCTGCCTTTGCCTTTTCATCCTAAGGAGTATGTTATTGACAGATTTATCAGTTTAATAGAAGCAACCAAGACTTCAGTTGCATTCTTCGTTATATTCATGTGTTCAAGTAAGGCCGCAAGCCTCACTTTCCTAGAACTACGACTAGGTATAGATGCAGTTTACCTTGTTACCAATCTCAGAAAATTGATATACTCAAAAAACAGATTCCAAATTTTACTATACTTTTATTTAAAGAAACACACTTTACAATGATTGGTCTCAGTAATCAATCACCTGTGTCTTGTGATAAATGACTAGATAAAATATATAAAGTTTATGTAAGATATGAGAATATGCATGCTTAAGTAGGGGTTCTAAATGTAATTTTGGATCTAAGAGAGTAATTTATATGTCTGGATTTAAGATATAAAGCTTAAGTAAGTCACGAAGGTTTGAGAAAATAATCTAAGGTATATGAAGTGGAATTCATTTTTCCTCTCCATGCTGCTATTGAAGTCCCACTCACCCCCTCCATGACCCATGGTCAGAATACAGACCAGTCTTCCAGACCCCTCCAGATTTCTCCCTCAACCTGCTGCTTTCAAGGTTTTTCCTCTCATGTCCTCATATACTATTCCCTTGCAAGGAAAGGAAACCTTCTTCTGAACTGTTATAAATTTTTCCTTTTCTCCCATAATAGCTCCAAGGACACCCTAATACTACCTACCATCACCAGTCTCTACTTAGGAGGCTGAAAACTTATTGTTTTTATGATACACACCTTCACCCTACTCCTATATTAACAATCAAAATCCCAGAGGAACAATCCTGTGAATACAGGAACTTCATTTTATTAATTTCTGTTATTTTATACCCTTAAGTCTCTAACCCTTAGTCAATCATATCCATTATCCTGACATCATTCACACTTTTAGTCCAAAATCTTAAAGTCACTTTCTTCTAAATACTCCTAGAAATCTGTTCCCAAAAATCTTTTGCCTTCATGTAAATTGATTCTGATATTTATCAATCCTGACAACAATCCTGATCTATCCTTCCTCAGAGATTCAGAGATTGTGCTCACATTTTGGATGGACAGTACAGACCTGGCTCCTCTTCTTGGCTTTTTTCTCCTCCCTTGCTCCAGTATGTAGATGACCTCTTCCCTCAAAGTCCTTACCTCTCTGTTAGCCAATCTCACCCTGCTACATTTCTCAATTTCATCAGCTCCAAGAGTTATAAGTTCTCATATTCAAAACTTCACTCTCCTCTCCCCAAGTTATCCATCTTAAATTCTCTCTCACAACCCATAAACACCCCATTTTAAACAACCTATTTCTCTCTACTCCTCATCTCTGCCCTCAAGTCCAACGTCCTCTATAGTCTCTATATTGAGCCACTCCTAGACTTTCTCCTTCCTCCCATCCACAAACAATTCCTTAAACTGAAAACATGCTGTTTCAGCCCTTCACATCCCAGATTTATACAAACCATTTCATCTTTACACTTCCAAACTCGGTCTCAGATTCCATCTACCCAGTCTTGTCTTATGGTAAAGTCAACACTCACAGTTTTACCTGTCCTCTCCTCAATCTTTCTATCCTTGTGCCTTTACCTCAATGTTCCCTAGATCCTCCACCCTGTTGTCCAAAACCTGCCAAAGACCATTCCCCTACATTTCTCATAGATAAGAGAGCTGCTTCTGCTCACATGTTTTATATGGATGACAGTTCCTTCTTGTCAAATAGCCACATCAGACTGACCCTTCCATTTTATCACTAAAGGCAATAATTGTGCTGATATGGCGGCCCAAGTTACCACCCCACTTTTATGATTCACTGCACTTTTACTACTCATCCTAATTTCCTCCAGGATATCCTAATGCATAACCCAGATAACAGTATACCTAACCCTCCTCAAACAAAGTATACTCTCCTAACCCTAGATCTGTATACTCATCTTCATCACCCAGTTTCTGTTCCCTCAAGATCACTCATTCACCACAAATCTCATCTCTTCTCATTCTATGTTTCTTCTGTCCAAATGATTGCTCAAAATCCACTGCCAATTGGATACCTTATAATCATTAACTGTCCAGACACTCTCAGACAGCAAAAACTCTGAACAAATCCTACATGCCCAATTATAAAACAAAACCAAACACAAACCATTTCCTCTCCCACTCATACATGTTTGTATGGCCCAAAATACATTTGGGTCAAAGTCATACAACAAATGTCCTCTCTACTTAACTTCACTCATGCCTACTTCAATGCCTCCCACTGCTGTCTTTGCACTTCTCTTCAATGTCCTCCATTGCTCATAATACCTCTTGCAGCAATAACACAATTGCTAATGCTTTACATCCCCCCCCATCCCCACTACTGACATTTATGTGTCATCTTAATCATCTAAGTCACTCTTTGGGAATGAAAGCCAAGATCTTTCAACTTTTTTTTAAATTGAATATTTTCTTTATTTACATTTCAAATGTTATCCCTTTTCCAGGTCTCCCCTTTGGAAACCCCCTCTCCTGTCCCCCATCTTCCTGCCTCTGTGAGGGTGCTCCCCCAGCCACCCACACTCCTGTCTTCCCACCCTGGCATTCCCCTACACTGGGGTATAGAACACCCTCAGGCCCAAGGGCTGCTTCTCCCACTGATGTCCAACAACACCATTCTTTGCCACATAAGAGGCTGGAGCCATGGGCCCCTCCATGTGTATTCTTTGGTTGGTGGTCCTGTCCCTGGGAGTTCCAGGGGTTCTGGCCTGTTGACATTGTTGCTCTGCCCATGGGGAAGCAAACCCTTTTAGATCCTTCAGTTTCTTCTTCAAATCCCCATGCTCAGTCCTATGGTTAGCTGCAAATGAGCATCTGCTTCTGTAGTTGTTAGGCTCTGGCAGAGCCTCTCAGGAGACAGCCATATCAGGCTCCTTTCAGCAACCACTCCCCAGCATCCATAGAATCAGGGTTTGGTGACAGTATATGGGATGGATCCCGAGGTGAGGCAGTCTCTAGATGACCTTTTTTTCAGTCTCTGTTTCACACTTTGTCTCCATATTGCCTCCTGTGAATATTTTGTTCCCTCTTCTAAGAAGTATTGAAGCCTCTACACTTTTGTCTTCCTTCTTGGGATTCATATGGTCTGTGAATTAAATCTTGGGTATTCTGAACTTTTGGGCTAATATCCACTTATCAGTTAGTGCATACTGTTTGTGTTCTTTTGTTATTGGGTTACTTCACTCAGGATGATATTTTCAGGTTTGTCTGCAAATTTCATGAATTCATCGATCTTGGGTATTCTGAACTTTTGGGCTAATATCCACTTATCAGTTAGTGCATACTGTTTGTGTTCTTTTGTTATTGGGTTACTTCACTCAGGATGATATTTTCAGGTTTGTCTGCAAATTTCATGAACTCATCATTTTTAATAGCTAAGTAATATTCCATTATGTAAATGTACCACATTTTCTGTATCCATTACTCTGTTGACAGACATCTGGGTTGTTTCCGCTTCTATTATAAATATGGCTGCTATGAACATAGTGAAACATATGTATCACAAAATCATGTTATAGATCTTTCCTCCTCCATTTGCCATGATCCTCCACACTCATTGGCGTTCCTGAAATATTTCAATTTCAGAATTTACTTAAGCATTCCAGGAAAGACTATTCTGATGAAACAAGAGCCTCTCAAATCATGTTTGCCCCAACATAACCAGACCCAGCCTTCAGATAATAGTTTTCACCTAAGTAACTCTATATATCCTATTTAAATTTTCCTGGCTCCTCTTAAAAACTCTGAGACTCAGGGCTAGACATGTGGCTCAGAGGTTACGAGCACTTGCTGCTCTTCCAGAAGGCCTGAGTTCAATTCCCAGCAACCATATGGTGGCTCATAACCATCTCTAGTGGGATCTGGTGCTCTCTTCAGGCCTGCAGGAATAATAAATAAATCTAAAACAAGCAAATACAAAAAATATGGCTCAGATAACCAGGAATATGAACCTAAAGGTTTCAAACAGATATCCAAGAATATTTCTTTTTTCTGAACCACTTTACCCCTGTCCCTAGTCTATTTGTCCCCACAGATTTAAATCAGCTACATACTACTCCAGTAGCTCCAGCACTGGCCCCAACTACTTCCTCATTATCTACATCTTGGTCTATTCTCACAGACTACACTTCCCTATCCTCAGATGGTTTTGCAGAACCTGGACATCTATTGGCACAGTCTGCTCTGCCTGACCTTGATTAATAAACAGCTTTGGTTTCCTAACAGTAACATCTGAATGCCAATAGCGAGCAGCCTGAGAAAGCAATGCTCACTTACCCAGTATCTAGGTACCAATAATGCAATAAAAAGGTGAGCATGGAGGTGCTCCGGCCGGCTTGAGCATGGGGAGCATGGCTCGGCAGGCTGTGCCCTTCTCTCCCATTCCCTTTGCCTAGCTGAAATCCACTAGCATCTATGCCTGAATCTGACTACCAAAGTCTGTTTCCTTATTTAGTATCCCCTTCTCCTGAAACTGAGAACCAGGGTCTAGCAATCAAAAACTCCGTTTTTTAATTAACATGCCCAATTAAAATAAAACATCTTCTCACAATAGGATTCTCCTTGTAATTTTTTAAACAGCCATTGTGTGTGTGTGTGTGTGTGTGTGTGTGTGTGTGTGTGTGTGTTACACATGTCTCCCAGGACAAATTCCTTATGATTCCCCCTTGCCCCTTTTCTCCAGCTCCTTCGTTTGCTTCCTCTTCTCTAGCTTTCTCTTTCTCCTGTCTTTGTCCTTTATCCCTGTCCTCTGTCACTCATGGGACTTGCAGGGAGTGGGGATGCAGAAAAGGGGAAATCATTTGAAATGTAAATAAAAAATATATCAATTAAAAAATTCCTTTGTGCTGAGAACTTAGTCTTAGAGGTCCTGAGCCAAAAAAATTCCTTAATTCTGTACTTCTTGTTAACACCATCAAGTCTAGCTGGTAAATGGTGATAGTGATATTGAAAAATGGCTGTACATCACATTCTAGCTCCATTTTTCTTCTTCTGTTCTAAAAGTCAGTGGTGGGTAACTGGGTCCTATGTTTCACATTATTATCTACAGAAGATGGGGAATGCTGTATTATCTATACAGCTCTATGAAAATTATAAATATGCTTGGTTATTTTCAAGCCAAATCTTTTAAGTGGAATTATCTGTATATATTTTGTTGTTAATTCCCACCTTCTTTTGATAGCTGGAGAAAAGATGATAATGTGTTCCTATGGGATTATAGATAATATTGTCAAATAAAATTAAGACTATTTAAGATTTTTGTCCCTTAAGATGAACTATTCTAAATCTTATATCATCTTTGGTGGAGGTTTTGTAGTTCATAAGAATATATAAATTATTGTTGGAATTGAGTTTTTGCCATGTGCTAATAACACTGGTTATCTGGTTGGCATGTATAAAAATGTTAGAAAAGACATAGTAAACTTTTGATATGGAACTGTGAAAGAGAGGATAAAGCTGTCATTTCTGAAATCTTAGGAGATATTATGCTTTGAGCTTTTATATCTATAGGAATTACTTAATGAAAATACTAGAAGGTCACTGTCCTTTAATTTTTGCCAACAGTTTTTATCAAGAGAGCATAGGAGACAAAGTTAAAATCAGTTTTATAGGTTTATAAAGAAGGTAGAAAAAATAAGATATTAACAATGTTAAACTTAGAGATTACATTTCTTATTTTTACTTTTAAAAGTAATAAAATTATTTACTATTATTATTATATTTACTTTTATACTATTACCACCATTTAATTTAGACAGAATTTTAGAGATTAGCAGAACACATTCAAAACACAATGAGATAGGCTCTCTTATACCAGTTATCTATCAAGAAAAACACACCGCAGGCTTGTCCATAGCAAGGGATTCTCAACTGAGATTCCCTCTCCTAAAATAATTATAACTTGTGACAAATTGACATTAGCCAACCCACTGATTCCTTGTAAACTTGATGTGCAAACACATCATTTTTAACCATAACTTATTTTCTTCATCCCCAATTAAGTGTCTTATTAATCTTAACATCACAATATAAAACACTACAGTGTTTTAAAGCCAAAATCTTTAAAAATTCAAATGTTTTGAAATTCAGTCTCTTTAAGACATTCAAAGTTGAAGCCTCTCTAAAGTATCCAAAGTTTCTAAAATTCATGTTATCTGAATTCCTAAATCTCTGTAAAACTTTAAAGTCTAAAGCTTTAAAGACTAAATGTCAAAAATTCCAGTGTCTTCACTACAGACTCCTGTAAACTAAAAATAAATTAAATAACTTTCCTTCTTCAAGAACTGGGTAATAGTCACAATCAAACAGCTAAACCAAAATTCATGAGTATAAAAGTTCAGGGTTTGATATCTGGAAGCCACTTGCCGTCCTCAGGGCTTCACGCCTGGGCATCTAACTGTGCTTCCCAGGCCAGCCACCCACACACCCAGCTTTTCTACTGGCTCAGGCCAGTTCCACTCCACAGATGCTACTGTGCTTGGCAGTCATTCCTTGATACTGGAATCTTAAAAATCCCAGGGACTCAGCGACAATATGCAATTTCACCAATAGTTTTCATTATCTTCTGGGACTCAGAGCCGGCCACATGGTGCCAAGCCTGAACTTTTTTCCGTGGCTCCTTCAATACTGGGGTTTCAACTGTAATATAGGCTACAACATTTCTTGGATGCTGTTCAGGGATTCTATTTTTGACCCCCAAAGTCAGGTCCTCTTCATGACCTCTTTATTCTTTTGAAACTAGTTACCACTTCAGTGACTCTTACACTAACTAGTTCTATTGCCAGCATGAGGAACAACCTTGGCTCCTTCTATATACTGACTCTGAAAAAACACCTTGCAGAATTTTTTATCTCAAAGATCCTACCTCTTCTAAGTCATTTGTTTCATTAGCCCCAGATGATGAAAGTCAATTATCTCATCAAAGTAAAGTTTTCACTTTAGTAGTGCTTAATACAAAATATCAAATGTGTCTACTCAAGCTTTGCAGAATTCTCAAACTTACTCTGTAACATTAGAAGCCGGGCCTCCATCATCTTCTTTGCTCTCAGAATGATCTTCTAATTTTCTGCAACATCCTATTAAGTTCTGAATATTCAATGGTTTTTCTAGACTAAAATCTTTCCATAACTTCCCCCCAAAATATGGTTAGTTCTATCAAAGCAATAACCTATGATTTGGTACCATTTACGTGTTGTATATGCTTTCTCTTGCTATGAAAAGCAGCTGGGGGAGAAAAGAGTTTATTTCATCTTGCAACAAGCAGCCCATCATTCAAGGAAGCCAAGGAACTTAATGAAGGGAATGATGTAGAGTCCATGGAGTAGTGGTGATTACCTGCTTGTTTTTCATGGCTTTCTGTAAAGGGAACTATTATTCATGTGATTTGACTGTCCTCTCAGAGGATTACTGCTGAATATACTTACCCATCTCTCTGAAATCTGGGTGACTGGCTCAACCTAGACGTTCTATGCAAACTCCTCTCCAATCTGGTTGATTTAATCTGACTTCTCTGAGCTTCTCACTGGATTATTCTGCATGGCCTGAAACCAACTCTATCAATTTGTTCCAATCTTCTGACTCCTTATTTCTGACTTCAACTGCCGCTGATGTCCTGCATTGACCTGCATGAACTCAAAAACAAACTCAAGTTCCCTGAACTGCACTAATTACACTGACTTCAAACTGACTGCACAGAAGCCAACTGAACTGGCTCCACGCTTTCCCTGTATTTTCCTTAAGTAGACTCTTTTTCCTGACTGTTCTAAGAGCTGGTTATTTCCTATCTTTGACTCATTCTATCACATCTTTCTCTGATTTATCACCTTCTTTGTCCCTTAATTTGTGGGACACAGATTTCTCAGCCTGATTTCCTATAGCATGCAGAACCTCCTTGCCAAGAGTGGCACTGTCTACAGTGAACTGAGCCCTCTTCTGTAAGTAATCCATGAAGAAAAATGACCAGAGGCTTGCCGACAAAGCATCTAGAGGATGTAATTTCTCAATTGAGATTTCTTCAGCTTGTGTCAAGTTGATGTCAAACTACTCTGTACACATGTCAAACATTCTGCATACAAACTTTGTGAGCCAATGACTGGGCTTTGAGAAGAATTTATTGCCAAAGAAATTATGATATTTGAGTAAAATACTTAGAACTATTCGAATGTTAAATTTATATAAATGCTAGTAAAATTATACTACTAGATGGAAATAGACATTGTAGTGTAGCCCCCTACCTTTCTCCAGGAGGAGAGAGAAAGGTATTTCCCATACTATTTAAGACCTGATCATGGAGTAGTATGTTCATGAAACCAAGAGAGAGGAAGAAAATTATAAAATGAGATCCCTAGATAATTGTGCACAGATCATTGATAGACTTGCATTTCAATGTGAATTACTTGTTGGCTATTTGAATGGAAAGCCTAGACTTAAAAGAAACTTCAATTTGATTAAATTTTAATGTGTTTTTAAAGATTCATACTTTGAATATGGGGATGGCATATACACAGTGAAGCTGAACTAGTATTAAAAATCATGCAGTTAAGAGTACATTGGTTTGTGATAAGCAGACATGGTGAGCAAGGTTTAGAGTCTCTTGTCCAGATATATTTTTAGAAGACTTTTTTTTTTACTTACATGTGGGATATAAAAATTCAATGGTTCAGCATTCTTGTTTGGGGATGGTATTGATTGAATCAGCTAAAGATAATAAATGGAGGAAGTTTAAGTGGAAAACAACATGTCTAATTTGGAGATAGCGCAAACTGTAAGAGTTACTTTTCAATCGCTGTGCTATGACACCAGGGCTAAAGCCATAGACACATGAGTTTTCAGGCTTACAGTTTCAGTTGGGCCCATAATGACTATAGTGGGAAACATGGCAGCAGGAAGGCATGACACTAGAGCATTAGATGAGAGACTACATGTTGGAGCAACATGCAGAGTGTCTTAGTGTTTTATAGTTGTGAAGGAAAACATGACCTACTGTTTTAAGGAAAGAATTTAATTTGGGCCAAGCTTACAGTTCCAGAGGTTTAGTCTATTTTCATCATGGCAGGAAGCATGGCAGTGTGCATACAGACATTGTACTGAAGGAGCTGAAAGTTCTACATTTTGATCTACAGGTAGAAGGAGGAGACTGTCACTCCTGGCATAGCATGAGCATAGGAGATCTCAAAACCTTCCTCCATACTTCCTGTAAGAATAATGTTTTTGATGTGAAAGATCTTTACGACAAGAACTTCAAGACTCTGAAGAAGGAAATGGAAGAAGACCTCAAAAAATGGGAAAACCTCCCATGCTCATGGATCGCCAGAATCAATATAGTTAAAATGGCCATTTTGCCAAAAGCAATATACAGATTCAATGCAATACCCATCAAAATCCCAACTCAATTCTTCACAGAGTTAGAAAAAGCAATTAACAAATTCATCTGGAATAACAAAAAACCCAGGATAGCTAAAACTATTCTCAGCAACAAAAGAAATTTTGGGGGAATCAGTATTCCTGACCTCAAGCAATACTACAGAGCAATAGTGTTAAAAACTGCATGGTATTGGTACAGTGACAGGCAGGCAGATCAATGGAACAGGATTGAAGATCCAGAAATGAACCCACACACCTATGGCCACTTGATCCTCGACAAAGGGGCTGAAAACATCCAATGGAAAAAAGATAGCTTTTTCAACAAATGGTGCTGGTTCAACTGGAGGTCAGCATGCAGAAGAATGCGAATTGATCCATCTTTATCGCCTTGTACTAAACTCAAATCCAAATGGATCAAGGACCTCCACATAAAGCCAGACACTCTGAAGCTAATAGAAAAGAAACTGGGGAAGACCCTTGAGGACATCGGTACAGGGAGAAAATTTCTGAACAGAACACCAATAGCCTATGCTCTAAGAGCAAGAATTGACAAATGGGACCTCATAAAATTACAAAGTTTCTGTAAGGCAAAGGACACCATCAAAAAGACAAATCGGCAACCAACAAATTGGGAAAAGATCTTCACCAATCCTACATCAGATAAAGGGCTAATATCCAATATATATAAAGAACTTAAGAAGTTAGACTCCAGAAAACCAAACAACCCTATTAAAAAATGGGGTACAGAGTTAAACAGGGAATTCTCACCTGAAGAACTCGGATGGCAGAGAAGCATCTTAAAAAATGCTCAACTTCATTAGTCATTAGGGAAATGCAAATCAAAATAACCCTGAGATTTCACCTTACAGCAGTCAGAATGGCTAAGATTAAAAATTCAGGAGACAGCAGGTGTTGGAGAGGATGTGGAGAAAGAGGAACACTCCTCCACTGCTGGTGGGGTTGCAAATTGGTACAACCACTCTGGAAATCAGTCTGGGGGTTCCTCCGAAAACTGGGCACCTCACTTCCAGAAGATCCTGCTATACCACTCCTGGGCATATACCCAGAGGATTCCCCACCATGTAATAAGGATACATGCTCTACTGTGTTCATAGCAGCCCTATTTATAATTGCCAGATGCTGGAAAGAACCCAGGTATCCCTCAACAGAAGAGTGGATGCAAAAAATGTGGTATATCTACACAATGGAGTACTATTCAGCCATTAGAAACAATGAATTCATGAAATTCTTAGGCAAATGGATGGAGCTAGAAAACATCATACTAAGTGAGGTAACCCAGACTCAAAAGGTGACTCATGGTATGCACTCACTAATAAGTGGATATTAACCTAGAAAACTGGAATACCCCAAACATAATCCATACATCAAATGAGGTACAAGAAGAAAGGAGGAGTGGCCCCTTGTTCTAGAAAGACTCAGTGAAGAAGTATAGGGCAAAACCAGAACGGGGAAGTGGGAAGGGGTGGGTGGGAGGACAGGGGGAGAAAAGGGGGCTTATGGGACTTTTGGGGAGTGGGGCGCTAGAAAAGGGGAAATCATTTGAAATGTAAATAAAAAATATATCGAATAAACAAAAAAGACAAAAAAAATACTTAAAAAAAAGAATACTATTTTGAGACTGCTTTGCTAGATACATTAAAGTGTGATAGCTCAACACCTTCATCGGAACTTAAATTGTATGCTCTAAATTTATTTTTGGAGAACACTATTATTATTATTATTTAAAAAGCACAATTATTATTAAAATGTATCCGATTTCCCTGAAGATATTTGCAAGCCTTGTAATAACTGATTATGTGACCAAAGTATTTTGATTTATTTAATTTATAATCATGGACTAAACAACATACTAGTCCATGTCTTGTAAAGGACACAGTAAAAGTGACATCATTTTACAAAAAAAAAAAAAAGAAGAAGAAGAATGTTTTTGTGCCCTATGTAAAACCTATCTTTTATCTTTGTGCTATTAAAATGCAGATTTCTATACCAACAGGGAGTTGAGTTCAAGTCAGACTTTGGTATTATTATTCTTATGAAACACCATCTGTCTTAGTGTTTTATAAACCTTTTTCTCTATTACCTTCTGATTGGTCAGTAAAGAGTTGAATCAGCCAATGCCTTGGCAGAGGAGATCAGAAGGCTTGATTTCTGGTTTCAGACAAGGGTCCCAGGTAGAAAAAGGAAGAAGGACAATATGGAGAGCAGAAGGAAGAAGAGAAACCATGTGTTGGTACCAAGAAGATTTTCTACGAGGTCATTTTAAGAAATTTGCCATGAATAAGCACATGGAGCAGAGCAAGTCAGGGCAAGACACACATTGAAGGTAAAGAACCACATGGATAAGAAATAGTTTTATAATATTAGAATATTTTAGATCCTGCCAAGCATAGTAGCACCAGCTTGTTCATAAAAATCTGAGGTCTCTGTGTCATTTAAACAGGAGTTAAAATTGGCTAAAGAGAGTGTAGAAAGGCTTTGTAGTAATGTAATAGTAAAATGGGTGTAGCAAAACCTCTGAAAATTCTACTATAGCTTCTTTCAACAAGGTCACACCTACTCCCAATAAAGGTACACCTAATAGTGTTACTTCCTATGGGCCAATCACTGAAACACATGAGCCTATGGAGGATCATACCTAATTAAATCACCACAGAAAGCCAACTGGAAATGGAAAAAACTTTTGAAACTTCAAAGCCCACTCCCAGTGATGTACTTCTCCAACAAGGCCACATTGCCAAATCCTTACAGGTCTACCAACTGCAGACCACATATTCAGATATATAAGCCTGTGGAGTTCATTGTCATTCAAACCACCACAGGCAACTTGAGATATCCATTACATATTCATATTGATAGGTTAAATGTTCAATTGGATAGAAATCAACTGAAAAAGTTTCTTACATAGAAACCATTTTCTATTTAATCAAAAATTTGTATGCTTTCATCTGGAAGCATAACTGGAAAAACAAATCTTAGGTAACATAGAGACATACAAGTTATTCTGTTCATAAGTTTCCAAGTTTCTGATTTTAGTAACAAAATCTGAGTAAATTTCATATATTTTTGAGAATTATCTCACATTGAGTATAGAATCAGAACTGCGAGGTTCAGTTTATTTAGTCATGTATTTTTATTACAAAATTCAGTTTTAGAAGTAAAGAATTAAGAAAGGGGCTAAAGATTTCAGAAGGTTGAATTGGATGCAGAACACTGACGACATTTTAATACATAAGTCATATTTTAATTCCAGGATCTAAACAAGATGATCAAAGTACTGAAGATGACTACTAAATGGCTGTACATTGAAGGACTGAATTTGAAAGAGTTTCCTATTCAACAAGTTTAAGAGTAGGTCTGAGAAGAAAGGTCCGCAGCTGAGAATAACCACATTCAGTTCGCAGTGTCTGCACCAGGCTGGTAAAAAACACCTGTAACTCAAACTACATGGGGTTCAACAGCATCCTTTGGTCTCTCTCGGCACCCATAAATCTTGCAAGCCTTTACATGTACACATTTTAAAAATGTTATAACAATTTAAATATAAGAGAGAGAAAGGAGAAAAAACACAGAGTAAGTGAAAATAGTGATCTAAACTCAAGAAGACATGGTGTCTCAGGAACTTGTTGAACCATCTAAAAAAATCTGGAAATGGGAAAGTGTCACTTTAACCACAACCATGCTGAAGGAAAAGTTGAAATGATGACTAGAGTAAGCTCAAGATCGTGGACATTTGTGTAATCCTCAAAATTTTTCCATGAAACTATATTCTTGGATTTGGGGATGATTCTCTTCATATTTTGAGACCATTTTCTTTACAGTTATTCAGAGGGTCCAATGGTTGACTCTTTTTTTTTTCCTTTTCTTTCTTTTTATTCGATATAATTTATTTACATTTCAAATGATTTCCCCTTTTCTAGCCCCCCCACTCCCCGAAAGTCCCGTAAGCCCCCTTCTCTTCCCCTGTCCTCCCACCCACCCCTTCCCACTTCCCCGTTCTGGTTTTGCTGAATACTGTTTCACTGAGTCTTTCCAGAACCAGGGGCCACTCCTCCTTTCTTCTTGTACCTCATTTGATGTGTGGATTATGTTTTGGGTATTCCAGTTTTCTAGGTTAATATCCACTTATTAGTGAGTGCATACCATGATTCACCTTTTGAGTCTGAGTTACCTCACTTAGTATGATATTCTCTAGCTCCATCCATTTGCCTAAGAATTTCATGAATTCATTGTTTCTAATGGCTGAATAGTACACTCCATTGTGTATATATACCACATTTTTTGCATCCACTCTTCTGTTGAGGGATACCTGGGTTCTTTCCAACATCTGGCAATTATAAATAGGGCTGCTATGAACATAGTAGAACATGTATCCTTATTACATGGTGGGGAGTCTTCTGGGTATATGCCCAGGAGTGGTATAGCAGGATCTTCTGGAAGTGAGGTGCCCAGTTTTCGGAGGAACCGCCAGACTGATTTCCAGAGTGGTTGTACCAATTTGCAACCCCACCAGCAGTGGAGGAGTGTTCCTCTTTCTCCGCACCCTCTCCAACACCTGCTGTCTCCTGAATTTTTAATCTTAGCCATTCTGACTGGTGTAAGGTGAAATCTTAGGGTTGTTTTGATTTGCATTTCCCTAATGGTTGACTCTTAAAAAACATACAAAATTAAGGAAAAGAAGCATATTTTGAGTAGAAATTATTTAACTCCCATATCCTCTAAGCTCAGTTTTGCCTTATAGAAATCTTGATTTTAAACCCTGAAAATGTTAAGCAATGTTAAAAACTGAGGTGTCATGGAAATCATTTCATTCTAAGTGTCTCAGAATTGATCAGAAAGGCACTGCAACACTACAGATAAAACTTCACCAAAATAGCTCATTACCTACAAAGTCAAGTCCTTCCCTAACATTTGCTCCAGGATTCCTGATTTCAGACCCATGGAATTTTCTAAGAAAGAATAAGAATTGTGAAGAGCCTTTGTCACAGCTTAGAAAAGACCCGTAATTTGGGAGTTGTGTGATGTTAAAAGTATTTTGTTTTATATGATCTCTGGGCCTTCTTCGCATACTTGTATCACAAGATGCTCTGAAGTCTGACAGTCAAGTTCTATTTTGTTTACTCCAGATACTGTTTGTAAATAATTTATGATGTGTGATTTCAGGGGTGAGATATTACCAATTATTTTTTTAATCCAGCCAAGACAGTTTGGATAAATAAAGGCATAACAGAAACTGTCCTGCTGAAAACAAGAATTCTAAGCCAGATGTTAGGGAAGGATTTAGGTTTGACTGTGGTAGGATGGATTTCTGAGGACTCTGATCCAATCTGAGTCTCTCAAAATGACATGTTTTCTATGACACCTTGGTTCTGTATATTGCCGAATTCTTGAAGGCTTTGGAATCAATTTCCCCATAAGCAAAAAGCAAAAGTTATGTTGGTTTTTTTGTTTGTTTGTTTTGTTGTTGTTTTCTTAGCATTTGACTTCTAGATTCTTGGTGCACTGTAAGATCTGAAGTCTGTGGTAAGAAGAGAATGCTTCTGTCTAGGAAAAAATGCATATGCTATATAATCTCTCAGATTAATAGAGGGATTCTTTCATCCTTGTTCTTAAGAGTCTGACTCTAGATGGGAAAAAGACAATTTAGAATTGAGAGCAAGATGATAAAGTTTGAAGAAAGGCTGATGGAGAACAAGAGAGTAGGAGATCAGTCTCTCTGTCAATAAACTACAGATCTAACTATCTGTCATTTTTAATCTATCATCTATCAATGACATTTTATTGTACTTATAAAAATTTATTGGTCTATATCTGAGAATAATTACATATCCTTTAATGTGTTCTATGGATCTACTAGAAGAAATGTTACATGGAAAGGTGAGTTTTCTAGCTGGATATAATAAATACAAGCTTACCAAGTCTCAAAAATAAAATATCGCTTGGATGTGGGTATAACAGTCCATAAAATATTTTGGACTAATCAAGGAAAGCAAAAGGACAATGTAAGTTTTAGAAGTATAAAACCCTTTAAAACACTTTTCATCACTGGCATTTAAATAAAAATTTCAATAGAGAATATAACAAATGTATCTCATTTATATAGGAATCTATCCATTATCTACCTTTCTTACTATATATGTATGTATATATGTATATATGTGTGTATAATCATCTATCAATCTGTAATCTATCTATATATTTATTTATGTATATCTATCATCTATGTGTATATGTATGCATCAAGCTCTATCACAGATCAATATTCAATATTTTATGCATGTTTCTAATATTCTTTTCTTACACCTATTCAAAAATCTATTGGTTTAATATTGGAATACATTCCTATTGAATTATTTTAAAAATATTCAAATTCCATCTTAACCATTAACAGAAAATTCTTTCTTCCCAAGTGCCATTATGTGCTGTGCTTTTCCCCCATGAGTCTGACAGCTGCAATAGATTTCCATCTACACTTCATTCCAAAAAGAATGAATATAGCTCAGAACAAAAGGCTGGGGGAATTTTTGATTTTTAAAACTCATAAATGAGACAATAGGCTTTTGATACAAAGCAATTTAATCCACAAAAGCTGGAATTTAAGAGTTGGAATTACATTTAGTGCCTAAAACTTGATATAAATTTGATCTGTAAAGAATAAAGTTGAGAAAAATCAAAAAATATGAAGCACCATTTTTTATTCCATACAAAAGATATCTGGCTGCTTATGCCTGCAGGGAGAAACTTCAAAAGAAATGGAGAAGAGAACTCAGAAGCCGAAGAGAGGTTTGGGATCATATATTAGCAAATGATTGGGGTGGGGTGCCAGTGACCACAGAAGTTCCACCATCATAGTATGGTTAGTATGATGTTTAGACAGGTGACAATTCACTCCTGAAGCTATAACTGCAGTTAAAGAGGTGCACATGCACTGAGCCCTGAGAGAAAACAGCATTCCTTAACTTCCAATGTGCACACAGAAATTGACACAGATTTTCTTGTTTCTAAGACACAAAATAACGTGATGGGGACTGAAGAGGAGAACTCTCAGGAGATTATGTGACACTATAAGGCCGTCTCTGTAGACATGCTAAAAGACCTTCTAAAGCATGCTAAAAATGCTTAAAGCAGCTGCAGTCAGATAGGAGTTGGATTTCTGTGATCATGTGGGGTCCCGGGGCTGGCTGGCCCCTCACAAGTACATCACAAGCTTCTCATCTGTGTCACCAGCAACATTAAATATGAAATGAAGGAAAAAGTAAGCAATGAGTGCTATGAGTGCTACAATTCTAACTTATTAATTTACCAAAAGAAGATTGATTAAGCAGTACATTTGTGGTTGAGATCAGCACAAAGTATAACTTGCCAAGTAAATTAACAGAAACAGAAGGATGCTTTTCCACAATGGAATTTTGTGACTGTGACTGTTATAATTGATGTATTTTATTCTATGAGAACATAATAATATCAGTATAGCAAGAAACATGCAACGTTTCAGTGTTGGTTATTTATAATGTCTTTTGTTTGTTTGTTTGTTTTTGATGTTGTTTTTGTTTTTTCGAGACAGGTTTTCTTCATCCTGGAACTTATTCTGTAAACCAGGCTGGCCTCAAACTCAGAAATCCACCTGAGTGGTGGGATTAAAAGCGTGTGCCACCACTGCCCTGCAATATATGTCTTATTGTTTATCATTGTGTCATAGTTTCCCCCTCCCGCTCCCTCCTCCCTCCCTCTATTCTTCCCTCCCACTCTTGTTTCTTTCTTTCTTTATGTTCTTTCTGTTTTTTCTTTCGGTTCATTCTTTCTGTTTTTTCTTTCTGTTCTCTTTTTCTATTCTTTCTGTTCTTTCTTTCTGTTCTTTCTTTCTTTCTGTTCTTTCTTTCTGTTCTTTCTTTCTGTTTTTTCTCTCTCTTTCTCTCTCTCTCTCTCTCTCTCTCTCTCTCTCTCTCTCTCTCTCTCTCTCTTGTTCTTTCTTTTCAATTCATTTTACATCCTAATTGCAACCCTTTCTTCCAGTCCCCTCCCACAGTCCCTCATCCATGCCCTTCTCCTCCTCTGAGATGGTGGGTGGAGGCTTCCCTTGTGTACCCAGCCACACTGGGACAAGTCTCTTCAGGGCTAGGCAAATTCTCTTCCACCAAGGACAGACAAGGCAGCCCAGCACAGGAAGCACGAATAGGCAACCGCGTTAGAGACAGTCTCTGCTTAGGTTCTTCAGTTGTTGGAGAATCACGTGAAGACCAAGCTGCACATCTGCTACATATGTGACTGGGGGGTGTTTGGTTGGTGGTTCAGTCTCCCAGAGCACTAACAGTTCCAGGATAGTTGACATTTTTAAAATGGCATCCTAAAGATTGGGAAAGGATCTTCACCAACCTTATATCTAACAGAGGTCTAATATTCAAATCTTATAAACAACTCAAGAATTTATACACCAATAACCCAAATAACCCAGTTAAAAAAAGAGATACAGAGTTAAACAGAGAATTCATCTTGAATAGCTGAGAAGCACTTAAATGGTTGAAAACCATACTCATCAGGAAAGGCAAATCAAAATGACTGAAATTCCATCTTTGTGGTTGTTTGAATATGCATAGGGAGTGACACTGTTAGGAAGTCTTTCCTTATGGAAGGAAGTTGTCCCTGTGGATATGGGGATAACACAACTTGGCAATAATATAGAGCAAGGAGAACACTTCTGCATTGCCGGTTGGAGTACAAACTTGTGATATACTTCTAACAACCACCAACTTAAATTGAAAGATTAGAAATCTTCATTCCAATTAAGTTTTTTTGCTATAAAATTAGGTTGATCCTAAAACTTGACTCTGGTAATTCAGATCTGAGGCGGTCAACGCCAGTGTACACTGCCAGCAAGTTGAGATCTCAGCATTAGAAACAAAAAAGAAAAAGAAAGAAAAATTATGCAAATTCTTACTTATGATGGAAACAAACGTTTTACTTTATGTTCAAGAGAAAGTATTTAACAGAATAGTGACTTCAATCATGCCCACCAGTACAAACATGGCTATAAACAGCTTAATTACTGCTAACAAAAACTGTGTGGTCTATATTACATGCTATAATGCATTTCATTGAATAGCATAGGAACTCATAAGCCAGGAGTGAATAACCTGTTTCATTTTTAGTAACTACAGTGAAGATAATTGTTGAAGTGGCAGAATTTTTATATCCTAGATATTCTATATCCTATATAACTCTAAACAAATTTAAAGTGAAGAATAGTGTATCTAAACAGGTAAACTATGCAACTATGAAACATGTTCATTTCTAATTGTAAATGATAAACAGTGCAAAATATACTGGGATACATATGTGTTCACTGTCCTATGAAGTTAGTTATGCTAAATTAGGCTGTTATAGAGTTTTACTTGAATTCATATGGAATAGAAGTCTAGGATGTAGCAGGTACATTGCACACCAGTTTTTGAAATGTATTATGTATTCTTTTGTTACTCAAGACTCCTTTTAGATGGAGCCCTAAATGAGCCTAAAAGTTGGTATGGAATGTAGTCTTTCGATTTCACCTGAGTCTTATATAATGTGAGTCTGAATTTCAATTCAGTTCCAAGATGTTTTTATGTATACATTCATATTTGTGTGTATAATATAATTTGTATTAAAAACAGGATACAGTAATTTTTCCCATGCTGAGGATGGAATCCAGATCTTATATCAAGGCAACTATGCCACTACTTGAGCTAACCTTTGACTTGTACTCTGCCTTTCTAAACAGAGCTCCCAGCATTCTTCCTGCCTATTGTCTTCTTTCATGTTACTTCTGTTATTGATTACCCTGGTTTTCCTAAAAGAGTAGAATGCTAAACCATTCCAGACTCTGAGCAAATGTAACTGTTCTTATTTATATTCATAGGATTTTGTAAATTGAGCTTCCTTACGAAGCCACAACTCTGTTAGTAATTCAGAAGACAGCTTGGGTGATTAGAACACCTATGCTTGCATACATTAAAAATATAAGACAGGACTGGAGACATAGTTCAGTTCCTGAGCTCTTAATGCATAATCCAAGTCAGGATTCCACAGCCACCCGGAAATCTAAACTTGATGGAGCAGCCATAAGCATTTACAAACTACTGTCCCTGTTTTGAAGGAGACAGAAAGTTCTTTGGGACTTATTTACTCAAGAGTCTGGCTCAGTTGTTGAGCTTCAGAGTTGAGTCAGAGATCCTGTCTTCAAAACACTGGGGATAGCCATCTTGAGGAACAGCACCTAAGAAGAACTTCTGACTTCCACGCACACACACACAGGTATGTCCTTCATAATCCCTGCATGGGCATAAACTTGAATATCCACATATTTATGCCCATACACTATTATATAAACCTCACCAGTCAAAAGCAAATATTATTTCTGGCTGTCAATAATATCTTCATAGCCTTTTATCACTCACCTCCTTATCTGGCTACATGTAGACTGTCAGATAAAAACATTAGAAGATATTCTTTTTTAATTAATTAATTTATTTATTTATACTCCATATTTTATCTGCCCCTTCCAACCTCCAACTGTTCCACATCCCATATGTCCTCCCCACCCTCTTGGTCCACATGGATGTCCCCAACCATCATCCCACCTGACCTCTAAATTCCCTGAGTCCTCCAGTCTCTTGAGGGTTAGGTTCATCATCTCTGAATGAACACAGACCTGGCAGTCCTCTATTGTATGTGTGTTGGAGGCCTCATATCAGCTGGTGTATGCTGCCTATTACAGGGACAAGTGTCTGAGAGATCTCATGGGTCCAGATTAATTGAGACTGCTGGTCCTCCTCCAGGGTTGCCCTTCTCCTGAGCTTCTTTCAGCCTTGTCAAGTTCAATAACAAGGATCAGCTGCTTCTATCTATTGGTTGGTGCAAATATCTGCATCTGACTCTTTCAGCTGCTCGTTGGGTCTTCCATAGTACTCTAGGTCTCTTTTTGGGAGCATTCTATAGCCTCAGTAATAGTGTCAGGCTTTGGGACCTCTCCTCGGTCTAGACCCACTCTGAGCTTGTCACTGGACCTTCTTTTTCTCACTCTCCTCTCCATTTCCATCACTGTAATACTTTGAGACAGGAAAAATTATGGCTCAGAGATGTGACTATGGGATGGCCTCCCTCTCCCTCATTTGTTGCACTGTCTTCCTACTGGAGGTGAGCTCTATAAGTTCCTTCTCCCTAATGTCCTGAGAGTTTCTCATCTCTAAGGTCTCTGGTTCATTCTGGAGGGTCCCCCAACCTCCTGTTGTCTGTTTTTCTTCATTCTGCTGGTCATCAGGGCTTTAGTTCTTTTCCCTCACCCACTACCAGATCAGGTTCCCCACTCCACTCCAGTCTCCAAACCCTTCCACTTTCCCTCACAGGTCTCTCCCTCACTCTCCAATAGTGATTGCTTTCTTCTCCCTCCCAAGTGTGACTGAGGTGTCCTCACTTGGGCACTTCAGGGTTTTTTTTTTTTTTTTTTACTCTTTGAGTTCTTTGGCTAATATCCACTTTTTGGCTCTGAGTTACCTCACTCAGGATATTTTGTAGTTCCATTTATTTCCCTGGAAAACTCAGGATGTCCTCATTCTACATAGCTGAGTAGTATTCTATTGTGTAAACGAACCACATTTTATGTATCCATTCTTCTGTCATGGGACTTCTAGGTTGTTTCCAGGTTCTGCCTACGACATATAAGGCTGCTATGAACATAGTGGAACATGTGCCCCTGTGGCATGGTGGAGCATCTTTTGGGTATATATCCAAAAGTGGTATTGCTGGATCTTCAGGTAGATCTATTTCCAATTTTCTGAGGAACCTCCAGATTGATTTCCAGAGTGGTTGTACCAGTTTGCAATCCCACCAGCAATGGAGGAGTGTTCCTCTTTCTCCACATAGTCTCCAAAATGTGTTGTCACCAGAGGTTTTGATATAAGCCATTCTGATTGATTCTTGTTGAATCTCAAGGTCATTTTGATTTGTATTTCTCTGATCAAAAGAGTTTGAACATTTCTTTAGTGGCTTCTCAGCCATTCATGATCCCTCAGTTGTGAAATGTTGGTTTAGTTCTATACCCAATATTTTGATTGGGTTGTGGTTTTATTTGTTTGGTTTTTTTTGGGGGGGGGTTGGGGGGTGATTAGATTCTTGAGTTCTTTATACATTTTAGATATTAGCTCTCTATCAGATGTGTGGTTAGTGAAGTTTTTTTTCCTAATCTGTAGAATGCAGATTTGTATTATTGATAATGTTTGATTATTTCCCACTAACCCAAAAGTTAAAAATGCCATCAGAAACTATCTGAAAGCTATACCAGAATGTTACCCCTTTCTTCTATTTTCTTTTTTTTCTTTGATATATTTTTTACTTATATTTCAAATGATTTCCCCTTTTCTAGACCCCCACTCCCCAAAAGTCCCATCAGCCCCCTTCCCTCCACCTGTTTTTTCACCCAACCCTTCCCACTTCCCTGTTCTGGTTTTGAACTATACTGCTTCACTGAGTCTTTCTAGAACAAGGGGCCACTCCTCCATTCTTGTACCTCATTTAATGTGTGGATTATGTTTTGGATATTCCAGTTTTCTAGGATAATATCCACTTATTAGTGAGTGCATACCATGATACATCTTTTGAGCCTGGGTTACCTCACTTAGTATGATGTTCTCCAGCTCCATCCATTTGCCTAAGAATTTCATGAATTCCTTATTTCTAATGGCTGAATAGTACTCAATTGTGTATATATACCACATTTTTTGCATCCACTCTTCTGTTGAGGGATACCTGATACCCCTTTCTTTATAACCTTTCAACTTGACAGTAACCTCATTGATTTATGACTATTTTCATTTAAGCATACATATATCAAATACTTATATGCTAGAGCATGAATTTGGAATATGCAAAATTCATGTTCTTTGAGCATGGTCACTAACATTTATTTCAGAATGAATAATCTCTTATTCTCTGTGAAGAAAAAATGATTTGCATTAGAATTTACCTAAGTAGCTCTAGCAAAGAAAATGCCTTGGATTGCTAGAGTTTTGCTTGTTTGTTTGTTGGTTTGCTTTCATCTTTATCCAGAGGAAATTGTTTATGTTTCTTTTTTTTCCTTGAAAAAGTTAATTGACTTTTCCAGAAGATAGTGTGTTCAGCATATGTTTCCAGGCACAAATTAATAAATGCTTAAAAAATTCATTTCTTAAAATTTAATTATTTATTTTCTTCATAAATATATCACTCATTAATTTATATTGCTTTGGTAGCCAGATTTTTTTCAAACTGGATCTTGGTAGAAAATTAAGTTTTGTCCTATTACTGAATGAATCAACATATTGAATATTTCCTTTAAATTAATACAGGAAACATTTCAGTACAGTTCCCTAGATATTGGGACCATTTAAATTACATTTTCAGATGCATAAACAACTTATACTTGTAAATTGAAAAGTAATATAAATCAAAATTTATCTTTTCGAAATTTCAAAAAAAAAAAACCACTCCTTGGTAAATATAGATGTAAGTCAACACCAACAAAATTATTGGTTGATGTTTTGGGTGCTTACATTTTTTTAATTCTTTGTTATAAATAATGAATGTAGTTTTCCAAGTCTTTATATTTTATTCATTTCCATAGCATATTTTAAAATATAACATCTAAGAGTTTTACATAGTAAAAACTGATATTTACTTTTAAGATACCTAGTTTTGTCCTGTCTTCATTTGTCCTTCTCCATGATGGAGATTTTATCCCAACATACTACAATAAAATCTATTAGACTCCGCGGTCACCTACTGCTGGTCATGGATAAATGAAGAACTCTGTATACATTACAGAGTTCTTTACTGAACTTGGTTCATTATTGAACCAAGTATCTCAGTATTAAGAGTTGACTTTCATTAACTAAATTCACTTTATATTCAGTTTCAATCTTAGAAATTCTTAGAATTCTAATCAAAACAGTGAAATAATTAAGTAAAAATTTATAATTAAGTTTTATGGTACATTATTTTGAAAGTACATCTTAATCCAGTGGTTCTCATGCTATGGGTTGGGACCCGTTTAGGGTTTGAATGACTCTTTTACAAGATCACCTAAGACCATCATAAAGGACAAATATTTACATTATGATTCATAACAGCAAAGTTACAGTCATGAAGTAGCAAAGAAAATTTTATGATGAGGGTCATCACAACATGAGGAATCCTATTAAAGGGTCACAGCATTAGGAAGTTTGAGAACCAATGTCTTAATGAACTAAATAAACTTCTCTTTTGTGGCTTGAAATCCTGTTTCTGTTTATATTGAACATATTAGCAAAATCTTTAAAATGCAGTCTAGATGATGGTAAAATCAGAGTATTTGTAACAGAACTGCCACGCTGTGAAATGAAATTACAACACAGGGTGCATTTTATTCTCTTTCATTTTCTAATTTGTTAAAGAAACCCATAATTTAAAAATGTAAGAGGATTAATAGCTAATGCCATTATTAGATAAAACACCAACTCAAAAGCAACTATTTAAATAGGAGCACTAATGAAATAAGGAATTAATTCTGAACTTTTGTATTTGAAACTTGATTTCATGTTATGTCATGGTTCTGTTAATCTCCTCAAGAGTTAAAAGTAAGTGGAACTCTTTAAAAATAAATGGTGGCTGTCTCAGTAACTGCCTTTAGAATTGGAACAAGATTTTGATTACAGAAAAATATCTCCAGTCACATTTATCGTACTGTTATATTTTTTGTTTTCCACTATATACATTCATTGTTATAAATTTAATAAATAGATACCATGTGTCTACTATTACATTTACAAGCACCGAATATTAATTCACCAATCTTAACAATAAATAAGTGATAAGTATTTTCGTACATGTTATATTTGAAAAACTTGATGTTTGTAGATGTCAGATATGCTGGATAGTTTTATTTCTTTATAATATCAGCTGGAAAATGCACCTACTAAATATGTTTGTTGTCAAGCATTTGGTACATTTTCTTGGTTGATGATAAATACAGGAGGATCCATCTCACTGTGGGTGGTGTCACCCTGGAATAATAGCTCTATGTGTTTTATGAACACAGGCTGAGAAGCCATGAGAAACAAGGCAATAAACAATATTTCTCTGATGCCAATGCATCAACCCTTGCTTTTAGTTCCTGTTCTGACTTCTTTTGATGGTGGACTGTAATGTGGAAATATAAATAAAATAAACTGTTTTTTTTTTCTGCCATTTACTTTTTCATCATGGTGTTTTACTTCAACAGTAGAGACCCCAACTAAGACATTAGGCAACTGCCAAAGATTACCCAGCAAAGCATACAGATTTAGAAGGAGCTACTAGGCAAATCTTTCTCCTTTGTTTTACACTTGAAAGAGTTCAGTTCAACTGAGTGAATGTGTTTTGATTCATTGTCTTACATAGACAATAGAGGCCACTTTATTATTCTTAAGAGCCTAGCAATTTTCACTTGTCTTCAAAAGGAGAGTGGAGAAGGTGAATGAAATCAAAGTCAAGAGGATAGGAGGCCATGCACTGGCGCTGCTTACTGTTCTGCTTCTCATGACTTGCTCATGTGCTTTCTTACAGAACCTAGGACTACTATCCATCCCATGGATAGTACAACTCACAATGGGAAGGACCCTCCCACATCCAACTCTAATTAAAAAATTCCTTCACAGCTGGATCATACGGACGAATTTTCTTTCAGTTGAGATTTCCTCCCTTCGGTGATGCTAACTTGTGTCAAGTTGACGTAAAACTAACCAAGGCAACTGACTCCTTGTCAACTTGACACACAAACACATTACTGTTAAGCCATAAGCTTTCCTTTTTGTTTATCCCCAGGAAGAAGCATTAACATCAATATCAGAATATAATCATTTTACAAACTTTTAAAGTCTCACAGTCTTCACAAATTCAAACACTTTACAATCTGGTACCTTTAAAAAGCCAAAATCTCTTTTAAAATCTAAAATCTCTTTAAAATTGCATCTGTGGGCTCCTCCTTAAAAATCAAACAAACAAACTACTTTTTTACTTCACACACCAAGAATGAAATTAAAGCAAAACCAAACTACAAAAGAGTAAATAAATTAGCATCTAGTGCTTAGGACTCACTCACAATTTTGGGTCACTTCGCCAGCTCTGCCCTCTTTTACACACAATATGTGTACTAGGCTCCAGCTAACTCTACTCCATTGCTGCTGTCGGCCTTGGTAGTCATCCCATGTTATTGGCATCTCCACAAGTTTGGGGTCTTCTGCCACAACTCGGCTGTACCAACAGGCTCTTGATGCTAAACCTCTGCTGCTTTCCATGACACTTTCTTTCATGCCAGGAAGCCTGGGTACCTTTTATACTGCCAAGTTTGGCTGCCAGCAAGAGGTGTAATCTTGACCACCTCTGGAACACAGCTTCTATGTACTCTCAGGAAAACCGTCCCAGAAGATTTCTCCTCAGTCACGCTAGTTTCTTTTTAATCATTGCTAATTTCTCAGCTCCAGCTAACCGGTATCAGTTATCCCAGGAAGACAATGGACTTAGTGAGTCTGGATTCTTGTTAATCATAGCTAATTCTGCATCTTGAGCTCACCAAATATCTCAGATTTGTCAGAGAATAGGCCTGGCAGAATATTTACTTCTCTCTGAAATATTTCAAGCCAAGCCTTCATTGTCTGGACAGCTTTAAGTATCCTTATTGAGTGTGAGAGTCATGTTTATGAAGGTGAAGCAAAAATCACATAATTACATTGACTCTGTAGAGTCTTTGGACATGCCACAAAATTCATGAAGGGCTATCGGTTCTGTTTTCAAATATCTTCTTGACAGTCTTGTTTTGGACAGTTTTCTAAGGTAGAGAGTTTATAATATTTCCCATTTTCTTAACCGGTCAATGTGTCCCCATTCTCTGTATATAAGTTAGCTCTCTTTTACTTTCAGAGACTCTGAGAATCTGCTTCTTGCTTGACTTTCTGATTTTGTCCATTATTCAGTTCATCCCGCTTAGATGTGGCAGCAAGTGTTTGCTTTTCTTCAGACATACCAAGCACCTCTGCCTCATGACAAATCGTTTGTTTAGTTTTCTTCCTTTTATGTGAGCCCTTCACTTCTGTACTGATCCTTCCATCTTCATTTCAATATCAGTTTCTCCAGAAATAGTCAGGTGATGTCAATAATGAGGTGAGTCACCATAGCTCATGATAAATCCATATATTAATGCTTCCAGCACTGAGCACCTTGTTTCTATTAGTATTTGAACTCTTCACTGAAGCAGGACAAGCCAAGTCAGGTAAGCTTACATTCTATTATGTACAGTGACAGGGGTCACCAAGGAATGCCAAAAACATGCCACTGACTGGATGATTTAATGAATGCCATTCAGAGAAGAGAGAGGTTGGAATCAGTGCTCAGAACAATCTTAATAAAAATTATGTTTTATATATATATATATATATATATATATATATATGATGTTTAAAAATATATATAATATCAGATAACATATCATAATATCTATTTCCTAATAGAGAAATCACAGGAGACACTATTTAGACAGAATATTTTCTGCAGACTAAAGACCCTTTTTTTTACTTTTAAAACATTAGTTTTCTGGTTCTGTGGACACTTGATGTCCCAATGAGGGGAATACTAGTGCAGTAAGGAGAAAGTGAATGGGTGTGGGGAGGAGCACCCTTATAGAAGCAGGGGGAAGGAGGATAGGATAGTGGGTTTGCAGATGGGAAACTGGAAGGAGGATAACATTTGAATTGTAAATAAATAAAATAACCAATAAAAACATTAATTTTCAAAAGGGCTTCACCATTAGGACTTTATGCAATTTATAAATATTAACAGATGTTCCATTTAAGATGAGGTGACCATATTAAAGGAACACAAAGTTTTTTAATAGATTTAAGAAATATCAGATGACTAACTACCTATGTAATTGGAACTGATTGAACCAAAATAACCTTTATTGGGGCATTCATTCAGAATTACTTTTAGTTGTATGACTCTTCTTGGGGAGACAAATGTTTATTCATCCCGCATATGGTGCCAATGATAGATCAAAACCAATTTCAACGATGTACAACTTAGTGGTATATTTAACACCATCGCCTGTTTTGCAAACTGGAAAACTAGTCTGATAAAAATCAATCATTTAGGAAGCCTTTTTACATATTTTAATATAGTGACAGGTATATACAGTTGAAAGTTTGCTTTCCAGTGCACATGTGCACAAGTATGTTGTATGTCTAGCACTAAGGCAGTGAACATTTGGCCAATGACTGCCTTTCCAAGATAATGATAGCACAGGTCGGGGTAATTTTCCTGTTTTGGAAGCTGTGCAATGAGTTTATTTGCAAATCAATATAAATTCTATGGAGGGTGAAATTGAAACTTAGAGGTTAAGTCGTGTATTTACAACAGGGTATTAGTATGAGTGGATTTGTGGAACCCTGTTCTGTAGGAATCTTCTTAAAGAAACATGCATATTCACAATTTATATATTAATCAAAAGTTAAACATGTAAATATATATCTATATTACTTTGTAAATTTTAATTTTTTGTACTGATTCTTCCACTCACTATTTTAAACTTGCTAAAAATAGTTTTTGGATAATAAGAAATATATGCCAATACTCAATATTTCAGGGAATTTATTTTAATTATAGACTATCATCTACTTTTACTCCTGGTAATTTTTATTTTTATATGTATAACAATGCAATCATCTGCAAAGGATTCCTCTACTCGACACTGAGAAGTGTAACAAGACATTGAGAAATACATACAATGAACTAGAGATACTCGAAAATAAGATTCTACAGAATGTGAATGAGTATACACTCATTTTTAATACTATATCTTCATGTGTTTATATATATACACATATATATATATTAAAATTGTATTGCTAAATTTCACTTCATTTAGAATTTAAGTAAGGACGAAATATGTAATAAGGGATCTTATATAGCTCCCTCTTATGATCCATAAAGGGACAGTAAGCATATTTTATGATAAATTAATATTGCAAAAGAGTGAAATGGAAGAAAACAACAATTCAGTTTTTAAAAGTTAAATTAGACAATAGTGAAGGAAGAGAAACATGGTTGTATGTATAATTTTTCTTCAGAAATTCATGTCTGAAGGGACAAGTGGAAGGCAGAAAAGTGACACAATTTCACAGAATCATTTAGAAACGTCAAGAAACTAGCAACACTATATATGTGGGTAGTTGAGATTGTTTGCTAGAATTCTATAAATAAACAATTAGATATGCAAATAGAGGCATTCAGTTCTCTGTGCTAAGCAACTTTCTTGCAGCTATCCTGCTCAGTTAACAATCCACACAATGAGATACTATTTAGCAAGGGAATGGTATTTTGTGGTAAACCATAGAATGAAATACTATTCAACAGTAAAAGAAATGGAGTTTGAATATACACTTCAGCATAGAAAAATTTGGAAAGTAAATAAACAATCCTATATAGACAGGAAATGGCAAATGTGTGGTTAATATTGAGAGCCTATTAGCCTCATCAGGATTTGAAGATGGAAGACATTAGGGAATCAGTAGTGTGAGCATGGCATACAGCATTTATTTAGAAGGGAGTAGAAACATTCTAAATCTATAAGAATTCTTTCACAGTTCTATATACATAGAGAAAACTGAATTGAATAGTTTACATAGATAAAAATGTTATTAAATTATATGTCCTAATTCCATATTAATAAAGCATGATCTCTATTTATTCTACGGAGAACATGAAGCCAAGGATTAGCACACGAAGACAGATGAGGTACAGTTTAAGGTCCAATGTTTTGGTAAATTATGCATTGAAATTTCATTTGAGTTCTCTTTTCAACAATTTTCATTAAATATATTGATATCAACTTTGTTTATACACTAAAGTTCTATTTTGTTTTGAAATACCTTTTTAGTCATTTACATTAAGTTTATTGATATCAACTTTTAAGAACTTCAGTGTCATTTCTGGGAATCTGATCATCCTAAAAACATATCCTGGATAGAAATGCTAAAATATCTTTCAATACTCACTAACTAGGAACTCTATGTATAATCACAAAATAAACAAATTATCCACATGTTCAAAATTTTTAGTTCTTTTAATTATTTTCCCTGCAAAATGAAAAAAAAAAATAGTGCTACTCAAATTTCTGTTACTCCACCAAAAATAAGAATCAACATATGATGACATATTCACTTGATTTAGTTTTCATTTCATGGCAGTTTTACTATACATCTCTGGCTGGTCATAATCTTCTGCCTCAATTGCAAAATTTTAGGATTATGAGATTATACCACATAAGGAGGAAGCCTTGTTTCACAACCCACTGAAAGGGTATACTAACTCTTACCTAAGAATTCCCACTAGCTTCAACCCGTTATGATCCACCGTGTGTAACAGTGCTTTTCTGGGAACGAACCTTCTAATAAATGAGCATTCAAAGGACATTCAATATCAATCAATATCATTTGACTGTTCATAGAACAAATAAATATACAATGATACTAAGAAATACACACAGGAAAACAAAATAATGATGACTACAAAGAAGATGAAGGGAAAACAACTAAAAACATACAGACAAGAAAAGCATACCTGAGTCTAGAAAGCCTGCTTTATGGTTCCTAGCACATACGGCTTTGCCGGTGGACTCAAATTTATTTCAACCCTTCACAAGAGGCAGCTTCCAGCTCTGGTTTCCATAGCTCGCTCTCTCTCTCTCTCTCTCTCTCTCTCTCTTTCTCTCTCTCTCTCTCTCTCTCTCTCTCTCTCTCACACACACACACACACACACACACACAGACACACACACACACATTACCTTGCATGCATAACACATGATATTTTTAAAAATATTACAAGATCCTTTAAAAACTGAAACATGAAGAGAAGGAAACTTCATGAAAAGTATTGAATTAAAGTAGAAAACAAAAGGAGATTATAATCTAGTGAATACAACCAGAAGTGTAGGGTCCGGATGAAGGAAGCAGAAAGAAAAAGCATAGTGAAACAGCTCAGGAGTATATTTTATAGCTCAAAGCAAGAAGAGTTAAAATGTGTAGAGCCTTGGCTACTTAAGCAAATTTAATTAAAACAAGAATCCGAGAACACAGACCCACACCGAAGAATTACCATTGCATAGATAGAAAGCGTAGCAGTGGACACTATGTGAGAGAAAGTGCAAGAGATTTGTGGGGGACAGGGGACAGCAGGACCCATCACAGAATAAGCACTGAACAAGAAGATAAAATATGTTTGTACAACATGGGTTAATGTGAGGGAACTTGAACAAAGGTGGCTGGCTGTCACTTCAAAGCTCGTAGGACAGTCATACCAACATGTGCTCCTAAAATCCTAATTTAAAAGGACCTCCCTGCGGCTTTTGATACCATCCAGCAACCACTGGGAGTAAAGTAAGTAAAGCTTTGTGAGAGATACATGCTGCTGGCAATGCAATAGGTGTGGTGAGCTCTGAAGGCAGGGAAGAAGCATTCGCAGACAATTCCTTGCCTATGGTAACAGTCAGTGCTTTCCCAGTAAATGCAGGGAAAGGCACTATGGAAATAGTGTGTATCCATAGCTTCACGTGTACATGAAGCCACAGAGAATAAATCTCACAAAGTGTACTTTCATCACAGGTTGTAGCTTGCTAATTTCTGTGCTACAGCGTGCTTCTTTATTATACCCCAACAATCTCATGCAATGTTCTGTCACTGGAACATACTTAAGAAATCATCCTTGATGAGATGAATCATAAAGGCAGTGTTTGGCAAGACTTTATATAAGATTACAGCATCAGAAGGGATTTTGAGCTGCCTTTATTTTAATATGCTTCACAGAAATTTAATATATGCATAAAAATACTAAAAGTGAAATTATATATAAAATACAAAAATGGAAGAAAACAAAACAGAAATTCATACATGGAAATAATTTACAAATGAAGGAAACCACATAAAATAGTCACAAGCTCATAAGAATTCAATGCTATTTTACAACTGCCTAATACAAAATATCAACAGCTGGCATTGATTAGATTGTGATCAAATTAGAATACTGTATCAGCTCTACTCAATGATACCTTGGTCAAGGAAGAAATAAAGAAAGAAATTAAAGACTTTTTAGAACACAATGAAAATGAAAACACAACATACCCAAATCTATGGGACACATGAAAGCAGTGCTAAGAGGAAAACTCATAGCCCTGAGTGCCTCCAAAAAGAAAATGGAGAGAGCATACATTACCAGCTTAATGACACACCTGAAAGCCCTAGAACAAAAAGAAGCTATTTCGCCCAGGAGGAGTAGAAGGCAGGAAATCATCAAACTCAGGGCCGAAATCAATCAAGTAGAAATAAAGAGAACCATACAAAAAATCAACAAAACCAGGAGCTGGTTCTTTGAGAAAATCAACAAGATAGATAAACCCTTAGCCAGACTGACCAAAGGGCACAGAGAAAGTATCCAAATTAACAAACTTAGAAATGAAAAGGGAGATATAACAACGGAAACTGAGGAAATCCAAAAAATCATCAGATCCTACTACAAGAGCCTGTACTCAACACAACTGGAGAATCTGGAGGAAATGGACAATTTCCTTGACAGATACCAAATACCAAAATTAAATCAGGACCAACTAGACCATCTAAACAGTCCCATAATGCCTAAAGAAATAGAAGGAGTCATAGAAAGTCTTCCAACCAAAAAAAGCACAGGACCAGATGGCTTCAGTGCAGAATTCTACCAGACCTTCAAAGAAGAGTTAACACCAATACTCTTCAAACTATTCCACAAAATAGAAACAGAAGGAACACTACCCAATTCCTTCTACGAAGCCACAATTACGCTGATACCAAAGCCACAAAAAGATCCAACAAAGAAAGAGAATTTCAGACCAATTTCCCTTATGAACATCGATGCAAAAATACACAATAAAATTCTTGCCAACCGAATCCAAGAACACATCAAAACGATCATCCACCATGATCAAGTAGGCTTTATCCCGGTAATGCAGGGTTGGTTCAATATACGGAAATCCATCAATACAATCCACTACATAAACAAACTCAAAGAACAAAACCACATGGTCATTTCATTGGATGCTGAAAAAGCATTTGACAAAATTCAGCAGCCCTTCATGCTTAAAGTCTTGGAGAGAACAGGAATTCAAGGCCCATACCTAAACATAGTAAAAGCAATATACAGCAAACCGGTAGCCAGCATCAAACTAAATGGAGAGAAACTTGAAGCAATCCCACTGAAATCAGGGACCAGACAAGGCTGCCCCCTTTCTCCTTATCTTTTCAATATTGTACTTGAGGTACTAGCTCTGGCAATTCGACAACATAAGGAGGTCAAAGGGATACAAATTGGAAAGGAAGAAGTCAAACTATCATTATTTGCAGACGACATGATCGTCTACCTAAGTGACCCAAAGAACTCCACTAGAGAGCTCCTACAGCTGATAAACAACTTCTGCAAAGTGGCAGGTTATAAAATCAACTCAAGCAAATCAGTGGCCTTCCTATACTCAAAGGATAAGCAGGCTGAGAAAGAAATTAGGGAAATGACCCCCTTCACAATAGCCACAAACAATATAAAGTATCTTGGGGTGACTCTTACCAAACATGTGAAAGATCTGTATGACAAGAATTTCAAGACTCTGAAGAAGGAAATGGAAGAAGACCTCAAAAAATGGGAAAACCTCCCATGCTCATGGATCGGTAGAATCAATATAGTTAAAATGGCCATTTTGCCAAAAGCAATATACAGATTCAATGCAATACCCATCAAAATCCCAACTCAATTCTTCACAGAGTTAGAAAGAGCAATTATCAAATTCATCTGGAACAACAAAAAACCCAGGATAGCTAAAACTATTCTCAGCCACAAAAGAAAATCTGGGGGAATCAGTATCCCTGACCTCAAGCAATACTACAGAGCAATAGTGTTAAAAAACTGCATGGTATTGGTACAGTGACAGGCAGGAGGATCAATGGAACAGGACTGAAGATCCAGAAATGAACCCACACACCTATGGTCACTTGATCCTCGACAAAGAGGCTGAAAACATCCAATGGAAAAAAAGATAGCCATTTCAACAAATGGTGCTGGTTCAACTGGAGGTCAGCATGCAGAAGAATGCGAATTGATCCATCCTTGTCTCCTTGTACTAAGCTCAAATCCAAATGGATCAAGGACCTCCACATAAAGCCAGACACCCTGAAGCTAATAGAAAAGAAACTGGGGAAGACCCTTGAGGACATTGGTTCAGGGAGAAAGTTTCTGAACAGAACACCAATAGCATATGCTCTAAGAGCAAGAATTGACAAATGGGACCTCATAAGGTTACAGAGTTTCTGTAAGGCAAAGGACACCATCAAGAGGACAGATCGGCAACCAACAAATTGGGAAAAGATCTTCACCAATCCTACATCAGATAGAGGGCTAATATCCAATATATATAAAGAACTCAAGAAGTTAGACTCCAGAAAACCAAACAACCCTATTTAAAAGTGGGGTACAGAGTTAAACAAAAAATTCTCACCTGAAGAACTTCGGATGGCGGAGAAGCATCTTAAAAAATGCTCAACTTCATTAGCCATTAGGGAAATGCAAATCAAAACAACACTAAGATTTATTTCATCTTACACCAGTCAGAATGGCTAAGATTAAAAAATCAGGAGACAGCAGGTGTTGGAGAAGGTGTGGAGAAAGAGGAACACTCCTCCACTGCTGGTGGTGTTGCAAATTGGTACAACCACTCTGGAAATCAGTCTGGCGGTTCCTCCGAAAACTGGGCACCTCACTTCCAGAAGATCCTGCTATACCACTCCTGGGCATATACCCAGTGGGTTCCCCACCATGTAATAAGGATACATGCTCTACTATGTTCATAGCAGCCCTATTTATAATTGCCAGATGCTGGAAAGAACCCAGGTATCCCTCAACAGAAGAGTGGATGCAAAAAATGTGGTATATCTATACAATGGAGTACTATTCAGCCATTAGAAACAACGAATTCATGAAATTCTTAGGCAAATGGATGAAGCTAGAGAACATCATACTAAGTGAGGTAACCCAGACTCAAAAGGTGAATCATGGTATGCACTCACTAATAAGTGGTTATTAACCTAGAAAACTGGAATACCCAAAACATAATCCACACATCAAATGAGATACAAGAAGAAAAGAGGAGAGGTCCCTGGTTCTGGAAAGACTCAGTGAAACAGTATTCGGCAAAACCAGAACGGGGAACTGGGAAGGGGTGGGAGGGAGGGCAGGGGAAGAGAAGGGGGCTTACGGGACTTTCGGGGAGTGGGGGGGCTAGAAAAAGGGAAATCATTTGAAATGTAAATAAATTATATCGAATAAAAAAATTAAAAAAAAAAGAAAAAAAAGAATACTGTATCAGTGACAACATAAATAGACACAATAGACCAATAGTTTATAACACCTTGGAAAAGAAAACATTGTTTATGCCCATTATCTGTTGAGCTGTCTTTATACAGTAGTTTTAAGTGGGGGTTCCCATAACTCATAAAGATATTTTATTATTTGGTTGCCAGGATAAAAATTAAATATTGGAGGAAATAGTTATAGGTGAGATGAAAGTAAGTATGAAGTTTACCAGTCCTGTAACTAATCAAAGATGAGTTGGCACCACCCTGGTGCTTCACATGAAGGGTGCTGATAATATGGGTAGATAGAGACCAGAGCAGGAGCGCTGTGTGAGTCTGTGCTAACAGAAGAAGGGAGAGACTGCTGTGCCCTACTCAATCTTATATTTAAAAGGAAATGTTTTCTCTTTTAGGTTTAAAACATGGATGGATATGGTTGAATGTACTGACATACTTTTTATCATCAGTTTTCTTAAAGCTTCAGTTTGCCTTGATTAAGCAAAAATCTGTTCCAATTTTCATTCTCTGATAATGGACTAAGTCCTCTTTTCAAATGAGCCTTATTTTTTCCTTGGAACAAACTGTACATTTAATTTCATAAAGTGTGGCAATTGTAATAAGGAACAGGGAAATGAAAATGACAATTGTACTTAAGCAAACCATTATTGTGCTCATAAAGTAGTAGACAAGATCAAATTTTATCAAATTTAGTTTGAAATACTCATCATCATGAGTTTTGCTCAGACAAAATATAAAACTTAAACTTGTTCAGTTCTAATGATGTAAGGAAGGAGAATATAAATGCCAAAGATGCAAAAATTCCTCACACTGTTTTCCCAGCACAGCAAAATAAAACAGAACCCAAAACACACAAAAAAAGGCCCAAGCAAAACTGAAATGATTTGCATATAAAATATAGATATTTTTATACTTTTTGGTCTTAAATGTTTGTTTGTGCCATTTCTTCATCTTATAGTGAATTTTGTAATAGTCAAATAACAAACCTTGAAATACTAGAAAAAATAATAAAAACCAAATATCTTTTAAAACATATGAATATTTTCATGCATAAATAACTATTTGGTATATTTAGTTCTATTGCCTCAGGATGCAATCAAACTTTTTCTAACATATTGATATAGCATAATATTCAGTTTTGTATGCACTGTATGAATTGCCCACCTCACACGGGCTGTAAGAAGTATGTTTCTCAATGGTACAGTGATAATATGATAAAAAAATCTGCTGTTGGCTTTACAGTTCACAGATGGTATTATTGTCTGGGTATATTGTGCATGCATATTTACAGCAGTTGGCTAAAGAATCTTATCTGTGTATGTTCAGTCCAGTTTCTACATTTCCTGTGTCTACCATGTAGTTCTGAGATTGAGTGCTTTCCTATGAGCTTCACAGAGGACACTTATTTCTGTCCTGCTGTGGATTATTTTGTTATCATGAGTTATGAATATGTATTCATCTAATTTTCACTTATATTTTATTTTTATTATCATATCATATCATTTCTTCAGTCTTACTTTTTTGCTCCCCTCACCCCATCTCTCCTTCACTCCATTGTTTGATTTAGTGTTCATCTATGTTTTACAGCAAAAGGTTACTTTTGGAAATTGAGATGAATTGCAATATATTCAATTATTTCCAATAATACTTTTCCTAGGCTGGGAATAATAAGCTATAGCAGCAGTGAGAGCTGATGGCTCTGTGGGCAGTCTTGAATCTAACTTTTTACAGAAATTGCCTACTTATTCTACCATAAGCAATTAAATTAATGTTGTCCAACTGTGTAGTGCTGCAAAATCTATACCTACAGTCACATTTGCAGAAAGTATTATATGAAATAGTAACTCCATGAGAACACTGTCTCATGAGAGGGAAGAAACAAATGCTGATGATTATGATTAGTGTTGATTATCATATGTGGGAAGTGGGCCTACTTTCTGAAATCAGACTCCTAACAAATGGGAGCCTATAAGAAAACACCGTAGAACGACAAATGGTTTCCTATGTGGACAATAATGAAATTGTAACTGGCATTTTATAACAGTTCCTCTCTATCTCATTCAGCAACAAATCAAATGTGCAGGCAAATTTAATTAAATGACCCTCATGGAAATAATAAATGATCATTAGCAAACATTGCCAGTGAATATCCTGGGCTTCACACAGATTCTTGGAAGTGAACTTCAGTTTTTTGGTTGGGGTTTGCAGACATGAGCATAAGGCCACATTTGGTAGGTGGAGCTCCTGGGAATCTATGGAGTGTCTATGTGGACTGACCACATCCCTTGGTGTGGCTCGGACTGCTCGTGTTAGAAAACAAGCCTGGTATTATTAAATGTTAATAAATTATCTCTCAGCTCACAGCTACTGTGCAGATTCCTATATTAATTAAGCTTTCACATTAGAAGTGCAAGTACGTAATCTAATGGGTGTTTGCTCCATTTTCCCTAAAAGACTGATGAATTTGAGCAGTGTGATTTTTATGGCTGAAGCCAACAAGTGCAGTTCAAATAAAATTAGGAGAAATTATTTAAGTAAAAGTATATGAATATTTAACTTTTCTAATACAATAAAAGTGGATACACATAAATATTTTAGAAAGAAATCATAAATTTTTCAGCTTTAGTTAATTAAAAAACTATTAGTTTCTAGTTTAGTTAAATAGCATTAACACAAATGTGTCAGAGCTCAGATAATAGGAGACTAGAGAAATAACCTTTCTTCTCCCAAGTTGTTTTGACTTGGGCATGATGAAGCTAATGCACATCTCTCATCCAGAGGATACTGTCAGTGCAAATAGCAGAGGAAAAGGCAGCAGCTGCCAGCTTCTTCAAAGGAAATGCAGTCTAAAGCAAAACTACCTTGCATTGTTAGCAAAAGATTTCAAATTTACATGGAAAAGTAATGCTATAGGTGGGCATAGGTGAATAGCTAGACATACCCGTGCATGTAGGGGCAGGAGAGAGAGGGAGAAATGGAGAGAGGGAGGGAGAGAAGAAGAGAGGAAGAGAGGAAGCAAGAGAGAGAGACAGAGAGACAGAGAGAGAGAGACAGAGAGACAGAGAGACACAGAGACACAGAGACACAGAGAGAAATGATTTTTCAACACATGTACTACAAAAGATTCATTTTCCCACATCCAGGGATATCTTCATGTTTAACTACTGAGGTGATTCATAATATATCCTGTACAGTTGTGATCATACAGAATTCTGCATCATACAGAATTGCACACAGTTAGGTATACCTCAATAAGATTGTAAATCTTATTCATATATAAAATTCTGTAAAGTTCTAAAATATTCTGAAGCATTTGATTTGTTACAAAGAATTCATATTTAAATCTATGATACTATTTTGTTTAATTAATGCTCTTTAGAAACAATAATAAAATCTGAAATTAAATATTTCCTTAAATTCTTTAATAAAGGGTTGATATAACATATAAATAATTTGCAGGTATTACTTTATGCCAATTATTTTTCCAAGTAATGAAAATTAAGTAGGAATTAGTTATTTAAGACTTATTATTTTGAAATTATTCATCAGTTATCAATACACCAGTGGCAGTAAAAAATTAAGACATGGATTCTTAAATCAGATGCACTAGTTTTAGCAAAATACTTTTGATGTGACAGCTATTTAATACTGCTTCTTCTCTGCCATTTATTATGTATAAAGTAGATAAGATATTTTTTTGGTGTAGCTGATATATTCTAGATGTTATGATTAATCCTGCATTTTCATTAGCTTGCATATGGACACCAAAAGATGAACATGATCATTAAGGGATCATTTAACTTGACCTGTAATTTCTGGTGAGTATTAATAGTGGAGTTGAATTGAAATTTTCATCTCTTGGTTTCAAAACTTGACATCCATTTTTGCTACACTAAATTTACTCAAATGTTAGTATGTATAACTGAAAAAAAATTTGCATCATTTCTGTCTTATAGAAGTCTTGGGAATGGTATTAACATATGACAGTATTAGTTATGGGAGAGCTGGGGTGGGTAATTTGAGCTTTGGGCACTCAGTTGTTGTTGTTTTGATATTTGTTTCCTCCATTATTTTTCAATGTCTCTACCTTTACATCTATTGACTACTGTTATTTATGTCTCATTTGTAACATTTTGTACATTTTTCATTTTAGAGCATTCCAAATGAGTGGAAAGGTAAAACAAGAAATGGTTTGGAATGAGGTATACAGCTACAAAGAAAAAAAAATTAAGATGATATAAACTAAAAATAACCCACACACAAAAGATCTAACCTCAAATGGTTTCTGCCTGGAGATGCACAGGGATAAAATGGAGCATAGATTGAGGGGATGGCCAACCAATGACTGGCTCAATTTGAGACCCATCCCATGGAAGAGAGCCAACCCCTGACACTATCAACAATACTCTGATATTTTTGTAGACAGGTCCCTATCACAACTGTCCTCTGAGAGGCTTCATCCAGCAGTGGAAGGAAACAGATGCTGAGACTCATAGCCTAACATTATGTGGACCTAAGCAAGTCTAGTGGAAGAGTGAGAAATAGAACTGATGGAGCCAGAGGGGTTAAGGGTACCACAAGAAAGCCTACATAGTCAACTAACCTGGCCATATGGAGGTTCCCAGAGACAGAACCACCAACCAAATAGCATGCAGTTTCAAATAACATTTGAAATGTAAAGAAAAAAGATCATTTCTCTAAAACTCTTCCTGCTTTGTGTCTTATATTTCAATAAATCTTATATCTTTCCTTATTAATCACATTAAAGTTTATGGAAGAAAATAATAGTTCCATATTAGACATTTTATGAAAAGGTGAAAATATGGTATAATTGCATATCCATATGAGTCTTTTTTGCTAAGAGAGAGAACAATGGGAAGGCCTTGCTGTTACTGTTGTTCTTTTTTTTAATAAAAGGTATAGTCTTTTCAAATGTTTAATAAGGTCTTTAAAATTTTCTGCTACTTAAGAGAACCTAAGCAGCATGTCCCTCATCCTGATTTAGAAGATAAATGTTCTGTTTACAATGCTTTGCCACTAATTATGTATTTTTTCTTTTTTATTTGATATGTTCTTTATTTACATTTCAAATGATTTCCCCTTTCCTTGATTCCCCCTCCCCTAAAGTCCCATAAGCTCTCTTTCTTTCCTCTGTCCCCCCATCCACCCCTTCCCACTTCCGTCCTGGTATTCCCAGACACTGGTGCACAGAGCCTTTCCAGAACCAGGGGCCACTCCTTCCTTCTTCTTGGACATCATCCAGCTTCTGGCTATTATAAATAGGGCTGTTATGAGTATAGTGGAGCATGTATCCTTATTACATGCTGGGGAATCCTCTAGGTATATGCCCAGGAGTAGTATAGCTGGATCCTCCGGAAGTATCATTCCCAGTTTTCTGAGAAACTGCCAGACTGATTTCCATAGTGGTAGTACCAGCTTGCAACCTCACCAGCAGTGGGGGAGTGTCCTTCTTTCTCCACATTCTTGCCAGCACATGCTTTCTCCTGAGTTTTTGATCTTAGCCATTCTGACTGGTGTGAGGTGAAACCTTAGGGTTGTTTTGATTTGCATTTCCCTGATGATTTGAACATTTATTTAGGTGCTTCTCAGCCCTTTGATATTCCTCAGGTGAAAATTCTTTGTTTTGCTCTGTACCCATTTGGCTCTATAGAGTCTACCTTCTTGAGTTCTTTGTATATCTTGGATATAAGCCCTCTGTTGGATATAGTGTTGGTAAAGAGCTTTTCCCAATTTTTTGGTTGCAGATTTGTCCTTTTGACAATGTCCTTTGCCTTACAGAAACTTTGTAGTTTCATGAGGACTCATTTGTCAATTTTTGATCTTAGAGTATAAACTATTGGTGTTCTGTTGAGGAAATGTTCCCTTGTGCCCATGTCCTCAAGGGTCGTCCATAGTTTCTTTTCTAGTAGTTTCAGTGTGTCTCGTTTTATGTGGAGGTTCTTGATTCACTTGTACTTGAGCTTAGTACATGGAGATAAGAATGAATCAATTTACATTCTTTTGCATGCTGACCTCCAGTTGAACCAGCACCATTTGTTTAAAAGGCTATCTTTTTTCCACTGAATGGTTGTAGCTCCTTTATCAAGGATCAGGTGACCATAATTCTGTAGGTTCATTTCTGGGTCTTCAATTCTATTCCATTGATCTACTTGTGCGTCACTTTATCAATACCATGCGGTTTTTATCACTATTGCTCTGTAGTACTGCTTGAGGTTGGGGATATTTATTCCCCCAGAAGTTCTTTTACTGTTGAGGATAGTTTTAGCTATACTGGGTTTTTTGTTTTCCAGAGGAATTTGAGAATTGCTCTTAGAAGAATTGAGTTGGGATTTTGATAGGGATTGCATTGAATCTGTAGATTGTTTTTGGCAAGATGGCCACTTTTACTATATTAATCCTGCCAATCCAAGAGCATGGAAGATTTTTCCATCTTCTTAGGTCTTCTTCGATTTCTTTCTTCAAAGACTTGAAGTTCCTGTCATATAGAGCTTTCACTTGTTTGGTTAGAGTCACACCAAGATACTTTATATTGTTTCTAGCTATTATGAAGTGTGTCATTTCCCTAATTTTTTTCAGCCTGTTTATCCTTTGAGTATAGAAAGACTACTAATTTGCTTGAGTTAATTTTATATCCAGCCACTTTGCTGAAGTTGTTTATCAGCTGTAGGAGTTCTCTGGTGGAGTATTTTGGGTCCCTTAAGTACTATCATATCATCTGTAAATAGTGATAGTTTGATTTCTTCCTTTCCAATTGGTATCATTTTGACATCCTTTTGTTGTCTAATTGCTCTGGCTAGAACTTCAAGTACTATATTGAATAAATATGGAGAGGGAGGGCAGCCTTGTCTAGTCTCTGATTTTAGTGGGATTGCTTCAAATTTCTCTCCATTTAGTTTAATGTTGGCTACTGGTTTGCTGTATTTTGCTTTTACTATGTTTAGGTATGGGCCTTGAATTCCTGATCTTTCTAAGACCTTTAACATGAAAGGATGCTGAATTTTATCAAATGTTCTTGCAGCATCTAATGAAATGACTATGCTTTTTTTCTTTGATATTATTTATGTAGTGGATTACAATGATAGATTTCCATATATTGAACATTCCCTGCATCCAAGCCTCCACCATCCTCACTTCTGGACGGACCAGACAGGTAACACCAGATACACAGAGACAATCCAAACATAACATTACTTGGGGCAAGGCACACCAGTGGCTTTTCTCTTTTCAAAGGATAAACAGGTTGAGAAAGATATTAGGGAAAGAGCACCTTTCACAATAATCATGAATAATATAAAATACCTTGGTGTGACTCTCACTAAGCAAGTGAAAGATCTTTATAACAAGAACTTCTAGATTCTGAAAAAAAGATATCTAAGAAGATCTCAGAAGATGGAAGGATATCCCATGTTCATGAAATGGCAGGATTAATAGAGTAAAAATGGCCATCTTGCTGAAAATAGTCTATAGATTCAATGCAATCCTATGATAATTCCAACTCAATTCTTCCTAGAGTTAGAAAGAGAAATTTTCAATACATCTGTAATAACAAAAAACTCAGGATAGAGAAAACTAGTCTCAACAATAAAAGAACTTCTCTCAGAATCCCTGACCTCAAGTTCTACTACAGAGAAATCATGATAAAACCTGCATAACATTGGTACAGTGACAGACAGGTAGATCAATGGAATAGAATTGAAAACCCAGAAATTAACCCACACAACTATGGTTACTTGATCTTTGACAAAGGATCTAAAACCATACAGTGGAAAAGAGAACATTTTCAGTAAATGGTGCTGGTTAAATTGTTTGCATGTAGAAGAATGCAAATCAATCCATTCTTTTCTCATTGTACAAATCTCAAGTCAAAGTAGATCAAGGACCTACACATAGAACCAGATACACTGAAATAAATAGAAAGGAAAGTGGGGAAGAGCCTTGAACACATGGGCATAGAGGAACAACAATATGAACCAAGAAGTACCCCAAGATCTCCCAGGGACTAAACATTAACCAAAGCGTTCACATGGAAGAACCTATGCCTCCAGCTGTTTAGGTAGCAGAGTTAGGCCTTGTCAGGCATCAATGAGAAGACAGGCCCTTCATCCTGTGACTTGAGGCTTGTTGCCTCATTATAGGGGAATGCCAGGAGAGGAAACAGGTAGTTGATGGGTTAGTGAGAGGTGGAGGGTGGATGGGATAGGGGGTTTTTGAAAGGGAACAAAACTAAATAACATTTGAAATATAATAAAGAAAATATATAATAAAAAACAAACAACAATAAGAATGAAAATGGTACAAGGTCCAAAAGTTAAAAGCAATAAAATCATAATTAATAGTCCAAGCAATGTAGAAATTAAACTTGTAATTCATGGGGAAATGGTGAATCAGGTTTCAATCTTTCCCTGATGATTTTCTTTTTTCTGTTTTCCTATTGGTTAGTCCTTCTCAAACTTTAGTCATAGAATTCTTTCCTATTCCTGAATGATCAATATTAAAGTAACATTCTTCATGGAGTGCCGTTACTCCCTGTTGAAAGAATAAAAGATTAGGAGCTTAAATATATGCACTAACACTTGTTCAATATCCAGATCCTGTCCTATTTTATCCACTGCAAATGTAACTTTTTAAAGCACTGCAGTTAACTTCCAAATATGTCTCTGAAAATGTCCAGAACCACTCTTCCAAATAAGACTGTCATTCCCTGTTTTCCAATACTGGATTGACTTCTAGACCAGTCCACCATTGAGTCAGAATAAGTGGTCACATTACAGGAAAGAGAAAAGTAACTTAACTTCTCTTTTTGATTATTTTTTCTAAGTCACTTTCCACAGTTTTCATGTTCTCTGTCCCACAAGGTCTAAAATCTTAAAGCAAGACAGCTTGTCAAATCTGGGATATAGGCAAGCAAAGGTAGGTCAAAACCATATGTCCAGTATAGCTTTTCTGTTAGCATTATCAGTTCATTCATCAAGCTCACAGGTCAGCATTGTTCTTTGTCACAGCATCAATATGTCTCACCAATCACTCTGGTAGCTATCATGCTACTTTAGCATCATGTGGAAAAAACACAAACATGCCTTCTACTCCATACTAAATACCTGATCGGGGTTATGCCATATGGCAGTATGCAGATCCATACATTTCACCTAGGTATAAGTATGCCTAATTGTAGAGTGCAATAGGCACTTAGCAGAGAGTTCCTTGGCATTCAAATTTTAAAACTTTAAAAATAAGATGCATGATTTAAATAATGTGCTGTATGGGAATATAATCCTCCCCTTTTATGAAGTTATTGTTTTAAAGTTACATGGGGCCTGTTCCACAATACCTTGTCCTTCAGAATAATAAGGAAACCCAGTAATGTGGGTAATATTAAATTGTCTACAAAACATCTCAAATGCTTGACTGTAATAGCTGATTTCATTATCTGTTTTAATCCAATTTGGAACACCAAGCATAGAAAAAGAATGCAGGAAATAACTAATTACATTTTAGTTGCTTTTCCTGCTAACACAGTTGCAATGAAAAAGCCTGAAAAGGTATCAGTAGTTGCATGTACAAATTTTTATTTTCCAAAACCAGAAATATGAGTACCATTCAATTGCAATAATTGATTAGGTATAAGTCCTTGTGGATTAACACCATTATGTGGTACAGGTAGAAACTGAAGACACTGAGAATAAGTCCTTACAATTTTACATGCACACTCTCTAAAAATATCAAATTATTGTCTCAAACTTTTTCTGTTTTGCTGATGTAAAAAATGAGTTTATATGGCCAATTGTTCCTGTGTAAGGCCTATAACCTGCATGGTATACAAAAATGCTGTGGTATTGCCCTAAGTGGTCTTTCCAGGCAATCTAGTATGAGCTCTTAAATGTCTTATAAAGAAAGAAACAGTACATGTTTTTAAAATTAAGCTGTATTTGTATGAATAACTGTAAAATTTGAGCATTAGCAGTATCTAAAAAAAGAAAAAATTTCAAGAAACTGTAAGCCCTGAGCTATATATTGCCTATCAGTATACAAATTAAAAGCTTGATTTTTCAACATTTCAAAAACAGTGACTACAACACATAATTTCGGTATTTGTGAAGCAAGGGAAAACTCAAGAGAGTGAACATGTGATCCAATTACATATGTTGCTTTCCCATTAGAGGAGTCAACTGTAAAGATAGTTAGCACTTTCTCTATTGGCTAAATACACAAACTTACAGGAAATACAAATGCATTCATTGAGGCAAATTGTAACAACCTGTCAATTTTGCCTGAAAAATTTGCACATGCAATGGCCAAATATCAGTATTCTCCAATAGCCAGTGTATTTGCTGTTTGAAATAAGGAATAAACATTGCACCAGGTTCTTAAAAATTCTTTGCTACAATTCTGTATTACCATAGCAACAGCCTCATAACAGGATGTTAAAGTTTTCTTTGGAAGTGAAGAAAGATGAATCCACATTAATTGCTGTGGGCATGTGAGTAGCAATAACACAAACAGTAAACAACTGAGTGTAGTCTATAAAATGCATCTGTTGTTAACTAATAGCTTTTTCTACTTTCTGCAAAGCTATTCATCAGTCACTCACCAGTTAATTTGCATCCCCCCTTGTGAATATCAGAGTCTTAAGTCATCCTGTGGTGAGCTTAAGGTGAGGTCTTAGGCAATTAACATGTCCTAGAAGCTTTTGAAAATAATTTAAAGTAAGTAAACTATCATTTCTTACTTGAATTTTCTGTGCCACAAAGTATTTAGGATATAACTGAAGCTTCAAATATTGAAAATGATTGGACTCTTTTCTGGAGCAACTATTCCAAAAGTTTTAAACTCATTGTATAAGAGCAAAGGACTGTAGTAAAACTCCTTCAGAGGGATCAGCTAATAAAATATCATATAATGAGCTGGGCGGTGGTGGCACAAGCCTGTAATCCCAGCACTCTGGGAGGCAGAGGCAGGCGGATTTCTGAGTTCGAGGCCAGCCTGGTCTACCGAGTGAGTTCCAGGACAACCAGGGCTATACAGAGAAACCCTGTCTCGAAAAAAAAACCAAAATCCAAAAAAACCAAAAAAAAAAAAAAATCATATAATGAATAACATACAGTGAAAGATTCAAAGTCCTAAATTCTTGTGGGCTTTTCAAAATTACAAGCTCACAAAAAGCAAACTTCCCACAGTCACCAGGATGCAAAGGAACAGTTTAAAAGCAATCTACCAAATCCATAACAATTCTATATACATTTTCTGGAATGGCAGCTAGAGTAGGCAAGCCAGTCTGTAATGCCCCCACAAGTTCCTAGTTTCCTTAACTTTTTATAAATCTTAAGTTTGAAATTTGTTTTGAATTAATGGAATAACTAATCCCTTGGAGGTGAGTAAATATATCAGCTCCAGGGTCTATTAATACTTCAAAGCTTTTTTCTTCAATTAGTAATTTAAGGTTAAATCTCTTACTAGTTATAGATTGAACCTGGTACACATCAGAGGAACCAAAGCCACGTTGTCCTCTTTCACTTGTTTTTGTTTTTTTTTTATTCGATATATTCTTTATTTACATTTCAAATGATTTTCCCTTTCCTGGATCCCTCCTCCCCAAAAGTCCCATAAGCCTTCTTCCCTCCCCCTGTTCTCCAATCAAGCCCTTCCTGCTTCCCTGTCCTGGTATTCTCCTACACTACTGCACTGAGCCTTTCTAGGACCAGGGGCCTCTCTTTTCCTTCTTCTTGGGCATCATTTGATATGTAAATTTTGTCTTGGGTATTCCAAGCTTCTAGGCTAGTATCCCCTCTTTCACTTTTTACCATGACAAATGGAATGCTACACAAGTTTCTGCTGAGGCTGCCCTGAGCTTTGCATTAACACAAATGTAAATGTTTCTACTCTAAGCCTATTTCCTGAGGCCTGTGATTGGACTGCAAACACTGCAATTTATGGTAATAACTATAATTTTAAGTTTCTTTTGCAATATTAGAGCATAACCATAATTGAGGAAAACAAAACCCAATTTTCCTTCTCTTTTGCTAACAGATCCCAGACAGGGGACAACTGCTTTTCTAAAACCTCTTTCTCTTTCACATGTCATTTGTATATTTACCATCCTACTTCTGGGAAACATGACATGGTGACAGCATGAATCTACTTGAATTAAGAAATTTTCTAACATCTCTGTTTTGTTTGTTTGTTTGTTTGTTTTGTTTTTGTTCTCTGCTCCTCTCACCTGATGCAGCTCTTGGCTGTGGACAAATGTCTATACAGAATCACACCCCCATCCCATCCCAATTGTGTTGTTATCCCTAGGTGAATTTGGTGTTGGGTCGATACCCGTTCAGCCTAGCTATACCCTTTTAGTGTACCTCTGACAACAACAACCTCTAAAAATTAAAATTTATACCTAGCCCTAGCCTTAATGATGTTTGTTTCTTACCACCATGCAGTATTCTATTACTTTTCTTTTGTTTTCTGTGGTGCTTCATCCAAGACAGAGTTTCTTAGTGGGTTCTTCCACCTCACTCCCAGTTTTCAGTCGCCTTGTTTGGTGTCACCTGTAGCTGTCCTGTAGCCGTGGATGAACTGGATCTTCCTGAAAGGCAGACTAGAAATGAAAAAGGAGGGATGGAAAGGAAGAATGAAGCCAAGACAAAATGTGTGATCAAGGCAGAAAGTTTAATACTTAGCACTGCGTTTATATAGGGAGATCCCACAGACCCCCATCTTTTGATTCATATAGATCATATGGCAATGCAAGTTCAGTGGACAGTCTACTCCTATAGGAAATTGCAGGTGTGGTAAAAAAGAAGGGTCTCCCTAGATTGTTAAGATCCAAATGTGGCAAGGACTTAAGGTCTATTTAGCCTGCTCAAGGTTGGGGAAGGGTATACTTTGTGGGAAGCTCAATATCTGAACTGTACCAAAGTGTTTCTTTACCTTCTTCTCCAAGTAAGGGTCACTGAAAAAGTCATGAGCCATGGTAATATTAACTGCCTATCAAAAAATAAATCTATAATAAAGGTAAGTATGTATATAAATCTAGATAGAAAATTTAAAGTGAAATTTTCATAGCTGGGATGAAAATGCTCCCTCCAAGGGCCAAAACCATTTAACAATCCTAATACCTGTAACAAGAAAGTTCTCTTTTGAGTTCCCAAAATATTATAAGATATTCTTATTTTCTTTGGTTGACTCATAAAAATGTAAGATAAGTCACTATTACTGATGACACCATACACTTCAGACAGAGAATTCAAATGTTCCTGAGCTTGAGTTGATCTGAATAACTCTATAAAGAAGTTTTCAGAGAAGTCTTTCATATCTGAAAGCATCACATAAACTTCCAAAGGAGGGATGTCCTATCTAGCTATGATTCCTGTGCATTATCTCAAGAACCAATAATTCTAAGGGTAAAGCAGTGGTATGACTGACTACCTTATTGTTAACAATTGATCTATAATTGGATATAAAACCTTCTCAAGAATAGTGAACTCAAGGTGGTAACGGGAAACTTAAACAAGTATTCAGTGCTGCTAAAAGCACTGATCTTAAAATTACTCCTTGTAGAAGACACTACAACCACTGGCATAAGACCTAATCTCATTCTATGTATTTGTCTTTGTAACTTGAGATAAGTGTTAGTCTTCATGCTTTATCAGGAAATTTTCTCTTGTTTTAACAAATGGAGACCATTATAGAAAACCACAAACAATAAAATTGAAGAGCATGTACCCAAATCTCATTTGATACATCTACAAAACAACTCCACACTGAAGGTTCAGACCACACTGCAGAAGATGGTATGGAGAGACAGTAAAGGCCAGAGAACCAGAATTGCAACCATGGAGTCTTATGAGTTTGTACTAAGCCCTCTGCACACACGCGGTGGTTGGTAAGTTTGTGGGTTTTGTTGAAATACTAACAGTGGTTCGTGGGTTCTCTCTGGCTTTTGACCTGGAACCCTTTCCCCTACAAGGGTTTGTGTATTGTCTTATCGCATCTTGTTGTGCCATGTAGTATCTGGCCAATAATCCTGGGAGGCCTGCTTTTTTGAGAAGGGAAATGGAGAGCAGTGGATGTGGGAGAGAGGAGAGAGGGGGTGGTCTGGGAAGAATGGATAAAAAGGAAGCTGCAGTTGTGATTTATTGTACAAAAGAAGAATAAAGAAAAAATATAAAGAGTCAGAGGAGCAGGGAGTTTTCTGTGAGACTGTGCATCTGAGTCATGTCAGATGCTTCAAATCTCACCAACATGACTGTACAGACAGAAACCGAACAAGAACAACAATAGATATGTCTAGTTTTGCATTACATATGTTATATTTTGGCCCTTGAGTGTATGCTGATAAAGTTCAAGAAGATTTTCCATATCAGAAAGTTGTAGATATGTATTCTTGAAACCTGGTTTACTGGTAATAATAATAGCGGTGTTAAAGTAGAATTTAAAATCAAAACTCTATTGGACCTTCAATACATTTATAGCAGCATTAGAATTCTGAACATTTTACTTGAAACCTATGAATCCTTAACTTCCTCCACTGTTAGCTTTTGTATGAGTTGAGTAAATGTGTAATGATTTTATAAGTTGTGAAGTGTTATAGACATGGAAGATCTAAGTACCACATCCTATAGTGTTCAATAGTAGCAATCTAAAGATAGGAAAGAGAAGAATTGCCTTTGAATATAGAGTACACAGGATGTGTTTGAGAATCAGCATGTTCTATGTATAGATGTGATTGTGATTTCAGTATTGGTTATACAAGACAAACATCAATTATAGGAGATTTAAATTTTCCCTTGGGAATAAAATGAGACAATCGCCTTTGGATCTCACTAATATGCATATTTTTATTTTTCAGAATTACAAAGGAATGCACTCAGCAATAAATGCCCAGAATCACAAGCTAACAGGGAAGTCATGTGAAGTGGTTCTGAGGTATGATTAACATGTGCCATATCATATGGAGCACTGCATATGAAGAACTGGCTTAAATCTATCCTGTGGCCTGAACCAAAATAAGAAAAAAAAAGTCAGAGATATATATAATTTTTTTTATTTTAATAATAATTGAGACAACTATTTAGAAGTTTAGCTAGTTTGGAAATTGTCTATTAATTGAAAATAAATTAATTTTATTTTATTTAACTCATGAATTTCTGAGTCTTATAAAGACTATATAATTCTCTTAATGGAAAGGTGATCTCTGAACTACTCTCTTTTCCTGAGGGACAGGAGAGAAGGAGGAAAACAAGAAATATTTTCTACTAGTACCTCCATGTTCACCTGAAAACTACTGACCAGGAATAGAAGTTCAAAGTTAATAGGGCAGTAACTACTATTCTAGCAATTTTAGACTATTACATATGTGAAGGGGCCCAAGTCAAGACAAAGTTGGTCCAGGTACCACAATGAAAGTGTCATAGACTGGGAATTCAATGCCCTGATTCACTGCGGAGGACAAAGAATGCAGAAAAATACAGCATAGGCTACAAGCATTGCTAAATGTATGAAGAGATGTTGGCATGACATATATTCAAATCATAGTATTCGTTAAAGTTTTCCCCCTCTCCAGTTCCATGAATTGGAAGGATATGAGTGATTTTTATACATTCTCATCTGTCTCTGCCTCAGAAAATAGAGTTCAAAATCCTTCTCAGGGTGATTTATAGATCCAAATCTCATGATGATGTAAACGTTATTAAGAGTTTATTTTCTTAACACATTACCATTTCAATACCTAAGCATAGCCTCAGTAGTACATACCTGTCATCCCAGTATTTGAGATATTGAGGCTAGACTGTCAGGAGTTTAAAGCTTTTTGCCACCATAATAAGAGCCTACCTAAACACCATAACCCTGAAACAAATATAAATAACAAATAATAATCACAAAAGTATGTTGATGCCACTAAAAGATTATATAATCTACTCAAATTGAAACTGGATATGTGTAAACTTTTATTTTAAGAGGCATGAAACATATTCACTCTCACATATTTTATACTTAACTGAAGGCAAAGTGACATTTTTTAACTGTCTCACAATTTCATTATATCACATTCTATTTTGTAAAGCCTTTCAGAAAGTTGTTCCTCAACACTGTGTTCTAAATGGTGGGTTATCAAAATCACCACTAATGATTTATTCCATTGATTGAAGTGCTTAAAGGACTCAGCAGTAAAATGATGAGCATTTGGGGGATATAATCTGTGCGATAATTGAAGTCTTTAGAAAAACTGTCAGTAACAATTCTAGCTGTACTTTATTGCAAAAAGAAATGCCTTTTGATAGTCTACATCTAAAACAATGCTATCTGTAATCTGAGTTTCTCATCTTTGTTAAAGTTGAAATAAAATTACATTGTTAGAAGAATGGAGAAGAGAAACATAAAAGCTTGGAGTTTTGAGAACTCATGCTGTTACCATAAAAAATAAGACTCTAAAATCCTATACGTTGTGGATCAGTGGATTGTTGACATGAGGTCTCACTGATGAGGATTATAGTGAGTGTGTGCATATGTGTGAGTGTGTGTGTGTGTATGCATGTGTGTGTGCGCATGCATGCATGTGTGTGTTTGTGAAAGGAAAATTAAATTATTTCTCTGAGGTTTAATGCAAAGGTAATATTTGGATAAATTCAATTATCTAGTACTGCCTACTTTAACATACACATGTTAAAACTTTCCTCATAGTCAGAATTTGGGATTAATCATTATTGTTAAAGATTGGAAAATCAAAATACTGTTCAATCCCAATATGTCTCAGAGCAAACGAGAGATGCATAGAGTTTATAGGTTATATATACAAGATTCCATTTTAAGTTTTGTGTTGTTGCTAAACTTTCAGTGGTACTATCATGGATGATGGTGAGTTATTGCAATAACTATGACCCAACTGAGGATGTGCAGTCTGCTCCTTACACAGCTCAGAGGTATGAGCTCTGCTATCTTAATTTGATAGTCTGCTATTGCTGGTTCACCTGACCCCAATCATTTTTTATTTCTCATCTTGATTTATCATACTTCCCACCACCCCCACACCATCCTGTAACACAAGGAATATTTACATTTTGAGATAAATTTTTCAGCGTTTCCAGAAATGGAGCTGTAGAAATAGTGTTTCCAGCTATATTGTAGCTAGTAAGTACCACATAAGAGAGAGCTAAGTTCTTCCTTTGAGGCATACGTTAAATATATTGAAGTCATGTCACTGAGCTGTCCTTGTCTCTTCCTGTGGAGCCAGGAGTGATGTCAGATGACTTAATGATGCTGGTGCAAAGCCTTGAACATGACACAATGCCATCATGTTGGTTGCTGAGGAGTTATGACAAATAATGATGACAAGGAGCAATCAGTGTGTCTCTGTTGTATAAGACAGAAATTCTCACATTCAGAGAAGCATCTATATTTCACTGGGACTGGATTTTATTCCTTTAAATCTATTTAATCAGCCTATGATGTTCTCAATAACAGAAACAATTTAAGCTCTCAATGAGAGCTTAATAATCTCAATAATTAAATCTCAATATTATTAAATCTCAATAATTAACATGTGTGTGTTAAATATATATTAAATATATTTTAATATGTTAAATATTAAGTATATATTATATATAACACATTTTATATATGTATATGTTGTACAGAGCCATATTGGGGCAGTTATGCACATAGTTTGAGTTTGACTTTGGTCAAGGACAATCCCTGGCATCGGCAGGAATCTGCCATTAGGACATAATAGGGAAGTAGGTTAAAGCAGGAATTTTTATCCTTGGGTGGAGTACTAAGAGTGTACTTGACTATGGTCAAGGTTAACTTCTCCCAGATAGCCAGGATCCTGTTCCACCTAGGGTGGAGTGCTCAAAGTAAAGGTTAAATTCATTGTTCCTCCGGGTCTAGGAATTCCTGAATTAAGCAGGTGACTCACCCAGCTGCCAGAGCATTCAAGACAAGGACCTCAAAGAGAAGCTAGAAAACTTCCACTGGAACTCAGCCTGGAGTCTGGGGGGAAGGGTTTGCCCAAAGAGTTAAAAGGTCTGGCGCCATTAAAGTTTCCAGCTTTGATCAGTGAATATTGTCTTGGCCCTTCTTCTTTTCGTCCCTTCCCTATCCATCCCTCAGCTTCTGTTCCAGCAACCTACTTCGTAATAGCTGCTGGCAGCTATGGAATCCAACAATAAGTATATATCTACACATATATATTTATTCAATTGTAGAATTCTTTCTCAGATAAAGCTGTTTAGGTAAAATTTTAAACAATATATGATCCTTTTTCTGTAAAAGAAATCCATTAAATAAAACCTCAAAATCTGTGAAACTCGTATGCATAAATTGAAGATTCAGTCTTTAAGAACGATAAAGTATTACAAAGAATGATTTAAATAGTTAATACTTGAGTAAGGAGAATACTTGATGAGACTTAAAAGTTGCATAATCCACACATCAAATGAGGTACAAGAAGAAAAGAGGAGTGGCCCCTGGTTCTGGAAAGACTCAGTGAAGCAGCAGTATTCAGCAAAACCAGAACGGGGAAGTGGGAAGGGGTGGGTGGGAGGACAGGGGGAGAGACTGGGGCTTACGGGACTTTCGGGGAGTGGGGGGCTAGAAAAGGGGAAATCATTTTAAATGTAAATAAAAAATATATCGAATAAAAAAAAAGCAGTAGAAAAAATAAGTGGGATGTTGAAAACTGGGCCTGAGTGTTTTCAAGATGGATAATAGCAATGTTGATGGGAAGCTAGCAACAGACCATACTCATGGCATCTCTTCCATCACAATCACAGGACCTGGATTTACTTCCCGGGACTTTGGGTAGCTTTCTGCCACTTCTGAGTACATTGTCATTCAACAAACCCCTTTTCTGCAAACCAATGTTGATGTAATTACAATAACATTTAGCTCTAAATTGAAAGAATTATACGATTCGGTACATATAAAATAACTTGCTTCAGTTTCATCTTGGTGTGCCTAACTTTTATTGAACATCTTCTTTTGTGAGTATTTTCTTGCTATACCATTGGAGTATAATAATAAACTTGTATTTAAATGTAAATTTCAAGATTTTGTCACATGAATACTTATGAAACTCACTCTACAATAGATGACAATGAATGAATTTGACCACTGCAAATACTTGTCCTCTTCAAAAACACTTGAGGACGCTGGCTTCAAAAAAAAAAAAAACAACACAAACAAAAACCATATAACTATTCAGGACCTGTATCTATGCATCACAGGTACCCACTGCAAATAAATGTTCCATATCATAAGAAACCAATACTTTGAAAAGAATCTGTAGTTTTATGTTTACTATCATATTTATAATAACTCAAAAACAGAAACAATTTAAGCTCCCAATGAGGGACACGTGTGTGTTAAATATATTAAATATATTTTAATATGTTAAATATATACGTGTATATTATATATATCTAACACACATTATATATATTCAATTATTCAATATTTATCAGCCGGAAGAATTAAAGAATACTTCCACTTGAGAAAGCATGGAAAAGCTTACAGGAGTGTGGCAGATTCGAGGTTTAGAATGGAATTTTGCAGACAAAGACAAAAACAAAAAAGAATATGCTCTGTCCTATATATGTAAAGAAATCTGTAAGTAACTTGAGCCAAGAATGTCACAGTGATCATCAAGAACAGAATAAGGAGAAAGGAATATCTCTCAGTTAATGTAGCACACTTTAAATACACAAACTGAATTAGTGTTTTAGACATTTCATAAAGAGCAAAACCTTATTTTAATGATACCTTATTGAAGACCTGAACTTTGCTCATAGTAGATTTTAAGCATTCTCATCACCAAAGAGATAAAATGGTACCTTTGTTAGAAGGTAGGTATTTATTTTTTCCCATTTGATTGTTAGCAATGGCATGTCACTCTAAAAAATAGCATTAGCAAAGTAGAAATAGATATGCTAATTAGATAAATTAGTTTCTGCTGTAATGTGTATCAAAATGTTATACTCTGCATCATTTATACACAATTTCATTAAGAGCCTCATATGGATGTCTCCTGAGAGACTCTGCCAGAGCCTTAATGATACAGATGCAGACACTTGTAACCAACCATTGGACTGAGCAGTCAGACCCCAATAGTGGAATTAGGGGAAGGACTGAAGGAGATGAAAGGGTTTGTAACCCCACAGGAAGAATAACAATATCAACAAACCAGACCCCCTAGATATCCCAGGGACTAAAATCACCAATCAAAGAATACACATGGAGAGACCCATGGCTCCCGCTGCATATACAGTATAGGATGGCCTTGTCTGCCATCAAAAGAAGGCCCTTGGTCCTTTGAAGGCTTGATGCCCCAGCATAGGAATGCTAGGCAGTGGGACCCAAGTGGGTGTGGCAGCACCCTGTGGAGGCAGGGAGGAAAGGAGTGGGATATGGAGTTTTGGGAGAGGAAACCAGGAAGGGGGATAACAGTTGAAATGTAAATAAGCAAAATAACCAATAAAAAACTTAAAAAGAAATAAAAAATGTAATGTAGATGTAAAAGATATTAAGAACATTGTTGTTTGAAAAGAATGAGTACTGTTAAAATATAAATGAATGAAAATAAGTAAACAAATATTTATAGAATGAATAAAATAAAACAAGCAAAACATAATACAGCTAGCAAAATATTAGGAAAAAATTATGATATATAAAGGCACAGCACCGATAGGTTAAAATGCTAATTTCACAAAACTGCAAAAAAGTCTTTTAAAATCCAAACATTACTTAAATTCATTAATATAACCGATTTAACTTTTGTGCAAGAAGAGACATAGGAGGAAAAAATACATTTCAGAAAGATAAGATTTTAATATTCCAAGAATTAGTGACATCAATAAAAATGGACTGATGGTAGGAAGGATGGAAGGAAATAGGGAGCCATACTATTTTAATACTGAATTTATGTTCTGAATGCAATAGATTTGTTTTAGTATTGACATCATACACACTATCAATAATTTACATATTTATATAAGCAAAGCTAAGGATTCACTGCTGCTTGTTAATAATTCAGCTTACTATGGTTAAAAAGTACTTTATAAGGTAGTATCTTGTTGCAGAAAATTAGTTTTAGCAGATAAAAAACATTAGATTTACCATCATCTGAAATAGTTGATTATTATATAGAGTTCAATTCATCTACACCATTTTACATTAGCAAGGCTATGAAGCAGCATTGAATGTCCTTCTAGATCTGAGTTCAAATTTGTAAAACATAATATAATTTGGAAGTATACAACTGATAAAACTGAAAGTACTTATTACCATCTTAGTAAATTAACTCTTGCTTTACTCTAATATTTTCCAGTGTTACTTGAAAATCCCTTTAATATAGTTTTAGGACACCTAGAGGTATTAATTTAGTCACAGTTCCACCATGGAGAACACAGATGTTGCATCATGAATAACATCTGCTGAAACAGCTGCTGTCACCATTTTAAGTTCAAGCCATTGCCAAGAAGCACTTTTCACCACTGCTTTATTTGTTCATTTTGGTAGAATGATTTGGGACCAAGTGCCAATGCTAGATGTGATGATTACAGTAGAGAGTGATTTGGGGGTTCTCAAGTGGGCCTTCATGTCATTGAAAACTGAATTGTCTGACTTGCTGCCAGGGCACATTGGAGTATATTTTATAGTTACACTGGGAGGCTCTGTTAACAGTGGCATTGAAATGTTGTGCCTAGGTGAAGGTGATTGTAAACTTTGCACAGAAACTTACTGAAAATCTGTCATTTAACCAGAATTGCAAGCCTGCAATGCTTGGGATGCAAGCAACACCTCAAGTTTGACACAGACAGAGGAAATGTACAATTTGAGCAAGAGACTCAATAATGTTGGAAAGAAAAGTCTAAACAACTACATCTTCTCGGTCAGATGTCTGTCTCATTCCTGTCATTGTTCATTTTGTCAACCTTATATAAACCTAAACATGCTTGGTAGAGGGAACCTCAACTGAGGATTATCTTCATCAGTTTGACATGTGTATATGTCTGGGGGACATTTTCTTGAATTCTGATTGATGCAGGGAAACCCATGCCTCTTAGGCAGTGCTGTATCTAGGCAGTGATTCTGTGGTGTATAAGGAAGGTAGTTAAGCAAACATGAGGAAGTAAGTTACTTTATTGCAATCCTCCTTGGTCTCTGCTTCAATTCATACCCTTCTTGATTTCCTGCTTTGACTTTCCCCAGTGATGGGCTACAATAATAATAATAAAATAAAACTTTTTCTCCTCAAATTGCTTTTGGTCATGGTATTGATCACAGTAACAAAGAAGTCTACTAATGTCACCACACCTTTAAATTTATGTTTAAGTCTATTTTTTGCGAGTAAAATTTAAAAGTTAAGCATTGTAGTTACTTGGTTTATATATAAAGATTAAACAGATTCTAATGTTAACCATAATTTTTACCAATTATATTCCATGAGAATGAGACCAGACATATATTATTTCTTTTGGATTTTGCCTCATGAATATAACTTGCATTAGAAATGAACAGTAATTTGAAGGAATGCCTTCAGGCTACTATGACCTATCCATCAATAAAAATAGAAGCTGAGTCTAGATGTTAAGTATAATAAATTCAACTCTTTAAACTGTGATACAAAGACTAACCCACTTAGGAGCAGGATATCAAAAAGTTCTAACTGAATGACCTATGAGTCGATGATTTGTAAAATACCCATTTTTAACATTGATTTAAATGTACTATGGGGTTAAATGTCTTCTCTTTTAAGGTAAACACAATACTTTCATACTACTCATGCTGAGTTTGTAAGGTTTATCAGGAGAATATATTTGCACTTTCTTTCACTAGGTCTCTCTCCATGACATGTTATAAATTACTAGTGATAAGAATGTTACTGAGACACTATAAAAGGAAACTCAAGTTCACTTATGCAGTTTTGACTTCATAAAAATGTAACTTGAATGAGGTTTGGCTTTGAAGTAGTAAGATTTAGAATGTGATATAAATATGAATGAAAGTTGTAAAGATGGCAACTCTTACATTAAATTAATAAGATGTTCTTGAGAAATGGTGCGTTCTCATCCTGTTGGCACAACCCCTTTGGCAAACCTCTTTTTCCAAAAATATGTACTATAAGATTCCTAGCAGTAGCAAAATTATAATTTTGAAGTTGCAATGAAAGTCACTTTGTAGTTGGTTGCCCCAACCTCCATGAGAAATTATACTAAAGCATTAGGAAATTTTAGAAACACTATTCTAGAGGGAAGTACCTAAGTCATTGGGACCACCGAGGGCCTTCCTCATTTTTATTAAAAAAAATTATGCTTTGTTGTGATCTGCTCTTCCTGATCATTGCTTGCAGTCCATATTTACAGTTATGATGTTTCCTTATTTCTGTTCTGCTTCTTTTTTACATATTTAAATCACTGAATCTCCTTTACTATATGTGCTGACTGGTGTTGTGTGCCAACTTGACACAAGCTGGAGTTATCACAGAGAGAGGAGCCTCAGTTGAGGAATTGCCTCCCTGATATCCAGCTATAAGGCATTTTCTCAATTTAGTGATAAAGGGGGAGGGCCCAGCCCATTGTGGGTGGTGCCATCCCTGGGTGGGTAGTCCCCGGTTCTATAAAAACACAAGCTAAGCAAGGTAGATTAGGCAATCCAGTAAGGAGCATCCCTTCATGGCCTCTGCATCAATTCTTGCTTCCTGACCTGCTTGAGTTCCAGTCCTGACTTTCTTTGTTCATGAAGAGCAGTGTGGAAGAGTAAGCTGAATAAGCCCTTTCCTTCCTAACTTGCTTCTTGGTCATGATGTTTTATGCAGGAATAGAAACCCTGAATAAGACACTACACTACACTACACTACACACATGTGACCCCATTAGTTTCCTTAGTTTAAAAATTTACAGATGCCATACAGCAGCTGGTATAGATGGATTTGGTTTCTTTATTTTTGCCTTTGAAAACTAAGCAGATTGTCATGTTGGCTCTTAAAACTTGGATACAGTATACAACTACTACATGGTACAGAACGCTAAGACTCCCTAAAAAATTAGTTATTATGAATATGTCGTACATACAGGCAACAACTTTTGGGATTTCCCCTGCTTTGTTGATCAGGACACACATGAAAGTCAAGCTGCACATCTGCTGCATATGAGCAGGGAGGCCTAGGATCAAGAGTAAAAGTGGATTAAAAGAGAGGTTCTTTTGAGAATTTGACAGGCACCCTGGTGACTTTGCACATACAATTCTATTGCTCAAAAGGAAGCTTCGATGGTTATTCAAAGGGTTGACACTGTACATGCTTTTAGCTATGCAAAGGCATTGTGTAAAATTTACTTTTAGATTTCTACTATGGTGCAATGATTTATCTATTTGCTAGAGATAGTGATAGACGAGTTAGGTTTCATGTTAAGTGAGTCATGTATTCTAGAGCTGAAGGCAAAACACAACTGTCAATAGGAAAGAAAAATAGTTTAAAAATCCTGCTTAAGTCCTAATCTGGATAAAAATATAAGAACTTCCAACAACTAATGACTGAGAGAGGAAGAACTAGTCTCTCCCAGTTTTGAGCTCACCAATTGATTATCCAGTACAAATAATTCGGCAACAAAATTATTTACACACAAATAGCACCAAACAGATACAACAGGCTATATTTATGTGTGTGTATCCATGTATGGGTGTGTGTGTGTGTATGTGTTTGTGTGTTTGCGTGTTTGTGTGTATGTGTCAGTAATAAGAATCATTAGTTGGAAAGGTAGTGATGGGAATAAGGGAGGGATTAGAGGGAGGAAATGAAAGTATAAAATATGTAGTTAAATATTGATTAAAATAAATAAATATAAACATGTGTGTAAAAAGGAAAAAAAAAACTGCAAAGAGAAGGAATGGGGATCCTTAAATAATGTATGTCTAAAAGCAGAAGATGCCAATCTGATCAAACAACATGTCATGTCCTTCCAAGTTTTTGACACTTAGAAAACAGGAAAGCTGGGGAGAGGTTTAAAAGTCAGTGATTCTCAAGGGCTAATTGGGGAAAGACTGAGCATAAAAAGCAAAGATTATTTATGGCTGTTGACAAAAACATTGTTAACATAGAATAAAGGTGTGTGTGTGTGTGTGTGTGTGTGTGTGTGTGTGTGTGAGAGAGAGAGAGAGAGAGAGAGAGAGAGAGAGAGAGAGAGAGTCTTTACAGCAATAAAACAATGAAGTATACAAATGATCTGATAGGGGAAATGAAAGAAGGGGAGATTCTTAGGAAGGGAGAAGGAGATAAATATAAAATAAAGTGGAAAATGGATAAAGGCAAATAGCAGAATGCAAGTAATCTGATAGGAGACAGAAGAAGTGGGGCTCATTAAGGAAGGGGGGTAAATAAAGGAACAGGAAGAAAATATGTAGAATCCACAAATCTACAAAATTCTCCTACATATGACAGTCAGAGAACACTTCAGAAGAGGGGAAAGAATGATTTTAAAATCCAGAGAATCAAGGAATTTTCTGTGAGATTGTGTCCTAGGAATGCCAGAGGATGCATCCCTTAAATCTCAGCAATATGATTGTCCAAATATGAACTGATCAAGAAAGATACCAGTGAGGATGCCTCACATGAAGCGGAAAATCCCCGGAAGTTTCAGCTTAACAGGAATAACTACAGGGAAATGAATGAAGCTGAGAGGGAGAGAGGTGATCCTGTCCAGGGAAGGCATACCTGTCAGTCTTGCAGTGCCCAGTGATCAGCCTCAAATTATAAACAAGTAATTTTATGTGCACTCAATGGGTTATATTCAGAACTATATATATTTACAAATTCATATATACATGTAATAGTGAAAAAATGAAGCCAGCAATTTGAAATGGGAGGGAGGGATACATAGAAGGATTTGAGGGAAGACAGTAAGGGGAGAAACATGATAATTAAATTTTCATCACAAAACCAAATAACAAAATCAAAATATTTGCTAGTTAGGAGTTTTTCACATGCCTACATTCCCAACTTTTAGGAAGTGAGAGGAACATATCAGGTAATTAGGTGACAAACTGTTTTGCGACATGTTGTTGTTTTAACTCCTAAGAGCTTAAAATTGGGTGAAAAACTTGAAGCCTTGAAAAGAGTGAATGATAGTGGAGCCGGCATTTCAAGCTGTTTTATTGCTCTGCCCCTTACTCTCTGGCTAGGCCTTGATTTCTGCCAAAAAAGACACTTGGCCATGACATGAGTACTTACTTATGGTTTGTGAGAAACAGGAATCTGAGTCCTGTAGTTGTTTTGGAATTTAAAAGAATATAGTTTCCATTGTGTATGTGTTTGTCTATTTGTTTGTTTATTTATATTATTAAAATTTTTGTACTAGGAAAGGAGAGGAAGGTAGATACAGAGGAGTTTAAGAAGAAGATAATGGCAGAATACAAGTGGGCTTGGAAATAGGAAAATAGGTCTGAGATATAGGAAAAAAACAGGTCTGGGAAATAGGAAAAACGAGTTATCTTTTGGAGATGCAGAAGGACAAATACAGGAGATAGGATGAGGTATTATAATGACAACATATTTGCATGAAAAAGACACAAGGAATAAACTTATTAACTATTAACTAAAAAAACTTATAGTGCATGTAAATCAATACATAAATAAACATGCATACATAGATTTTTCCTTTTAATAAAAATAGATTGTTTTTTTCACAATATATCTTGATTATGCTTCCCATTGCTCTATTCATCCTAGTACCACTCTCTTCCTCTCCCATCATGATACACTCAAATTTGGTTGCACTTTTTAATGGCCAAATCTTGTGTCTCTTGGATATTGAAAACCTAAGATGAAAGAAGATTAAAAAAAAATAGGATGAGTTTGCAATCCTACCAGCAATGGAGAGAGTTCCTCTTTCTCCATATTCTTGCCAGCATGTACTATCACCTACGTTTTTTATCTTAGCCACTCTGGTTAGTGTGAGATGGAATGTCAGGGTCGTTTTGACTTGCATTTCCCCACTGACTAAGGACTTTGAAAATTATGTTGAGTGCTTCTCATCCATTTGAGATTCCAACTACTCTAGAAATCAATCTGGAAGATTTAGATTTTAGCAATTTTTCTATAATTTCAGTCAAGGAAGAAAACACATGGGGAAATCAAGCACAGCACAGAACACCATGTTTTACTTAGTGGTCCCTCCATGATGTGGTATACCACTGATGTGATATACCGAGAATTCTTTCTTCTAGCTACATTTGAAACCATTAACTTGTACACAAATATAGACTGTAAAATTGTAGTCGACAAGTATTAAAAGATGTTTTGTTTAATGAAGTTAGATGTCATGATTGGATATATATGTTTTCTTAAATACTGATGTAAAAGAACCAGGATTACCAATGCGCTAATGTGTGTGTGTGTGTGTGTGTGTGAGAGAGAGAGAGAGAGAGAGAGAGAGAGAGAGAGAGAGAGAGAGAGAGAGAGAGAGTTTGTGAAACAAGAGTGGATTCATGGGAGGCAAATAGCTGCAGAAAGTCCCATGAAGACCAGTCAAGTGCCCCGTGAGGGACATATAGAAGATGGTGCCTGCCTGTTCTGGTCTAGTTTTCCAACAGTATTATCAGTCAACAAATGTCGAACAGTTTTATTTTGGAGACTGAGAAGAAGTAACTGTCAAGAACAAATATTTTTGAGTCAAAGTAAGCAAGCTTTATTTTCTGTCAGACAGGGCATTCTCACTTAAGTGGGGTTTAGGAAAATATCACTGAGCATAGGAAAAAGTGGGGCTTTTGTCATTCCCAAAACAGCAAACCTGGCATGGAGCAATGGTTTCTTAATGGCCTTCTTTGAACAATTATGGCAAAAATGCTACAGAGATATTAGTGAAACCAATGAAAGATTATTGATTTTAGACTTCAGTGAAAAAATGTTCATGCAAGATGTGAGAAGAGGGTTTTCTACCACCATTAATAATAAGCAATTTAAGGTATCCAAGGCGCATTTGGATATGCATGGAAGACTGTACTAGGATGAGAAACTTAGATTATGAGATTATAACATGGGAGGAAGATGCCCAGTACTGGGGTCTGAAAGATTGTCTACATTCTCTATTGGGTTGAAGGGGAAGAGCGAAGGGAACTGACAACATAGAGTCAGGTCTCATCTTAGTATGAACTCACAGCACAATGCTGAGGGCTTGTGATCAAGATGGAAAACATTAACACCACCATACAGTAGATTGGAGAATTCACCAAGACATGCCATACAGTAGACTCCATGTTAACATTGATTTGGAAAGTATGCCAGTCTGAGGACTTTAGCACAGGAGTAGTGCAGCAGAGAAGGAGACTGTGATAGTTTTAGAAGGAAAGGGTCAACTGGAAAAGCATTTTCTAGGGGAATGACATTAGCTGAAATACCCAACAAAGAGGAGAGAGAACCTGTAGAGATCCTATGGAGGGGACCATTTGAGGGATAGGACCACCTACCCTTCTCAAAAATTTTAACCTAGAACTGCTCCTGTATAAAGATAATACAGGGACAAAGAATGGAGCAGAGGTTGAAGGAAAGGCCATCCAGAGACTGCCCCACCTGGGGATTCATCCCATATGCAGTCACCAAGCCCAGACACTATTGCTGATGCCAAGAAGTGCTTGTTGACAGGAGTCTGATATAGCTGTCTGCTGAGAGGTTCTCCCAGAGGCTGACCAATACAGAGGTGGATGCTTGCAGCCAACCATTGGACTGAGCACAGGAACTCCAATGGAGGAGTTAGGGGAAGGACTGAAGGAGCTGAAGGGTTTGCAACCCCATAAGGAAGAACAACAATATCGACTAACTGGATCCCCCAGAGCTCCCAGCGACTACACCGCCAACCAAAAATTACACATGGAGGGACACAGCTGCATATGTAACAGAGGATGGCATCATCTGGCCTCAGTGAGAGGGGAGTCCCTTGGTCCACATCATTGAGAGGGGAGGCCTTGGTCCTGTGAAGGCTTGTTGCCCCAGCATACAGAAATGCTAGGGCAGTGAGGAAGGAGTGGGAAGGTGAGTGGGGGAGCACCCTCACAGAAGCAGGGGGAAGGGGAGATAGAATAGCGGGTTTATGAAGGGGGATAACATTTAAAATATAAACAAATAAAACAATAGAAAATTTTAAAGAGAGAGAGAGAGAGAGAGAGAGAGAAGGCATTTCCCTCGACATTAGTGTGAGATAGTTAATAGATTCACAGTTTAATTTGCTTAAAAATAATTTCAGTTAAGTCAGACAAAGAATGCCAGAGAAGGAAGAAGTAATGAGCAATACAATGTTACTTAAACTTTTGGGAGTGTGGCACCCCAGACAAGGAGCAGAAACAGAGTTATGAAAAGAATGTGTGTAGATCTTAAAACCTTGTTTTGAAAACCTTCAACCTGCCAGGCAGTGGTGGAGCACACCTGTAATCCCAGCACTCTGGAAGGCAGAGGCAAGCAGATTTCTGAGTTCAAGGCCAACCTGGTCTACAGAGTGAGTTCTAGGACAGCCAGGGCTACACAGAGAAACCCTGTCTCGAAAAAACAACAACAACAAAAAACAACAAAACAAACAAACAAACAAAACCCAACAACAACAAAAAACCTCTAACCTGAAGGAGAAAGGGGGCCCTACAGAAGAAACTTTATTTTCATTTCTCCTTGTTATTCCTCTGTGCTTAGGTACTGTGTTAGTGGAAGAGTAAGGTAAGCCATGGGTTTGGAGCCACACAATTATTTTGAATTCTAACGGGGAACTTTAGCTGGACTCCTTCCTGCTCTGAGCTTTTCATTTTGAAGGTCTGTATAATTTTGTCACTTTAAGCATCCTCACTTTGCCCATAGTGATTTATCCAAGCTTTAGAACTGGATTTCTTGCACCAATTGCGGCTTAGTAAGTAATAACAGTAATCTGGAGGAAGCATGGTAAAATTCCCTTATTTCAGCTATAGAACTGGCATAGGGAAAAAGCACATGGGCGCTTCATGGCTAAATGATAAAACATATTTAAAGTGAAACATATTTATAGGTTAGTCATTCTCTGTGTGTTCTGAATTTCTATTGTTTCTTGTCTGCATTACTTTGCATATGAGTGAACCTTATTTACAGTATAGACATTCTTTGTGTATTCTGAATCTCTATTGTTTCTTGTCTGCATTACTTTACATATGAGTGAACCTTATTTACAGTATAGACATTCTTTGTGTATTCTGAATATCTATTGCTTCTTGACTGCATTACTTTGCAGGTGACTTTATTTTAAAAGTTTCACCTTCATCTTTGAAGGACAAATTTCCAAGGGAAAAATGTTAACTTAAATGGGAACTATGATTTCAACAGCCTCAGCCTCAGCTTTCATTTCTGTTTAAGAAGCCTAGAGCACAGAGGTATGCCTTGACATTTTTAACAAGAGTGAAAGGAAAATTCAGTGTTTGGGTGATGAATCTAAAGGAAGAAAACAAGGAAAATGAAAGAGAATAAGTTTAGTGATTGAGTGTTTTGCAAATTTTGTTATTTATATTTTATAACACTTTAATAGTTTAATAGTATGATCATTGATATTGGGGAAATAAACATAAGCAGTAATGTTTGATAAAAAATAATTGAGTATGTAGAGTAAATTTTACAAATAAAAGAGTTAAACCTGCTTATTGAGTATGTTTACGGAATGCAGAGAAATATCATGACACTTACTGAGTAAACATTTTCTTCAAACAACATTTAGACACATTCCTTAAGAAGAATCGTGGAGGAACAAATGACATTTTTGGGGAAAAATGTGAGGTACATTTTTCAAAAAAGATATGCATGATGATCAGAATTAATGTTTGAATTAAGCTAAGGAATTCTATCCTCTTTTACATCTTTGACAAGCAAAGTAAATAATGGTTCTCATTTTGCCTGAAATTTGAATTAAGCTATTATATTTTTTCACAGAGGTTAATGCCTCAAAACTAGTCACATACTTCTTTATGAAAGGTAGGGAAAAGTTCTTTAAAGAAAAGATCTACTTGGTCAATATTTATATAAGTATTTCTGAAATTTCCCAATTCCTGGAAAAAATCAGTGCTTGGACATTACGAAACTCTGTAACTGCATTATGAAAACTTTCAAAGAAAAAGATTAACAATGAATTAACTTCAGAATTTTTCTTCACACCACAGTGAGATATATTTAATTAAGTCAAGAGTATACCTTTCAATTCACTGCCATTCATATATATATAATATATATATGAGATTAAGTACATGATATATCATGTATTTAATCACATATTTAACCCCATTTATTTCCCTGCACCATACCTATAGTTAAAGAAGAATTCCCATTTGTTGCTATATATAATACAGCAGATTTCTGTTGCTTATTCTTAGCTACTAAAATCATCTCAAAACATGTTTTTAATTTATATTATATATATTTAATTTATATATTATATCAATGTAAATCTACTTTATATTAATGAGGATACTGTTATTTTCAGACTTAAGTTCATTAATATAGTTTTCATCATTTTTACATATTAATCCATCCTCAGTGAAATTACTTAGTACTATTGTATAATGGGATATTATTAATAATCAAAAGATTTTAAATGCATGTGCAGATTAATAGTTCATAAAGTTTCACAGGGCTGTTAAATGCTTGAAAACTAACCCTGAAGAACTGAGTTTAATCATTTTTATTCCTCTAAAAAGTGAAGAAACTTAATCCCAATTCTCTCTCGAGAGACAAGTGGATCCTAGATATTAATGGCAGGCAGCCCTGTCTAATAAGTGAGTCTATATCTCAGACAGAGAACCTTTGTGAGAAACAACATGGGTGGCATTTATGAAACAGGACTTAAAATAGCCTTTTAGTTTCTACATTCAGACACACATATGTTCATGATAACAGAACAAACATGAATGAAGACTCACACATACTCACACTTACATGTGATTGTGCCAACAACCACACAAGCATACACATACATGCACAGACCATTAATATGTGTTCTAATCCAAGGTACATATAGGTAGAACTTTTTCTTCCAGAAATGCTCAAGAAATCAAGGAAAGCACAGTTCCTGAATTCAGTTTCTTCTCAAGCTCCCAGTCTAATTTGTGGTTCGAAAAAAAGCATTGCCATTCTTGGACCAAAGGGTCTTTCTCTTCTCACACGTCTGTACAGTTGCCTGAAGAAGAGAGAATTTTCTAATCCAGAGATATTTCTTTTTCCTTTTCAGTTTTGTTATTGAAGTACCCAGAACTGAACCGCTCAATTTGTACATAATCAACCAGTGAGCTGCATTGTCCAGCTTCCTCTGTTCGAAGTCCGCATCCTGCTTAATTAGGCCCTGCTCTTGGGTATCAGAATGAGACTCTCATGACCATTTTCTCTTGATTTAAATTAAGCATGTCTAAAGATGCTAATTATAGTTTGCGTGTCTCTTGGTCCCAGATATTCTGTGATATATAATTTTCTGCTACACTTTATAATGAGAAAATTAGATAGTGACATTAAAGACAAATAGTTCATTCCCCACACGCAAATTTCATTTTATGAGCAAAAGTCTGCAATTTTTAATTTTAATTCAAGTAAAAGCAATAAAATTGCAAGCATCTTGAATCATAAATACAGCCACCTTTCTACTAAGATGTGCCTGTCAGCAAGACTTTAGTCAACAAAACCAAATGTTACATAGGCCTGCAACTGTACGTAGTATGGTGTTTGTCTAAGTTACTAATTATAATGGATTTAAAAGGCGTAGGTTGCTCTTAATCTAAGAGCCACCTTCCTTGACACTCCTGCATCATTTGAGTAAGGAGGGGAAGAAGGGAAATGTGCAGGCTGGGATACAACAGAAAGATGATGGGGTAGTAAGTTAGCATGTGCACTCAGAAGGCTGGAGGAACGGGAATAAGGGACTCTGGAGGAGGGACACTGGTGCGAGCTGTTGGACTGGTCACTGTTGTTTGTAATGAGTCTTAGTGGAGCTGGAAGTTCACCATCTGCTCAGCTCTCTGAGACAACCTCCAAGAAACTTGACTGCCTTACAACAGAAACAGTCCTTGCTGGCACTCTGCCCTGGACCAGTGGCATTCTGCACCAGTTCTGTTCTCACTTGTGGCCAAGTTTAAGTCCTGTACAATAAATAAATCATCTTTCTGTCTCGGTTGAGGAATCAAAAAATAATTAATTAAAAAAATGCTTAGTTTGTGTACATTATAGGGTATAATAATATGCTCTGTTCCCTAATAAAAACGTTTATGTTTAACGAGCAGAAAATTATGATAGGAAGACTAATTACCAGGTTTAAGAATTACTAAAAAGAACTGACATAACAATACGGTAATTAAAATTCTTCACTGCAAAATAAAATAATGTGTTTGTGCTGTGTATTTGTGTTTGTGCATGTATTATTTCTATCACCCAGCTAGAGAACAAGGTTTTCAACTGAACAGTGAAGCTATTATAGGTATTAAACAGTTCTCACCAAAATCAGAATATTCCTGACATTCAAATGAGACAAAGTTAATAATCTTACTGTTTAATAAGCTCTGTCATGAGTCTGGGATGTAAGATAGTTCTAAGAGATAGCAGGATCAAATAAAACAATGAACAATGGCTCATGATGCTAAAAGCATGAATGGCCACACAATGCTGTTTTCTCTGATGCCACACTGTATATGTGTGTTTTTAACAAAAATATATTTATGTGTTCAATTAACATGTAATAGTACATGTGTGCATTAAACAAATGAGAGCATTACGATTGTTAACACTAAATTGAGAAACAGGGTTAGTACACAATTGCTAGTTATTTGAAATTTGTCCTATGTGGGAGGTGGTAAGGTTAGAAAGTTGTAGAGTTGCTGGTTATTATATTAAATCTCTCAGTATTGTAGTGGCTGGCTAAGAGAGAAAATTCTAGCACCGCAGTGTTAAAACAAATGCTACTGGGCATCCCAACACATGAAGTATACCTCATGATCTGTGGAGGCCAGCTCACACATCTTAATCGTGGGTTCTCTGGAAGGAAAGATGGGTAAGGAACAGGCTACAAGAGAAATTACATGGAGAGACACAAAATACCTGGCTTTTGGTTCAAGTCTCCATCTTTAATCATGCCTCTCTCCCAAGAAACAAAGGCAGACCAAGCCCCTCCCCTGAAGGCTGGAAACCGGTTCTTCGGTTCTTCGTGTTCTTCAGGAGGTGGGTAGTCAGGTTGCTGGCTGCTATTCTTGAGAGCAGTGGGCAGGGGGAGGTCACAATGATCCAGGCTACATGTGTTGATTGATGACTTGTGATGAGTCCAATACTACAGGCACACATGCATGGCTGGTTGTGTCGATGGTCTTTCTCACACAAACACATGACAAGGAGAGAACACTGATGTTTAATATAACACAATTCGGTGCACCGGAGTAGAACCATGTTACACCTCCGGTGTTATGAAGGAACAGGACACATTTCTTTCTGTTCGTAGTTTTTATCACACAGAAAATAATAATACAGCAACATACACTTACACGTAGATCTACTTAAAACTGTGGATCTCAAAGGAAGCTTTGCAGCTGCTTCAGGCTCCCTTCCAACCCTTCATTTCATATTCCAAAGGCAACTAAATAACACATTAAAATCGTTGTAAATTGTTTAAAATATGACCTAGATATGAATATCCTGTCTTCTCAGTTATCTATGGAATTTATACATTAATAATAAAGTTTATAGAGCATTTTATTAAATGTGTTAAAACTTGCATTGGCAAAATGCACTAAATATGTTTATAAATCAGATAAAAAGCTAAGCCGTTGAATACAGCTATATGATAAACACACTATTAATAGGAAATGGACCCGAGTAGCTGCATAAATTAATCATAGCTAACTTACTGCAGGGCCTGAGCTTCATATCTAGACTCAAGTACTTTGTCTAAAATTTACTTTTGGTAGACTGTTAGTGTAAACAGTGATGACACGGGCCCAGGGTCTCAGCACTAATCTTCATTTCCTGTTATTATTCCCTGTCCGTGTAACTAAAAGTTCCTTTCAGGAACTGTTGGATCTGTGTTTCTTCAGAAAACTTTTCATTTTTTTTTTTAAACTTGCATTTCAAGAGACATGTCTGTTAAGGTCAATTTTGATTACTGTTCTGGCTGGGAGGGTGGTAGCAGGAAAGCCCTCATAGGAGCAGAGGGAGGAGTGATGGAATAGGATGTTTCTGGGTGGGGAAGCTAGAATAGGGGATACATATGAAGTATAAATAAAGAAAATATCCAATAAAAAAGAAAATTGAAAACAAGAAAATAAACAGGACAAAAGCCAAGTTAGATTATGTATCCACAAATTCTGAAACACTGTCATAAAGAGGGAGCTGGTTACTTGGTTCAGGACTGGTGATGAAGGAAGCGCTGGGCATATAATTTCATGACACCTTAATCAAATCAGAATTCTTTTTCTGGAGTTTTTGGAAGAACCCTCACCCAAAACCCACCCAGCTCAGGTCCTCTTTAATGGCAGAGGGCAAGATTGAAGAGAACTGGATGCTGTTGAAGCTACAGTTCCCTATGACATTTTAGTATCATTATAATAAACTTAAATGACCAGGAATGTGTCTCAATCATTTTTACTGAGATGAAAGAAACCCATCTGCCCATTTGGTATTTTTATTCAGGTTCTATGTTTTCCAGAGAAAAACTAATAATCTGATCAATCATGAATATGAACTCGACCAAAAGAAAAACTCAGAGGGAGCAGGCCACAAGTGCTATTTATCCCTCCACTTCAGAAGTGGGTGTGGATTTACAAAAACAATATACCAAGGCATTCAGGGACATTATGACAAAGCATACAGTGGCTCACACACCAGGGGAACCAGGGCTCATGAGCAAGTCAGGCTGAGGTCACAGACAGGACACAGTAGCTGCAACACCTTCGGGCTGAGCAATGGGTCTGGGGAGAGAGAACAGCTGTGCTCCATAGGGTGGAAATGTGTAGTGGTTTGTTGTTACTATAATGTCAGGGAAACGACAAATTGACCAAGCATAAGCACACACAAAACTGATCAAAGTACCATATTTGCTCCACCTACTTAAAATCCCAGGAGCAGGATAATTGAGTGTAAAATGCAGATGTGGGGAGATATACACATAGCATCATATGGGGTAGATTTTAGTAATGTTAAAATAGAATAGAAAGGTTTCTCTAAGAAGTGGAAACCTTTTGGTAAATGAATTAAAGATAGCAATAGATAGGCAGGAAAAATTCTAATGCAGACCATAGTCTTAAGCTTGCTGAAAGAATCCTACCTTTCATTAAAGGGTAGGGTATTAAAGATCATCATTACCCAACATTTATGTGAAATGGAATAAATAAATGTGTAGCAAGAATCCAGGAGATATACACAAGGAATAATTGGAACTCTGTTTTAAAAGATGGCTCATTTTTATCTCTGGGTCTATGGTTTTAATTATCATGTGCACCTAAAAATAATAAGGATAAGAAAGATGATTTTGAGTATAGAGTTTTCAATTACCAGCAAAGATGATGGAATAGTTTGACCCAATCTCATGCTAGGCAAAAGTGAAACATTACTGATATATATATCAGTAATATATATATATAGTCTTACTAGTGTTCCCAAGTTACATTTTTGTTTGTTTGTTTTGTTTTTTATTTTATGTTTTTGTTGTTGTTGTTGCTAAGATTTGATGATTTGAGTAAGTTGATCTAACTTTGTGGTTGATAGATAAAATCAAATAATAGGGCCTGATGGGGTCTGGAGAAAATTCACTTTGACTAATTAATATCGAGCTCTGTTTTTATAAGAGTTGAAAATTTGAAATAAAATTTGAAATAATGGAGATAAAAAGAACATTTTGTATGGGCAAAGAGATTCAAAGTGAATATTTGAGATATTTTGTTTTATATTATTGTGTGTGTGTGTGTGTGTGAGAGAGAGAGAGAGAGAGAGAGAGAGAGAGAGTTTGTATTATGTGTATATTACTGCAGATATATATATATATATATATGTGATTGTGTGTATGTAAGTGTGTATATATGTATACGTATGTCAGTGTGTGTGTATGTGAGTATGTATGTGTGTATCTTGTTCATGACCTGTCTCATGATCACAGTCAAACCATGGATATAAAACACCTGAAACAGCACCTTTCCCTGACATTTTCAGAGGCTTTATGGAGGGGATATGTAGCAGAGCATAACTCTTGGAATGGTAGTATACCGAAAAGACAGAAAGAGAGTGGACCCCAGAAGAATTTAGTCCCCAATGACATGTGCCTAGAGGCCTATGTTGTCCATTAAGTTCTATGTTCTACAGTTTATGCATTTGTATCAGTTTAAGTCAGAACCTACAGAACAAGAAGCTTTGGAGAGGAAATCTCACATTTGAACTGTTGACACAATTCATATTAAAGTATTCTTGTGCTGTAACACTTCTAGTATCTTTGTACATTCTGTGAAAAACCTTTACTTAGGGTTCCAAGTGGATCTGCTAAAACAGCAGTTTGTGCCTCTGCATAGTATTCTAGATATTGTTAATGGACAATAATGATGAATGAAGAAACATGAAGTAACTTGGAATTACTGTATATTTTATACAGCAGGGGCATTAGATTGTCATTTCTTAACATTTTGATTTCTCATTGTTCAACAAATCCTTAGATTTTGTAGTCCCCTTTACAGACAAGCACACCCAGACACACCCAGAAATGTAGACAGAGCTCTGTACAAGCTACACAGAACTTTCTTGTTAATTGGATCTATAGAGACCCCTATATATTAGCATCTTGACCTCAGAAGAAGTTACTAACCTACTGGAATTTTGAAGTTTTAATGAATTAATAGACTCATTCATTCTCCATGAAATGTTTTATTTATCAGTTACAGTTAATATTAAGGCATATTAGCTCTCTGATGTAAGCAAAAGAATAGATTTGATATTCCCCTATTCTGTAAAATTACATTCATGAGAATATAGTGTCTTATCCTGACCTGGTTTTGACTCTCAACAAGCAAATTAGAAACCTGGAGCAATTTTCTTCAGCCAGGTAAACCCTTTACCAAAGAACATATTCAGCATGAAGGCTTCCCTAAGAGAGACACTGCCTCATTACAGAACCAGTTTGACTCAAAGAAAAAAAGGGTGGAGGGAGACTACTGGGAGTGTAATGCAAATAGGCTGATGTGGAATAGTTTAATTGTGACTGTAGAAACACAGCTGGATACTGGCACATCAAACTTCATCTTTTAAATCTACCCGTATTATAATTGGAAAAAAGAAAAAGATAGGAATAGCCCAAAACAAGTTTCAGGACTGGATATGCAAGATCATCTAGTTCTGAAACTTAATTTATTTTAATATATTCAAACATGTGTATATTATTTTGTACTGCACAAACATATGATGTTAATGTTTCCTAAAAATCATTTACTAATGTCTACTTCCAAATTCAGTATTAACGACCAATCAGAGAATCAGCATGGCTCATGATATAATCAGAGGAATATGGCTGAAGTACCCATGGGAACACACTGGGGAGGGAGTAAAGGGGAACGCACAGAACAGAAGCATGGGTGAAGGATACATACCTGTGGATGATGGGAACTCGCAGAAGCATGAGTAGTAGGAGAAAATTACAGCAGCATGGGTGAGAGGTTATTCACCTGTGTGTGGTCAACTTCTGTGAAGTTGAACTATAGAATAAAATTCTCAATTACCTAGCAACTGTTAACAGCTTTTATGTTCTCAACGCAGGGGAACCTTGCAGCCACTCCCTCCTATTAACTGCAAACTTGCGATATATCCTGGGGAGTGTTAAGAAATTGAAGCTCTTTTTTCATAGGAGATAACATTGATGTTCTCTTTGTATGGAATGGTCTCTAGGTAGTTTCAGCTGCTAAGAGTTTGAGACCATGTGATGCCCAAAGAAATGTGTTTGACAAAGAAAATAAGGAAATACCTTTAAGGGACATAACTATCAACACAATTTAATATATTTTCTCTGAGACGCTGCTAGCAACTTGCACATGAATTCAGGTATCTATAGTGTCACATGGGGAACACACTCCACAGTCATTCTAAGAACTAAGCTGTGATATCAGCAATGGTTTCTTCAAAGGTGTACATATCTGTCTATGTTAAAATAATACTTAAAACTGGAAAAATAAGGTGATATTTGTTACATCAATATTTTAAACTTTTCATTTTTATAGTGATATATATTAGAAGGGAAACAGAAAAAATAATATTTTACCATATCAAAATATCAATATATGAGACATATTAGCAGGTGGTATTTCACGTTTGTGTTCAGTATTCTGGTATTCATGGTGAGTTTCACAGTTGAAATGAGATATAGTCTCTACATAATAACTATGCATAACTAACACACTCTTATTATTTTTATTATAGTCATTATCTGGAGGTTTTATTCATAATTATAAACAAGAATGCATGATTTAAAATATAATTTTTCTACAATTACATATGCCTGAATTATAGGAATAAGAAAAAGAATATTAAAATAACACAAATTGTATACAATGTAAATAAACAATTGTAAATGTTCCCTGTTTTGAGGGGAGTTGTAATAGAGAAGACCTAAGAATGTTCTATTCAGATAGACAAAGAAAAGTATTTTGTTCAGGACTTCTGCTAAGAATCAGATGTGCTTAACTCACTCAGATTCGATTGGTGAGTTCTATACAGAGAGTTGTAAGCTAGGGGAGCAATAACATGCTTATGGAGTAAAGCCAAATTTACAGGAAAACCAGAGTTTACTAAGGAGCTTTCAGCCCATAGTGTGATCTTCCTTTTACTGGCTTTTATGGAGTAATCAATTACTACTAAATCCAGAGAGGTTAATTATGTAAGACAGGGTTATTAGTATTCCCATTTTACAGATGAAGAAGCAGAGGAAGGGCTGGGCTGTGCCACAGGGCCCCAGTTAAATGACGGCACTTTTCACATACAAATGCTCTTCTTGGAGAATTCAGAGCAGTGGGCTACATCATGAATCCTCTTTATGTGACATAATGTGGCTGGTAGGGACAGGCATGATTACATCTGCTTCACCTTTAAGAGATTTAGCTGTTCTCATATGTATGTGTTGCCCAAATTGTTTGACAGACTTTGGAATGTGCTCTAATTTTTTTATTTGAAGATAGTTATACTTCCCTTTTATCAGGAACATTCACCGTTGAACACACGAAATCTAAGGATTAGAAGCAAGACAAAAATATGTTTTGATATTGTGTTTTGATCTTAACCATTGTTGATTATTATCTTACCTTTTTCCCAATGAACATGAATAAAGCTTTAAAATATCATAAATATTTATACCTAAAAGTATTTTACTGAATAGCTTTTGTCAACTTGACACAAACATAACTGGGAAAAAGAAACCTCAGTTGAGAAGCCATCAACTTGTCCTATGGGCATGTCTTAATTGCTAATTGATGGAGGAGGTCCTAGCACACTGCAGACCATGTCATCACTGTATATCTAATCTACTAGGCAGCACTTCTCCAGAGTATCCACTTTACTTCCTACATCCAGGTTCCTGATGGTGTTTCTGCCCTGGTAACAGAACAAAAGTGGGAAAATTCTTGAACTTACTGGCATACCAAAGCACTGTCTAATCAGGACTACAATAGTGTAAAGAGGAAGATCAACAGCTAATTACTGGGACCTCATGAAACTAAAATTTTCTGTAGAGCAAAGAATGCCATTACTCAAGTAAAGATGAAGTTTGCACTTGGAAAAATAATCCTTACCCACCACACATCTGAAAGGTAATTAATATTTCCAGTATAAAAGAACTAAAGTATGACCAACTAATCGTGAAGCATATAAACAATCCCATTAAATACAGAGCATAAAACTAAATAGAGAGTTCCAAAAAGCCATAAACATGGCTGAGAAATGTATAAAATTGTTCAATATCCTTAGCCATTAGGAAACTGTAAATTAAAACTATTATTTCACTTTCCCTAGTTAGAATACCTAAGATAAAAATAATGAATAATGATACATGGTATCCTAGATATGAGAAAGGGGGTGGACTTATCCACTGATGGTGTGAGTGGGAACTATTATAGCCATTATGCAAATCAACTTAGGTTTCTTCAAATTCAAAAAAAGTATCGCTATATATTGCTATACCACTCTTGTGTATCTTCCTCAAAGATTCCATATTGAATTATATCGTATTTTTAGAAGCAATTACCATTTTTCTGATGGTAAGTATAAAATCTACTTCATTTTAGATGACATAAAATATATTCCCCATTATTACCAACCTGAAATGAAAACTGGTATAAATTACTTTAGACTCTTTTAACAGGGAATAAATGTGACAAACACTAATTCTTGGCTAGGATTCTAGTGTCACTGTTTCCGTTAATATATGTCTCTCCCTTTTAGCTCTCCATCACCTACTGGGTAGATTAGTAAAGATAATCTACTTTACATTTTATTTTTCACGTGGTACAAATTGAAATAACAAAATGAGGGAACTTCAGTATGGCAGCACAGTGTCTCTTAGAGACAATATTAGTAACTGTCTGGGGCAGCAACTGAAAACCTAGTATGCAGTAAGAACATATGTAATGTGTGGAATGACACAGATAATAAACCAGGTACTAGGAAAGCATTTGGAGGATCAAAATGTAAAATCAAATTCAAAGGAACAAATAATTTACTCTATCTCTTATGCTGAAATTCATGGTAGCCAGTACTAAGAGCCATATCAATCAAGCTGAATAGTTAAAAATGAAAAACCTGAAAGAGGCATGTGCAATGATTTAAGAATAGTTGTGAAATGACAGGCATGCATTAATGTTAGAGAATGACTGTGCAACTAAATTAATGATTCAAATAAGCTTACGTGGATTCCCAAAGGACAGAGCACAGGAGAAGGTGTTTCCTCCCCTTTAATCCTTTATAATATTATGTCTCCCACAAACCAGATTGTTTTCATTACCTCATGTCATAGACTACAGTGTCTGATTAAGAGTATTCTAAACATTAATATCAGTTAGAAAAATCCAAAAGTCAAACCCTAATGCTTTAAAAATAAACAAAGAAATAATAAATAAATAAATAAATAAATAAATAAATAAATAAATAAGAGTTTGAAAAATGAGAAATATTTTCAATAGTCAAACACTACTTATTTACTTACCCTGATCTTACTGGTGAATAAATAATTGTACAAACAAATAATTTAGTATCTTATAGTTTATAGAACAGGACTGTGAAGAGTTCTGATAACTAAGTTAAGCAATAAAAAATGATTGTTAGAACTAAAGAACATTCAAGTCAGTAGTCATGCTCAGAGGAAGGAGTGACAAACCTTACAGACATACTACATCTTGATACTTCTTTGAGGAAGACATGTGCTCTCAAATTGCTGAGAGCTATATGTCCATAAACAACTATTTTAAAACAGGTATAGGCTAAATCAGCATAATTGATATCACTCCATGGAAATGTTAAAGAGAATTTCTGCCCCCAAATCTTAGAAATATATCATTTTATTATAATTGAAAGAATAATGAAGAGACCACGCTAAGAGGATATCGGTGAGGCATTTACAGATGGGCAGTAACCCCAACAGAGACACAGAAACAGCTACTTAAGCCTTCACGCTAGTCATGGGTGTTCCAAGATGACAGTCGGAATGGTATTTGTGAGTATCTATTGGGAACTGTAGAGAATAAGTTTGAAAGGGATGTTGAACAAGATTGTAATGGGTTTGTTGACCATGACAAGCAAGATCAACTTCACATCACATGCACTTTGAGTGGAAATCAAAAATACTAAAATATAGATATTTCACTTTTATATTGCACTACAAATTGGGGTCATACATTACAGGAGAAAATGTCACTAGATTACTCACAGTGAGGAAAATAAGAAAATGAGCAAAGGCATTAGTCTGAATATTAACTCAGAACTGATTTTCAGTGTTTGCAGAGATAACTTGCAAATAGTAAAATAGCATCTATTGGTATATATACACACATCTATATATGTATATATAGTATTAATAATTACAAGTTCTCATTACATGTTCCAGGTGTTCCATGAGTTATATTTACATAGAATAAATCATTGTCAGATAATATATTTTTCTCCTATGTTTACAATGAAGAGACTGAGGTCTAAATTTCTGTTACTTGCATATGTACAAAACTAGGCTCAGCTCACTTTTCCAATGTGTATTTTATTTCCCTGCTTGTAAGTGATAAGCGTACATTCAAATGAGCAGAGTAGAGAGGGCTAGTGGTATGTGCCCTAAGTACCATGCTTAGGGTGCGTGCACACATTCATTTTCAGACCACTAGGGCACCATTCAGTGTCATGCAGTAAATTAGAAAAACCCAGCTTGATTCCAGGGAATGTCACAGATACTGTAAATTATGAACCTCGAAAGGATCGTAAACTCCTGAACTAGAAGAAATGTTAAAATGTGATATAATCTATTTCTTTCTTCTATGAAGACTGACTGAACATAAACCATCTCTAAAAGATGGAGACAATCCACATATTCTAAACCCATGACTCTGAGCTGCAAGGAAATGACATAAAAGGGAACGAGGACTCTGAAATCTAGCCGGAGCACTTCTCCTAAAGTAACTAAAGGATAATATGTTTGAGAAATTTGATGCTTGTTCTAGAAATAATGGTAACTTTCTTAGCTATTGAAGGAGAAGGGGAGAGATGTTAAATGTTCTGTTTGCAACCAGGAGCGAAGGAACAGAAGCTTACAAACATAGCTCCTAGGGCATTATCCTAACAATGAGCCAAGTGATGCTATGAAGTAGAAACATAGTAAAATAAGACAGGATCCCTGTATTTGAAAACACTTTTATTCATTTGATTTTCTAAAATACATTACTTAAAAATAAAGAGAAAATGAAAAGCATTTACTAGTGCCCCATGTAAAAAGCTGTGTTAAGAGTTAAATGAAGCAATCGCATAAAGTCCTCTGGGAACCAAAATAGCAAGTATGAACACATCTTCACCAAGCACAGATGTTTACTGTGCATTGACTACCAGTGCCTAGGATCCCACACAAGGCATAGTGTGCTCTTGCCTGTACTTGTTACCTGATCACACAATGGAAGATAATGATGTGTATATAATTGCTGCCTTTCTACTTAAATCTAGTGAACTGGTTGTTCAATGGAAAAGTATACATATAATACCACTAGTATGAACAACACATGGACTAAAGCAAAGAATAAGTCTACTGTGTAAATGTGTCATGAATCAAAACAATAATAAGATGCCAGAATTATTTGATGCAGTTAAAGGACAAAAAGAAATTAAGCTATAATAGTAAAAACCAATACAGAAGCTGCTCCTAAAAATGTCCATAATAGTAAGGAAAAATGTTTCTATGGTGAGAGAAACAGAGTAAGTACTGTACAGAACAATGTTCTAGCAGGTGCCCACACATGTCTACACTCTGGACATCAATTTAAAACATTTGAAATTTATTGCATACAAATTGCTTCTCAAATACATTTTGTTTCTGGTTCTGTTTTTTATCACTGATTCTAAACAACACACCATCCCCTCTTAAATCACAGGCTGCTCTATTCTATTTCTGAGGTACTGTCTCCATTCAGGAAGGCATCTTTGGAAAAATAATGTGGAATTTTGCCACTGCCTGTGACAAGACTTTAATCTTCTTCATTTCTGTGTCAAGTATGACAATTTCCACATTGTTAACTCAACACAAATGCTCCTTACTGCCACTTGAAGAAGTCACTTCTGCTCCAGTGAGTGTGACTGTTGAACTTGCTTTGACCAGTTTGGTTTGCAAATTGTCTGTGTCCCACTTTGAATTGTGAGAGAATAGGAGTGGCTTTAGCATTGCACTGGTCATCTAAGGTTAAGTGAGCACTTGGAGGCTGGATTCTACCTGCCAGTTTTTCTCCCAGGTTCTCTCTTATTACATGACAGCACTTTCTGTGCCTTTTGAACAGATACTGAGTTTGCTCCTTAAATTGATATGCACCCCGATCCATTGTAAAATGTTAATCTATATAATTATTGTCAAATGATAGAAGCCCCATGTTTAGAAATAAATAAAGGGCACTTTAGAAACATAACATCTGATCTTTTTGTGAAGTACCAGCTGATGTTGTGTTACATGACACTCACAGGAAACTGTCACCACAGACATTCCTTCTACAGAACTCTGTATTCTTTAAGTTACCTCATCATTTCTCCTATTACCCACCTACCTCTTAGTTCGCTTCATGTGCTGGAAAATAATACTCACATGAGCAAAATTGTTACTTTAAGAATTTTTTCAGTATTCATTCAGGGCTAGGCACCAACCTAGAGTGAGACATAGCAATATCGCACTGAACACTTTGGCATAAAACCAAAGCTATCTAAGTACCGTAACATTTATCTAACCCGTTTAATAAATATGTAGAGTGGTTATTTCTTGCAAGACACATAAAGTGTGTGAATTAGATCAAAAGAATTAGCATTGTTCAAATGTCCATACTACTCAAAACAACTTATACATTCAATGAAATCTCCATTAACAATAATATTCTTTGAAGACTTAGGAAGCTATCAGTTCTATAATTCATATGATATAAAAGGACCAAGAAAAGAAATCACAGAGAAAAGCCGATGGCAATCATCACATTGTATGGCCTCAAAATGCACTGTAGGTATATATCTATGATATGGACACAGAAGTACACCAAAAACCCAACAAAGTCTTGTTTCAAATATATTTACATAAATAAAATGCAGAGTTCATGACTAGGTCTTAAATTTGCCCATGACTTAAATTCTAGGATCCTTCATCTTTATAAATTAATGGTATTTGGTAAAATTGACACTAATACAAATCTAAATTCTCACAGCGAAGAGACTGCGGCTCATCCAGAGAACTTTGGCATTCCAAACAGTTTGTCTTCCACGAAAGAGTCTGCCTATGTTTCCTTTAAGCCACACTTCATTGGACCATTTGTCCCCATCGAGACCAGAGTTTATAATTCCCGTGCTTAAATTGGAATCTTATTGCCAAGCACAGTGTACATTACAAAAGTGTTTAATATCCATTTGGTGAACTAAGAGACAGAATTATGATCAGTCACTGAGCCCACTCCTTATTGTTTTGTTTCCCTGGATTTTGCTACCTGCAAATTCCTGGTGTGGTTTTGTGAGATTCCCTAGCCACTTACTTTTGTAAATAATATAATTTTATAGTTTTATACAGTGTTCACATTATGCTCCAGAAAGCCATTTTTTTCTTTTAAAAACAAAAGAGTAAGTAGAGAAATTATATTGCGATCCATCTTTATTCATCACAATCAAATATTATTTCTACCAGTTCCCAAAATAAAATACCAATTAACTTGAAATAATTAGACAGTGGCACATTTAAAATTTCCAGAATAAAAACAAGTAAATGTTTTTTATACCTGATAAGTGATTTCTCTACATTTTAGGGCATTAAAAAGAGATTAAATCTATAAATTATTTCTGTTCTGCCATCATAAATTTCATAATGATTTTTGGCATTAATGTCTTTAAATATGAAGAATATATATCCTAAAACTATTCTGAAGTAAATTAAATTTTATAGTGGATGTTGAAATAAATGTAGTATTTTTAATTATATAAGCAAAGTTTAAAATTATCATTTTTTGTTAGTAATTACTTATAACAGCTGTTCTCTTTTGCTGTCTATTTAAATATTTTTGAAAATAATACAATTGCATCATTTCCTCCTTCTATTTCCCTCTTCCAAACTCTCCCATATACTCCTCTCAATTGCTTTCATTTCATAAACATTTTTCATTGATAGTTTTCATATGCATATGTGCATATGCATAACTAAACATATAAATTCAACCTGCTCAGTCTGTGTATGGCAGGGTTTACCACGTAAGAGTAGATAAAGAAATGGCTTGATCTTCCTTGGGGAGAAATATTTCTCCTACTCTCATCAAGCCTTGGTTTCCTGTGGTGATCTGTGTAAGGATAATACCTCATAGTCTTTTGTCTATTGTTTTCTTTACTCAGCATATATTTGGACAGTTAGCCTGGAGAAACATTCTGAGCTCTGGGTGTTACTAAGAGCATGGTCTCAGCAAATTCTGTGATCTCTGTCTTATAACATGTGTCTGCTCCCTCTTAGTGGGCACTGCCTGTGCTGTAAGTCTGAGAGGTTTTCGTAGATGCTCCTTCTGGGAGCTGTTCTGTTAAATGGATGCTATTGTCTATGACACAACTGTTTTCATAATTTTGTGTTCTCATTTTTAAGAAACAGGCTATCGTTTGTGAAATATTATGAAAAAATCATGGTATTTTGTATATAAGAAGAAATATAATTTTGTAAGCAAAATAACTTACAGTAATATTTAAATTTCCAGAAACATGAGATTCTTATGTCTAGCTTTTCTTCAAAGAGGAAATAATTTAGAATGGTGCTACAGACAAGATAAGGATAGTTATCAGACACAGTGGAGAGTACTTTCATTGAAAGGAGAACCTGAAATGCTACTTAGTTTAGCAAATAACGTTCACGTACATCAACATAACCCAGTGCTTCAGGTATAATCTGAAGGAATCCGAGTGAACATTACCCATTGTGCCAACACTTCATGTTTCAATGTCAGCATTTAGGTTCACTTTTAATTATTTCAATTACATTATTCTTTTTTATCTATCATCTGTGAGCACATTCTGTGTGGACATAAGCCATTGCACATGGTAGAGGACAGGGTTCTTGGGTCTTTCCTTCTACTCTGACATATAACTCAGGTCATCATACTTTTACCCACTGAACAATCTGGGCAGTCCTCAAGTTTAAATGTTTAATTTCTCTAACATAAGTTATCAAGAATAAAGATGTATTTTTGCTTTTAACTGAGTAGTCTTATTTGTCAACCTGTGGTAAATCTAATAGATATATTTGAGCTAGGGACTACTTCCTCACATCACAGATCTCATTTCTGGCCCCTTCAGAAATCAGGATACAAAGGTACACTCTGAGCCAGAGAAACAGTCTAGAGAGAAAAGCTACACTTACATAAAAAAGAATGTTTAATAAAAACAACTATCATATAATGAATAGAAAACAGTGGGTAAAGAATATTTTTAGGTCTTGTAAATATAAGAAAATTGTTTGCTCAACTGTATTTTCACAACAACTGTGTTGTACAGTACAGCCACATGTTTTAAAGTATATATGATGTTAAAATATATAGGAAAAAGAATGGAGAAATGATCTGTTAGCTTCACATAAGACATAATGAAAAAGTGAGCTTCAGATCCACGTGTTTGTTGATTAGTGCTATCATCTCTTTAAATAGGAGGATGAAGCTGAACTACATAATCATTTTCAGGTCATTCTGGAAGAAATAGAACATGTTTAATAAAAGAAAGGGGGCAGTTCAAATGAATCGGAACTGCTTATAAAGAAAGAATTAAGAGTGCTCTCGGTGTATATTCTATCATTTGGAGGCCTGGGCTGCAATAAATGCTGAAAGAAACAACCTCAAACTCAGCTCCAGAAGGTTCCTCGAAAGCAAAGTTGAGACAAAAAGAGTCCTGTTATCCATGCTGAAATGATCCATCATTTTGGGTGGCTGGGGATTGGATATATGTCTGCAGGGAGACTTGAAAAGTTTGGAAAGGCAAGTGAGGGTTTATTAAAATATAATAAGAAATCCAAAGGATCCTGAAAGACCAAGAGAGACCACACAAGAACTTCAAGACTCTGAAGAAGGAAATGGAAGAAGACCTCAAAAAATGGGAAAACTTCCCATGCTCATGGATCGGTAGAATCAATATAGTTAAAATGGCCATTTTGCCAAAAGCAATATACAGATTCAATGCAATACCCATCAAAATCCCAACTCAATTCTTCACAGAGTTAGAAAGAGCAATCATCAAATTCATCTGGAACAACAAAAAACCCAGGATAGCTAAAACTATTCTCAGCAACAAAAGAAAATCTGGGGGAATCAGTATCCCTGACCTCAAGCAATACTACAGAGCAATAGTTTTAAAAACTGCATGGTATTGGTACAGTGACAGGCAGGAGGATCAATGGAACAGGATTGAAGATCCAGAAATGAACCCACACACCTATGGCCACTTGATCCTCGACAAAGAGGCTGAAAACATCCAATGGAAAAAAGATAGCCTTTTCAACAAATGGTGCTGGTTCAACTGGAGGTCAGCATGCAGAAGAATGCGAATTGATCCATCCTTGTCTCCTTGTACTAAGCTCAAATCCAAATGGATCAAGGACCTCCACATAAAGCCAGACACTCTGAAGCTAATAGAAAAGAAACTGGGGAAGACCCTTGAGGACATCGGTACAGGGAGAAAGTTTCTGAACAGAACACCAATAGCGTATGCTCTAAGAGTAAGAATTGACAAATGGGACCTCATAAAATTACAAAGTTTCTGTAAGGCAAAGGACACCATCAAGAGGACAAATCGGCAACCAACAAATTGGGAAAAGATCTTCACCAATCCTACATCAGATAGAGGGCTAATATCCAATATATATAAAGAACTCAAGAAGTTAGACTCCAGAAAACCGAACAACCCTATTAAAAAATGGGGTACAGAGTTAAACAAAGAATTCTCACCTGAAGAACTTCGGATGGCGGAGAAGCATCTTAAAAAATGCTCAACTTCATTAGTCATTAGGGAAATGCAAATCAAAACAACCCTAAGATTTCATCTTACACCAGTCAGAATGGCTAAGATTAAAAATTCAGGAGACAGCAGGTGTTGGAGAGGATGTGGAGAAAGAGGAACACTCCTCCACTGCTGGTGGGGTTGCAAATTGGTACAACCACTCTGGAAATCAGTCTGGCGGTTCCTCCGAAAACTGGGCACCTCACTTCCAGAAGATCCTGCTATACCACTCCTGGGCATATATCCAGAGGATTCCCCACCATGTAATAAGGATACATGCTCTACTATGTTCATAGCAGCCCTATTTATAATTGCCAGATGCTGGAAAGAACCCAGGTATCCCTCAACAGAAGAGTGGATGCAAAAAATGTGGTATATCTACACAATGGAGTACTATTCAGCCATTAGAAACAATGAATTCATGAAATTCTTAGGCAAATGGATGGAGCTAGAGAACATCATACTAAGTGAGGTAACTCAGACTCAAAAGGTGAATCATGGTATGCACTCACTAATAAGTGGTTATTAACCTAGAAAACTGGAATACCCAAAACATAATCCACACATCAAATGAGATACAAGAAGAAAGGAGGAGTGGTCCCTGGTTCTGGAAAGACTCAGTGAAACAGTATTTGGCAAAACCAGAAGGGGGAAGTGGGAAGGGGTGGGAGGGAGGACAGGGGAAGAGAAGGGGGCTTATGGGACTTTCGGGGAGTGGGGGGGCTAGAAAAGGGGAAATCATTTGAAATGTAAATAAATTATATCGAATAAAAAACAATAAGAGTTAAAAAAAAAAGACTTACAATTGAACCAATCCCCTGCTCATGAATAAAGTGACAGGAAACAGAGATAATCCTTCCCTTGCTGTAGAGCTGTGAACAGAAGAGATAAAAAAAAAAAAGGTTCAGTAACAAGAATGTAGCAAATAATCTGCATCTTAAATGGGAGATCTTTAAGCTGCAGGAGAGAGAGAGGAGAGAGAGAGAGAGAGAGAGAGAGAGAGAGAGAGAGAGAGAGAGAGAGAGAGAATGGGCCTCCTGTCTGTTTTTCTATAGCAGGAAGCTCACTCAGAGGCAATCTATACAGTAATCACTTTACTAGAGAGTACAGATTTCAACATTATTTTATCTCCAAAAGTCAAAGCTCCCTATGCCACCACTGCCAAAGCAAGTGCTACCCAGATAATTATCATGACCAGGAGAGAAGCTGATCTAGCTGGAAACTCAGGCGTATATTAGGCAAAGACTGGTGTTTACACACACATACACACAAAAAGTTTAGATATGAAAATCCACATACATAGGTGGCTAAAGGCAGAGCTGCAGAGTAGAGACAGCAGTTTTCAACCTGTGGGATATGAGATATTTACATTATGATTTGAAACAATAGCAAAATTAGGCCCAAGGTTTACCAATGAAATTATTTTATGGTAGAGGATTACCACAGCATAAACAACTGTATTAAAGGGTCATAACATTAGGAAGGTCAAAACCACTGGTTAAGGGGTAAACTCCTTTAGAGCCATGAGCAATGGTCCTTCCTTAAGTTTAGATGCTGACACAGCAGAGGAAAATAGTGGGAACACTGACTTGGGCTTTGGGTTAAGTAGCAGCATCACAGTCACTGGGATAAAGCAGCTTGAGGAGCACTTCTGTCTGGATTTCAACACAATAGTTAATAGAGACAGAATATAAGTATCGCTTGCATTCCAAACTTATTTAACCTGGTTGAATGCAGGAGAAGCATAGCTATCTTTCTTTCTCAAAGTTATGTCTAAGGGCTAAGGAACAGCAGCCTTTTGAGGTCTCAGAAAAGGGGTCCTCAGTAAAGGAGTTGAGAAAGGACTGAAGGAGCTTAAGGGGTCTTCAGCTCCATAGGAAGAATAACAACGAACCAGACATTACAGAACTCTCAGGGACTAAACCACCAACCAAAGAATACATATGGAGAGACCCGTTGCTCCACTTGCATATGTAGCTGAGGATGACCTGGTTGGGCATCAGTGGGAGGAGAGGCCTTTGTCCTGTAAAGGCTCAATGCCCCAGTACAGGGTAATAACAGAGCAGGGAGTTGGGAATAGGTGGGTGGGTGGGTAAGGGAGCACCCTCATAGAAGCAGTAGGAGGGGAGATGGGATAGGGAGTTTATGGAGGAGAAAACATGAATGGGCATAATATTTGAAATGTAAAAAGGATGCAAATTGATCCATTGTTATCTCCCCGTACAAAGTTCAAATCCAAGTGGTTCAAGGACCTCCACATAAAACCAGACACACTGAATCTAATAGAACAGGAAGTGGGGAAGAACCTGGAGTACATGGGCACGGGGGAAAATTTCTTGAATAGAACACCAATAGTTTATGCCCTAAGACCAAGAATTGACAAATTGACCTCATAAAATTGCAAAGCTTCTGTAAGGCAAAGGGCACAGTCAATAAGACAGAACTGCAACCAACAGATTAGGAAAAGATCTTTACCAATCTGATAGAGGGCTGATAACCAATATATACAAAGAACTCAAGAAGTCAAGACTCCAGAGAGCCAAATAACCCTATTAAAAATAGGGTACAGTGCTAGACAAAGGATTCTCAACTGAGAAATACCAGAAGGCTGAGAAACACTTAAATGTTCAACATCCTTAATCATCAGGGAAATGCAAATCAAAACAACTTTGAGATTCCACCTCTCACCAGTCAGAATGGACAAGATCAAAAACTCAGGGCATAGCAAATGCTGGAACACTCCTCCACTGCTTGTGGGATTGCAAGTTGGTAAAACCACTCTGGAAATCTGTTTGGTGGTTCCTCAGAAATTTGGAATTAGCACTACCTGAGGACCCAGCTATACCACTCCTGGTCATATACCCAGAGGATGCTCCAACATGTAATAAGAACACATGCTCCACTATGTTCATAGCAGCCTTACTTATAATAGCCAGAAGCTGGAAAGAGCCCAGATGTCCTTCAACAGAGGAATGGATACAGAAAATGTGGTACGTTTACACAATGGAGTACTACTCAGCGATTAAAAACAATGAGTTCATGAAATTCTTAGGCAAATGGATTGCATTAGAAAATATCATCCTGACTGAGGTAACCAAATCACAAAAGAACACACATCGTATGTACTTGCTCATAGGTGGATATTAGCTCAAATGCTCAGAATACACAAGATACAACTCAGAGACCACATGAAGGAAGACCAAAGTGTGGTTAGTTTGGTCCTTATTGGAAAGTGGATCAAAACAACCCTGGCTAACATCCATCCAATAGAATGAGCATAGGGTCCCCAATGGAGCAACTAGAGAGAGGATCCAAGGAGCTGAAGAGGTTTACAGGCCTGCAGTAGGAGCAATAATATGTAGCAACCAGTACCCCAAAAGCTCCCAGGGACTAAAGCACCAACCAAAGAGTACACACGGAAGGACTCATGGCTCCAACTGCATATGTATCAGAAGATGACCATTTTAGACATCAGTGAAAGGAGAGGTCATTGGTCCTATGAAGGCTCGATTCCCCAGAATAGGGGAATGAAAGAAAGGGTATTGGGAGATGGGGTGAGCTAGGGGAGGGGGGATGTGAAAGGGGATTTTCAAAGGGGTAAGGAGGAAAGGGGTTAACATTTGAAATGTAAATAAAGCAAATATAATAATAATAATAATAAGTAGTAATGATGATGATAGTAAGAGGAAATATACAATAAAGGAAAAGAAAAGAAATTTTCATGGAAAAAGAAATATCTATCCTTTACAAGTTACAATTTATTTAGTTTATGATAAATAGGTATATTATTTGTTTATGATAAATAGATATTTTATTTGTAAATTTAAGAAATAAAAGATGAGCCAGGCAGTGGTGCACATGTCTTTAATTCCAGCACTTGGGAGACAGAGATAGGTGAATTTCTGAGTTCCAGGCCAGCTTGGTCTACAGAGTGAGTAGCAGGACAGCCAGGCCTACACAGAGAAACCCTGTCTCAAACCCCTCTCCCCCCAAAAAAGAAATAAAAGATGATAAAATTAAATATAATGGGTTAAATAAAATAGGTTCTTGATTTCTTTTTTATGATTTGTTCTTTTTGTTTCTTCCTCTTTCCTGCCTTACCAAGGCCTCTTACACACCCTGCTTTGCTCTCCTTCCATTTCATGTTCACTTCTCTCATTAATATTTTTTGACCAGATCACACATACATACACCCAGTTTTTAGTAGTTTTTAAGATTTGTTTCCATATCTATATTATTTAATAAATTTGAATGAGTTTTTGATCTCTACTTTCCTATTCTCTCATCTATTTCATTGTTAGATTTTCCTTTCTCTGTTACTTTACTCAACTGCCCCCTTTCCTCACTTCCTCTTCTTTTACATCCTAATTACTAATTTTAGCTCTAAGAGTCTTTGAGCTCCCCATTTATCCCATCATTATTCTATCTCCTTTGCTTTCTAATTCTAGTAATAATGAAAATGTAATATCTAGTTGCTTTTTTACAACATTGTTACACTTGAATTTTTATCAGACCAATTTTTCTTACTGCTATCTGCTTCTCCCCTACATGTGATAGAAGATACTATAAGCATAAAAAGAAATTACATACCAAAAGATACACATACAATAAAGGGTTTGTAGAAGATTTTAGTTCAATTTCCCCACATTTGTATAATATTTCTATAGATTTGTCACATCCAATATTTATTATATTGGGGTATGTTTTCACCCTTTCTACTTTCTTTAAGACTTTCATAATGAAAAGATATTGAACTTTGTCAAAGGCCTTCCTGTATCTGTTTAGATGAACATATTTTTATCTTTGAATCTATGTGCTATATTACATCTATTGATTAATGAAAATCGATCATCCATTCATTTCTGAAAAATAAAAGACCCCACTTTCATTTCTCTCTTTATTCTACAGTAAAGACTGAGACAGGAAAGTCTTTCTACTCTTATTCATTACAGTGAATTCTTAGCCTGGGCATTCCCTTCCTGCAAAAGGTATTTAATCTCAGGTTCGCCCTATATCTGACATACATCCTCATCCCATGAATGAAAGTGTTGAAAAGTAAGATTATCTCCTTCATCAAGAACCCAGAAGGTGGGGGAGGCGTTTCCCCATACAGAGCAGAGCCTAAGTCTCCAGATGTCCTTTCTTCCAGCCCCTCTCTACTTTGGTACTCACTGAGAAAGCTACCCTGGATTCTACCCCTGTCCTGGCCTCATCTTGGATTGCTGACCCCTGTTTTCAACTCTTCCAGATCACCCGCTGTATCTGGGTATATAGGAGTTTTAAAACCACAGGCTCAGTCTCTGTCCCAGTGCCCACTGTTTCTTGCTTTCTGAGACCCCTATCCTAGACAGCACTTCACCCACCCTGAACAGTCGTTCTTACATCCCAGTGAAGAGGCAGGAACGCAGACTGACACACCTGTTAATTAATTTTCTCAACAGTAGTGAAAAATCTTGATCAAGCACTAGAAGGAAGAAAGGGATTATTGTTGCTCACAGGCTGAGGGTGCAGTTCAGTTTGGAGTAGAAGGCATAGCTGCAGCAGTGCAGAGCATCTGGCCACACTGAGTCTACAGTTTTAGTAAGCATTCATGTTGGGAGCAGAGCCATGGAAATGGTGCTGTCCATATTGAGTATGTGTCTTTCTTTTCTTTCTTCTTTAATTAATCATTTCTGTGCTAATAGAGACAGCATTATGTTTAGGATTATTTTTAATTTAGTCAAGATTAATCAATACATATGCACACACATATACATATGAAAGGGTACAGCTTTGGAAAATAAAGGAGACTTTAAGAAGAGGTTACATGTAATAGGAGGGAGACAAGGGATGAGTATGATCAAAGATAGACTGTCATGAAATTATCATAGTAAAACTTCGTTTCATATAAACTGTATATAATGAAAGCAATTACAATAATAAAACACATAAATCTTTCAAATAAACAGAAGGCTAAAGTAACAGCAAGAAATTTAAAATGCTAATTTCAGAGAATAGAAAATTTTAGTAACATTTTAATTATTAGAATTTTACATAAATACTCTGGGAATGTGATTGAAATATTATATCCTTCACACTTTTTTTTTTATCCCATCTGGTAACATTCAGCTTGAAATTCTTTATTTCATCCTTTGATGTTCTAGAAATCAAACCCATGTCCCCTTGAGTGCTAGACAAGTACTCTGCCACCGAACCATGTATGGCATGTCTCAAAATGCCTGTCAGGAACTGGCAACATTCTTTTAGAGATATTAGTTTTCTGTGGTCTAAGAATGTTGTCCTCATAAAATTACACATTTTTAGATGTTTTAAAATCCCTTTAGACCCATTGCAACTAGGGGAAATATTATTTTGAATAGGTGGGGACTAATTATTCTGTTAAATGGCTCATGTTATACATTGTCTAAATTAGACATTCTAATTAAATGTATGAATGTAATGAAATTTTCAGAATAAAATATAGCGTTTTAGAAATGAAAGACATCTAATATTTTGCCTAGTAAGTTATGCTGGGGTAAGCACCATGCCAGACCCTTTACTGCTGCCATTGAGATTTTGATCAGGTACCATGAAGACAAAGATTTAGTAACAGTATAAGGTGAATATAAAAACCACAGATAATAAAGAGATAAGAGTTAAGAAATAAATTAAGCAAAGAGAAAAAAGGGCCCATACGTTCCTCGTGGAGCATACGTGGGGAGATGAGTGTGACCTAGAACTCTGGACAGCGCTGTCAGCAGGTAGCATTGCTCTGACTGCTGTTTTTTGTAGATAGTTTGCTTTGCGAACTTAATTTGTCTGATACTGTCCCTTTGGGCAATATTAATTAGCCATTTCTCATACCCTTTTGTACTTCTTGAAAAATTGCTTCAAATTAAAATCCTGGGTGGTTCAAACTAATTGACCTAGCACTGATCATATGCATGTACCCTACAAATTAAGGAAGATAAAATAACAAAATTAAATATTTGGTCTTTGTGATTCAGCTCATTGACATTTCTCATGATGTGGAATATTCAACTCAGAATCAGAGGCAGGTCAATGCTGAATGATGTCTGAAATTACTAAAGACTACTCTAAATCTATATATCTCCCCAAGTCTGTGAATAAACCCACAATTTACTTAAAAGTCTAATGCAAAGTTTAAAATCACATCAGAGAGTAGAAAACAATATTTTAAAGAGTGATGAAAAAAATATATATTTATTCATAATTGATACTGAGAAAAAATTTTACACCATGAAATCAAAAGTGGATTATTTTAATTAAATTAATTTAATTAAATTGGTAAATCAAGTTAAGAAATAGCTAAGTTGTTTATGTCTAAAATGTCTATATTATATACTATACTTGAAATAAATAGAAAGCTCAAATGATTAAACAGACTATGTTCATTAAGAAAAGCTAAACTTATGAATGGTTTACAATGTTCATAGAATGGAACATTCTATCTTGTGTCTCAAATCATTTTCAGAACTAATTCAAAACTATTATATTCAAAAGGTCTTTTTACAAAAATATCCATAAATTTATTTTCAAATATATATATGAAAACATATTCATGTTCAAAAAGCAACTGATTAAGAAAAAATTCTTTAAAGACCTATACAACCAGTTTTGTACATTATATTAAAATAATAAAGTTTCAATAAGACAATAGATGGCAGAGAATAAATCCCTAAAGTAGACCTAAACTATTTTCAGCTTATTTATTTATTTATTTATTTATTTATTTATTTAATGGCTCATTCTCTAATTTAATTAGATGAAGAAAGAAAACTTTTTAAACAAATGGTAGTCAGGATGGGGAAAAAAGACTATCAATATTTACATCAAAACATTCATATGCATAAATTGCAATAGATTATAGACCTAAATGTCAAAATCCCAAATACCTGCCATCTTGAGCAAATTATAGGAGTCACAGCTCTTTTTATGATAATGGTACTATCAAGCAATTTGCAGAATTTTGAATACAGTATCTAGTAATTAAATATTTGTGCTAGATATCATATTTATAACATCTACTTCCAAAACCACTCCATTGATATTGTATTTTTATCCAGCCTAGCACCATAATGTAAATCTATTGGGTTACATGTACCTAGAAAATAGATTCTAACCAGATGCACAATGAGAATGTTCAAAATTAGCAAACAATAAAACTAAACCCATATTGTAATAAAAATATTGAGGTGAGAAACATAATAAGCACCTTAAAATATTCAGTATTACCAGAAATATATAAAGCCCCAAATATGCATCTCTTTTTAACAGGTCTGAGGCTATAGTACAATTTTAACACCATGAACCGCTTAAAAAGATATAGTATAGCAAAAACTCACAAACTGATGATGAGAGTATAAAATGTGCAACCTAGAAAAGAGATCTTGAAAATTTCCTTAAGTCTTATTTTTATAGTGCCTTCAATTTTCTAGCAAAATTAAGAGACACCGACATTTTCCATATAATCCTGATCCAGAGATTCACATCCTTTAACAGTAAATAACATCTCTACCATAGCAGTGCACATTATTGATGTCATCATCACCTCAGTGTGTAGATTTGTACACCTAGTTTTTGATGCTACACATTCTATACATTTGATTAAGCACCCAACATTACAAAGCAATTTTCTCTTCCCTCAAATACTATGGAGTTATTGCCAATTACAGATAACTATCAATACTTCTACTATTTTCATTGATTTACTTTGCTAGAATCCCACAGTGTACTGGATAGTTTTGTGTCAAAATAACACAGCTAGAGAGGTGTAAGAGGAGATTCCATAATTATTTGATTGAGTAAACAAAGACAACAGAAACTAATCGCTACATGAAGATGTACAGGTGGATTTTCCAGGACACAGGAGGAAGAGAAGGAGATGAGTTAGAGAAAGAGGTTTTCAGCCAGTCTGAGGAGTAGAGAAGATGGTTACCATGTAGGCTATTAAATCTACTGTGCTAGCCCCCAGATGAATTCTACTATAAAATAGCTCATGAATTTAAGACAATAGATTTCAAGCCCAGGGGTTAGAGTCACGTGGTTGATTTTAAAATATTAAGAATTCCTGGTGTTTTCTATCCTTGATGATTCAGGTAGGTAAGAGAGAGTCATAACCACGGAGTAGTCATTGGCTGGGCTTGGCTCTGATGGAGCTGTCAGTTGGTGGAAAGCAAGCAGTAGCTCCAGGCATCCCCAGGAGGAAAGGGCATGGGGCAGCTTAGCAAGCCAGCCATGGGAGCCTGTGAGAAGCCATTTCCAGCACTGGGTAAGGAACAAGTGGAGACCAGGAGAGCTAGCCAGGGGACCTGAGTGAGACTGGTTGGTTGTTAGAGGCTGGTAGAGCTAGCAGTGAGAGGTTGAAAGAGTTAGGGCAGAGCTTTCGAGAAAGAGCTATCATGGATTATAAAATTGCATGCAACAGAGAGCAGAAAGGCCAACTGAGAAAATAACTCCATAATATCAGGCTGTGCGCAAACCTGTAGGGCATTTTAAAAACAAATTAGGAGAATCCACACCGCCATATTCGCAGCCTGCTGGGGCAGAAGAGCTTCACTAGGTACTGTATCATCCTGAGCTTTAGATCTCTGGGGGTGCAAACCACCAGGAGTCTGCCTGCACTCAGGATCTGAGCACATAGGCAGTTCATCTGCCAGACCTCTGTGTGTGGGGCCTGTGTCCTGCCTAGAGACCAGCAGAGCGAGAGAATCCCAGTGGTCATATTTGCTGCCTGCCAGAGCAGAAGAGCATCACTAGGTACTGTATCACCCCGAGCTTTAGATCTCTGGGGTTGCAAACAGCCAGAGGTCTGCCTGCGCCCACGACCTGAGCACACAGGTGGTTCATCTCCCAGCTGGTAGGTCGTGGGGCCTGTATCCTGCCTGGAGAACAGCAGAGGGAGCAACTCCCCCTGGCCATCTTTGTGGCCTGCCAGGGCAGAAAAACATCATTAGGTACTGTATTATCCTGAGCTTAAGATCTCTGGGGGTACAAATCTCCATGGGTCTGCCTGCTCTCAGGACCTGAGAACATAGGCGGTTTATCTCCAAGCCAGGTCCTGGGGCCTGTATCCTATGTGAGAATCAACAGAGAGTGACGTGACACACACCATCTTTGCTCCATAAGAGAGCAATCTGAGAACACCTGGTTCACCTCGACAACCCAAGTATAACATTTCTTGAGGCAAGACTGAGCAGGGCTCCAAAGGCAAAAAAGAGGAAGGCAGCATATCAGTAATCTGTGCCAGAGGAAACCCAGTCATCCAGTGTTGCGGAAATAGCCCTAAAGGTCCACAATAGGTTGAAGCACCAGTCAGTGACAATAAGACCATCTAACACCAGTGAGAACTAGATGGCTAAAGGTAAGCATAGGAGCTTTACTAACAGAAAACAAGGCATTATGGCAGTATCTGAACCCAATTCTCCAACAATAGCAAGTCCTGGATACCCCAACACACCAGAAAAACAAACAAAAAAAAAAAAACAAAAGTTAGATTTAAAAGCACTGGTAAGGATGCTGTTAGAGGAACACATGAAGGACATAAATAAAACTCTTAAAGAAATTCAGGAGAAAAATGATCAAAAGCTAGAACTGCTTAAAAGGGAAACACAAAAATCACTTAAAGAAATTCAGGATAATATGGGTCAGAAGTTAGTAGCCAATATGGAGGAAATGCAAAAATCACTTTAAAAAATACAAGAGAACTTTGATGAACAGGCAGAAGTCACGAAAGAGGAAACACAAAAATCTCTCAAAGAATTAGAGGAAAACACAAACAAGCAAATGATGAAACTGAGCAAAAACTTCCAGGATCTGAAAACAGAAATAGAAACAACTAAGAAAGCACAAAGGGAGACAACTTTGGAGACAGAAAACCTTGGGAATATATCAGGGGCCATAGATGCAAATATCAACAGCAGAATACAAGAGATAGAAGAAAGAATCTCAGATGTCGAAGATACCATAGAAAGCATGGACTCAACAGTCAAAGAAAATGCAAAATGCAAAAAGCTTGTAACCCAAAATATCCAGGAAATTCAGGACACAATGAGAAAGCCAAATCTAAGGATTATAGGCATTGATGAGAGTGAAGATTTACAACTTAAAGGGCCAGCAAATATCTTCAACAAAATTATGGAAGAAAACTTCCCTAACCTAAAGATGAATATACAAGAAGCCTACAGAACTCCAAACAGACTGGACCAGAACAGAAATACCTCCCCTTACATAATAATCAAAACCCCAAATGTATTAAACAAAGAGAGAATTCTTAGGGCAGTAAGAGAAAAAGGGCAAGTAACATATAAAGGAAGACCTATCAGAGTTCTCACCAGAGATCATGAAACCTAGAAGATCCTGGGCAGATCTCATGCAGACTCTAAGAGAACACAAATGCCAGCCAAGACTACTATACCCAGTAAAACTCTCCATCACTATAGAAGGAGAAACCAAGATATTCCATGACCAAACCAAATTTACACAATATCTTTCCAAAAACCCAGCCCTACAAAGGATAATAGGGAGAAAACACCATTACAACGAGGGAAACTATACCCTGAAAAAAGCAGGATGTTAAGCTTCTTTCATCAAACCCAAGAGAAGATAATCACACAAGTATAAAATTAACATCAAACATGATAGGAAGCAATAACCACTACTCCTTGATATCTCTTAACATCCATGGACTCAATTCCCCAATAAAAAGGCATAGACTAACAGACTGGTTATGTAAACAGGACCCTACTTTTTGCTGCATACAGGAAAAACATCTCAGTGTCAAAGACAAAAACTCCCTTACAGTAAAAGGCTGGAAGACAATTCTATAAGCAAATGGTCTCAGGAAACAAGCAGGAGTTGCCATTCTAATATCAGATAAATGGACTTTCAACCTAATGTCATCAAAAGAGACATGGAAGGTCACTTCTTGCTGGTCAAAGGAAAAATCCAACAAGAACTCTCAATCCTGAACATCTATGCTCCAAATACAAGGGTGCCCTCATTTATAAAAGAAAGTTTACTAAAGCTCAAAGCTAACACAATAATTGTGGGTGACTTCAACACTGCACTTCCCTCAATGGACTGATCAGCAAAACAGAAAGTAAACAAGGAGACAGTGAAGCTAATTGAAGCTTTGGAGCAACTGAATTTAACACACAGATATAACTTTTCATCCAAAAGCAAAAGTATATACCTTTCTCAGCACCTCACAGTACCTTCTCCAAAATCGATCATATAGTTAGTTGGTCACAAGACAGACCTCAACAAATTTAAGAAGATTGAAATAATCCCATGCCTCCTCTCAGATAACTACAGAGTAAAAGTTGTATTTAATAACAATAAAAACAACAGAAAGCCCACATACACATGGAAACTGAACAATACTCTACTCAATGATACCTTGGTCAAGAAATAAGGAAAGAAATCAACGATTTTTTAGAATTTAACGAAAATGAAGGCACAACATACACAAATCTATGGGAAACAATGAAAGCAGTGCTAAGAGGAAAATTCATAGCTTTGAGTGCCTCCAAAAAGAAATTTGAGAGAGCATACAATAGAAGTTTAAAGGCACAACTGAAAGCCCTGGAACAAAGAGAAGCTAATTTACCCAGGAGGAGGAGAAGACAGGAAATCATCAAACTCAGGACTGAAATCAATCAAGTAGAAACCAAGAGAACCACACAAAGAATCAACAAGACCAAAAGCACGTTCTTTGAAAAAACTCAACAAGATAGATAAACTCTTAGCCAGACTAACCAAAGGGCACAGAGAAAGTATCCAAATTACCAAAATTGGAAATGAAAAGGGAGATATTACAGCAGAAACTGAGGAAATTCAAAAAATCATCAGATCCTACTACAAAAGCCTGTATACAACCCAACTGGAGAATCTGGAGAAAATGGACAATTTCTTAGACAGATACCAAATACCAAAATTAAACCAGGATCAAATAGATCATCTAAACAGACCCATAACCCCTAAAGAAATAGAAGGGGTCATAGATAGCTTTCTGATCAAAAAAAGCACAGGTTTCAGTGCAGAATTCTATCAGACCTTCAAAGAAGACTTAACACCAATACTCTTCAAACTTTTCCACCAAATAGAAACAGAACGAACACTACCCAACTCATTCTATGAAGCCACAATTGTGCTGATAACAAAACCACTCAAAGATCCAACTAAGAAAGAGAATTTCAGGCCAATTTCCCTTATGAATATTGATGCAAAAATACTCAATAAAATTCTTGCCAACAGAATCCAAGAACACATCAAAAGTATCATCCACCAGGATCACGTAGGCTTCATCCCAGGGATGCAAGTATGCAGGGATGGTTCAATATAAGGAAATCCATCAATGCAATCCACTACATAAACAAACTCAAAGAAAAAATCCACATAATCATTTCATTAGATGCTGAAAAAGCATTTGACAAAATTCAGCATCCTGTCATGCTATAAGTCTTGGAAAGGAACGGAATTCAAGGCCCATATCTAAACATAGTAAAAGCAATATACAGCAAACTGGTAGACAACATCAAACTAAATGAAGAGAATCTTGAAGCAATCCCACTAAAATCAGGGACTAGACAAGGCTGCCCCCTCTCTCCATATCTTTTCAATATAGTTCTTGAAGTCCTAGCTAGAGCAATTAGACAACATAAGGAAGTCAAAGCAACACAAACTGGAAAGGAAGAAGTCAAACTATCACTATTTGCAGATGATATGATAGTATACTTAAGTGACCCAAAAAACTCTACTAGAGAACACCTACAGCTGATAAACAACTTCAGCAAAGTGGCTGGCTACAAACTCAACTCAAGCAAATCAGTAGCCTTTATATACTCAAAGGATAAGCAGACTGAGAAAGAAATTAAGGAAATGACACCCTTCACAATAGCCACAAACAGCATAAAGTATCATGGGATGACTCTAACCAAACAAGTGAAAGATCTCTATGACAAGAACTTCAGATCTCTGAAGAAGGAAATCGAAGATCTCAGAAAATGGAATAATCTTCCATGCTCATGGATTGGCAGGATTAATATAGTTAAAATGGCCATATTGCCAAAGGCAATCTACAGATTCAATGCAATCCCCATAAAAATCCCAACCCAGTTCTTCATAGAGCTAGAAAGAGCAATTCTCAAATTCATCTGGAATAACAAAAAACCCAGGATAGCTAAAACAATTATCAACAGTAAAAGAATTTCTGGGGGATTCAGTATTGCAGACCTCAAACTTTACTACAGAGCAGCAGTAATAAAAACTGCATGGTGTTGGTACAATGTCAGGCAAGCGGGTCAATGGAATAGAAATGAAGACCCAAAAATGAACCCATATACCTATGGTCACTTGATCTTTGACAAAGGAGCTGAAAGCATCCAGTGGAAAAAAGATAGCCTTTTGAACAAGTGGTGCTGGTTCATTTGTAGGTCAGCATACAGAAGAATTAGAATAGATCCATTCTTATCTCCTTGTATGAAGCTCAAATCCAAATGGATCAAGGACCTCCACCCAAACCCTGACACACAGAAACTAATAGAAAAGCAACTGCGGAAGACCCTTGAGGACATGGGCACAGGGGAAAAGTTCCTGAAAAAATGGGACCTCATAAAACTACAAAGATTCTGTAAGGCAAAGGACACTGTCAAGAGGACAAAACCTGTCAACCAACAGAAGATTTGGAAAGGATCTTCTCCAACCCTAAATCTGACAGAGGGCTAATATCTAATATATACAAAGAACTCAAGAAGGTATAAACCAGAGAACCAAATAGCCCCTTTAAAAAGTGGGGTACCCTAAACAAAGAATTTTCACATGAATAACTTCAGAGGGATGAGAAGCACCTTAAGAAATCTTCAACATCATTAATCATTAGGGAAATGCAAATCAAAACAACCCTGAAGTTACACCTCACACCAGTCAGAATGGCTAAGGTCAAAAACTCAGGAGACAGCAGGTGCTGGTGAGGATGTGGAGAAAGAGGAACACTCCTCCACTGCTGGTGGGATTGTAAGATGGTGCAACCACTTTGGAAATCAGTCTGGATGTTCTTCAGAAAACTGGGCATGGCACTTCCAGAGGACCCTACTATACCGCTCCTGGGCATATACCCAGAGGATTCCCCAGCATGTAATAAGGACACATGCTCCACTATGTTCATAGCTGTCCTATTTGTAGTATCCAGAAGCTGGATAGAACCTAGGTGTCCCTCAACAGAGGAATGGATACAAAAAATGTGGTATATTTACACAATGGAGTACTATTCAGCCATTAGAAACAATGAATTCATGAAATTCTTAGACAAATGGATGGAGCTGGAGAACATCATACTAAGTGAGGTAACCCAGTCTCAAAAGATCAATCATGGTATGCACTCACTGATAAGTGGATATTAACCTAGAAACTTGGAATAACCAAGAAATAATTCACATATTAAATGATGTCCAAAAAGAACAGAGGAGTGGCCCCTGGTTCTGGAAAGACTCAATGCAACAGTATAGGGGAATACCAGAACAGGGAAGTGGGAAGGAGTAGATGGAGGGACAGGGGGAGGGAAGAGGGCTTATGGGACTTGCGGGGAGTAGGGACCCAGAAAAGGGGAAATCATTTGAAATGTAAATAAAGAATACATCGAGTAAAAAAAGAATACAAATAAAAAAAACAAATTAGTGATTGATGTTGCCTCGCTCATTATAGGTGGTGTCATCTGTATGATCATAGTTCTGGGTTCTGTAAGAAAGCAGGCTGATCAAGCGAAGGGTAGCAAGCCAGGAAGAAGTACTACTCCATGGACTCTGTGTTACTTAGTCTTTGCCTTCAGGTTCCTACTCTGCTTGAGTTCCTGCCCTGACTTCCTTTGATGATAAACTCTGATATGGAAGCCCAGACTGAATAAACCTTTCCTGCTCAACTTGCTTTGGTATGGTTTTACATCATGTCAATAGAAACCTTAACTAAGACATAGAGCATAGAGCTTTTCTAAAATTTCAGGTAGTTAAAATTATAAGGCCTCTTTGGAAAAGGATCTCTAACTTAACTATTATGCATTAAATTTTTTTCAATGTCTTCTCAGTATTTGGGTGCCACCCTCTCTGTTAATACCAAATAGCATTCAGTATATCTATAACCTTGTGGTTGGTTTCAAGTTGGTCACTGAGAGTGAACTAAGCTTAAATGTGTCTTCAGGCTCTTATAGAAGTAGGCTTTTTCATCCTTGCCAGAGATCAAGGAACATGTGGCAAATATATGCTTGACTGTGCAATAATTGCAATGTGTTTTCCAAGGTCATCCTACCATTTTTACAGTTCTGCCAAGAGTGAATGAGAATTTCTGATTTTACACAAACTGTCTGCGACTTGGTGCTGTCAGTTCTGGACCATGGTCTTTCTAATAAATCTGGTTTCTATTTTAATTTCCATTTACACGATGCCATGTAACAGAAGTGATTTGTGTTGGTTAATATTGACTTCAACTTCAGGGGATTTCAAATCACACTTCTGATCATAGGGATAAGAAATCGTCTAGATGGGAATAATTGAACCTAGTAGACCCATTTAGCTGTGATTAGTGGCACCTTCCAATTGACTAGGGCACTGGACTGACCTCCAATTTTTCTTTCTACTTCTTATCCATCAATTCAGTGTTGCTGATTCATGCATGTGTTATAATGATTTTCTTACTAGGTAAACTCTGAGCCAACACAAATGCCTCCTTGGTTGTCTTGTTTTTGGCAGTATTTTGTGAATTGCTGAAGTTTCTTCTTATATCCTTATTTGTTAAGGATACCCCTGTATGATAAGGTATATGTTAAGGTCCAGAATATTCTTTCTTTACCTTATAATTGTTTTATAAAGTGAAGGTAACTTTAATGTAAAATTCAAAAACTTAGTCCTCATTGTATGTTATTCTGTAATATTTTTTGCAAAATAAATACAAAGCCGTTTAAGTGTTACTATCTAATGCCACTCCTATCTAATGATATAATAATAATAATAATATAATAAAGCTTTATCTTAAATATCATATTAGAAACAAGCAATGTAAGTTGCTTAGTAGAAAACAAGAAGTGTAATATTCTACTTTCCTGTCTGGCACTATGAATATTACAATATCGTTTATTAAATAATTTGATTCTGGGAGGCTGAACAATTTTAAAGAAGCTGTATTAGCTCTTTGAAGAAATTCATTACTAAACATCAAGTTATTTCTTTCTTCACAACCACGTGGTCAAATAAAGCTTACTCTAGTTGAGTGTGCTGAGGGTATATGTGAGTTAAAACAAAGAGTAGGGAAATAGAGAAACTTATAAATGCATAGACAAGATACACAGAAAACTGTTTGATTCTGTCTCCATCACTCATTAGCTTACAAAGTCCTTGGTGTTCGGTGCCTTCTCTGTGACCCACAGGTAGCAGTGAATACACGAGGGAATTGTGGTAAGGAGACTAAAGTGCAAACAAAGAACCTGTGTCCAGTATGTAGAAACATTGGCTCACACCATTTTCAGCTTTATTTCTTGGCTAAGGGAGATGATTAAAGCTGCAACTTTCAGTTTTGAGGTATTACTAGATACAGTTTGTCTCCTTCTCATGCCAAGAAGGTGAGGAGTTTACATGAAACAGATAGAGAATAAAATGTAAAGGGACAAATTCTGTTTTCTCACTATGCTGCTGAGAAGATGTTCCATGCTTGGGGTTCTTCTCCAGTTCCTGGAAGCTGAGGTCAGTCAAAGCAGCTGAGTGAGCAGAGAAAGAAACAGAAAGAATCTAGTGCAGACCGTTAGATTTCTTAAGAATGTGAAAGTTACATGTGAAAATTGCATGATTATACAGTTTAGCGAAGGAACACATTACAAAAAGAAAATAAAGCGAGAGCAAAGGCTCAGAATATTTTCTTCATCTTTAAATTCATTGCTAACCGCAAAAATAAAATAATTTTCAATTAGCTTTTTTCCCTTTATGCTTGTATATTTCTATTTTACATCAATTGTATTGCATTGATATTTTGCAGTCAAATGACTGTTATGCATTTTAAAAAAAATAAACTTTACTCATGTATTAAATTTCTTGAGAAAAAACAGTAGTTGGACTAAATAACAAAACAAAACAAGACAAAACATATGTTCCATGTACCAACTGCCCACATTCAAGCCAGGAATTTTCCTCCTAAAAAGTATGATGGAGTTTTGTTATATTTTAAACTGTATCTATGTTTTTTTTCCTTTTTTAAAAAATGGTAATTTTATTTGTTTACATTTCAAATGTTATCCTCCTTTCCAGTTTTTCCCCAATAAACTCCCTATCCCATCACCCCTCCCCTCTGCTTCCCTGAAGGAGCTTCCCCCACCCCTCCCACTTCACCATCCTGTCATTCCCCTACACTGGAGCATTGAGTCTCCTCAGGACCAAGGGTTTCCCCTCCCATTGCTGCCAGATAAGTCAATCTTCTGTTATATAAGCAGCTGGAGCCATGGGTCTCTCCATGTGTACCCTTTGGTTAGTGGTTTAGTCCTTGGGAGTTCTGGGGGGGTGGGGGTGAGGTCTGGTTGGTTGATAATATAGTTCTTCCTATGGGTTGCAAACCCCTTCAGTTTCTTAAGTCCTTCACCTAACTCCCCTATTTGGGTGGCTCTGCTCAGTCTGATGGTTGACTGCAAGCTTCCACAACTGTACTGGTCAAACCCTGGCATAACCTCTCAGGAGACAGCTATACAGACTCCAGTCAGCAAGCATTTCTTGGCATCTGCAATAGTGTCTGAGTTTGGTTTTTGCATGTGAGATGAATCTCCAGGTGGGGCAGTCTCTGGATGGCCTTTTCTTCAGTCTCTGCTCCACTCTTTGTCCCTGAATTTCCTTTAGAGAAAAACAATTTTGTACTAATATTTTTGAGATGTGTTGATGGCCTCCATCCCTCAACTGGGAGTCCATGCCTAAACTCTAAATATGGTCTCTACAGATTTTCTCTCCCTTCTGTTAGGTATTTCAGCTAATGCCATTTCTGATGGGTCCTGGGAGATACTTACTTGCCTGGAAACGTTGTCTGGGACTTTCTAGTGGCTACCTCCAGTTTCACATCCCCCACTGCTACACACCTCCTTTCAATTTCATGACTGTCAGTATTTCTCCCCCACCCCTGGTCTCCTCCTACACCTGATACTACCCCTTTTCTCTCCCCCTTTCTCTCCCCTCCAGGTGCCTCCCTCTCTCTACCTCCTGGGATTATTTTCTACCACACTCTAAGTAGGACTGAAGCACCCACACTTTGGTCTTCCTTCTTCTTGAGCTTCATATGGTCTGTGACTTGTATCATGGGTGTTACAAGCTTTGTGCCTAATATCCACATCTCAGTGTGTGTTCTTTTGTGCCTGGGTTTCCTCACTCAGGAGATTTTTTTTAGTTCTAAACATTTGCCTGTGAATTTCATGAAGTCATTTTTTAAATCAATGGCTCAGGCTCTAATGACCCGTCCAGCAGGTCCAGTTATTCCAGGGTCCCGAAGAGGCACTGCCTGAGGGTCAAAAATGGGGGGAAGAGAGAAAGGAGCCCAAGCACACTAACAAAGTCAGAGTCAGTCTGGGTTGTGTCAAGGCCTCATTTAATGTCGGGGAGGAAAAACGAGTTTTAAGGCTTACAGAGAAGGAATTGAACTTCACACAAGAACAAAGGAGGGAAGGGCGGAGACACCCCTAGAGATCTAAGCAGGAAGCAAAGAGGTCAACTGGTGGGGACACCCAGAGTTAATGCCAGCAGGAACTCAGGAACTCGCACTCTTCTCGCACCGACAGCTCATGGGGAAGGCTCTAGTTAATTGTTCTCATATTTTAGCAGCCACCACCTTACAGCCACAAGTAAACATTAAATCTGAATAGCTCAGGACTGCTTCCCACACTCTAAGATCAACTACAGACAAATGGGATATCATAAAATTGAAAAGCTTCTGCAAGGCAAAGAACATTGTCAACAGGACAAAATGGCAACCTACTGAATGGGAAAAGATTTTTACCAAACCTACATCTGATAGAAGGCTAATATTCAATATATACAATGAACTCAAGAAGTTAGACTCAAGATAAACAAATAATCCTATTTTAAAAATGGGGTACAGAGTTAAACAAAGAATTCTCAACTGAGGAATCTCAAATGGCTGAGAGGCACCTAGAGAAATATTCAACATCCTTAGTCATCAGGGAAATGCAAATCCAAACAACACTGAGATTCTGCCTCACACTAGTCAAAACAAGTATGGTGATGTTTGCTGCAAAACTGTAGTGTCTGTAATACTCAGATATCTGCAATCACAAAGGGATCCAGCAGCAAGGTATCAATTGAAGAAACAGAATGATATGCAAGTACATATGTATATAGAAAACATACTGTTCACTGCCATCCATGGGTAATTGTCATATGTGTACCCGTTATACATTCACAGATCTTTTTTTTTTTTTTAATGTGACATTTGCCTCAGTGAGAAAAGACATTTCTCCAAGGACCTAATACTATAGTTTTATTTTTATTTTTATGGTATTTAAATAAATTTGGGGAAATAAGACCACGGGTAAACAGACACTACCATAAACAAAAACTGATAAAAAAGAATAATATTCAGAATAAAATATCCTTTAAAAACTTAAAATCTGCAAATATTCACATTTCAAAGGTTATGTACACTGTCTTTATTAGGGTTTTAATTGCTGCAATAAACACTACAAGAAAAACTAAGCTGGAGATGAAAGGGTTTATTCCATATCACTATTTATTATCAAAGGAAGTTAGGATCAGAACTCACATAGAGCAGGAAGCTGGAGGCAGGAACGTCATAAACAAGGTCTTGGAGGAATCCTGCTTACTGGCTTGCTCTCCATGGCTTCTTGTATTACTCACCCTGCTTCTTGTATTACACAGGACAACAGCCCAGGGATGGCACAACCCACAATAAGCTAAGTCTTCCCATTAATAACTAATTAAGAAAATGCCTAAGAGATGGATCTTAAGAAGGCATTTTATCAGTTGACATTCCCTCATTTCAGATAACTCTAGCTTGTGCCAAGTTTAAATAAGACTGGGCAACTCACATATATTGCAAGATATTGGTAGGGCCTTACTTTTTTTTTAATAATTGCAGCACCATGAAATTAAGGAGTGAACACTAAGCCTCAGTGGAAATTGGAAGGTGTGATTTACGCATTTCTCCACGTTCAGACTTTCCTATGTAGGTCTCAATATTGATATTTCCTTAATGAAATGGCCATCTGTAGGCTTCTACATAAATATCTTTTCTCTTGACAAAAGTAGAGAGCCTTGTGTTTAGGCACTTAAGAAAAATTGGCATACAACAAAACAGTCACATCAGTGACCATATTCTAGAAACACTCATAATTCAACAAAGTATCTGTGGTGATTTGAATACACTTGGCCCAGGGATTGTCACTATTAGGATACATGCTTGTCCCAAGCATGTCCTGAAAATACAGGAGAGTTGCATAAAGAAGTTGCTCAAATACCTGTTTTGTTTCTACTCCTTTTACAATGCTGTCTTCTGACAAGCATACACCTATAGCCTATGCCCAGTTGACTGAAGAAGCAAAGGGTAGGACCTGGTTTCCTGGTACATGTGATACAGCAAGAAGATAGCTGCAGCATTACAACCCCTTTCAGGGACAATCCTGACAGATACTGATGAAGGGAAATCTTCACTGAAGTCAGAATTTAGAGAACTACACATCATATTGCAGTTTGTTAGGAAGAAGAAATGGTCAGTTGTACACTGACTCGTGAGCTCTAGCCAATGGACTGTCTGTTGGTACTGACTTTATAGGGGATTGCAGTAAAGTAACTGAATGAATCTCAGAAAAGACTTTAAACTTTGGACTTTTAACATTGTTGAGAGTTCTATAAACTATGGGGACTTTTGAAGTTGAACTAAATGTATTTTGCATTGTGTTATGTTTAAGTATGGCCCCCATAGACTCCTGTTCAAACAAGCCTTTAGGGGGCCAGGGAATGGAATGCGGTTGTTTGAATATGCCTGGCCTGGGGAGTGCCAGTATTAGAAGGAGTGGCTTTGTTGGAGTAGGTGTAGCCTTGTTGGAGGAAGTATGTTGAAGAAAGCCTTTGAGACCCTTCTCCTTGTCAAGTGGGAGCCAGTCTTCTCCTAGTGGCCTTCAGATCAGGATGTAGAACTCTCAGTTCCTCTGGCCTCCAGTTCAATGCCTGCCTCCATGTTGACCTAGGTGCTGCCATGCTCCCACCTTGATGATAATGGACTGAACCTCAGAAACACTACAGGAGCCACCTCCAGTTAGATAGTGTCCTTTATAAAAGGTGTCTTGGTCATGGCAATGGAAACCCTAATTAAGGCAGCACCTAAACCAAGAACTCTCATTACTAGAGACAGCAACAATACAAATATATGTTTGGAAGTGGATAAAGGCATCAGTTGCTCTCCAGAGAACTGAGGTTTAGTTCTCAGTGCCAACATGGCTACTTACAACTGTTTTTAACTCTAGTCTCAGAGGTTCTGCCTTCTTTCCTGGCATTGTTAACTTATAAACAATTAAAATTCTATAGATGAGCTAAATTCAGTGTATCTGGATTTTGTTATTTAAAATATTCAGTTTTCAACAAAGGCTTTAAAATAAACATACAAAAACCACAATGTGACCAAAAACCAGAACCAATTAGACCCAAGAAGCTGGAACACTCTGAAGGAAGTCAAATCTAAGAAAGTACATATAGTATAAATGTGAATTTATTTAAGGGAATATTTTTCTTTGCCTTTATATAGAATTCCCAACTGATATTTTACACATTGAAAGTAGGGGGAAGGGTTACTGGGTTTGAATTCCATGTTGCTTAAGTTCTTATTAATTAACACAAATGGGGTGCTGTTACTTGAGTAATGAGTTAAACAACTAATTAGTAATTTAGTTAAGTAATAAAAATTAAATATTGGCTTTTCTGCAAAGGTGAATACCAGAAGTGCAACAGAAGTGTATGTTGTAAGACTCCTAATTTGTAATAAAACATAAATCAAACTTCAGCTGCCACCAGTTGCTATCAGATTTTAATTACATTACTTACAGTTTTATGTTCTTTGATGAAGAAGTAATCGATGAACCAGTTTTTAGAAAAATTGATTCTTTATAATAACTGTGTCAACACTAAATGAGATGCTTGGCAGTGAGGCTTGTCCAAAGCATCATAATTAAAGCACTTCAAATAAACCCATCATCAGGAATGGTGCTAAGGAGGAGCATGAAGGAAAAGAAATAGCAATTTGCAGTGTGGCATGAAGATTCTTCAAGGCATTTATTTGTATTTATCATAGAATATTTAACAAGATTTAACAATGCAAAGAACATTTGTATTTTACATTACCATAAAGAAACTCAAAGTTACATAGAGAAAAATGTATATAAAATGCATGCATTTAAAAGCATTGGTATGGATATTATTAAATGTTAAATGGATATTTTATGTTAACTCCATGTGATGTTCTTTATTTTCACTCTAATCACTACTCAGCATCTGAAATAAGCTGGAGTTTAAATAGACCTGGTAGAGCATGATCTCAGATCCTATGTGCAAGGCAAAGTTGTGTTTGTGTAGATGTACTGTAAAGGTCAATTAAATATCACAGTAAGGTGAATCTCCAATTGTACTTTTCTTTTCTGCATGATGCATTATATATTCTGTAGAGTTCTACAACAGAGTGACCTGGGTAGAACCAAGGACTTTGTATTCTGCTTGACTTCTCTAATGATTCATTAAGAATCCCTAGTTTTGTGAACAAAAGAGTTTTGAAGTATTAGAGATACTTTTTATGAACTAAAAATTATTATGGATGACATTTGAGAAAGATAATGAGGACAGAAGAAAATATAATTCCTTTTAATATGGTTCCAATGAATGGTAATGAGAGGTTTACCTCTTGTTGAGTAGGCCTTACTATTGATTAGACAGCTGTTGTTTACCACTCTCACATGATTACCATTTTTGTACTTTTACAAAAATATCTTAGAGTGTCAGTCATTGTGGTTCTCAGGTGTCACAGCTGGGTAAAATTGTTTCCTATAGTGTTAGACTACAGGAAAGAAGATTTTAGTTAAATCCAGCTCAAATCTTGCAAGTCTCATGTCCTAAGTGTATGGCAGTATATTCAACTGCCATACACTTAAATTTAGTCAACCAAAAGTAACAAGTATAGTATCTTTTGTTTTAGTGGTCCCTTGTTCTACCCTGATAAAGTGTTCTAAGAAAGACTTCTCATGCTTGATACTGGAGTTTTTATTAGGCTATGCTTTTTGAGGGGAACATGGCACAAATTCATTTAATCTATAGATGCATAGATATGTAGATTTATGTATATTATTTATATTTTAGGTGAATATAAAATAGTAAAATTCACTCAAACCTTATTGAAAAGTTTAGTGTAATTTAACTTTCCTTTCCCTTTCACTGTTTAGACCTCACTTCCCAGTTGAGCTCTTCTCCCCAGTGTTTCATTTCCTCTTTCAAGTCACCTGTACCCTGCTATTCTTCTCCAAACATTAGTACATGTATTACCCATACTTATATTGTCCATAAAGAACAAGGTTAATTTTGATAACATTTTAACAAAGTCAAAGAAGGTGTTAGCCACATCCTGTAAGTGAAACCATGATATTTTCTGACCCACAAAGTAAAACTTTTTTTGCTGAAGTTTATGACAATAATATTATAAAGAAATATTTTGAAAATATATTCACTTTAATGGTAGTTTATTATTATATCTGTTCTATTTTATTTGTTATCGTTATTTATTTGTTATTGTATCCCTTTATATTATCTAACATATACATTAGACTGTATTATATCATAAGTATAATATATATATGTGTGTGTGTACATATATATATATATATATATGTAACATGGAATGTGGATTAAATATAGATGCCATAGGATATATGTATTATACATATGTATGTTTATATGAATGCATGCATGTATGTATGCATGTGGGTCAGTATTTTTCAAGATCCATGGAACCCATAAAGTTTTTAAAACATTTTTCTTCTGTAAGATTTGCTATGGGAGTTATTATACACATCTATTGAGCTGAGGAATGCATATTTATTCTCTGCATAGAGAAGAACCAGGGAAACTGGTGGAATAATTCAGCCCATATCCCTAGTTATGAGAGAAACAGGAACCCAGTGGTAGAAACTACTTTCAGCAGATTAGCTACTACCTTCCCACCATTGAGAACAGATCTTCTGTAGTAGTCCCCCAGTTCAAATGCAGATCTCTTTTTGAAATGTCCTGACAAATATAGTCAGGCATAATGCTTTACTAGGTATTTGGCCATCCCCCAGACTAATCAAATTGACATAAATTTAACAACTTAGCAATAAGTACATAACACCGAGTACAGCTCTCTTAATTAACTTAGACTAAAATGAAGGAATAGATAAATTAGAATGGATTATTAAAAAATGAAATGATGTCAAATTGTTAGTTGTATCCACATAAGACATGCAACAAAGGGATGATAAAAATAAATCCTTAAGAATATCACAATAAAGACACTAGATCATCAAAATCAGCATGGATCTCTTCATAGTGAGAAACTCTGTTATTCTAAAATGCTCACGTGGAAGGAGCTCTATTTAGCCTTCTCTTCAATAAACAATTGAATTTTTGAAAGAAATTTTCTTAGGAAAAGAATAGAGAAAAATCATGACATGTAAACATATCCCATTGGCTTGTTATCTTCTGAATTAGAGAAAGACAAGATCACAGTGAGGTGGTCAAGGAGTAAATACACATAATTTGCCACAGAATATTTTGGTCAAAATTGAAATACGTATTCAGTGCTGGTGCACAAGTCATACCAGTAACAGCATAAGAGCTTTTAAAAATTATTATTATTATTATTATTATTATTATTTATTATTATTATTATTGGTGGTGGTGTTGTCGTTGTTGTTGCTCTTTAAGTAGTCTATGTGACATCCCAATGACATAATTACCCAACCATAAATTCTCAAGGTATATTCCTATTCAGTGGTTAAGTAACATATGACTGTAAAAATGTCCCATCTTATACCTATCAAAATGACTAAAATAAAAAACTCATTCAATAGCTCATACTGGCAAGGAAGCATGGACAGGTTGACACTCCTCTATTGCTGGTGGGAGTGCATATTCATACAGCCACATTGGAGATCTATATGTGGTTTCCCATACACTTGGAATAGTTCTACCTAAAGACCCAGATATATTACTCCCAGGCCTATACTCAAAGGATTTTTCACCATACCAAGGTGAATTTTGCTCAACTACATTAATAGGAGCATTATTCCTAATAGCCAGAAACTGGAAAGAAAACAGACGTGCCTCAGCTGAAGAACAGGTAACGAAAATGTGGCACATTTACATGATTAGAATTACTCAGCTATTAAAAGAAATGATATCATGAAATTTGCAGGCAGATGGATGTAACTAGAAAAGATCACTCTGAGCATGGTAACCCAGACCCAGAAAGACAAACATGGTGTCTCATCACTTATAAGTAGATATTAACTTTAAAGTAAACAATGACCATGCTAAAATTCACAGACCCAAAGAAGCTATGTAACAAGGCTTGCTCAAGGGGAGACACATTAATCTCACTGAAAAGGGGAAACAGATCATCATCAGTGGGTTGGGGGACTGGATGGGATGGTGGAGATGGGTGGAAATAAGAGTAGGAGAATTCAGACAGCATGAGGATAGAGAGAAAATGTACTGAGAAAGACATCTGGAATTGGCAGGAGAATAGGCATCTCTGTGACAGGCAAGAAACCTAGGACAATGGAAACTCCCAGAAATCTATGAGGATGACTCTCATTAGAACTCAGGAATGGATATTATGGAGCTCACCTGTAACCTGGTAAGACTTTCAGTGGTAGGACTAGAAAACCAAGCCAGTCACAGAACCTTTGACTGACAATTTGTCCCATCTACAAGATATTTAGGGGGTAAAGATAGAGCAGAAATTGAGGCAATGTCCTGATGTGGGAAATATTAAAAAATGGCACCATCCTGTGATATACTCAGCTACTCTCTGCTCTTGGTCTTTTCATTTCTAGTCTAGTACGATGCAGTGGTCTTTCCTTTTCCAGTTCTTCATGTTCACCTGAATCAGAGTCCTCTAAGTCCTGTGGCTAGTTGTCACAAATCCCCTTGACCCAATAAATCAAAACTCTAGAAGTTTGTAATTAATCAGTCAGATTTATATATCAACAAATTCTCAATTCACAAGATGCCCACACAATAATGTCAGAGCCAATTGATGATATAAATTGTCCACTTAGATAAGACAAGCTGTCCTGTAATTATCCATCCCTTATAAGATAATCATAGTTATCTGTGGCTATTTAAAGCCATGAGGAATCTGGATGATCTTCCTCTTCCCCCATCTTCCTTAGTTCCTTTCTCTCTCTCTCTCTCTCTCTCTCTCTCTCTCTCTCTCTCTCTCTCTCTCTCTCTCTCCCCCCCCCCTCTCTCTCTCTCTCTCTCTCTCTCTGAACTCTTAGCTCTGCCTCCCTTCTCCCTATTCAATTACAGGCTTCTTGTTGTACTAATATTTAAATTAGTTGGGGAAAAATTCAGTTACAATGTCCAGCCAATGACTGGTACATCTTAAGACCCATGCCATGATGGTGAACTGACCCCTCATACCATTAATTATTGATATTATTTTGCACTTAAAGAGAGAAGTCTAATATAGCCTTCATCAGAAAGGGCCGGGCAACAGATGCAGAGCCCCAAAATGAAGCAGTAGGTGGAGCTTGGGGAATCCCTTGGAAGAATGGGAGAAAAAATTATAGAAGCCAGAGAGTAGAGAGTTCAAGGATACAAGAAAACTATCCTAACTATCCTAAGCACATAGGGGCTTAGAGAGACTTAACTGTCAACCAAAGAGCATGCATAGGCCCTCTGTATATATGTAAAAGTTCTATAACTTGATCTTCATGTGGGATTCCTAACAATGGAAGCTAGGCCTGTTTCTGACTCTGTTGTCTGCTTTCGGCACAATTTCCCCTAGTGGGCTGCCTCTTCAAGCCTCAATAGGAGATGTGTCTAGACTTACTGCAGCTTCATATGCCAGGGATGGTGGATATCCACGGGAGGCTTCCACATTCCTGAATAGAAACGGAAATGGCATGAATTGTGAGGTGGCAAGGACTAGGAGGAGAGAGCTAAAGAATGATTAGAAAGAGAAGTGATAGTGCAAAGATTCCAGCCATACTTTTTAGATGATAATTTGAAACATTTGTGGATGGTAATGATTATCCACATTTTAGGGAAGGTGATACTGAATGGTATTGAATGACAAGAATCTAATATCAAATGATATCAAATAATGTGAAACTAGTATTAAACGATACTTGATGATGAAAGTACATGGTTGTTGATACCTAGTAATTAAGAACAGAAAGCCTTCTGAGTGAAATTCACACAGGTGTCAGCATACTAATTGGCTACTATTGAGTTGTAACACCATAGCATTCCATTGCAATTCTTACTAACAAATTATTGACCTTTCTTATCTGTGGAGTCCACATTTTTCTCAAAAGAACTAATTGTCTATTTCCTCTCAGAAATAGGATTTACTAAAACCAGAAACTGAAATTTCAAAAAATTATTAACAAAAATTACCATAATTAGGCAATAATGGAATTATGTTCTGAGATCTTAGATGCAATGTTTAAATCTTCAGCATTATAAGTTCTTATAAATTATACCATATTTAATCTACATTTTAGATATTAAGAAACTTAAGAATACAAACAAACTCTGTTTATAATTTCACTATATATTCCTTTTTTGTCCAGTGTTCAGGGAATGATACTATAAGGGCAGACAATTTTAAGGGATCCAATTTTTAATAATATCAAGAGATGTGAGGAATATAATGATATAATAATCAAATTTGATCAATATTTTAGATTATTAGTCAAAAGACTATCTAACTCAAAGTCATACAGTTAATATGAACTAAATTTGAACTCATTCTCAGAACACAGGCTTTATTTCTCTTTCTCATTTTGACCTTGAGCATACCAGATTCTTATTTAATATATATATTAAGCACTCAAATATTGATTGCATAAAATGAGAAATAGCTAATATTTATTGGCAAAATATCAGATATAATAGGTCGTTTTTCATAGTATCTTACTACCTGCAAGGCCAATGTTACTATTCTGATTTTAAAGATTATGAATTTGAAATGTCCAGCAGTAAACACATTATTCAGGGTATAACAATTTTTTGAGTAGAAATGAAAACTGACTCATAAACATAAGAGTGTAGAGGCAGGGATTTGTAGCACACACTCATTTATAGTGAAATTTTTAATTTTCCATAATTTTGAAGAAAAGCTATGTGAATTTAGATGAGAAGATAAAGATATAGAGGCTCAGATCTATGTTCCATTTTCCCACTAGCTATCAGCTATGAGCTATAGTTTCGAAGATGGGCCTGTTTAAGGTATTATAGCATTTTAAAATGATACTTTGATAATAAACAAACCTTTTGAGCAATGAAGATCGAAAGAAGTAGATCAAGATTCAAATTACATCTTGTGTTTTTGTATTAGAGTTTAAATTTCAATTTTTTGTAATAAAATATACAATGGACTAATAAAATATACAATGGACTATCTTTGCTCCTATGACATGGCAGACTGGTACACAGAGATCAACCAAGTACAAGATCTCTTGGGACACAGCCCGCCAGGGCTCCATCTTCACCCATGAGCTAGGCTGTGCCACAGTGGTCTGTGTACCTACCCTGCCAGGGGACATCTGCAGGGAGTCCCACAGTTAAAGGGAGTCTCCCATATCTAGAGGAGAGGCCACTACCATCTTTGCTCCTGTGAGTGAGCAGACAGGTGCAGCCAGGTACACAGAGATCACCCAAGTATGAGATCACTTGGGACATGGCCCACCAGGGCCCCACCTGAACCCAGGAACTGGGCAGTGACACCACACCCATCTCTGCAACTATCTGCTCTGCAGGAAGTACCGCAATTAGAAGTGAGGCCACCATCTTCACTCCTGATACTGAACAGGATGTTACAGCCAGAAACACAGAACACCCAAGGGTAAGATCACTTGGGACTCAGTCTGCCAGAGCCCCACCTGCACCCATGAGGTAGGCAGACCCACAACAATCTGTGCCAGGGGAAAGCAGGATACCCAGGGGTGTTGCACTATGCTTGCAGGTACACAGGAGGGCCAAGTACCAGCCAGTGACAGCAGGACCAATTAACACCAGAGATAACCAGATGGCAAAAGGCAAACATAGGAACTTTACTAACAGAAATCAAGGCAATATGGTACCATCCGAACTCAATTCTCCTACAACAGCAAGTCCTGAATAACCCAACACACCAGCTCATGATGCTGATAGAAGCTTACAAGAAGGACATAAATAACTCCCTTAAAGAAATACAGGAGAACACAAGTAAACAGGGAGAAGTCCTTAAAGAACTACAGGAAAACACAACAAAACATGTGAAGGAATTGAACAAAACCATTCAGGACCTAAAAATGAAGGTAGAAACAATAAAGAAATCATACAGGGAAATAACTCTGGACATAGGAAACCTAGGAAAGAAGTCAGGAGTCATGGATGCAAGCATCAAAACAGAATATAAGAAATAGAAGAGAGAATCTCAGATGCAGAAGACACCATAGAAAGCATTGACACAACAGTCAAAGAAAATGCAAAATGCAAAAAGCTCCTGATCCAAAACATCCAGGAAATAAAGGCCAAAATGAGAAGACCAAACTTAAGGATGATAGGCATAGAAGAGAGTGAAGATTTCCAACGTAAAGGGCCAGTAAATGTCTTCAACAAAATTATAGAAGAAAATGTCCCTAACCTAAAGAAAGATGCCCATGAACAAACAAGAAGTCTACAGAACTCCAAATAGATTTGACCAGAAAAGAACTTCCTCCAGTCACATGATAATCAAAACACCAAATATACTAAATAACTAAAGAATATTAAAAGCTGTAAGGGAAAAAGGCCAAGAAACATATAAAGGTAGACCTATCAGAATTACATTAGACTTCTTACCAGAGACTATGAAAGCCAGAAGAGCCTGGGCAGATGTCATACAGACCCTAAGGAAACACAAATGCCAACCTAGACTGCTATATCCAGAAAATCTCTCAATTACCATAGATGGAGAAAGCAAGGTAATCCATGACAAAAACAAATTTACACAATCTTTACACAAATCCAGCCCTTCAAAGGATAATGAATGGAAGCACCAGCAAAAGGAGGGATACTGCACACTAGAAAAAGGAAGAAAATAATTTACTTTCAAAAAACCCAAACGAAGATAACCACACAAACATAAAAAATTACATCAAAAATAGCAGGAAGCAACAATAAATATTCCTTAATACCTCTTAACATTAATGGACTCAATTCCCCAATAAAAAGACTTAGAGTAACCGACTGGATATGTAAACAGGACCCAATATTTTGCTGTATACAGGAAATGCATCTCAGTGTCAAAGACAAACAGTACATCTGAATAAAAGACTGGAAAACAGATTTCCAAGCAAATGGTACCAAGAAACAAGCTGGAGTAGCCATTCTAATATCTAATAAAATAGACTTTCAACCAAATGTCATCAAAAAAGACACAGAAGGACACTTTACACTCATAAAAGAAAAATCTACAAAGAACTCTCCATTCTGAACATCTATGCTCCAAATACAATGGCACCTTCATTTGTAAAAGAAACTTTACTAAAGTTTAAAGCACATATCACACCTCACATAAAAATTGTGTGTGCCTTCAACACCCCACTCTCCTCAATGGATCAGGGAAATATAAACTAAAGAGATACAGTGAACTAACAGTTTTGTACCAAATGGATTTAAGAGATATCTATAGGACATTTCATCCTAAATCAAAAGAATATATCTTCTCAGTACCTCATGGTACATTCTCCAAAATTGACCATATAATTTGTCAAAAAACAGACCTCAACAGATATAAGAAGATTGAACTAATCCCATGTCTATCAGATCACTAAGGACTAATGGTGGTCTTCAATAGCAAGAAAAACAACAGAAAGCCCACATACATATGGAAGCTGAAAAATGTTCTACTCAGTGATATCTTGGTCAAGGAAGAAATAAGGAAAGAAATCAAAGACCTTTTAGAATTTAAGGAAAATGAAGGCACAGCATACCCAAATTTATGGGACACAATGAAAGCAGTGCTAAGAGGAAAACACATAGCTCTGAGTGCCTGCAAAAAGAAGCTGGAGAGAGCATACACTAGCAGCTTGACAGTGTAACTGAAAGCTTAGAACAGAAAGAAGCAAATACACCCAAGAGGATTAGAAGGCAAGAAATGATCAAACTCAGGGCTGAAATCAACCAAGCAGAAACAAAAAGAACTATACAAAGAATCAATAAAACCAGCAGCTGGTTCTTTGAGTAAATAAAAAAGATAGAACAACCATTAGCCAGACTAACCAGAGGGCACAGAGACAGTATCCAAATTAACAAAATAGGAAATGAAAAGGGAGAAATAACAACCTAAACTGAGGAAATTCAAAAAATCTTTAGATCTTACTACAAAAGCTTATACTAAACACAACTGGAAAATCTGGATGGAATAGACAATTTCCTAGAAAGATACTAAATATCAAACTTAAATCAGGATCAGATAGACCATCTAAACAGTCCCATAATCCGTAAAGAAATAGAAGTGGTCATTGAAAGTCTTCCAACCAAAAAAAGTACAAGACCAGATGGTTTTAGTGCAGAATTTATCAGACCATTAAAGAATACCTAACACCAATACTCTTCAAACTAATACACAAAATAGAAACAAAGGAGCACTACCCAACTCGTTCTATGAAGCCACAATTAAGCTTATATGAAAACTACACAAAGATCCAACAAAGAAAGATAACTTCAGACCAATTTCCCTTATGAATATGGATACAGAAATAATAAATTTCTTGCCAAGTGAATGTGAAGAACACAGCAAAACTATCATTCACCATGATCAAGTAGGCTTCATCCCAGGGATTCACAGATGGTTCAATATATGGAAATCCATGAATGTAATCCACTACATAAACAAACTCAAAGAAAAAAAAACAAATGATCATTTCATTAGATGCTGAAAAAGAATTCGACAAAATTCACCATCCTTTCATGTTAAAAGTCTTGTAAAGATCTGGAATTCAAGGCCCATACCTAAACATAGTAAAAGCAATATACAGTAGCAAAGCAGTAGCCAACATCAAACCGAATAGAGAGAAACTTGGAGCAATCCCAGTAAAATCAGGGACTAGACAAGGCTGCCCATTCTCTCTCCATATTTATTCAATACACTACTTGAAGTTCTAGCTAGAGCAGTTAGAAAAGAAAAGGAGGTCAAAGGGATACAAATTCGAAAGGAAGAAGTCAAACTATCACTATTTGCAGATGATATGATAGTATAATTAAGCGACCCAAAAAACTCCACCAGAGAACTCCTACTGCTGAAAAACAACTTCAGCAAAGTGGCTGAATATAAAATTAACTCAAGCAAATCAGTAGCCTGACTACTCAAATGATGAATAGGCTGAGAAAGACATTAGGGAAACGACACCCTTCACAATAGTCACAAACAAGATAAAGTATCTTGGTGTGAATCTAACAAAAAAAAGTGAAAGATCTATATGACAGAACTTCAAGTCTCGGGAGAAAGAAATCAAAGATTTCAGAAGATTGAAAGATCTCCCATGCTCGTGGATTGGCAGGATTAATATAGTAAATATGGCCCTCTTGCCAAAAGCAATATACAGATTCAATGCAATACCCATCAAAATTCTAGCTCAACTCTTCATAGAGTTAGAAAAAGTTCTAGAGCTTTTAGGTGTGCTGTTAAGCTGCTAGTATAAGCTCTCTCCAGCTTCTTTTTGCAGGCACTCAGAGCGATGAGTTTTCCTCTTAGCACTGCTTTCATTGTGTCCCATAAATTTGGGTATGGTGTGCCTTCATTTTCATTAAATCCTAAAAAGTCATTGGTTTCCTTATTTCTCCCTTGACCATGATATCATTGAGTAGAGCATTTTTCAGCTTCCATGTGTATGTGGGCTTATGTTTTTGTTGCTATTGAAGACCACTCTTACTCCTTAGTGATCTGATATAGGATTATTTCCGTCTTCTTATATCTATTGAGGTCTGTTTTGTCACCAATTACATAGTTGATTTTGGAAAATGTACCATGAGGTGCTGAGAAGAAGTCACATTCCTTTGATTTAGGATGGAATGTTCTATAGATATCTGTTAAATCCATTTGGTCCAAAATTTCTGTTAGTTTCACTGTGTCTCTGTTTGGTTTGTGTTTTCATGATATGTCCATTGAGGAGAATGTGGTATTGAAGTTACCCACAATTATTGCTGAGATTCAATGTGTGCTTCGAACTTTAGTAAAGTTTCTTTTACAAATGAGGGTGCCCTTGCATTTGGAGCATAGATGTTCAGAATTGAGAATTTTTCTTGGTAGATTTTTCTTTGATGATTATAGTGTCATTCCATGTCTTTTTTGATGACTTTAGGTTGAAAGTCAATTTTATCCTATATTAGAATGGCTACTCCAGCTTCTTTCCTGGAACCATTTGCTTGGAAAATTGTTTTCCAGCCTTAACTCTGAATTACTGTTTGTCTTTGACACTGAGATGCGTTTCCTGTATGCAGCAAAATGCTGGGTCCTCTTTACATATCCAGTCTGTTAGTCTATGTCTTTATATTGGGGAATTGAGTCCATTGATGTTAAGAAATAGTAAGAAATAGTGATTGTTGTTTCTTCTTTTGAGTTTGTTGAAAGCATATTACTATCATGCTCTTTCTAGGGTGTAGTTGCCCTCCTTATACTGTCGTTTTTCTTCTAGTAACCTTTGTAGGGCTGGGTTTGTGGAAAATTGTATGTCAATTAGGTTTAATCATAGAATATCTTGGTTTCTCCATCTATAGTGACTGAGAGTTTCGCTGGGTATAGTAGTCTGGGCTGGTATTTGTGTTCTCTTAGGGGCCATATGAGATCTGCCCAGGATCTTCTTGCTCTAATCGTCTCTGGTGAGAAGTCTGGTGTAATTGTGATATGTCTTCCTTTAAATGTTACTTGACCTTTTCCTCTTACTGCTTTTAATATTGTTTCTTTGTTTAAGTACATTTGGTGTTTTGATTATTATGTGACTGGAGAAATTTCTGTTTTGTTCCAGTATGTTTGTAATTCTATAGGCTTCTTGTATGTTCATGGGCATCTCTCTCTTTAGGTTAGGGAAGTTTTCTTCTATAATTTTGTTGAAGATATTTATTGGCCCTTTAAATTCTGGATCTTCACTCTCTTCTATACCGTTAATCTGTAAATTTGGTTTTCTCATTGTATCCTCAATTTCCTGGTTGTTTTCGGTTACATGGTTTTTGTATTTTGCATTTTTTTTGACTGTTGAATCAATGCTCTCTATGGTATCTTCAGCATCTGGGATTCTTTCTCCTATCTCTTGTATTCTGTTGTTGATGTTCCCATCTCTGACTCCTGATTTCTTTCCAAGGTTTTCTATCTCCAAAGTTGTCTCCCTTTGTGATTTCTTCCTTGTTTCTACTTCCGCTTTTAGATCCTGGATGGTTCCTTCACTTGTTTGCTTTTCTGTTCCTATAATTCTTTAAGGGATTTTTGTGTTTCCTCTTTAACGACTTCTACTTGTTGACCCATGTTCTCCTGTATTTCTTTAAGTGATTTTTATGTTTCCTTTTAAAGGGCTTCTACATTTTGACACATTCTACTGTTTTTCTTTAAGGGAGTTATTAATGTCCATCTTGAAATCCTCTATCAGCATCAAGAGATGGGATTTTAAATTCAGATCTTGCTTTTCTGGTGTGTTGGGAAATCCAGGACTTGCTGTTGTGGGGGAAGTTTGTTCAGATGGTGCCATGTTGCCTTGGTCTCTATTGGTATTGTTCTTGCATTTGACTTTTGCCACCTGATTATCTCTATTGTTAGCTGGTGTTGCTGTCTCTGAAGGTGGCTTGTCTGTCTTGCATGCCTCTGTATCTGTGCTCCTGGGAGACCAGTTCTCTCTGTGTACACAGGTAGGTAGGTACTCCTGTGAGACCCGCTCTCTTGTGGTTGGTTTGGGGTGTATAGCTCTGTGGCCTGGATCAGTTCTGGGTGTGGGCAGAAAACAGAATACTCTTTTCCCAGGCTGCTCTAAGGTTGTCCTCAGGGTTTCCAGCTGTTTCCTCTGAGCAACAGGGCAGCAGGTCTCACCTGAACAGACTATCCTTTCTGAGCTGTTCGGTGATTAGCTATCTATCTTCCTGCACAACTTGCATATGGCGCTATAACAGAAGATGGTCCCAAGCCAGAGACAGAAACCAGAGTGCTTCAGCCAGAGGATTTCAGATGGGATCCTTGAGCTGCATGGGTGGTTCTATCTATGTTTTCAAGCCTCTCCCCACTCCTGGGTTGCCGGGAGTCATTCTCATATAGATCTCAAAACCCCTTCCTCTCAGCCATTTCTAGCCTGCTTTCTCTAGCCTGATTTTAGAAGGAAATGTACTAGCTTAAAGATTAGCCAAAGTAAGCTAGATGGTCAATACATGCAGAGCTCGCCTGAGTGGGCTAGAATAAATGAAGCTTACCTGTGGTTAGGTTACCATAGCAACTCCTTTCCATTTCACCTCATCATGATCAATTTATCATGCCAAGTTTCTGTTGCAATAGCCAGCTTTTTCCTGAGATTCTGAGAGAAAATTCTAAGAAACTGTTCCCAAGAATCAATTCCAGCCCTTTTTAGATTGTTCCCCAAATACAATGACTTTCCCCCTTTACCCCTCCCTAAATCTTGCCTGCTTCCCTTCAAATTGCCTTGTGTAAAAAATAAAATTTGACAGCTTGATCAGAATACTGTCTTGCTGTCCTTCTCACACATCTCTTGTCTCTCGCCTTCTCCTAGGTGGGCCGGGGACCCTGTTGACTGTCCTGCAGGTCGGGACACTCTGGCACCTAACAGTGAGGCCCCCATGGAGAAGGTGGGGCCTTCTCCATCAAGGAGAAGGTGGTCATAGGAATCAAGGAAGAAGAGCTCTTCAAGGTCAGCTCCAGGAGTGGATCGATCGAGGCAAGATTAACCTGCTGGCACTCAGCCAGGGGAAAATCTCCTTGGCAACAACATCTCTCTAGGAAGGTGAGACATCGGAGAAGCAGTTACTCAGAATCCCTGTTCATTTCAGGGCTAAAGGAATCTCTCAAGATGCAAGGGGCTAGGGTGAAGAAAAAAAGATCAGGGAGGTGATTGGAGAATGAGTGAAGAGAAGAAGGCCTATGGGACATATGGGTAGGGGGGAACTGGGAAAGGGGAAATCATTTGGAATGTAAATAAAGAATATAGAAAATAAAAAAAAAAGAAAAAAATTAATGAAAAAAAAAGTACTTCTTAGACTTTGTGGAACAAATTTGTCCCTGGTTTCCAGAGGAAGGAACTATAGATAAAATAAATAAATAAATAAATAAATAAATAAATAAATAAATAAATAAATAAATAAATAAACTGGGGCTAGAGTAGGTGATTGTTTTAGAGATTACTATGCAACTTTTGGTCTGGAAAAAATTCTGGTTCCTGCCATTAACTACTTGTCTCTGATTAATGACATTATTCAGAATTCCTCCCGCTTCCAGGATCTAGTTCCTGAAGGAGAGTGTACTCTGAGAAAGTGTTCATCCAGGGCCCCATCTTTGCACTCTCTCACCACTCCTGCCTCTGTGGTGATTGAAATGGAGGAGAGAAATTTAAATCAGCCTGTGTCGGTCTGCTCTTTCTCCTGATCTCTCAAAAGAACTATGTGGCAGGATACATTATCCCCCTGTACAAACTCTAAAATTGGGTCATGGTCCTAAGGATGACAGTCTACCCCTAGGGGAACAAGCCAACTTAGAGGAGGAGGCCAACATAGAGGAGGAAGCAGCAATATCTTGTGACCCAAACCCACCTAAGTTTGCTGCTCCTACCACTACCATTGCCTTTGCTTCAGCACCCCCATACTAGAATTGGTTCCACCTTTTATCTATCCACTGTGTATGCCTTTTGATGAGATTTTTATTGTCTGACTACATGTTTTGCATAGTAGTTGTTTGCATTTTGCATTTTCTTTGACTGTTGTGTCAATGCTTTCTATGGTATCTTCTGAATCCGAGATTCTCTCTTTTATCTCTTGTATTCTGTTGTTGATACTTGCATCCATGACTTCTGACTTCTTTCCTAAGTTTCCTATGTCCAGAGTTGTTTCCCTTTGTGATTTGCTTATTGTTTCTACCTCCATTTTTCAATCCTGGATGGTTTTGTTCAATTCCTTCACCTCTTTGTGTGTGTTTTCCTGTAATTCTTTAAGGGCTTCAACCTGTTGTGTTTTCCTGTATTTCTTTAAGGGAGTTATTTATTTCCTTCTTGAAGCTCTCTATCAGTATCACACATTGTGAGTTTTAAATCCAAATCTTGCCTTTTCTGTGTGTTGGGGTATCTAGGACTTGCTGTTGTGGAAGAATTAGGTTCTGATGGTGCTATGTTACCTTAATTTCTGTTGGTAACATTAGTACTTTTACCTTTTGCCATCTAGTTATCTCTGGTGTTAATTGGTCCTGCTGTCACTGGCTGGTGCTTGTACCTCCTGAGTGCCTGCAAGCCTGTCTCAGCACCCTGGGTAACCAGCTCTGCCCTGGCAAGAGTGCCATGGTACTGCCCAGCACCTGGGTGTAGGTAGAACCCACATGGACCCTGTCCCAGCTGCTCTGCCACTCCTGTGTTCCCTGTCTTCCTAGCTGTACACACCTGCTCAGAAGCTGGAGAGAATATGGTGGCCTCACCTGCTAAAAGGATGTCTTAATTTTATTGTGATTTGGAAATCTATGTTTGATGTCTGAGCAGTGATTGCTGTCATACTGGCTGGCTAGACAAAGTTGGAGAAATCTTTAAAGTCTTTATCCAGAAATTTACTGAAAAGCCTTGTAATCCTCCTAATTGTGGGGCCTTCTTTAGTCATGTGCATGTAGTGAAGAAATTATAGGTCAGGAAGGTAGGTGTCTTAGTCAGGGTTTCTATTCCTCAAACATCATTACCAAGAAACAAGTTGGGGAGGAAAGTATTTATTCTCTGTGCTTTCAGAGAACACTTCACAGAAGATTTCACTTCAGTGATGCTGGTCTCTTCTTAATCACTGCTAATTTCTTAGCTCCAGTTAACCAACATCAATAGTCCTAGTAACAAAGGTTTGCTTTAGTGGTCTGGTATCTTGTTAATCACAGCTGATTCTTCAGCTCCAGCTAACCAAAATCACAGAATCTTCACAATCAAAACATAGCCCTGATAGAGTCTTTAATCTTCCCTCTGAAATTTCACAGGCCAGGTCTCCTCCATCTTCTATGATGTTCTCAATGCTATCTTCAAAGCTCCTACACGGAACTCTTAACACTGAATAGATCGCGTCTAGCTCAAAGTTCCAAAGTTCTTCCACAGTCCTCCCCAAATCATGGTCTGGTTGTCACAGGAATACCCCACTATATTGGTACCAATTTATCTTAGTCAGGGTTTCTATTCCTGCACAAACATCATGACTAAGAAGCAAGTTGGGGAGGAAAGGGTTAATTCAGCTTACAAATTGCTGTTTACCACCAAATCTATTCAGTACTGGAACTCAAGCAGGTCAGGAAGCAGGAACTGATGCAGAGGCCATTGAGGGAAGTTTCTTACTGGCTTGCTTCCCCTGGCTTGCTCAGCCTGCTCTCTTATAGAACCCAAGAATACCAGCCCAGAGATGGTACCACCCACAAGGGCTCCCCTCCTTGATCACTAATTGAGAAAATGCCCACAGCTGGATCTCATGGAGGCACTTCCCCAACTGAAGCTCTTTTTCTCTGTGATAACTCCAGCCTGTGTCAAGTTGACACACAATACGAGCCAGTACAATAAGGATGGGTGAGTAGCCTTTTTCCATCAACTTTACCAAAATTTGATTCCTGCAAAGTTTTCTTAGAGTAAACACATGAAAAATTACTTTCTTTTTACTTAAAAATAAGATTCCTTTTCTCTTGTAACACAAAGAGTATAATGTATTCTCCACATTTCAAAATGTTCCCAGGTCAAATACCTGTAAAAGTCCGTGCTGAACTTTTTTCTTATAATATAAAAGTTAGCTTACAGATGATATCTTTGCCCTGTAATTTACATTTTAATCAATCTAGTAACTTGAGAATGATTTAGTAGATACCAGGTGAATTCATAGAAGTAGCACATACAGTAGCATACTAATTGGAATTGAGTTTCCTTGTTAAGTAAAATACATAGCAAAACTTATCTTCTATATAGATTAAATATTATATATTTAATGCCTATAATTTATCAAATGCTGTTAAAATATTTTTAATGCCCCAAGGGTCCTTATACACAATTCATGCCACTGAATGTGAATAGTAAACCATCAATGATAGTGGATGCAGTTACTTTGATACATTCTAAACTTTTGATAAGCCTTCATTTAAGTATGTTGTTAAATACTTCTTTGATTTTACTTGATTTACAAAAGTAAAGCAAAACAGTTTCTTATCAAACATGTTTCTAAAGCTAGGTTAAGACTTGATGGGGACCATGTTATCTATCACCAAATCAATTTAATGTTTGTGATGACAGGTTTTTGTTTACATTCTTCAGTGCACTATAGTTCTTTTATTGCACAGCTCCAGAAATTGTGAAATTAACATGCTGATATTCTTTAGTAAGCCACTAATATAACAAAACCCCAAGAATATGAAGATTCTCCTGTCTTCAGCAGTAGGTGTTTATCTTCAAGATCTGAAGACTCCTACCAAGACTATTGGTAATTACTTGTATAACTTAGGTAGAAATCTAAGAGAATTCATTGAAAAATAACTCAGAACAAGGTAACTCATTTCTGGTATTAATGTTTTATTTGCTAGCATGTGGTATCTAATTGGGATATTGATATTTTTATGTGTATGAATATTGTGCCTGCATATCTGAACATGAACCACATGAATACACTGTGCAAGGATAGGCCAGAAGAGCATAAACCCCTTCGAATTTAAATTGAAACAATCTGTATGGCACTGTGTGATTTCTGGGGATAGAAACTAGGTCTTCTGCAAAAGCAGTAAGTACTTTTAACCCCTGAGTCATATTTCTAGCCTTTTATTTCAGATTTTAGCCAAGATTTATTTGATAATTCTCGTATTAAATCCAAGAAACACTCAGTGATATTCCAGTATTTTATGAGCAACTATCTAGAGTTAGTTGGTGCTCTGATTTGAGGAAAACAACATTAAAGTTTAAGAGTTTATTAATTTCAGTAGTCAACAAAGTGCAATCTTCACTAAATGCTCAAAAGGAAATTATTATAAAAAATGTTAGAAATTTGCAAATTTAATGAGTAATTTTATAGTATTATATTTCCTACAACACAACACTAGCATCTCACTACTCCAATCTGATTTCTCAAATGATTATTGATGGTTGTTTTCTAGATAAAATCATTTGGACAAAATATATCACCTTTATGTCAGTGAGATAGTTATACTAAGTATCCAAACACACTAACTTTAAATCTATCTATTAACTATCATCTATAAACTAACTCTACATTTTTATTATCTAACTATATCTGTCATCTATCCCCTATCTATAATTTTCTGCATAGAAAATCTGCTTTGTTTTCTGCATAGCTTTGGCCTTGAAAACCAAGTGATACAAGAGTTTCAAATTGTAATTATTCAGCCTTTATGTCTGAACACAGTTTACCATTGTTGAATTAGATTTTTATCATACTAGTTTTATATTGTGGGGCACCTATATATTAGAATTAATACAAAACTTAAGGTTTAAGTTATATTTGCTAATATGACACTTTGAAGGGTATGATCTTTTTATTGAAGAGTGTTTTCTTATGAAAACTTCTTCAGAGATAGCATAGGAGGTGATTTTTAGGATTCATAGCCAATAAGGGCAATTCTCCTTTATTTTTTCCACTTACTATTTTAAGCACACTTACTATTGCACATTGCTATCTTTCTACTCTCACTTTAACCCCACTCAGAGAAATTTGAGCTCAGAGATACATGAATTAGTGTGTCTACACAGATTACATATTATTATCTTTTTTTTTGTTTTTCTACCTGTGTTGTTTTTTTTCTACAAAATTTACTTTTTCAAATGCTCAATTCCAATATGTTACATCACATATAATTTAATATATTAAAAGCAAATTACATATGAATTTTACAACTTGAAATTTTATGAACTAATGTGCAGAATATAAATAAAAAGTACATATAAATTTAAATAATATAAATATAAATAATATAAATATAAATAATAACTGCATAATATAAAATGTACATTTTATGTGATTATGTGATTTTATTTCTGCCATTGAACAGTCTAACTTTCAGATATTGCTAAAGTATTGTTCTTTATTTATACATTTTTATAGATATTTCTTTGTGTGTGTGTGTGTGTGTGTGTGTGTGTGTGTGTGTAGGGAACACATATGTGCAAATGAGAGAACAATTTTGTGGAGTCTTGTTTCTCCTACTTTTTGGATTAAAGAGGTGGGACTTTTCTTCAGGCTTAGAAGAGAGCATTTGCAATGCTAAGATCTATCTGACTATCCCAATAGGACCTTCTAAATAATTGTATCTGGTAATATGTTCTATGGAATATGAGAATGGAATATTATTTATTTATAAGTCCCTGCTTCATCATACCCAATAAAATAATTTTGTACAGTCAAAGTCATTTTCATATTCTTCAAGGAACATTTTTATAAATTTAATGTATCAGTATAAAATTTAAAATCCGTTTTAAGCATCTAAGACATGGTTATGTCTCTGTAGCCCAAGAATAAGAATGAAATAATAGATTCTATGTGTCTTATTTTTATTTTTATTATTATTTTTTGGAATGTGACCCATGATTGTGTCGTGAATGGTTCCCACTCAGTTCATCACAAATAGATTCAGAATGAAAAGAAGACTGAATTGTCTTCTTTATTGATTGACTTGTGTGCTAAGAATGGCTAGAGCCAATTTATTTTCTTCACTTATTTTTTTTTCTGATCAATTCTTCTCTGTGCGTCCTGCCATGTTTCACACTGAACAGTGCATTTGCTGACTCAGAAATCCTTTGGTTGAGAGTAAGTTTGAAAGTAACAGTTTAGGAGAGAATAAAAAAAAATCATGAATAATAAAATATTCCAAAAAGTCTTATTTATTCAATATCAGTTTTGTTGTGTTGTTTACAGTGCTGTGCATATGAAGTTTGGGCTTTTAAAAATTTATTCTTGATGACCTGAGGGGAACATGTTCATAATCCAAGCAACTGGGAGGCTAAGATAAGATCTTCTGAGCCTAGGGGTCTAAGACAATTACAGGTCGCATAACATATACTTGTCCAGAAAGAAAAATAAATAAATGAATAGATAAATATCCAAATAAATAAATGGCAAACTATATTCAGGGATATATGATAGAAAATTTCTATGAAATTCAAAGATACTTTGATTCTTCATGTAATCAAATGAAGAAATGAAAGGGAGAGAAAGAGAGAGACAGAGACAGAAAGACAGAGATAAACATATTGAGAGAGATATGGGTATTGCCTTTCTAATTTTAAAGCACAATGCAAAGTTATAGTGATCTGAACTACATCGTACTGTCTCATAAACAGACAAGTACTGCAATGGGACAGAAGAGAGTACAGAATTAAACCATGAGTACATATTTACTGTACGACATTTTGGGGGGAATCAGATTCTATTAATCTAAAATAGGAAAGGCTATGACAATGGTCATATCCATATCTAGTATACTAAACAAATGAGAATTCTGGGGTTATTTAGAGCTACCATGTGCTAATTACAGAAATAGTGATGGTTCCTTCCAGATGCTTGTTCGAACTCCAAGAAACTCCACCTCTAGAGAGCTCCTAAATTCCCAACAATATTTAGCACCTTTGAGCTCTGTGAAATGCCTAATCCTTAGCAAACATGAAATATTCATGAACCTTCTACTTTATTTCATGAGGGGAAACTACTGGGCCCTATCAATGATGGTCTCCTGTAACAGTTTACAATTGCTCTAATTCAGGATGGCAATGATCTGAACCCAATCCAGTGTATCAGACATATTATATAGCAGTACATATTTTCCTAAATTCCCCAGACTCTCTCCACCTCAACTCTAATATTGCCTGAGTTGTGGATGGAGTGCAATTATCTTCCATTTGAGACTGAACATAATGACTATGCCATAGCAAATATTACTGCAATAGCTTGAGCACATATGGATATAGATATAATGCCAAGTCACTTATAACAAGCTTTTCTGAACAAAGGGCCTTCAAGACTGATTCATCCTATTTTTGTACTATATATTCACAAGCCAAGCTGATTAAAGACTTTCTTTTCTTATCCAAATTCTTCCCTCAATTCGAAGTGTTCAAAGGCAGAATATTCTCAATTATCATTGTTTCTTGTAGAAGGAAATTATTTTTTTTATTAGATATATATTTACATTTCAAATGATTTCTCCTTTTTTGGCTCCCCACTCCATGAAAGTCCCATAAGCCCACTTCTCTCCCCCTGTTCCCCCATCTACTCCTTCCCATTTCCCTGTTCTGGTATTCCCCTATACTGCTGAACTTAGTCTTTCCAGAACCAGGGGTCACTCTTCCATTCTTCTTGCTTATCATTTAATATGTGTATTATGTCTTGGGTATTAAAATTTCTAGGCTAATATCCATTTATTAGTGAGTGCATACCATGATTAATCTTTTGAGACTGGGTTACCTCACTTAATATGACGTTCTCCAGCTCCATCCATTTGTCTAAGGATTTCATGAATTCATTGTTTCTAATGGCTGAATAGTACTCCATTGTGTAGATATACCACATTATTTGTATGGTTCCTCCTCCATTGAGGGAGACCTGGGTTCTTTCCAGCTTCTGACTACTACAAATGGGGCTGCTATGAACATAGTTGAGCATGTGTCCTTATTGCATGCCGGGGAATCCTCTGGGTATATGCTCAGGAGTCGTATAGCAGGGTCCTCAGGAAGTGTCATGCCCAGATTTTTGCAGAACCACCATACTGATTTTCAAAGTGGTTCCACCATCTTGCAATCCTGCCAGCAGTGGAGGAGTGTTCCTCTTTCTCCACATCCTCGCCAACACCTGCTGTCTCCTGAGTTTTTGACCTTAGCAATTCTGACTGGTGTGAGGTCAAATCTCAGGGTTATTTTGATTTGCATTTCCCTAATGATTAATGATGTTGAACAGTTCTTAAGGTGCTTCTCGGCCCTCCAAAGTTCTTCATGTGAAAATTCTTTGTTTAGCTCTGTACCCCACTTTTTAATAGGGTTATTTGGTTCGCTGGGGTCTACCTTCTTGAGTTCTTTGTATATATTAGATATTAGCCCTCTATTGAATTTAGGGTTGGTGAAGATCCTTTCCAAAACTGTTGGTTGGCATTTTGTCCTGTTGACAGTGTCCTTTGCCTTACAGAAACTTTGTAATTTTATGAGGTCCCATTTGTCAATTCTTGATCTTAGAGCATAATCTATTGGTGTCCTATTCAGGAACTTTTCCCCTGTGCCCATGTGCTCAAGGGTCTTCCCCAGTTTTTTTTTTTCTATTAGTTTCAGCGTGTCAGGTTTTATGTGGAGGTCCTTGATCCATTTGGAGTTGAGCTTAGTATAAGGAGATAAGAATGGATCGATTCTCATTCTTCTGCATGCTGACCTCTAATTGAACCAGAAAGATTTGTTGAAAAGGCTATCTTTTTTTCCACTGAATGCTGTCAGATCCTTTGTCGAAGATCAAGTGACCATAGGTGTGTGGGTTCATTTCTGGGTCTTCAATCCTATTCCATTGATCTGCTTGCCTGCCTGACATTGTACCAATGCTATGCAGTTTTTATCACTATTGCTCTGTAGTAAATTTGAGTTCTGGGATACTGAATGCCCCCGAAGTTCTTTTACTGTTGAGAATAGTGTTAGCTATCCTGGGTTTTTTGTTATTCCAGATGAATTTGAGAATTGCTCTTTCTAGCTCTATGAAGAACTGGGTTGGGATTTTGATGAGGATTGCATTGAATCTGTAGATTGCCTTTGGCAAGATGGCCATTTTAACTATATTAATCCTGCCAATCCACAAGCATGGAAGATTTTTTCACTTTCTGAGATCTTCTTCAATTTCCTTCTTTAGAGATATGAAGTTCTTGTCATATAGGTCTTTCACTTGTTTGGTTAGAGTCAGCCCAAGATACTTTATGCTGTTTGTGGCTATTGTGAAGGGTGTCATTTCCCTAATTTTTTTCTCAGTCTGCTAATCCTTTGAGTATATAAAGGTTATTGATTTGCTTGAGTTGATTTTGTAGCCAGCCAGTTTGCTGAAGTTGTTTATCAGCTGTAGGGGTTCTCTAGTAGAGTTTTTTGGGTCACTTAAGTATACTATAATATCATCTGCAAATAGTGATAGTTAGACTTCTTCCTTTCCAAATTGTATCCCTTTGACCTTCTTATGTTGTCTAATTGCTTGAGCTTGGAATTCAAGAACTATATTGAAAGGATATGGAGAGAGGGGGCAGCCTTGTCTAGTCCCTGATATTAGTGGTATTGCTTCAAGTTTCTCTCCATTTAGTTTGATGTTGGCTACCGGTTTGCTGTATATTGCTTATACTATGTTTAGGTATGGGCCTTGAATTTCTGTCCTTTCCAAGACTTTTAGCACGAAACAATGCTGAATTTTGTCAAATGCTTTTTCAGCATCTAATGAAATGATCAATAGGGTTTTTTCTTTGAGTTTGTTTATGTAGTGGGTAGCATTGATGGATTTCCATATATTGAACCATCCCTGGATTCCTAGGATGAAGCCTACTTGTTCATGGTGGATGATCATTTTGATGGGTTCTTGGATTCGGTGGGCAAGAATTTTATTGAGTATTTTTGCATCAATATTCATAAGGGAGATTGGCCTGAAATTTTCTTTCTTAGTTGGATCTTTGTGTGGTTTTGATATCAGTGTAATTGATGCTTCATAGAAGTTGTTGAGTAGTGTTCCTTCTGTTTTTATTTGGTGGAATAGTTTGAAGGAATTGGCGTTAAGTCTTCTTTGAAGGTCTGATAAAATTCTGAACTAAAACCATCTGGTCCTGTGCTTTTTTTGGTCGGAAGGCTATCTATGACCCTTTCTATTTCTTTAGGGGTTATGGGTCTGTTTAGATGATTTATATGATCCTGATTTAATTTTGGTATTTTGTATTTGTCTAAGAAATTATCCATTTCCTCCAGATTCTCGTTGTGTTGAGTACAGGCTTTTATAGTAGGATCTGATGATTTTTTAAATTTCCTTGGTTTCTGTTGTAATATCTCCCTTTCCATTTGTAATTTTGTTAATTTGGATACTGTCTCTGTGCCCTTTGGTTAGTCTGGCTAAGGGTTTATCTATCTTGTTGATTTTTTCAAAGAACCAGTTCCTGGTTTTGTTGATTCTTTGTATGGTCCTCTTAGTTTCTACTTGATTGAATTTAGCCCTGAGTTTGATGATTTCCTGTCTTCTCCTGGGTGAATTAACTTCTTTTTGTTCCAGTGCTTTCAGTTGTTCTGTTAATTTTCTAGTATATGATCTCTCAATTTTCTTTTTGGAGATACTCAAAGCTATGAGTTTTCCTCTTAGCACTGCTTTCATTGTGTCCCATAGATTTGGGTATGTTGTGCCTTCATTTTCATTAAATTCTAAAAAAAAAATCGTTGATTTCTTTATTTCTTTCTTGACCAACATATCATTGAGTAGAGTATTGTTCAGTTCCATGTGTATGTGGGCTTTCTGTTGTTTTTATTTTTATTAAAGGCCACTTTCACTCCATAGTGATCTGATAGGAGGCACTAAGATTATTTCAGTCTTCTTATATTTGTTGAGGTCTGTCTTGTGACCAACTATATGATCGATTTTGGAGAAGGTACCAGGAGTTACTGAGAAAAAGCTATATTCTTTTGCTTTGGGATGAAAAGTTCTTTATATATCTGTTAAATCCAATTGGTCCAAAGCTTTAATTAGTTTTATTGTCTCCCTGTTTAGTTTCTGGTTTCCTGATCAGTCCATTGATGAGAGTGGAGTGTTGAAGTCACCCACAATTATTGTGTTAGGTGCAATGTGTGCTTTGAGCTTTAGTAAAGTTTCTTTTATGAATGAAGGAAACTTTGTATTTGGAGCATAGATGTTCAGGATTGAGAGTTCTTCTCGTTGTATTTTTCCTTTGACCAGCAAGAAGTGTCCTTCCATGTCTCTTTTGATGATATTAGGTTGAAAGTCAATTTTATCTGATATTAGAATTGAAACTCCAGCTTTTTTCCTGAGAGCATTTGTTTGTAGAATTGTCTTCCAGCCTTTTACTCTAAGGTAGCTTTTGTCTTTGACACTGAGGTGAGTTTCCTGTATGCAGCAAAATGTAGGGTCCTGTTTACATAACCAGTCCGTTAGTCTATGTCTCTTTATTGGGGAATTATGTCCATTGATGTTAAGAGATATTAAGGAGTAGTGGTTATTGCTTCCTATCATTTTGATGTTAATTGTGTGGTTATCTTCTTTTGGGTTTGATGAAAGAAGTTTAATATCCTACTTTTTTCCAGGGTATAGTTTCCCTCGTTGTAATAGTATTTCCCCCCTATTATCCTTTGTAGGGATGGGTTTGTCGAAAGATATTGTGTTAATTTGGTTTTGTCATCGAATATCTTGGTTTCTCCATCTACAGTGATTGAGAGTTTTGCTGGATATAGTAGTCTTGGCTGGCATTTGTGTTCTCTTAGAGTCTGCATGAGTTCTGCCCAGTATCTTCTAGCTTTCATGGTCTCTGGTAAGAAGTCTGGTGTGATTCTGATAGGTCTTCCTTTATATGTTACTTGCCCTTTTTCTCTTATTGCCCTAAGTATTCTTTCTTTGTTTAGTACATTTGGGGTTTTGATTATTATGTGAGGGGAGGTATTTATGTTCTGGTCCAGTCTGTTTGGAGTTCTGTAGGCTTCTTGTATATTCATGGGCATCTCTCTCTTTAGGTTAGGGAAGTTTTCTTCCATAATTTTGTTGAAGATATTTGCTGGCCCTTTAAGTTGTAAATCTTTACTCTCATCAATGCCTATAATCCTTAGGTTTGGCTTTCTCATTGTGTCCTGGATTTCCTGGATGTTTTGGGTTACAAGCTTTTTGCATTTTTTATTTTCTTTGACTGTTGAGTCCATGGTTTCTATGGTATCTTCAGCATCTGAGATTCTATCTTCTATCTCTTGTTGTCTGTTGTTGATATTTGTCTCTATGTTCCCTGATTTCTTCCCAAGGTTTTCTATCTCCAAAGTTGTCTCCCTTTGTGTTTTCTTAATTGTTTCTACTTCTGTTTTTAGATCCTGGATGTTTTTGCTCAGTTCCTTCACTTACTTGTTTGTGTTTTCCTGTAATTCTTTGAGAGATTTTTGTGTTTCCTCTTTCATGACTTCTGCCTGTTGATCAAAGTTCTCCTGTATTTCTTTAAGTGATTTTTTGCATTTTCTCCTTATTGGCTACTAACTTCTGACCCATATTCTAGTGAATTTCTTTAAGTGATTTTTGTGTTTCCCTTGTAAGGGCTTCTAGCTTTTGATCATTTTTCTCCTGAATTTCTTTAAGAGATTTATTTATGTCCTTCATGTATGTGTTCCTCTAACAGCATCCTTGCCAGTGGTTTTGAATCCAACTCTTGTTTTTCTGGTGTGTTGGGGTATCCAGGACTTGCTGTTGTTGGAGAGTTGGGTTCAGATGCTGACATAATGCCTTGGTTTCTGTTAGTAACGTTCCTACACTTGCCTTTAGCCATCTAGTTCTTACTCGTGTTAGATGGTCTTATTGTCACTGGCTGGTTCTTCAACCTACTGTGGACCTTTAAGGCTATTTCTGCGACACTGGATGCCTGGGTTTCCTCTGGCACAGATTGCTGATGTGCTGCCTTCCTCTTTTGTGCCTTTGGAGCCCTGCTCAGTCTTGCTTCAAGCAATGTTATACTTGGTTTGTCACGGTGAACCAGGTGTTCCAGGACTGCTCTGTCATGGATGGTGGTGGTGGGGTCACTCCCTCTGTTGATTCTCATGTAGGACACTAGCCCCACAACAGTCCGGCTGGCAGCTGAACCATCTATGTGCTCAGGTCCTGGGCACAGGAGGATCCCTGGCAGTTTGCACCCCCAGAGATCCTAAGCTTGGGATAATACAGTACCTAGTTATGTTTTTCTGCCCTGGCAGGCAGCAAGTATGGCTGCGGGGAGTCTCTCCCTCTGCTGTTCTCAGGAAATTATTAAGTATCCATTTCACATGCATGTTCAATCATGGAGATTTTCTTCTTGTATATTAAAATTGGGACCTAATGAATGAATTAAAGTAAGGACATGACCGATCTAAGGTATGGAGTAGATACAGAGGGATCTGGAAATCCAGAACAGAGACAAAAAGTAGAGGACAAAACATGGCCATGAGAATCACCTGAGCCATGAGAGGAAAAAGAGTGGGAGAGTAGAAGAAGAGACATGGAGCAAAGAAGACCCAGAGAGAAGAGCAAGGGACCAAAGAAGGTGAATAACTTTTATGGTTATACAGGATTATATAGGGTTATATAGGAATGAGAAGCTGGAGGAAGAGCTACCCATGAGCTAGAGTTTAGGATAGTGGACAGGGTGAGAAGAGCAGGAAGGAGCCACTATAACTCCATGAGCTTGGAAACCAGCATGTGCTTTGGTATGTTAGTAGGCCATTTTTCACCATAGCTACCCATGGTTGTGAGCTCCTTTTAGTCTAGATAATGATAAACTTTTAGGATTTCTCTCTTTCCTTTCCTCATAATTGTCAGATTTTCCCCATGGAATTCAAGTGTTGGATCAACAATTGGATAAAAATTTAACTTAAACACCATTTTCCATATGCCCTGACAGCTATGGGAAGTTAACAAAAAACTACCCTACAATGTTCACCTCATTCCTTATTTAATAACTTTTTTTTGCTACTTCAGAATATAGTGAACAACAGAACCTCTGCATGTTTTTTTCTAACTGTAGTCCCTCCTTTAACAAATTTCCTTTGCCTTTCCTTAGTTATAATTCTTATCATCTGCATCAGAGACCTCCTATTACTAGCATATGTTTATTATTTTCCCATAAGCACTGCTTTGTACTTACTATTGACATTTATTCTCTAGTTTTTATAATTCATCAGCCATTTATAATTCATAAGCCAAGTATGTCATCATATACTTGGTTTGTAGGCTTTTCTTAGTTAAGAAAATGTGTCACTCCTGGGAATGTGGACTCCCTGAATCTCCACTGACATCCAGCCTTAAGGTGCATTAATCTCTTACTACCCATAGCAGAGATTGTATAAGTAATATTATAAGACCCATCTTATACACTACAAGGAAGAACTGCCATATTGATACTGACTCTGCACATCTATCAGATGCCTAAAATTCACTATTGATAACTATCTTGTTTTGTTTTCATATACCAAGTAGGAAGTAACATTTCTTGGTCAGGCCACTACAAATGAAAGTAATAAACAAAGAAAATTGAAACAATTCCACTGAGGCCCATTTCATTAGTGGATGAGTCTAAAGAGTTTCTTGTAGCAGCATAGACGAGGTGTTACCTTTGGAAGCATATTATGCAAAACAAAATACAATTGACTGAGAAAGACAAATATTTTATGGTTTAGCCTGTAAAATATATAAAAAAAGTTAGGACTGAAAACTAGGAGAATGATTATTACAAGGAAGTTGGAATCAAAGAACTTGAGATAAGTGAATGTAAGTTTCAGGAATATGAGGTATGAGTTCTGAAGTTCTAATGGACAGTACAGTTAACACAGTTAATGAAATCAATATCTTAAATTTTCCAGTAAAATGATAGTATGCTAGAGCAACACTTAAGACATGTTCCACTTGGGATACTGGGAGTAATAGAAGTATTTACTAATTTAATTGTGTTATTCACTGAATTATATACACAGGCACATCAAAATTTCATATATAATAATCATATACAAAATTATATGTTTATCTTTTGAAAGAATATTTAACAGTTATTTTCTTTTTAAATTACTTTATTCACTTACATTCCAAATATTATCTCTCCCCTCTTGTAATCCTGCTCCCAGATTTCTTCACCCATTCCCCTTCCCTCAGGCCTATGAGAGTGTATTCCCCAACGCATTAACTCACCCTACCCAACCAGAGGCAAACAAAAAACTCATTTGTGGAAGGATATATTTATGGAGAAATCTACTGCATGATAGATATGAGAGATGAGAGAGTCCACAGAGATAAAGCATGAAGTAGTGTATTTGTCCCATGAAAGAAAAATATACCAACTGTGGTGGTACACACATTTAATCCCAGGACTCTAGAGACAGAGGCAGACAAATTTCTATGACTTCAGAGTCAGCCTGGTCACAGGCCAACCAGGGCTATACAATAAAGAAGAGTTTTAGAGAGGAAGGGGTAGGGAGACTGGGTGTGGGAGACAATGAGAGAAAGAGACAGAGACAGGACAGAGAGAGAGACAGGACAGAGAGAAGAGAGAGAGAGAGAGAGAGAGAGAGAGAGAGAGAGAGAGAGAGAGAGAGATGAAAAGAAGGAACAGGAGAAGGAAGAGAAGGAGGAAGGAGAGGAGAGAGTAGCAGTCCAATAATCTGAAAATAAAAAGTCAAATGGGATTTCCTGTGTCATTGAAGTGTTTATTAGTTTTTATCTTTCTCAAATATGACATGTTAAACTTCTAAAGAAAATTCTGTCCCAGTAATCATTTCAAAACTACAATTTAAAAAATAGCCAGTAATTAAAATTAAGAGGCTTTATTTTATTAAAAGTTACATGGCTATAATCTTGTCTTCATTTTTAAAAGTTACCATAATTTCTTATATTACTTCTTAAGAAAAATAACATACAATTACTACTTGTTGGTTAAATATTATTTCAATTGTGTTTAAAGAACTTAAAGGAGCTAATATGGAGTACTCTACTGGGTCAACATATTTCAGTCAATGAGGATACACGTTTAGAATGTTGATCTCATGTTCTGTGCTATGCAACATGAACAGAAGCTTCTTCCACATTCTGTTCCATCCTGTTTATTGTTTGTGCCATTTTTCTCTGGTGCTTGATATAATGTCCCGTGCTGTTTGTGAGCATGATTGCTCTAAATCCTATGGGTTATACTATTTATATGTTCAAACACACATTATTTACTCTTTCATTATGTAACTTACAGGGTTTAGTTTTTCAAATATGACATACAAAATTGCCGAAAACCGAATTTCTTAAATATTCTTTTGTAGACATGAATTTTAACATAAAAATTTGTAATAATTCATGTTTTACTTCTGTAGAGCACTTTTACTTAACATAGTTTTATTAAAAGTGGCAAACCAAAATTGTTTCTTATTATTTACACTGTTTTTAGACCTATGACCAACTTAGTTCTGGTAAGAGGATACAATGTAACAAACCAATTGATAATATTTAGCTAGATATTCAAAATACTTTACATATTTGATTCCCCTTTTGATTTCACAATTTAAGTCACATTTCTGTCCCTAAAATCCATTCAACATTTTGTTCTCTACTAGTTTTCCATTACAACAGTTAAGACTGAGATTGAACAGGAGAACTCTGAGCTAGAAATATATAACTTAAAAGTATGAAAGGTTTGTGCAAGTTTTTAATCAAACGAGTTTTGAATAGGTTCTAATTCATTTCAAGACTCTTTTTAACTATAGTTCTGTGAAAAGGCTTGCCAGTATTTCTTTCATCCAAACTTATATCTAAGACCTTTGTGGAAAGAATCTTAAATTTTAATGAGAGATGTAAAGGAGAACTGGAGACAGAAAAACACATATAAAATGATGATTAAATATGAAGTAACTTGGAAAGCCTTTTATTTGGAACTAGCATGGCTAGAGTGGAGCTATTATTTCTATGTTACAAAGCATAGTTTTCTTCATTATAAGCTCAAAAGATCACAATATTATGTATTTGGGAAAGAGTAAGGTTTGAAATTGAAACTGGCTCCATTAAATTATTTCATATATGTGTGCCATTAAGCCTGTCTATCCTTACTTAAGGCATTGGTATTATCATGGAAGAGATTTTCATGAATAATCTTATTTAACACTTTCCACTTTCACCATACAAATGCAAAACATGTAGTCTACAAAATCATGTGAACTTAAGTAATACAGTATCTGACTTTTTAGCAATGTTCTATGATTGGGAAGATTCACCATGACCACAGAAACTTTTATAAAGAAAAGTATTTAATTGAAACTTGCTTGCAGTTTCAGATGCTTAGTCCATTTTATGCATGGTAGAAAGCATGGTGTCACTCAGGCAGACATGATGCTGGAGACGGAACTGGGAGCTCAACATTTGGCTATGCAGGGTGCAGGAAGAAAAAACTACCTGGCCTGGCTCAGGCTTTTTAAATCTGAAAGCCTACTCCCAATGACACCTTTCTCCAACAATGCAACACTTTTTAATCCTTTCAAACAGTGCCTATCCCTATAAATTTTTATAAATGAATGTATGAGAATTGTTCTTATTCAAACTACCTAAGATAGCTTCCAAAATACGATGTTTAACTTACAATGTCATTAATTACTATTAGGTTTTAAATAACCTATTATTTAAAGGTCAGTCAAAAGTCTGAAATTATGGTTATATTTTAAAGTATGACTCTCTAGAATTTATTACATTATTCTAATTTTACATCAGTGTTCTTCAACTACATGCATAGATATGGGGATGACCTAATTAATTAAAGTGACAAGGAAGTATGTTTAAGTGTCAGGTTGCATAATCATTCATAATTGTTGTGGAAAGATAAGTTGTGATCTTCACTCATATTGCCATTAAGAGAACAATATGCAGTTTAAAAGCAGAGCTCTGATATTATTGCCATGATGTTCTACTAAATCTTTTCAAATCACAAAAGAATGTCTAAGCCTATTTTATTAAATAGTAATATGTCAGTAATTATGAGGCTGATTATGCTTTATGTGATAAGAAGTTCAATGTATATTAGAGAAAATGCCCTTCTGAAAATAATTACCTATTCAGTATAAATATGTGAAAATTTCCTTGTACCACATATTTTTTCAAGTTTGGCTTTTTTCTACTTGAGAATTTCATGCATATGTATAATGTGCTTATTATTAAATTTCCTCCGCATTCCCTCCCCTTCAGTTCTTCCTATTTAAACCTACTATCCTTCATTCTGAACTTCATGTTCTCTCTCTCTCTCTCTCTCTCTCTCTCTCTCTCTCTCTCTCTCTCTCTCTCTCTCTCTCTCTCTCTCTCATTTTAACCCATCTACTCACTGGAGCATGGAGTGCCTTTTAGCTGTCATATATGTGAATTAAAATGACACCCTCTTTCCCACAGATTACCCAAAGTCTCTCAGCTTGGAATAGGACTTCCTGAGCTTGTTTCCTGTCCATGCCATGATTAAGGCTGACTTGATCTTGTTCAAGTCTTATGCTTGCAATTATTGCCAGTGTAGAATCATGGATTCATAGCTCTGTCGTGTCCAATAGATGATGATTCCTTTCAAACAATTACTTCTGGCTTTTAAATTCTATGTTCCTCTTCCATTGTGATTACTTAGCCTTGGGAAAATGAGTATGATGTATATGTTCCACTAAGAGCTGAGTACTCCTCTCTCTTATGCTATGCACAATGTTCTTTTTGGGTCTCTATTAATTGCATGAACTGACAAAAAATGCTCTTATAACTGTTAGGAGATGTTCAAATCTTTGTGTATAAAATTAAAACTTAGGGATTTTATTTTATGTCAATTTAACAGAATAAGTGTAGTAGATTCTTGTAGAGTCCAGCTCCTACATTCTAACGGCAGGTTCCCTGGAAGAAGAAATGGGTATAGGAATGGGTGGCAAGAGAAAACACATGGAGAGAGACAAAAACTTGGTTTCTGGTTCAACTCTCCATCTTTAATCCCTCTCTCCCAAGATACAAAGGCAGGCCAAACCGCTCCCCTGAAGGCTGGAAACTGGCTCTTCTCATTCTTCAGGAGGTGGGTGGATCAGGTTGCTGGCTGCTATTCTTTGAGAACAGTGGGCTGGGGGAGGTCACAATTCCTCCCTTTTTATTAATGTTAAGAAAAACAAGTGGATAAATATCAGTCAAAAGACGGTGGTCTTTGACCAGAGGGCAAAAGAATTGACCATGACCTCCTTAAATATTATAAGACATCTTCTGCAGAGGAGGGAAATAGACTTCCTTATTATTATTATGAGGATAGTCTCTCAACATCAACCCCTATGCAGTCAGATGTGCTTTCAGGGAACTCAGAGTCAGAAAACATGGTCCTTCCCTTGCATAGCTTTGCCTCACATCTCCTGCTGCTGCCCATGTTTGTTTAATTAACAAACATGCATAGATCTGAGTTCTATGCAGTTCCATTTTTGGAGATCCACTGGTAAAGTAAATGCCCTGTGAATATGAACTGGCTGGCTTTCATAACAGCCCACCTTCAAGTCCTGGAAGCTGTTGCTGTAGCAGCCTACCTTCGAGTGCTATATCTGAGAGATACCTGTTTGAAACACAAAAGAAGAGATTAAAAGGAAAAAAAAAAAACTGCTTGGACTGTTTCTCTGAAAGGCCCATGGTATTTAATTTGGTTGTAAATTAGTAGTTCAGGAACAAAACCTGGCTTGCAAATTAATGGCTAGAGGAAAAGGAACCTACCTTCCCAATATGGGAGAAGCAGCTTTAAGAACATTATTGAATTAGTCACACTTACCAGCTGATTCGTCTCTATTTACCTGCCATGCCAATCTTTCTGGCAGCCATTGGGCTCTGTCTTCTTTTTGAGAGAAAATATAAATAGAACATCTTCTCCATATCAAAACAGGGTCTGGAGAAAACAAACCTCATTCTGCCTCCTCCTTTCCAGTTATAATCCATCTGTTGGGTGCCATATGTAGAGTCCAGCTCCTACATTCTAATGGTGGGTTCCCTGGAAGGAGAGATGGGTATAGGAATGTGTGGCAAGAGAAAACACGTGGAGAGAGACAAAAAACATGGCTTCTGTGTCAACTCTCCATTTTTAATCCATCTCTCACAAGATACAAAGGCAGGCCAAACCCCTCCCCTGAAGACTGGAAACCGGTTCTTTTGGTTCTTTTCGTTCTTCAGGAGGTGGGCGGATCAGGTTGCTGACTGCTATTCTTTGAGAACAATGGGCTGGGGGAAGTCACAGATTCTATCTGAGGGTCCATGTCCAGTCCAGCTGTAGTTTCTTGATCTAATAATTGTGTCAAGAATGGGTTTCATCTTGAACTGCAAACTTTGAATTCAGTCAGAAATATTATGATTATTCCTTTGATATCTATGGCATTATTTTTTGAGTATATATATCTTTCAATGTCAGTCATTGTTTTATCTCACAATTAGATACAAGTTTTATATCCTTTCTCCGCTTTTTTATTAATTGTTTTATACAGTCCATATTTTATTCCCTACCCCGCCAAGCCCTGTCCACCCTCCTACTATAAAACTGTCATGAAATTTATATCTTAAATTCAAATTACAGGCATCTTTTGACATCTGAGGTAGAATGTTGAGCGTAGTGAATATTTACTCTAAGTTATCATAATGAAATTGTTTCTCAAGTAATAACAGTTCTACAATTTTTAAAAATAGGAAAAGAAATAAATTGCTTATACTCGTACTTCTAAATTTGTCAAAATAAAAATCAAACTTAGGAAGGAAACCTAATATTTGATCAGCTAGCTAAATGCTTGGTATACACTTGATACATGATATCTTTTATGTTTTCCTTTCCATGTTTGAGTTTTTCTGATTTTTTCAGAGGTAATATAAAATATGAATACTAATGTTTCTGATCTAGTTCAATGTATGTTTGTTATACTATTTATCCATATATATTCACTACATATGGACATAATACTATTTAGCTATTTACTTTAATTGACAGAGAGCAACTTTAAACCCATAAAATGTCAGGTTCAAAGATCACTTACAGGATTTTGAAGTTTTTTCAGATGACACCAAAATTTATAATGGTTTATACACGTAAGTATGCATAATCTTTTATGCCTCTATTCCACTGTCCCTCTTTTATGTATTTCTATCTTCAGTTTGTATCCTATTAAAGTAGTTTATTTATTTTTTAAAGATTTATTTATTTTATGTATGTGAGTTCACTGTCACTATCTTCAGAAAAACCAGACGAGGGCATTGGATCCCTCTACAGACTGTTGTGAGCCACCACATGGTTCCTAGGAAATAAACTCAGGGCCTCTGGAAGAACAGTCAGTGTTCTTATCCACAGAGGCATTGTCTCCACTCCAAATGCTTTTTATTTGTTTATAATATATTTGCCTAAAGCATTATTACATATGATTATTAACATATGTGGGTTTATAACCTAAAATTTTCATATGATGTCTAATTCCCTCAAATTCTAAGATCAAATCTAATATGAGGTAAAAGGCCTACTTCAAGTTGAAAATCACCATGTATTCCTTTATGGAATTTTGAGCCTCTTTGTCTTCTTCCTTTCAAAAATGAAATTTTATGGTGGAGCTTAATCTTCTATACATTTTTACTTCAGGTAAAGTTCCAGACTTATGTTGTTTACAAGATTGAGAACATGCATAAAATGATTAAGTGTCTGTGTCAAGAATAAGGCCTATCTGAAATATTGCTGTAATACAGTGTTGCTAACACATGTAATATCCCAAAGTTTCTGCTTTTGGTAATAATTTTCTACTAACGAGGAGAAGTATATACAGAAAGATGTGCTGTGAAAGCTAATGAGCTCAAGTTAGATTGCACTGAAGGATGTTTCTGGGTGAATGATAAGTATATGACCAGAAATTAGGTTCCTAATTTACTAAAGAAATTAATCTGTAGATTCATTAAATTATGGTTGTCTAAGAAGTAATAAAGTATAGAATTTACATGAGAATTTATGTGAAATTTAATTAATTTCAGAGAACAAGAACTGAGTGGCAAGCTGTGTGGGAAGGGATAGAAGAGACATGGGTGCAGACATTTTGATGGGGCTTCTACTCTGTAAGTACTGGAGCATACATATGCATTAAAGCCTTTTCCATTCGGATTTGTTTCTTAATATCATAATTTACAATTTTGGTACCTTACCTGAAAAAAGACTTGAAATATATAATTGTTTTAGGTCTTATGACAGAGATTGCTATGGGTTCTCAACATAGACAGATCTGAGAGGCTTAGAGGATTGCAAGACAAGACTGTTTACTGGAATTTGATCACTAAAACTCACATAAAGATCAAAAGATAATGAACTTCATAAAATTGTTTTCTGTGAGCACACATATGTCATGGCATAAGACTTTAATGTAGAAGTTATACCTTGTTTAGCCTCCAAGAAATAAGATTCTGATTTATAATACATTTACTAAAACCTTGGTCATATAGCTTGGCTCTCTTCTAACTAGCACATAAAGATAGCTCATTTAATCTACATTCTGCTGCATAGCTGGTTACCTATGTTCAAGTACTATGTGTCTGTCTCCTCACATCTTCCCAGGACAATCATTCTACATCAACATCCCAGATGTTCCACCTCCCATTACCTAATTAAGCCATCGCCATAGGGTCTTGAATTGATAGGTGATACATCCATATAATATACAAGATATTCTCTCTGTACTCTAACACAATCATAATATATTAAAAATAAGTCTCTGAGCTTATAGTATATAAAATTCACCACAGAAGAGACAAAAAAGAAAAAAAATTGAGAAGGTGGCCTACAATTTGTAAAGTTACTGCAAGAATAAAAGGATCAAGGATCAGGAATCTGAGTAGTTTTAGTACCTAGGCCTTATCATTATCTGGCAACTATCAAGAAATGAGACTGTAGTTTCACAATGTTGAAGAACTGAAGTAATTCCCATTGCAACTGAAGAAATAAATTCTCTACTGTAGACACGCACGTGCGCGTACACACACACACACACACACACTGTGTGTGTGTGTCAATGCCTTGATCTTAGCTCACATAGATTATTATACTTGTAACCTAAAAATTATCAATTAGATGGTGTCAATGCCTTGATCTTAGCTCACATAGATTATTATACTTGTAACCTAAAAATTATCAATTAATAGACTTGTATTTTGGAAGGCATTTAAGATGTGTTACTTTGCCAAAGTGGATGGGAAAATATATATTGTGAAAGTAAGAAAAGGTTCATGAACAGATGTAGTATTGATGAGAGTAATGAAACAATTTTAATATGGAGCAATTAAGAATTTTGTTTTATTATGTGTGGTATTTTTACATTGTCTGGACTCTAATTTTTGTAGAACTGAACTTAATAATGGCACAATTGTTGAAACAGATGCATGTGAATGAACAAGATGAATGAGAAAGGAAGTTACACAAAAACAAGTATATTGAGATTAATACAATGCTAGGTATCAATCACAAGTTTTAAAGACAGGAGGCACTGTTACTGTAAGATCTAATTTTACTGTACAGACTTCTTCTGAACAATAGAAATAGTTAAGACAGAAGTTATCATGATTTATGTTTAGCCCCTTTTAGAGAACATCCTGAAAAAAACAAAGGCATATGCAATTTTAATGTCAGAAACAGGACCCTAGAATACATGCTTAATGATATTGAGTTTGCAAGTGCCAATATGGAAGACAGTGAAATACCCAGCACGTCAGATAACATAAAAAAATGATAATGAAAAAAATAAGAAATGAAAGGGCATGGAGAGGTTCGACAGAGGAAAGAAGAAAATGACATAATTACATTGTTTTCACTTTATTTTTATCTTTCTTTTTAAAAATGTATATTTTATTTATTTATATTTCAAATGTTGTCCCCCCTCTAAGAGAGTACTTTCCCAATCACCCACTCACTTCTACCTCATCCCTCTAGCATCCCACTTCTTTGTTTCTTTGGGAAATCAAGTCTCCACAAAGACCAAGCACATCTCCCACTGAGGTCAGAAAAGGCAGTCCTCACGTACATATATAGCAGAGGGGGAAGGGGGTAGGGACACAAACCAGCCTATAAATTATGAATACTCTTTGGTTGGTGAATTAGTCCCTGGGATCTCTTAAGGGTTCAACTAGTTGATACTGTTATTCTTCCTATGTGGTTGCAATTCTTCCTATGTATGCTATTCTTCTATGTGGTATTCTTCAGTTTCTTCATCCTTTCTCTAACTCCTCTGTTGGGGTCCCCTGCTCAGTCCAATGTTTGGCTGTGAGCATCCAACTCTGCATTCATCAGGCTCTAGTAGAGACTCTCAGGAGACAGCTATAACAGGCTCCTCTCAGCAAATACTTCTTGGCATCTGCAATAGTGTCTGGGTTTGATGTCTGTATATGGGATGGGTCCCCAGGTAGGGCAGTCTCTGGATGGCCTTTCCTTCACTCTCTGTTCCATACTTTATGCCTGTATTTCTGTATACAGGAGTCATTATGGGTTAATATTTGTAGATGAGTGCATGGCTCCCTCCCACAGCTGGGGGCTTTGCCTAACCTCTGGATATGGTCTTGACAATTTCTCCCTCCCCTTTGTTGGGAATTTCAGCTAATGACATCCCTGTGGGATCCTGGGAGCCTCTTGATTTCTTGGCATCTGGGACTTGCTGGTAGCTTCCTACAGCTCCCCATTCCCCATTGCTATAAACCTCTGTTCAATTTCCTGACTCTCTTCACATCATCCCTGTCTCCTCCCATACCTGATCCTGCTCCCCACTTTTCCCCTCTCTCTCCTATCATCCTTCCAAGTCCTTTCAGCCTTTTACATCCGAAGAGTATTTGTTCTCCCTTCTTTTTTTAACTAGATATATTTTAATTTACATTTCAAATTATTTCCCCTTTCCTGGTTTCCCCTCCCCCAAAGTCCCATAAGCCATCTCCCCTCCCCGTGTTCCCTAATCAACCCCCTCCTGCTTCCCTGTCCTGGTATTCCCCTACACTATTAGGACTGAAGCATCTACATTTTGATCTTCCTTCTTCTTGAGCTTCATATGGTCTGTGAATTGTATCTTGGGTATTCCAAATTTCTGGGCTAATATCCACTTATGAGTGAATGCATACCATGTGTGTTCATTTGTGCCTGGGTTACATCACTCAGGATGATATTTTCCAGATCTATCCATTTGCTTAAGAATTTTGTGAAGTCATCGTATTTAGTAGCTGTGAAAATGTGTATATGTACCACATTTTCTCTATTCATTGCTCTGTTTATGGACATCTGGGTTCTTTCCATCTTCTTATAGATATGGCTGCTATAGACATAGTGGAGGATGTGTCCTTATTACATGATGGAGTATCTTCTGGCTATATGCGCAAGAGTGGTATAGCTGGATCTTTAGGTAGTATTATGTCCAATTTTCTGAACTGCCAGACTTATTTCAAGAGTGGTTGTACCAGCTAGCAATCCTACCAGCATTTGCCTTGTCAAGGTTCTACTATAGCCTAACAAAATAGAAAGCAAAGGAAATGTAGGAATAATCTGAGTAAATGTAGAATTCACGGATCACTTGAGGCTGTGCTTACTTATACTATTATAGCTATCTTTCCCTAAAGTATTAGCAGAACAAGGGACCTTCAAGTCTCTGGTGATAGCTAATAAAATTGTTTCCCTTTCTATGACACTTGCAGGTATGATTTCATGAACAAGTTGATACCTAGAAGAACAAAAATTGTGGTGTCTACAAGACTTTGCTCGTCTAATACTATTACAAAAAGGAACAGCAAAGTCAATGTGATTCCTATCTGACATTTTAAAGTAATTTCCAAAACCTTCTCTCTCTCTTCTTAAAGACGCACTCTGCTAAGTTCTCTTAGTATATATAGTGTGAAGGTAGTCTTAGGACACAAAGAGACCATGAAATCTGTCAAAATGTTGGTTTTATTCATTGTATCCCAAATCATTAAACATTGTACATAAACATTTTACAACATCAGATCTTCATACTGCATTCCATCTCTATAATTACCTTTGTTAGCAAGATTGATTAAATGAAGTAATACGAAACATTCCCATTAATGGAACTGAACCCAAATGACAAGTTGGTGCTCTCAAAGAGATAGGAAGCAGTTTCAAAGGATACTCTATGACCAATTGTCACTTGAAAAAAATGTTCAGAATTAAAGCCAAATGGATTGAAGAGCGAAGGGAATTCTTATACTTTATAGCAATTCTTCCCTTTAATATTTTAAACTCTAATTTACAAAATTTCACCTCTTATGCACAATTAAAAAATTTATGCTCTTCGATGTCTCTACCACAAGTGAGCATCAACATAAAAGAATATAAGACAAGTAAGAAGCCATGTCATATGTCCTGAAAAGAGCAGAAGACTCTGGAGATAGCTGCCTGCACATCTCAAAAAGCTGTGCAAGTCCAGTCTGCAGATATCAGATTGAAACTATTTGATTATGTTATCTTTATGTAACAAAGCTATGTCAACTATAGCATCTAGGCAACCAAATTACAGTCCAAATGTAAACATTCAATAGGTATTAAAATCTCAGTATTCCTCCAAAAGGACATAAAATTATCCCTGTAAATTAATCTAGAATTTCAATTGAGGATGTTACCAAAGAGAAGACAGAATGTACAGTTGCCATATTTCCGAATCTTGTAGTAAGAGAAGAGACTCTCCTGCTGTTCCTTTACACTGAGGAAACTGCTCTGACAAAGTTTCCTTCTAGTGGGTGCAGCAAAAGCAAGGATTTTGAAGAGCTACTTAAATAAGTTTAATAAACACAGTGCCAGAGCCAAATGACTTAATCTTTTCCATTAACTTGAAAGAATTACAGACAGGCTTCTTCCTTACACTAGTCCTCTTCTCATTTACATAGATCATTTATTAGAAAAAGAAGTAAGGATAAAATCGCTTGCCAGTTTTAAAACCCAGGATTGTCTTATTAAGGAAAAGAGCACTGTGTCTTTAAAAAATCATTAAGTACGGCATAACTGAGCCTACATAGTAAAGTATACACCTAACTTGTTCAACATGTAAAATAATTTCTTATTAGAAACAGGAATACATTCAGATGTACATCAGTGAAGACATTTAGCCAGTACAGAATCCTTGATAATTTCTTCAGACAAATGTTTGGCTGTAATATGACCTTGTGGGTAGAATGATTCTATGAAGCTTCAAGAATGTTAATGTAAGAAGTGTTTAGGGTTGAAAACCACCATCACTAAAGAACAGTTTGTGAAAAGAAACTTGGAGAGCTTCACTGGAGAAAAACATGGAAATAGTGACTTACATTCTCAGACTATGTCTAAATTCTTGAAAGAAAAGGACCTGTTTCTCTGGAAATTGTAGGATATAGAATAAATCCTGTATCTTAAACCAATCAGTTACTTTTACCTCACAATATGTATCATATATTTTCTTTTATACATATATAATGAGAAACTTTCAGGTTTGTTAAAAATGTACTAGACTATAATTTTGTGTCTTATAACAACTTTTCTCAAAAGCTAGTGTTTATTTACTCAGGCATTTTGGATTTAACTCCTTATAATAAGTTCATATTTAATAATTCAAATTTAATTCAAATAATTTCAAATTTAAGTTTATGAAAAAAATCAAAATGGATTTTCCTGCGTTACATCTATGTCTTTTATTTATTATTGAACAGCATATTATCATATACATAGTGGCTCAAAAGGGCTGTAACATATCTTCCTCAGTTAGGAATCATTTAGAGGAGGCGTAATAACATATGCCTGTAAAAGTTCCAGCCCAGAGGAATTTGCAGTAAGATCATTACTTGGAGGCCACTCTGACCTACATTCAGAAACAACAAAAACTAAACTACAAAATAATATAAACTATGGGTAGATCTGCAACTTCATGTGTTCTCACAAGTGTTTTAGAATCATCATTTTGACCAAATGATGATCTGTGAAGTAGAAAAATCTCCACCCTGTTCACAAGGTTGTTTGCATTATAGTTCCTTTTTATTCACTTAAGGATAGTTTGTCCTGTAACAATAGAAGTGGAAATGTATTCGGGCTTGAGTTGAGCCTGCGTTTTCTTGTTTTGTGGACCTCTCCAAATGTTTACTTAATCCATCTATAAGAGAAATGAGTGTGTTAATTGTATGATGAACATCACATCACCATATTAAAAACAGATATGGCAACTCCTTAAATGTTTATAAGAGGATTAACAGATCAAGTGGAAGTCAGAAGGCAAGGACTTTGGCGAAAGATCTGAGCTAGTTGCTGTAAGAACCCACAGGAGGGGCTATAACACTGGAAAATTTCTTTCAAAGCTGAATACAATCCATTCTATAGTCTTGTAATATCTATCAAATTAAAGTGCAACTAAAAAATAAACTCTAAGATGCCAATGGTAAAACATGTTTTGGCAGACATCAGAGAAAATTGGAGATAGTAATATAATACCAGACCATAATTAGTAAAATCAAAATTACTCCACCACAGGAAGGGGCGGGCATACCATTCATTCCTGCTATTAATGGAACAATAGAACAATTATAATCTTTTGAATAGCATTGATGAGATTTATCTTAACTTGTAGAAAATAATGACAGATGAATATCAGATTTATAGGTTTCAAATTAATGATATGGTTTCTTAAAAATATCCTTAATATCCTAGCTGCTAGTACTTAGTTTTCTTATCAGCATAATTTTGATAATGTTGCATAACTCACTTAACAGGAAGAAGATAAAAATAAAGCAAGAATAGAATTGTAAAAGCGCCACATGTATTACAAAAGAGTAAGAATATTAAAATGTTCAAAATACTGAGAATACTAAATTTGTGCATTGTTACCAAATTTCATCATATTTTTGTGACTTTATAGCTTTAGATTAAAAGATATTTATAAAAACTGTTGAATTTGTTTGCAAATCTCTTCTAGCCTCATTCTTCATTGCTTTCTGCTTTGTGAGTCAGTATTAAGGTGATAATAGAGAGCTTGTGTTCTCAGCTGAGCAGAAGAGCACAGTAGTGGTTTAATCTTTGAGAGTCCATATATTTTGGTTTGAATGGTAGTTTCTCCACTTAAAATTGCCCTGTGATTATCTCTGAAACCCAGTGTCCCTGTTTTTGTAATGGAGATAATAATAGTTCTTATGTGACACACGTGTTTCAACATTAAATACTAGAGTGCACAGAGTGATTATCCCTAAGGTCTGCACAGAGTAATTAACCCTAAGGTCCAGTACATAGACTCTGTGTCATACAGAGTACAGATGAACACTAATTACTATCATTATTTACACTATTAATGATCTTTCAATTTCTAAGATCTAGCACTTTAATTCAGACTTTTTTTAAATGTCTCCTCAACTTGATGCAACAGAAATCTAATTTGGTACATAGGATTTTACTGTGACAATGAAAACATATAACAAAATAAAAGAAAGATATAAATATGAATGTTTTTTAAGAAAGAATATGGGCAATAGAGGGAGAAAACAAGCCGGTAGTGAAATAAATGTGGAAGGCCACTTGGTTTCAACATCCCTTGTCTATACAACATTCCCACCTCAGTGCTCTGCCACTGATTCTCTGGGACTCATTGCTCTCCCTACAGATCACTGTTGTTTAGCCAATTAGTGTAATTAGTGTGCGAGTGTCCCATCCTCCAGTCCTCTTTGTGAGACTCAAATTTAGTGCAAAGAAAGATCAGAACACATCATTCTATCAGTGTCTCTAATTATTTCATCAACATACCACTAAACACCTCGTTTAAGGCAAGAAATATTATATAGTGCTATAGTGCTGAAGCTTTCTCTTCTACCCATAGGTTAAGGGCTCATTTTAAGAAAAGAAATTATGATATAATTACATTATTTCCTCATCCCATATCTCCATTCAAATTCTCCCCTGATTTCATCCCTTTCTTGCTCACTTTCAATTTATGACACTTTTAAAAATTATTCTTATGTATAAATGTCTTCATATAATACATACACAAACATACACTCATATATATACATATATGTGTGTTGTATTTACATATATAATATGTATATATTTGCTTATATAATTCACATATTTTATATATGTGTGTGTATGTGTGTGTGTGTGTATTTGTTATATAATTACACCTCCAAGACAGGTTTTTGTGTGTGTGTTTGTATTTGCCAGCAGATTCAGTAGATCTGGTCTAGGCATTATTTTTTTTCTTTTTTTTTAAATTTTTCTCTGCTCCTCCAAGTGAGCATGCTGCCAGTGATTGACGCTTCCAGATTGTCAGGAGCATTGTTCATCAACTTGCCTCCTAGTTACCGAAAAAAGGAAAACAATTAAACATGTTCAGACTTTATTTTTCACCACTCTACTGAGGAGAAACTTGGTAACTTGGCACTGGAACATTTTGTTATTCTGCCTGCCTGGACCCTCCCCTTTGCCCAAGTCATTTAGAACTCACTAGCACTTAGACACACAGTTGCTCTGATGGAAACTCTTTGCCATTCTCCTGTGATTTCTGTTATATTTTCCCTTTCCCCTCCCTGTCCCAAAGCAACATCTTCATCCAGGCTGTGCTATGAATAAGGAATGTGTTTTGAGGAAGAGAAAAACTGTGACCACCTGCAGGCCAGACTTTCCCCTGCTGCTCTTCTGATTATGTGCACCAGGATGAGGCAGCTCTCCAAAAGACCTAAGATTAAGGCTGCTCAGAGGGAAAGCGAACTGGGTATCAAGGGAACACAGGAGACAATCGATGAATTACTGACTGTACTTACCTCACCTCAGAAGCAAATTTAGAAACTCCAGTCTTTCCAAAATTATTGCGTGTGGCAAGCTTCCCTCCACATAAAAATAAGAAGAGTGAAAAGACAGCAGAGATTTTTGAGACCAGAGATAGTGTTTACTTCAGTCATTTTTCATAATGTATTTGTTGAAAGCCTCTTATGAACCTATTTTCTCTCAATCCAAAGGATTTCTTTTTTTAGATCAGATCCAAGATTATTAATTTGGAAGAGGAAAAAAAGGGAAAGAAAACTTCTTTTATGAAAATGGAAAAACCCCTCATTGTTTCTGATGAATCTCTGGGGTTAGGAACATAAATAGTGGACAGATTTGTACTTGAAGAGATGGGCAGCAGGTAGACTTGAGACATTATGAAGAGAGACCATCCTTCTGCCAGTAAATCACTGAGAAATGAATTGTAAATCAAACTATAATTGCCTCTCTCTGCACATCACAAACGTTTGTCTTTTTACTTTTTAGTTTTTTAAAGTAATTTAAAAATTGTGTGTGTATGTGTGTGTTGGTGTATATGTGTGTGTGTTGTATGTGTATGTGTGTGCTCGCATGCACGCAGATGGCCTTGTCAGACATCCATGAGAGGAGAGGCCCTTGGTCCTGTGAAGGCTCATTGCCCCAGTATAGTGTCCCAGGACAGGAAAGCAGGAGAGGGGGGATTAGTGAGCAGGGGGAGGGGTGGGATAGGACAGAAATGTAAATAAAAATAATATCCATTGAAAAAGAAAGAAAAAATGAAAAAAGCAAAAGGAAAGAAGGCCCAATCTTTTTTCCACTTTGTAAGTTAAGACATTTAACTTGAAAGTTACAGATTCAGTTTCAGCTGGCCAATGAGCTCAGGGAATCTACCTGTTTTTCTTCCCCCCCCCCCCCCCCCCCCCCCCCCCCCGCCAAATCTTCAGGTATAAGCACACATATTCAGGGAGGCTTTTTACGTGGATTCTGGAGATCAGAATTCAGATCAGGAGTTTTACTGAAAATAGCCCTGTCCCTATTTCCATTCATTATATTATTATTATTATTATTATTATTATCATCATCATCATCATCATTATCATCATTATTGAATTTTCTTTATTTGCATTTCAAATGTTATCCCTTTTCCTGGTTTGCCCCCATAAAACCCTCTATCCCATCCCCCTCCCTGCTCACTAACCCACCACCCACTCTGCTTCCCTGACACCGTGGCAATGAGCCTTCACAGGTCCAAGGTCGTGTTCTCATTGATGTCTGACTAGGCCATCCTCTGCTACCTATGTGGCTGGAGCCATGGGTCCCTCTTTGGTTTGTGGTTAAGTCTCTGGGCGCTCTAGGGATATTGGTTGGTTCCTCCTTCGGGGCTGTAACCCTTTAGCTCCTTAGATCCTTTCTTTAGCTCCTCCATTAGAGACCTTGTGCTCAGTTCTATGGTTGGCTGAGACCATCCCCCTCTGTATTTGTCAGGCACTGGCAGGGCCTCTTAGGAGACAGCTATATGAGGCTCCTGTCATCTAGCACTTGTTGGCATCGAGAATTGTGTCTGGGTTTTGTAGATGTATGTGGGATGGATCCCTAGGTGGGGCAGTCTCTGAATGGTCTTTCCTTCAGGATCTGCTCCACACTTTTTCTCTGATTTTCCTCCCTTGAGTATTTTGTACCCCTTCTAAGAAAAATCAAAGTATCCACACTTTGATCTTCCTTCTTCTTGATCTTCATGTGGTCTATGAATTATATCTTAGGTATTCTGAACTTCTGGGCTAATATCCACTTATCAGTGAGTGCATACATACCATGTGTATTCTTTTGTTACTGGGTTACCTGGGTTGATATTTTCCAGATCCATCTATCTGCCAACAAATTTCATGAATTCATTGTTTTTAATAGTATTCCATTGTGTAAATGTACCACATTTTCTGTATCCTTTCCTCTGTTGAGGGACATCTGGGTTCTTTATGGCTTCTGGCTTTTATACATAAGGCTGCAATGAACATAGTGAAGCATATGTCCTTATTACAATTTGGAGCATCTTCTGGCTATATGTCCAGGAGTGGTATAGCTGGGTCCTCTAGTAGAACTATGTCCAATTTTCTGAGGAACTGTGAGACTGATTTTCAGAGTAGTTTTACCAGCTTGCAATCCCACCAGCAATGGGGGAGTGTTCCATTCTTATCCTTGTGAACTTTTTCCTCTTCTGAAGCTCTGTTCTGTATCTACCACAGGGCTCAGCACCTGCTCAAATACACTAGGTCCTTCCTACTTCCTTCATTTTTATGTGGACTGCAAGTTGATCTCCCTAATTGCAGTTCAGATCCTAACATGTACTATGCTAATGGTTGTTGAACATGTTACATCATCTAATAACCCATCTGAGCTCCAGACCCATGCCAGTACCCTGGCTTTAACCCACAGCATCAAATTGTTGTTTCTTCTGTGACTCTTTCCTTCAGGCAGCATCACTTTCCCCCAACCTACCGACTTTCCCCATTCTTCCCCCTTCCCTTTCCCCTTTATAATTCTTGCTAGCTTTATCTAATTTGTTTCAAATTATAAAAGTTGTATTAGTGCAGTTTTCACATACCATTTTATTTATACCATATTATTTTTTTGTATTTTCAAAAAATTATTTTACTATACTTTTACTTTGTTTTCTTCTCTTATACATTATATTTTGACCAAAATTTCACCTCCCTCCACTCTTCCTTGCCCCTTCCTCTCACCTCTACTTTACACCAGAACAACTTCATTATTTCTCTATTAAAAGGAAAAATATTAGGCTTCCCATGGCCTAGCAAGATATTATTGGTTACAAACTGGGTACAAGACTGGGTACAAACATTCATATCACATCTAGAATTGACAATTCAGTAGGAAGTAAAGGGTTGCAAGCTCAGGCAAAAGAGTAAGAAACACCACCCAGCACCATTGCAGGGATTCCCACGAGCATATCAGGCTATAAAGCCATGAGGTATATATAGAGGATCTAGGTCAGACCCTACAGAGTCCATGTCTGTTGATTCAGTTTCTGTGAGTCCCACTTACATGATTCTGTAGTTCTTGTTATTGGGGTATCCCCAGTCTCCTACAATCTTTCCTCCCCAAATTCTACAGAGTTCCCCTGGCCATACATATGTTTGGCTTTGGGCCTCTGTATTTGTTCCCCTTAGTTTCTGGATGAAGCCTCCCTGATTATGATCATGCTAGGCTCTGGTCTATAAGTGTAACAGAATATCATTAGGAATTATTTTAGTCACTTTTTTTTATAGTCAGTCTGGTTTGGTTCTATCCTGAGTCACTAGGCTTTTGTGCCTCTGATTCCTGGTCATCTAGGTAGTACCAGATATGAGATTCCCTCCCTGTGGTGTGGGCCATAAGTTGGATTAATCATGGGTTATAACCACTCCCTCAAGTACTGTACCATCATTGCCCCAAGAAGTCTTACATCCAAGACAGATTATAGGTAGAAGATTTTGTACCTGGGTTGATGTTACAGTCCCAGTACTAGGCTCTCTGACTGATTATAGAAGATGGCCAGTTCTGGTTCTATTTCCCTATTATTAGAAGACTTTGTTAGAGTCATTTTCATGGACTGCAGGGATTTTCACTGGATTAGATTTCCATACTCCCCACCAGATTACTCCACCCTGGTCTGATCCCTTCTGTTCCCAACCCTACCTGATATGTTCTTTAAAATATGGATATTTTATTTATTTATATTTCAAATGTTATCCCTTTTCTGGGTTTTTCCTCTGCAACCCCCCCTATCCAATTCCCCTTTACTCTGCTTCTATGAAGGAGGTCCCCCACCCACCTACCTACATCTGCCTCACCACCCTAAAATTCCTCTACACTGGGGCATCAAGCCTTCATAGGACCAAAGGCCTCCCCTTCCACTGATGGCAGTGGAAGGCATAAGACCCCTTCAGCTCATTCAGTTCTTCCCCTAACTCCTCCATCGGGGTCTCTGTGCTCAGTCTAGTGGTTCACTGTGAGCACCTGTATTGCTTAGGATCTAGCAGAGCCTCTCAGGAAATAGCTGTATCAGGCTCCTGCTGGCAAGCACTTCTTGGCATCTGTAATAGTGTCTGGGTTTGGTGTCTGCATATGGGATGGATCCTCAGGTGGGGCCGTCTTTGGATGGATTTTTCTTCAGTCTCTGCTCAATGCGTTGTCCCTGTATTTCCTTTAGACAGGAACAATGTTGGGTTAAAACTTTGGAGGTGGGTGGTTGGCCCCATTCCTCAAGCTAGGAGGCATGCCTAATATCTACTTATCTGGATATGGTCTCTACAAGTTCTCCTCCACTTTGTGTGGTGTTTCAGCTAATGTCATCCCCATGGTGTCCTGGGAGGCTCTTGCTTTCCTGGCATGTGTAACTCTCTGGTTGCTATCCCCAGTTTCCCATCCCCCATTGCTACATACCTCTGTTCAATTTCATGACCCTCTGTATATCTCAGCCATCTCCCCTGATGCTGCTCCTCTTTTCCCCTCCTTCTTTTCTCTTCCTCCAATTTCCCTTTCACACTCCACTTCCCTTGATTATTTTGTTTCCCCTTCTAAGTAGGTCTGAAGCAACCCCTCTTTGGTCTTCCTTCCTCTTGAGCTTCATGTGGATTGTGAGTTGTATCATGGATATTCCATGCTCTTGCCTAATATCCACTTATCGCTGAGCACATACCATGTGTGTTCTTTTGTGACAGAGTTACCTCTCTCAGGATATTCTTTTTTTATTAAATATATTTTTTATTTATATTTCAAATGATTTCCCCTTTTCTGGCCTCCCACTCACAGAAAGTCACATAAGCCCCCTTCCCTCCCCCTGTTCTCCTACCTACCCCTTCCCACTTCCCTGTTCTGGTTTTTCCCTATACTGCTACATGGAGTCTTTCCAGAACCAGGGGCCACTCTTCCATGTTTCTTGTACCTCATTTGATGTGTGGATTATGTTTTGGGTATTCCAGTTTTCCAGGCTAATATCCTATTTATAATAGCCAGAAGCTAGAAAGAACCCAGGTATCCCTCATCAGAAGAATGGATGCAAAAAATGTGGTATATATACACAATGGAGTACTATTCAGCCATTAGAAACAATGAATTCATGAAATTCTTAGGCAAATGGATGGAGCTGGAGAACATCAAACTAAGTGAGGTAACCCAATCTCAAAAGGTGAATCATGGTATGCACTCACAAATAAATGGATCTCAGGATGTTCTTAAACATAATTCTAAATGTTTAAACTGGCTTTCTGATTAGTTATTCATATTTTCAGAAATAACTTATTTATTCATGTTCTACTTTTAAATTTGAGATGAGGGTATAGTGTAGAAGTTTTCAACCTGTGGATTATAGCCCATTTGTGGATCCAATGACCATTTCATGGGGGTTGCATATTAGATAACATGAATTTCAGATATTTATATGATGTTTCATAACTAGTAATATTACAGTTTTTAAGTAGTAATTAAATAATGCCATTGCCAGGGTCATTGCAACATAAAGAACTATATTAAAAGATCACAGAATTGGGAAGGTTGAGAACTAATGACATAGATCAACTGGTAAAATGCTTGCTTAGGGTGCAATAACTCTCAGGTACCCATCACTACATGAAAGAAGCATGACAGCACACATCTGTAACTTCACTTGGGATATGAAGTTAAGAACATATATTCTATATTATCCTCATCTCCAAGACTCTAAGGCCTATTTTGGATATGTAAGATCTTATATAAAAATATTAGTTTTAGCTGATAACTAGAAGAAAAAACAAAAAAAAATCAAAAAACAAAGAACAAGTGAACCAACAAGCAACAACAATAGGAGCAAAATCATGTTTCAACTGTTACAATATTTTTGTTCCCTTTCTCACAAATATTTCTTACTCTTTAATGGAAAGGTTTGATATAATTGTCATATTTAGTACTCGGCAACCTACCTTCTTTGTTCTCTGAATGTTGATGAATTCTGGGGTGTGATTGAGTGGGTTTTTTTCAATTGTAAATTATTGAAACAAGGATCTTTTCTGATAAGTGTTATGAGATTTTTCTGGTCTATGCATATAGCCATAAGTCATCAGGAATCATTTCAATGCTATGTCCATTTGGTAGAATAATAGTATTGGATTTTCCCTTTGGGATTATGCTATATCTAGCCACAAGTTATTTGCACTAGTGACAAGTATGTGACAGGTACTGTCTAGCTCATGGAGTGGAGTCAGATCTTATTTAAAAGTTGTTGGTTACTCTCATACTATTCACTAGTGATATATTTTGTCAGGATAGTAAATATTGTAGTAAAATATGAAGGGAAGATTTTTTTACCAGAGAGAACAGGGTGCAGGGACATATGAATTCACAGCAACTATAATAGTGCCTGTAAAAAAAAGTCAAATAATTTTTTCCTATTTAAAATTATTTTGGTCATGGTATTTTATTATCACAATAGAAATCATCCTATGAATGGAGTTGTTGTCATTTGATAGCTACTGGGATAAGGGTCAGTTTCTTATAGAGATTATGTGACCATACACAAGAGGAGTACCAATTTCCACAACTAGCTAGGCAATACACAGAGCAAGTAATCTTAGCATTGTGGTGAGAAGGAATAGGAAGATATTGAGGTTAGTAAATGGGGAACTGGCAGGTGAATGCACTCAGAATTAAAATCTCAAAGAATTAAAAGCAATACTAAAAATAAACAAAGATTTAAAGAGACATACTATGGAAACCCCAATAATTTGGTACATGTTTGTACTGATATATGTACAGATTGTGAGGATAAATAGATCTTCTGACTAGACTTTCTTATAAATACAAAGTATTTTCTACTAGAATATAGATAATAGATATATGTTTGATAGATGATAAATAGATAGATAAACGTTTACTTGAATTCTTTATAATAATGAACTCAGTTGTCCCTGTATCTAAGATATCATTCTCTGCTCTAATGGTGTCTCTATAAGACAAGACAAGAAACATGTGAAGCTCAATTATATTCTCCAGAATGAGATTTAGTTGGTAACAATAGGTACTTTATACTGTTGAGCATTAAGTGAGTTTAGGATTAGGTAAGCAATGAACAATAACCAAGATTTATTATATATTTACTTATTTAATCTTCTCTCATACAATACATCCTAACTGCATCTTTCTCATCCTTTCCTATTTTCAGTTTCCCTCCAGCTCTTCTTTCTCCCAGATCCAGTGTTCCTTTTCTTCCCATCAGAAAGGGGTAGGCCAAATAGCACAACAAGATGCATACGACTAAGCCCCAAATCCTCATATTCAAGGCTGGAAAAAGCAGTCAAGTAGGAGGAAAAAGGTTTTAAGAACCAAAAAAGAGAGTCAGACATCCATGCACAATGGTTAGGAGTCTCACAATCATCTCAAGCTAAACAACTATAGCACATATATAGAGGATCTATCACGGACCCATATGGGCCCATTGATGCTGCTTCAGTCTCTGTGAGCCTCTATGAGCCCTGCTTAGTTGAGTCTATGGGTCTTGTTCTCCTAGTATCCTAAAAGTTCTGGATTTTACAATCATTTCTCCTGAGCTCTACCTAGGGTTTGAGTGTGGGTCTCTGAATCTGCTCCCATCCCTGAAGCTGCTTCCCAGCTGCCAGAGGAAGCCTCTCTGTTTATGATTGGTCTAGACAACAGTACAGCAAAATATTGAAAATCATGTCACTGATTTTTTATTTTGGTCAGTCATGTTTGGCTCTATCTTATGTCTCAGAGTCATACAGCCCAGCCACCCAAACAGTGCTGGGAACAGACTCCATCTCTTGGTTTCAGTCTCAAGTTATACCAGCCATAGATTGGCTATTCTGATAAGCTGTGAGCCACCAACCATTTCCTTAGCACATCCTGGAGGAAGGACAGTGTCGGTTAAAGATTTTGTGACTTGGTGCCCTAGTTCCACCACTGGAAACCTTGTGTAGTCACAGAAGATGACCAGTCTGTATTCTCCATTGCTAGGAGTCCTTGCTAAGATCATTTTCATAGATTCTAGAAAGTTTCCATTGCACTAGAGTTCCAGATATATCTCTGAATGCCCCACTTATTTCAGTCATCTCTCACTGCTCTTCCTCCATCCATTCCTCCCTTCCCCACCAATACCTCTTCTCATGCAACTTGCCCTGAATCCAGCCTCAAAATTTAATCTATTTCTCTTTCCCAGGAATATCCAGATGTCCCAACTAGAGGTTTCCTTGTTATTTAGTTTCACTGGGTGTGTAGATTTCAGTGTGATTTTTCTTTATTTAACAGATAATATTAACTTATAATTGAGTATGCATCATATTTTTCTTTCTTGGCCTGAGTTGTTTCACTTAGGATTTTTTTTTCTAGTTTTGTCCTTTTCCTTACAAATTTCATGATGTTGATTCTCCTAACTGCAGATTAATTTTCCTTTGTGTGAATAAACTATAGTTTATCCATTCTTTAGTTGAGGAATATCTAGGTTGTTTTTTAGCTTCCTGCTATTATGAATGAAATTGCAATCAACAGAGTGTAGCACGTTTCGTGGTGGGATGGAGTATCTTTAAGTTTATATCCAGGAATGTTATACCTTGAGATAGATTGATTCCCAATTTTCTGGGAAACACCCATATTGATTTCCAAAGTGATGTGTAAGTGTGAACTGCCAACAACAATGGAGGAGCATTTTCTTGCTTCACAGCCTTGCTACCTGTGGTCACTTTTGTTTTTTATATTAGCCATTCTGAAAAGTGTAAGATGAATTTCAGAGTTATTTTGATTTGTATTTCCCTGATAACTAAGGTTGTTGAACATTTCTTTAAGTGATTCTTGGCCTTTCAAGCTTCCTCTGTTGAGAACTGTCTGCTTATACATGTACCTATTTTTAAATTGGATTATTTGCTTTGTTGATGCCTAGCTTCTTGAAGTTTTTATATATTTTGGATACTATCCCTTTATAGATGTAGAGTTATAAAAAAATCTTTTTCCATTTTATGGGCTACCAGTTGTCCTATTATAGTTGCCTTTTACCTTAGAGAAGCTTTTCAGTTTCATGAGGTCCCCCATATCAATTGTTGATCTTAGTGCCTGTGATATCCGTGTTTTATTGAGGCACTGAGCTCCTGTGCCAATGCATTCAAACCTGTCCCCCATGTTCTCTTCTGGGTTCAGTGTATTTGGTTTTATGTTTGGGTCTTTGATCTTGTACTTGATTTTTGTGCCAAGTAGTATATATGATTCTATTTGCAATTTTTGCATGCTTGTATCTAGTTAGACTACCACCATTTACTAAAGATGCTTTTTTTTTATTGCATTGTATAATTCTGGCTAGTTATAAAATTAAGGTGGATATCGGTGAATGGATTTAAATCTGAGTCTTTCAATCAATCCCCCAATCAAGCTGTCTGTTTTAATTGCAATACCATGTAGATTTTATTACTATAGCTATGTACTAGAGTTTGAAATCATGTATGTTAATAACTCCTCATTTTTTTTTATTATTATACAGAATTGTTTTAGCTATCCTGGGTTTTTGTTGTTTCAATATGATGTTGAGTATGGTTCTTTCAAGATCTGTGAAGAATTGTATTGAATTTTGAAGGATCTTACATTGAATCTGTATATGCTTTTGGTAAGACGGTCATTTTTATTATTTTAATTCTAGCAATCCATGAATAATCATGGGAGATCTCTCCATTTTCTATTACATTTTTAAATCTCTTTCTTCAGAGACATTAAGTTCTTGTCATACAGCTATTTCACTTGCTTGGTTAGAGTTACCTTGATATATTTTCTGTTCTTTGAGAAATATTGTGAAGGATGTTGTTCCCTTGACTTCTTTCTCAGTTCATTTATCATTTGTGTATAGAAGAGCTAATGAGTTTTTGAGTTAGTCTTCTATCCAGCCAATTTGATGAAGATGTTTCTTAACTAATGAATTTGTCTGGTAGAATTGTTTTTATGGTGGAAGGGAATCTCTTATGTATATTCTCATGTTTTCTAAAAAGAGCAATACTTTGTCTTCTTTCTCAACAATTTATATTTCCTTGATCTTCTCTGCCTGTCTTGTTGCTCTTGCTAGAAATGTAAGTACTATCCTGAATGGATATGGAGAACATGGACAGCATTGTCTTGCTCAAGATTTTAGTGGAACTACTTTGAGTTTCTTTCCATTTAATTTGATATTGACTACTGACTTCCTGCATATTGCCTTATTGTGTTTAGGTACATGCCTCATATCTCTGGTCTCTCCAAAACTTTTTATCACAAAGGGATGTTGGAAGGTTTATATGGTGGATTTCAATGACATATTTTTGTATGTTGAAAAAACTATCACTGAGTCTTTGAGATGAAACCTACTTGATCACGATCAATAGTCTTCGTCATGTGTTCTTGTGTTGGTTTACAAGTATTTCATTGAGTAGTTTTGAATCAATGTTCCTGAGTGAACATAGTGTGTAATTCACTTCTACTATAAAGAATTTGTATGTTTTGGGTATTTTGAGATAGTGCTCTCATTAGAATGAATTCAGAAGTGTTTCTTTTGCTTCTCTTTTCTGGAATAATTCTATTCCACAAAATAAATTATTTTGAACAATTTCTAAATATTCTAAGTGGCTCTTTATTGGAAGTATTGTAAAATTCTACTCTAAAATTACTAGGCCCAAGCCTTGGTTTGACAATGGGGGAGGCTTTTAATGACGACCTCTACTTCCTTAGGGTCACAGGTCTCTTTAAGTCATTTCTTTAAATTGTTTATCTGATATTACTTTAGCTTTGGTAAGAGGAATCTATAAATAAAATTGTCCATTTCTTTTAGCTTTTAGATATAGATTATGGAATACAGATTTTTGAAGTATGACTTATTTATTCTTTTAATTTCTGTCATGTTTGTTGTTATGTCACATTTTATTTTTAATTTTGCTAATTTTGGTATTCTCACTCTGCCTTCTAGTTGGTTTGGATAAGAGTTTTCTATCTTGCTGATTTTCTCAAAAACCATCTCTGTTTCATTGATTGTTCATATTGTTCTTTTTGAGTGTCTTTTATTGATTTAGTCTTTATTTTCCTCATCCCCTGACTTGTACTCCTCTTTGATGTATTTGATTTTTTTTCTGGTGTTTGTTCATTCATTCATTTGTTTGTTTGCTTGCTTTTATTTTGTTTTTTGTTTTAGTGCTTTCAGTGTTGCTGATATGTTGCTAGGATGAAATCTCTCTAAATTCTTTATGGAGGCTTGTAGTACTATGAACTTTCCACTTAGCACTGCTTTCATTGTATACCATAATTTTGTGAATGTTGTGAATTTAATTTCATTGAAATCTAGGATGTCTTCTTCTTTTTCTGCCTTGAGCCTGTAGTCATTCAGTAGAGAGTTGTTAAGCTTTCATGAGTTGATAAGCTAGCTGTTCTTTCTGCTGTTGCTGAAATGCATCTTTAGTCTGTGGTTTTCTGATAGGACATAGGAGATTATTTCAACTTTTATTATTTTTGTTAATACTCACTTTGTAACCAAGTATATTCTATCCTGAAAAAATATATTCTTTTGTGTTCTAATCATATTGTGTAGGTCTATTTAAGTCATAATATCTGTTAGCTCTATTATTTCTCTGTTCAGTTTTTCTCTAGGTGAGCTGTCTATTGATGAGAGTGGAGGATTAATGTCTCCTTGTAGTAATGTGTCAGTTTAAATGTATAATGTAAGCTTGGGTAGTGACTCTTTTATAAATGTGGATACCCATGTGTTATAGGAAATATTAAAAATTGCTCCATCCCACGCAATCACTAACTACTTTCTGGCACTGGTGGTCTTGCCACCTCTATGGCTAGCCCTAGGCAGCAGTCTTCCCAGCTCCACTTCCCCTGCCTCAGAGCTCCAGCCACCTGCCCCCTGTGGCTAGCCATCACACATCCACTTAACACAGTAAATCAAACTCTTAAAGCTTATAATTATCTGTCAGTTTTATATATTAATAAATTCTTAATTAGCAAGTTGCCCTCACAATAAATTTAGAGTCAATTGATAATGATACAAGCTGCCCACCCAGATTAGACAAGTTATCCCAATCATCTTATCCTTTGGTGATATTCATAGCTATCTGTGGCTATTTAAAGCCATGTGGATAAGATTCATCCTCTTCTCCATCCATCTTCTCTGGTCCCCCTCCTCCTTCTTCTCCCTTCTTGTCCTTGTCACTGTTTCTGAAACTCTTAGCTCCACCTTTCTATTCCCTGTCCAGGTATCCTGTTGTATTAATATTTAAAATAATTGGGGAAAATTCCACTACACCCATATGTTTGGAATGTAGATGATCAGAATTGAGATGTATCTGGTGTAATTTTCCGTTGATGAGTTTGAGGTGTCCTTCTCCTTCTCCTTTGGTTTTGATGGTGTAAGATCATTTGTTTCCTTGGTTCTCATGAGGAAAAATTAGCCACCTTGGAATGGAATTTTCCTTCTACTCCCTTGTGTAGAAACATATTTGTGGATAGATACTGTTTAAATTTGACTTTGTTGTGAAATATCTTGATATTTCAATCTATGGTGATTGAAAGTTTTGTTGGGTATAGTAGTCTGGACTGGTAGCTGTAGTGTCTTAGAGTCTACAAGACATGTCCAGGCCCTTCTCACTTTGAGAAACAATATTGATAAGTGAGGTATAATTCTAAAAGGTCTGCCTTTCTATGTTACTTTCTTTTTTCTATGCAGCTTTCACTATTCTTTCTTGAGTTTGTATGTTTGTTAGCATTTTGATTATTAAGTGGTGGTGGGAACTTTCTTTTCTGATCCAATCTATTTGGTGTTCTGTCAGCTTTTTGTACTGTTATAGCCATGTCTTTCTTAAGGTTATGAACATTTTCTTCTATATTAATGTTAAAAAATACTGTCTATGTTTTTGAGCTGGGATTCATCAGATTCTTCTACAGTTATTAAGTTTAGCTAGTTTGGTCTTTTTATAGCGTTTTAGATAGTTTGGCTGTTTTATGTCAGGAACTTTTTAGATTTAACATATTTTTTTAATAATTGTACCACTTACTTTTACTCTTATTTTCTATGCCTGATTGGTGATATTTGCATTTGTAGTTCCTCAATGCTTACATAGATTTTGCATCTCCAGGATTTCTTCACTTTATGTTTTCTATATTGCTTTTATTCCTATATTCATGTATTGAATGGTAGTATTCATTTCATTCCTCTGTATTTTTTCATGGTTCTCTTTAGTTAATTTAAAGATTTATTAATTTCCTTCATTTTTTGTCTTGTCCTTGAATTCTTTAAAGATTTATTTACATCTTCTTTAAGGATTTCTATCACCTTCATAAAGTTATTTTTAATTCACCTTGCTTCACTGGTGTTTGAATATTCAGGAGAATAGCTAGTCTTGAGTGAAGACATGTTGTCCTCACTGTTGTTGATGTTGGTTTTACATTGGTGTCTAGGCATTGGGATAATTATAGGTCTAGTGGTGATTTTTTGGTATGTCTTTGTTTGATGGGAAGCTTTTGTTTCCTCTCTGATCTTCTAGCCTATGTAGTCTCTGGTTGGCCAGGGTATCTCCACCTGATTTGGGTGCTGCAATTTTTGTAGCAAGTGTGGTATCTTGTATAGCAGAGAGTCTTGACCTGAATTGGAGGCTTAAATTCTCGTGGCCTATGTAACCTCTGGCACACCATGGATTCTTACCCTAAGTTACGGGTTGGTCCTCTTGGGCAGGAAGGGCCTGTGCTTGTGCCGAGTGTACAGCTGGAATTAGAGTCTGGGACACAATAATGAAGAGTGGAGCAACAACTGAGGACTGAGAATGTTCAAAGCTAGACTTCATGCAAGAACATGGGCTGTGGTTGAGCAGAGGGTGTCTGGCCTTGGGAGCAAAGAGAATATGGAAGGGTTGCTGGTGGATCCATCTTCCTTTCTGACAAGTTTGGCCTGTATTTAGGCAGAGTGCAGAGAGAGTGAAGAGGACCATAGGTTTCTGGCATACTTGGTCTTCTGGCAGGCTTTACCTGTGTTGGAAGTGGGCATGGTGTTTGCCGGTGGAAACCAAGAGAGTGGGGAAAATCTTCAGGAATCCATTTACTAAATATTTTACAATTTAGTGACTGGGTCATTCATGTAGATTCATTTTAAATATGCTGCCTTCTTTTACTGAAAGAAATATAATTTAATTCTGTATAAATATCAATTGCTTTTATATAATTCTATCATTTGATTATTTTGTCTGTATGTATATGCAAATAAATATGTGTAAATATACTTATCTATCCATACATGAGACATTTTTATAAACCTCTTTACCTTGTCATGAATGCTGATGTATGTTTTGTTTTTCAGTATGCTTTCAGTATAATTTCATCACATAAAATTAATGTTATATTTTCTGGAATATGCATACCACTGTAAATGTCTAATATATGAAAGCTTATTGAATTTCAAAGTTGATATATATTTTACTCACTTTTTCCATATCAGTTATATTATTTAGCTAATGATTCTTTTTCCATATCAGTTATATTATTTAGCTAATGATTCTTTTTCTATATCAGTTATATTATTTAGCTAATGATTCTTTTTCCATATCAGTTATATTATTTAGCTAATGATTCCCAGGACTGCCTAGCAGATTGATCACATAAATTTAATTTATTTAAGTATAACTTGATTATATAATTGATATATACCAGCATGCATGGCATCAGACAAATAATTTAACTTCCAAATATTTCTTTTGTACTTTGTTTTAGTTTCCAGTATGTGCTACTAATGTGTTTACAGTTGCTGATTTATTTAAAATTTGAAAGCATTTTCACTTCACGGATTTTTTTAATGCAAAATTGTGTTGGAAGTCATTATCTTTAATGATTCTCACTGGTATCACTATCCCAAAACACAATCTCTTTACAATTGATGAGAGAAAGTACTTTAGTTTTCTTGAGATGATTATGAGTTTTTCATTACCCAATGCTTACCTAAATGATCCACATTCTCTAAATAAAGTTCCTGGAAATTTTATCATATTCCCATGTAGACAAAAATATGATCAATGAATGTCCAGAGATTCCTAGAAGTTTTTAAAGGAAATATCCTCAATTAACTCTTGTTCTCAAGTTATCTAATAGTAAGGAACAGGGAATTAAACTCATATAATTTCAATGCAGTTTTTCAAAAATTCTATTCTTTTGCATATGTACTTTTTCATGTAAAATTTAAGACTAGGAAGGTTAGGAATACAAGAATAAATGGACAATATCAGGAATCTAGAGGGAACAGCTATTAATACTTTTGCCAAATTCTATTTTCCTTGGATGAATCAACAACAGGAAAATGTAATTTAGGACATTCCCTAGAATATCTGAGAAACAGAGCAGTAACTATATCCAACACATAAATATTTTCAAACTGCTTACAATGATGGGCACTCTTTCACAATTAAAGAAAGAAAAGAGCATTGATATATGTGCATGTTCACTTTATAATAACTAGTTTCTTCTAACTAGCTGTCAAAACTTTAACATAAATTGAAGTAGACTACAGAAGTTAAGACATGGTCTTACTGATCCAGATAAAACTAACTTTAGTTGCAAGATATAGAAAAGACAAGGTTGAATTGACATAAACCCTCCTTGCTGATGGTTAGCTTCCTCAGTGCTGGGAAGTGTTCTGCAGGCCTGGGGATAAAAGGCTTTAGTGGGCTTACCTAATTGTGAATTCTATGAACTTCTATATTATCCTTCCAGGCAAGATATGTTCATTTGGACAAGCGGGCCATGACTGTTAATGGGTGTAACCAACTTTCTATATTTGGGGCTTTCTATATAGGAGAGATGCTATGTATAATATTGAAAACTACTTAAAAAATCAAATGGTTAAAACACCAAATCCATTGGTCTCAGATGCAAACTTTTAATGCTGTTTAGCTAAATTTACATATCTTTGAATTGTTTTATAAACATCTATAATTTTATCAACAGGCAAAGACTGTGATAACTTTAATGAGCTAAGCTTCTTTGCAGTGTTCAGCAGTGAATGAAAAGACCTAAGGTGCTTAAGTTAGGAGATCACTCCCAAATCAAACAATTATATTACCCTGTCTTGTTCATGGAACTTCAGAATAAAGTCGCTGAAAGAACTTGTATGAATTTAAATGTCCTAGATGTCAGCCAAATAGTGAAGGTCCATAGGGAATCTCAAGTGAGTGAAGTAGAAGGAAAGAGTTATGAAGAGGAAATGGGAAATACTAGAAGAATGCTGACTACTTGTGATGGGAAGATAGAGAAGAAAATACGTGGACAGATAACTAACATGAAATACTTTGAAAATGCCATATGGAAACCTACTGTTGTAGAAAGTTATATACATATACAAACACATACACAAATGCATACATACACACACACACACACACACAAACACACAAAGAAAGAGAAAGAGAGAGTTTACAAGGATAAAAGGAATTACTTGAAACAGGGAAAAGGACTATTATCAACCACAATAGTTATCAGACAAAAAGACCCATGCTTAAAATGGGTTGCTTTTTAAAACAAGTGTTGGTCATTGAAATCCCATTGAGAACTCCAAACTTTATAAGCTTTAACTTTGTTCATAAATCCCCTTTAAAAATTCACAGTAAGGATCAATTGCTGAAGACAACACACACTGGATTTGGGGACAACATAGAAATAAATCTGGTACCAAGCCAGAAGTTTTATTTCTTACTGCAATTACAGAGTTCTGTTGTGAGGATAACCAACAAGTTTATTGTTAGATTTAAGGGCTAATTTACAAGATGAAACTCATGCCTAGTACTGTCAGCTGGGCAAGGAACACATGACTAGATATGTCAAATGACTCAGAGGAGAACCTGCTGCTATTTTACATTAAATATATTTGTATATTTATATTAAACTATCATTTCAGGATTAGCTGATAAAAATTGCAACGATTTTTGTTGAATTGTTTTAAATAAAACTGTACCCTAGGTTTTAATCTTCTTTAGAGTAAAAATGAGTTTTGAATTTGAAAAGAATCACTAGGAGTCTTATAGGCAAACAAAATATAAAATTTCATTTCATAAATGAATTTTGTGCATGCATTATCCAAGATACTCTACTTATTTTTTCTTATTTAATTGTTAGCCACCCTACTTATCAAATACCTTTATTACTCTGAAATGACATTACCATGTATCAGAAAATAAAATGAATAGGATGAGTGTTCCTACCTAATAAAAACTAACTAGAGAGCACCATATTTAAAATTTACATTAAAATTCAAATGTGCATTGTTCTTGTACATATTATTTTCCAGAAGTCTAATGTATTTGTTTTATATATTATCTCATTAACATTATCTCATACATATAAAAAAGGAGAGGTTTCTGTAGACTTAGATTTTTCCAAATCTACTTTAATAATGGTTCTTAAACACTTTAACCTCCATTCTAACCCACTGCCTACCAGAAGCAATGGAAAGGAAACATTAATAAGGCAAAGGAGGCTGTAGAGATATTTAGAAATAGTTTTTTGGGGGAAATTCCAATCTTCATTGGCAGTTCAGTTCACATAAATCAGCAGTGGTAGCTTCAGCTGCATAAATGAAGAAACATTGTTCACTTATCATCAATAGCAGTTTTATCCACAAGAAACTGCAAGGCTCTGGTCACCCAAGTCAGTAGAAGTAGCAAGAAGCCCTGGTAAGATCATGAGATGCATTTCTCTCTAAACAGTCACAACAAAAGATAATCAGGGAAGAAGGCAGGGCAAACCAACGCCATACATTATCAAGGATGACCAACTTCAGCAAAGTCTAACAAACACCAACACAAAGAGTGGCAAGGAGAACCAAACCTGCAGCATAATTCATTGTTTGTTGCGTTATACATTTCCAAACATCACATGGCTTCTCAAACATCTGCTCCAAGAAAAGTTTACATGGTTTTGTATCCAGGCAGGTTCTAGAAAAATACCACATGCTTATTCCTGGCAAAACATTATCTCATAAGGGTTTCCAGAGAAACACCACATAACACAATGGAGGTTCCAAAGAAACCAGAAATTTACAGTTCAAGCTTGAATTAATATTACTATTGAATTAGTATCAATATTGAATAAGAGCTTTGGTCATAACTTGTGCTGATATCTCTGTGTTATCTCACCCAATCTGAATGATGACATTGTAATACAATTATGTTCTTTATGTTATAAGAATGAAAAAATGTTTACAACATTTATTAAGGTGATTCACATGAAAAGATAAAAATGATGAAAACAGAATTATTGCAATAAAATTGGTCTAGATATCAGCAGCTGGAGCTAGCCATATGCCACAGCTCTCCATACTCACATCCCTCCTGGAAAAAGCTGGTCTGCTAGGAGTGCTGACACAACTGTGAGCACAAGTAGAACCACCACATCTGCTCCGTGGGACATTCTTGGAGCACCCAGGACACATGAGCCAGAGAGCAGACTGATACAGGATCCTTCTGGTTTCCATCTGCACATGGAGTAGACACTGTTCCACAGCTAACCCTGGCCACATTCATTCCTGAGAGAACTGGTTGCCCAGGAACACTGACATATAGGCTTATATGAGGGAAAAGCCATAGGCAGAGACAACAACACTAGCTAACATTATAGATAACCAGAAGTCCACAGGCAATGTCAAGAACATAACCCGCAGAAACCAAGGCTATTTGGCATCATCAGAACCCAGTTCTCTCAGCACAGTAAGCCCTGGGTACCCCAACACACTGGAAAAGCATGACTCTGATTTAAAATCACATCTCATGATGATGATAGAGGACCTTAAGAAAGACATAAAAATTCCCTTGATGAAATACAGGATAACATAAGTAAACAGGTAGAAGCACTTAAAATGAAACACAACAGTCTTATAAGAATTACAGGAAAACATATCCAAACAGGTGAAACATTGAATAAAACCATCCAAGTTTTAAAATTGAAAATAGAAACAATAAAGAAATCACAAAGGGAGAGAACCCTGGAGATAGAAAACCAAGGAATCAGATCAGGAGTCATAGATACAAGTATCATCAACTGACTACAAGAGATAGAAGAGAGAATCTCAGGTGCAGAAGATATAGTAAACACTGATACACAAGTCAAAGAAAATGCAAAAATCCAAAAAATTACTAAACCAAAACATCCAGAAAATCCAAAAGACAGTGTGAAGACCAAACCTAAGGATTATAGATATAGAAGAGAATGAAGATTTCCAACTTAAATGGCCAGTAATTGTCTTCAACAAAATTATAGAAGAAAACTTCTATAACCTAAATAAAGAGATGACCATAAACATACAAGAGGTCTACAGAACTCCAAATAGATCGGACCAGAAAAGAAATTCCTCCTGTCACATAATATTCAAATACCAATGCACAAAACAAAGAATATTAAAAAGCACTAAAGGAAAAAGTTCAAGTAGCATATAAAAGCAGACCGATCAGAATTGCACCAGAATTTTCACCAGAGTGAATGAAGGCTAGAAGATCATGGGCAGATGTAATACAAACCCTAAGAGAATACAAGTGCCAGCCCAGGATACTCTACCCAGAAAATTCTCAATTGACATAGAAGGATAAAACAAAATATTGCATGACAAAACCAAATTTACACAATATCTTTCAACAAATCCAGCACTACAAATAATAATATATGGAAAATTCCAAAACAAGGAAGGAAACTACACAAGAGAAAAATCAAGAAATTAATCTTCTTTCAACAAACCCAAAAGAAGATAGCGAAATAAACATAATTCCACATCTAAAAACAAAGCAGCAATCACAATTCTTTAAAATATCTCTTATGATTAATGAACTCAGTACCTCAATAAAAATACATAGACTAACAGACTAGATACATAAAGTGGACCTAGAATTTGATTGGACACATGAAAATGTACCACAATGACAAAGACAGACACTATCACATAGTAAAAGACTGGAAAAACATTTTCCAGGCAAATGTTCCCAAGAAATAAGCTGGAGCAGCCTCCCAAATATCTAATAAAATCAACTTTCAATCAAAATTTATTGAGGAATATAAGGAAGGACACTTCATACTCCTCACAGGAACAATCTACCAAGAAGAATTTTCAATTCGGACATCTATGCTCCACATACAAGGGCATCCACATTCATAAAAGAATTTTTACTAAAGCTCAAAGCACACATTGAACCACACACAATAATAGTGGCGAACTTCAACACCTCACTCTCACTCATGGACAGATCATGGAAACAGAAACTAAACTGAGACACAGTGAAACTAAGAGAAATTATGAACCAAATAGATTTAATAGATATGTATAAAATATTTTATCCTAAAACAAAAGAATATACCTTCTCAGTACCTCATGGTACCTTCTCCAAAACTGATCATATAATCTGTCACAAAACACACCTTAACAGATGCAACAAGATTGAAATAAATCCATGTATCCTATCAGATCACCATGGACTAAGGCTGGTCTTCAATAATAACAAAAGCAACAGAAAGCCACCCACACACATTGAAGCTGAACAATACTCAGTGATTACTTGGTCAAAAAATAAATAGATTAAAGACTTTTTAAAATTTAAGGAAAATGTAGGCACACCATACAGAAACAAGACTCAGTGAAGACAGTGCTAAGAGTAAGATTGACAGCACTCAGTGCCTTCAAATAGAAACTGGAAAGAGCAAAAGCTGGTAGCTTAAGAGCACAACTGAAAGCTCTAGAACAAAAAGAAGCAAATACCACCAAAGGGAGTAGACAGCACGAAATAATCAAATTACAGGCTGATATTTAAAACTTAGAAACAAAAAGAACTATACAAAGAATCAAGAAAAGCAGGATCCAGTTCTTTGAGAAAATCAACAAGATAGATAAATACTTAGCCAGACTAATCAGAGGGCACAGAGACAGTATCCAAATTAACAAAATAAGAAATGAAAAAAGAGACATAACAACCGAAACTGAGGAAATTGAAAACAATCATCATATTCTACTACAAAACCATATACTCAAAGAAACTGGAAAATCTGGATGAAAATAGACAATTTTCTAGACATATACCAGGTACCAAAGTTATCAGGATCAGAAAAAGCATCTAAACAGTCCTATAACCACTAAAGAATTAGCAGTATTTATTAAAATTCTCTCAACCAAAAAATGCCCAGGATCAGATTGCTTTAGTGCAGAATTCTATCAGACCTTCAAAGAACTAATACCAATACTCTTCAAACTATTCCACAAAATAGAGACAGAAGAAACACTACCCAATTTGTTCTATGAAGCCACAATTATGCTGATACCAAAAGCACACACAGACCCAGCAAAGAAAGAGTACTTCCAATCAACTTCTCTAATGAATATTGAAGCAAAAATATTCAATAAAATTCTTGCAAACTGAATCCAAGGAAACACTAAAAATTTTGTGCCTATATTTTCTGTAAATTCTAACAAGTAGGCTTTATTCCAGAGACCTAGGGATGGTTTAATATAAGGAAATCCATCAATGTTATCTACTATGTAAACAAACCTAAAAGAAAAAAGACCGACATGAACATTTCATTACATGCTGAAAAAGCATTTGACAAAGTTCAACATTCCTCCGTGACAAAATGCCACAGACTGTGGGGGTTTTTGACAGGGGACCCTAGGGAGAGAAGGGAAGAGAAATAGGACAGGCGATGCAAAGAACGAGGCCAAGACCAACTCGTTCAAGGCCCCCAAAACTATATTTTGTCAGGGAACTTATATAGGCAGGGAAGAAGTAAGGCAAGTGAGATTTTCCACATAACCCGGGCATTCTGTCAATGTGAATCTGTGGCAGTTGTAAGATGTTTTCTTCTTCTGGGAGGGAACAGTGACCATTGGCCACCCAATCTCTCCAAGGTCTGTAGCTGAGGTGAAGTCAAAACCTAAGCCTATTTTTAAATGAACTTAAACATAAAGTAAGGTCAGTTTGGCTTCTAACAGTAAAAGTATTGGAAAGATAAGGAATTCAAGGCCCATAACTAAGCATACTAAAAGCAATATACTGCAAACTAGTAGCCAACATCAACCTAAATGGAGAGAAACTTGAAGTAATCCCACTAAAATCAGTGACTAGACAAGGCTGCCCACTCTCTCCCTACATTTTCATTATTGTACTTGAAGTTCTATGTAGATCAATTAGACAATAAAAGGAGTTCAAAAGAACACAAATTGGAAAGGAAGAAGTCAAAACATCACTAATTGCAGATGATATGATTGTATAATTAAGTGACCACAAAAATTCAACCAGAGGACTACTAAACCTGATAAACAACTTCAGCAAAGTGGATGGATATAAATTTAACTCAAACAAATCAGTAGCCTTCCTCTACTGAAAGGAAAAAGGGACTGAGAAAGAAATTAGGAAATGACACCCCTCACAACAGTCATAAATAATATAAAGTATCTTGGTGAGACTGTGTCCAAGCAAGTGAAAGATCTGTATGACGAAAACTTCAAGTCTCTGAAGAAAGAAATTGAAGAACTCAGTAAAGGGAAAAAGTTCTCCCATGTTCACGGATTGGCAAGATTAATTTAGTAAAAATGGCCATCTTGCCAGAAGCAATGTATAGATTCAACACAATCCTCATCAAAATTCTAACTCAGTTCTTCATGGAGTTAGAAAGACATTCATTTGGAATAACAAAAATCTCAGGATATTAAATACTATTTTCTTTTTTTCTTTTGTTTATTTTTTATTTTTATTATTATTTTTTATTTGATATATTTTTATTTACATTTCAAATTATTTACCCTTTCTTGGCTCCCCACTCCCCAAAAGTCCCATAAGCCCTCTTTCCTCCCCCTGTTCCCTCATCCACCCCTTCCCACTTTCCTGTTCTGTCATTGCCCTACACTGCTGCACTGAGCCTTTCCAGAAACAGCTATACCACCCCTGGGCATATATCCAGAGGATTCCCCAGCATGTAATAAGGACACATGCTCCACTTTGCTCATAGCAGCCCTATTTATAATAGCCAGAAGCTGGAAAGAATCCAGATATCCCTCAACGGAGGAATGGATACAAAAAATGTGGTATATATACACAATGAAGTACTATTCAGCCATTAGAAACAATGAATTCGTGAAATTCTTAAGCAAGTGGTTGGATCAAATGGATCCCAATGGATTATGCTCCAAGATCAATAATTGACAAATGGGAACCCACAAAAGTTAGAAGCTTCTGTAAGGCAAAGGACACTCTCAATAGGACAAAATGGCAACTAACAGATTGGTAAAAATCTTTACCAATCCTATATCCAATACAGGGCCAATATCAAATATATACAAAGAACTCAAGAAGTTAGACTCCAGAGACCCAAATAACCCTATTAAAAATGGGGAACAAAGCCAAACAGAGAATTCTCAACTGAGGATACTCAAATAGCTGAGAAGCAACTAAAGAAATGTTCAATAACCTAGTCATCAAGGGAATGAAAATCAAAATGACCCTGAGATTCTACCTCACACCAGTCAGAATATCTCAGTTCCAAAACTCAGGTGACAGCAGATACTGGCAAGGATGCGGAGAAAGTGGAACACTTCTCCATTTTTGATGGAATTTCAATCTGGTACAACCACTCTCAACATACTTCTGGCAGTTCTGAGGAAAAATGGATATATTACCACCTGAGTATCCAGCTATACTATTCCTATATATACCCAAAAGATTCCCCAACTTGTAATAAGAACACAAGCTCCACTATGTTCACAGCAGCCATATTTATAATAGCCAGAAGATGGAAAAAACCAATTGTCCCTCATCAGAGGAATGGATACAGAAAATGTGGTATATTTGCACAATGGAATACTACTCAGTTTTTACCATCAATGACTTCATGTAATGAGCAAGCAAATGAGTGATCCAGAAAATATCATCCTGAGTGAGGTAACTCAGTCACAAATGAACACAAATGCTATGCACTCACTGTTATGTATATATAATATAAACATTTACATCATTCTAAATGGCCTACATTATGCTCATATTTTGAAAGTGTTTGTTTACTTTTTATAATTTTAAACAGTGTTCTTGTTCTAATCAGCATAAGAAAAACAATCAAATAGAAATACAACTATATATTTGGTTTTAGAAATCAACCCAAACACTTCAGGCATTTAAATGGTTTTCATTGCTTCCTCATTATTTCTCTGAAACGTTCTTCCCTGCAATTCAGGCATTTGTTGGAAGCTACTTTCTTTCAAAAGTTTTCTGTGCATTCATTTTAAAACTTACATACCTAATATTCTACTATAAATTATATTTTCAACCTCCTCTTCTTTTCATAACATTTATACTTGTCAGAAATTACCTTTCTTTCTGTTTATGTTTGTTTTTATTTCTCCTTTCAGTTGAAGTTTCATCGTTAGTATGCAGAACAATGAACAGATTGTTGAACAGATGTTCCAGATAAATAGGTAGAGGTTTTTGTTTTTTTTTATGGAAACTGTAGTTTTGAAGCATCTAAAGCCAGTTTTTTTAAATACATTTTAAAATTAACGAGGAGAATATAGTTATATTTCATAGTCTAGTTTTATCAAAGAGCAATTGCAAATTCATTATCTCCATCATATTTCTTTTATGTGTATATTTCTTCCTTTTCTTTACGCCCTGTTTTCTTGCTTAATTTCCTCATATTTTTCTCACTTCTTTTATGTCTGTACAAATATAGGATTTCTCTGAGTGCTGCTTATAACATTTGTTCTTGTTCCTAAACGCTAACATTTAGTGGACTTTGCAAAAAAGGAAATTAAAATAGCAAGTTCAGTAGCTCAAGGTCAGATATTAATGTTCATCCATATGAGTAGACACTAGAGATACAAATGAGGATATTGGGTTTTGAGGAGGATCTGCCTGAGGTTTTTATTATTGCCTATTATGAAGATAAGTCATTGAGTTTATCAACTTACACATTGCATCCAGCTTAATGACTAGCTCTATTGTTGCCCAGAACTGTGCGTCAGCATAGATTATAAGCTACTGTTTTTATTTTGTAATCTTCCACTCAGGAAATGAATATCCCTCCATGAAATATTAATACTCTCAGCCTTCAGCTTCTAAGAAATGCCCTATTTTTTAGCAGTCATTCTTCCTGAATATAGTAAAAAATAAGGTCTGTTTATTAAAATAAAAATGTCACATACACATGAGTTTGCTAGTGATTATTAATTTCCTGTAGCTAAAGTTGATGTTGTTTTGACTTGTGGAGAGGACATAAACAGGATAATGAAACAGAATAAAGACAAAACAAAAATTCTCTTTGTATACTATGACAAGTCATATTAAGGGACAACATGTACAAGCTAATTGTATACTTAGAGTGAGTCCTAGATACTGAATAGTTTTGTGTACTTGCATTCTTAATTTGAAACAAAATATTATAAGTCCACATAAATATATTTTCACAAAATTATTTTCAGTTATGTATATTTATTTCATTTTAATTTAGCAACTACGATAAAATATGTCAGGGTCGATAATTTATAAAGACCAAAAATTACTTGTTCACAGCTTTAGATTTTGCAAGTCCCCAATCTATAAACATTTTGTTAACTAATATTAATATAAAATACATATGTGATAGTTGGGTTAGCAAATATATTTTTGAGTGAGTCTATTCCCATGTTGAGCATATCCACCAGTTAACGAGATTAGCCTAGTTTCCAGCAGAGGGCATCACAACTTAAACAAGTCTTATTGTATTTATATTTTTATGTTTTAAAATTAATTTTTAACAATTTATTTTATATGATGTGTGTGTGTCTGTCTGTGTGTGTGTGTGCGTGTGCGTGTGCGTGTGTGTGTGTGTGTGTGTGTGTGGTGTAGTTATTAACAGGGAATACATGTGGAGATCAGAGAACACTCAGGTGTTGAGGCAAGCACCTGTATTTGCTGAGTCTCCTATCTGGAGACATTTATCTCTTACCATTGCTGCATTAGAGTTTAATATTCCAAAATGAGAATTCAGAGAGATACATTTAAATCTCTCTCCTACTAGTAGCAAAATTACCCATATTTGAGGGCTATTTCTATTCTCAAATAAAATAATTTCACAGATATCTATTAAAAGTTGCAAGTTGATTTGAAATGATGAACCCTGTATGTGCCTCTCCTTAAGAATATAATCCTAGTCAGGTAAAGGAAAAACTAAAAATTTTAGAAATAAATTATGATGGCTTCACAGAATGGGCATATGGTGGGAATGTCAGATTTTTTGTGTGACTGAGTTCTCATAAAATTACATTACAGAAGAGATTTTTAAAATATGATGATAGCTATACAAAACAGGAAGGAAAACAAAGAAGAATGAGAAACAGCTTCTAGAGAATATAAAATTAAGTCAAAAGGTAATTATTTTACCAGAATACAGATAATGCAAACATACACTAAATTGCATTTACTGTGTAAGCTAAAAAATAAGAAGTGAAGGTAGCAATATAAATAATAATAATAAAATTACCTTGAATACTAGAGATGGTATTCTCTCACCAAATACTGCAATGTAGTATAATTCTTAAACCAAGTTCTGAATTTTTTCACATGAGGATGTTTTTGCCAGTGTTCTATTGCTGTGAAACACACAAAGTTCATAACAACTAAAATAAGAGACCTGCTTGTTTAATTGGGACTTGTTTCAGAGACTTAGTCAATTGTCATGACAGGGAACAAAGCAGCCTGGTGGCAGACTTGGTCCTTAAGAAGTGCCTGAGAATTCTACTTCTGGGTCCACAGGCAGCAGGACATCCCAGGGCTTTTGAAACCACAAATCCTCCTTAGTGATACACTTTCTCCAACAAAACCATACCTACTAATCCCTCTCAAGCAGTGCCAATCAAAACTTACCAAGTATATTAGAGTTTTCTTTCTGTGAAAAGACACCATAACCACAGCAACTCTTATAAAAGGAAAACAGTTGGGGCTGGTTCTTCATGGCAGGAAGTATGACAGCATGCAGGTGAACATGGTGCTGGAGAGGTTTACATTAGCAGGAAGCAGGAAGTAACCTGAGGGCCAGGCTTCCTGGAACAATGCCATATCCACTTAAACAATGCCACAACCATTAATAGTACCAATGCCTATGGGCCTATGGGGACTATATTTATTCAAACAACTACATTCTGGACCCCAGAGGCATGTCAGCATGGAAGCAGACATTGTTCAGGAGAAGGAGCCGAGAGGTTTATATCTGGATCAGCATGCAGCAGAAAGGGAACTGAGAGCCATACTTTCTCCAACAATGCCACAGCTATTGCAATGAGGTCACATCTTCTAATAGTGTCACTCTCCTTGGTCCTATGGGGACTATTTTTACTGAAATCAACATACCTACAAATCAGCCTATGAGGTTATTCCTATTTAAACAACCATATGTTATTCCCTTATCTCCATAGGCTTATAGCTATCTCATAATACAAAATCCATTCAGTTCAACATTAAAAGTCAACATGGTCTATCACAGTCTCAACACTGTTTAAAAGTCCAAAGTTAAAAGTCACTTCTAAGACTCAAGGTTATCACTTACTAACTCATGGTAAAATGAATATCCAGAAAAAAAATCATGTACTTTCAACATATGGTGGAACAGAATATCCAGTATCACATAAAAAGGGAAGAAAGGGAGCACAGAGATGAACTACTTGGACCAAAGCAAATCTTAAAACCAGCTGGACAAACTCAAAATTCCTTATCTCTACATGATGCAAAGTACTCTTGAGAACCTCAGTTCATTCATAGGCTTATTGCATACCCAGACTGCAGTTTACCTTGACAGGTATCTTGTGGCCCTGTCATCTTCAATATTTTGAGGTCTCTAACAAATTCCAGTCTTCAACTTCACAGTCTCAGATTATGGCTTCCCTGATTCTCTATGTGAGGACATTTTTTTTTGTTGTTGTTATCAGCTATTTTCTTGATTTACATTTCAGATGTTATCCACTTTCCCAGTTTACTCCACAAAACCTCCATTCTCCCCAACCCCTGCTTCTATGACAGTGCTCTCACACCCACCCACCCTCTCTTATCTCCCAGCTCTGGCATTTCCTACATTGGTTCATCAAGTCTTTACAGGACCAAGGGCCTCTTTTCCCATTGATGGCAGACAAAGCTATCCTCTGCTACAGATGTGGCTGGAGCCATGGGTCCCTCCATGTGTACCCTTTGGTTGGTGGTTTCATCCCTGGGAGCTCTAAAAGAAACTTAACTAAAGTTCAATGCACACATTGCACCTCACACAACAATAGTGGGGAACTTCAATACCACACTCTCCTCAATGGTCAGATCATGGAAACAGAAACTAAACAGAGACACAGTGAAACTAAAACAAGTTATGAACCAAATGTATTTAACAGACATTTATAGAACATTTCATCCTAAAACAAAAAATTATACCTTCTTCTTAGCACCTCATGGTACCTTCTACAAAACTGATCATATAACTGGTCACATAACAAGCCTTAATTGATACAAGAAGATTGAAATAATCCCATGCATCCTATCAGATCACAACGGACTAGGCTGATCTTCAATAACATCAAGACTATGGAAAGCACAAATACACATGGAAGCTGGATAATGCTCTACTCAATGATAAATTAGTCAATAAAGAAATAAAGAAATGAAAGACTTTTTAGATTTTAATGAAATGAATGCACATTATACTAAAACTTATGGGACGCACTGAAAGCATTGCTAAGAGGAAAACTCATAGTTCTGAGTGCCTCCTAAAACAAACTAGAGCATCCACTAGCAGCTTGACAGCACACCTGAAAGCTCTTGAAGTAAAAGAAGCAAACACACCCAAAAGGAATAGGCTAGATGGCAGGAAATAACTAAATTCAGGGTGGAAATCAACAAAATAGGGAAAAAAAGAACTATAAAATGAATCAACAAAACCAGGAGCTGATTCTTTAAAAAAAAGTCAACAAGATAGATAAACCCTTAGCCAGACTAACCAGATAGTACAGAGACAGTATCCAAGTTAACCAAATCAGAAATGAAAAGGGAAACATAACAACAGAAACCAAGGAAATTTAAAAAATCAACATATTCCACTATAAAACTCTATACTCAACATAACTGGAAAATCTGGATGAAATGGACAATTTTCTAGACATATACCAGGTACTAAATTTCAATCAGGATCTGATAAACCATCTAAACAGTCCCATAATCACTAAAGAAGTAGAAGCAGTCACTAAAAGTCTCCCAACCAAAAAAGTCCAGGACCAAGTGGCTTAAGTGCAGAATTCTATCAGATCCTCAAAGACCTAATATCAATACTCTTCAAACTATTCCACAAAATAGAAATAGAAGGAACACTGTTCTAGGATTTTCTCTGTCCAATTAAATTAGTGCAGAGAAGATTTCTGATTGGACATTGGATGGGGAAAAGGGAACAGAGCTGAGAGAGAGAGAGAGAGAGAGAGAGAGAGAGAGAGAGAGAGAGAGGGGGTGGGTGAGAGAGAGGGAGAGGGAGAGAGAGAGAGGGAGAGGAGAGAGAGAGAGAGAGAGAGAGAGAGAGAGAGAGAGAGAGAGAGAGAGAGAGTGAAAGAGAAAATCAGAGAGGAATGAGGAAGCGCCATTTCCATAGACACAAACCCCTGTGGCAAATTCTAAAAACAAGTAGCTAGGGTTTCACAACAAGGTTGGAAATATTGGGATAAAGCCACTTGGGAGACAGAAACAGGCGAATTTCTGAGTCCGAGGCCAGCCTGCTCTACAAAGTGAGTTCAGGACAGCCAGGGCTACATAGAGAAACCCTGTCTTGAAAAAACAAAAGCAAGCAAACAACAACAACAAAAAATATTGGGATAAAACTTTTACAATTATCAATTGGCTCTAAACTCATTATATTGACATCTTGTAAAGTGTGATATTTTTGATACATACATCTGATTGGTTAATTAAGCATGAAGTGTATTGATTCTACCAGGTAATTAGGTTATCAGGTGGCAGATCGTGGGGTGTGTGGGGTGTTGCATGGTGGCAAGAGGAACTTGAAATCCCCCGCTGGAGAGATTGCAGGCAGAGGGACCCTGAGAGAGATGCACTAGGCAGGAGCCCTGTGACCTGGCATGAGCTGCTGTGGCTTGCAGGTTGCCTTGCCAGCACTAGTTTTTTTAAAAAATATTTCCTGCCACAGAATACTAACCAATTTATTCTATGAAGCCACAATTATACTTATACCTAAACCACATAAAGAACCAACAAAGAAAGAAAATTTTAGACTAATTTCCCTAATGTTTATCCATGCAAAAATACTCAATAAAGTTCTTGCAAACAAAGTCCAAGAACACATCAAAGCAATGATCCATCCTGATCAAGTAGGCTTCTTCCCAGGGATGCAGGGATAGTTCAATATAGGGAAATCCGTCAAGGAAATCTACTACATAAACAAACTCCAAGAAAAAAACCACAAGATCATCCATCTCATTAGATGCTGAGAAAACATTTCACAAAATTCAACACCCCTTCATGGTAAAAGTCTTGGAAAAATCAGGAATTCAAGGCCCATAGCTAAACATAGTAAAAACAAAATACAGCAAACCAGTAGTCAACTTCAAACTAAATGGAGAGAAACTTGAAGCAATCCCACGAAAATCAGGGACTAGACAAGCCTGCCCATTTTCTTCCTACCTATTCTCTATAGTACTCAAAGCCTTCATCAGAGCAATTAGATAACAAAAGAAGGTCAAAGAGACACAAATTGTAAAGGAACAAGTCAAAATTTCACTATTTGCAGAAGATATGATAGTACACTTAAGCGATCCCAAAAACTCCACTAGAAAACTACTAATCCTGATAAACAACTTCAGCCGAGTGGCTGCATATAAAATTAACTCAAACAAATAAGTAGCCTTCCTGTACTCAAAGGATAGATGGGCTGAGAAAGAAATTAGGGAAATGACACCCTTCATTATAGTCACAAATAATATAAAATACCTTGGTGTGACTCTGTCCAAGAAAGTGAAGGGTCTATATGACAAGAACTTCAAGTCTCTGAAGAAAGAAATCAAAGAAGATCTCAGAAGATGTAAAGATCTCTCATGGTCATGGATTAGCAGGATTAATATAGTAAAAATGGACCTCTTGCTGAAATCAATGTACAGATTCAATGCAATCCCATCAAAATTCCAAGACAATTCTTCATTGAGTTAGAACAATTTCAAATTTCATCTGGAATAACAAAAAACTGAGGACAGCAAAAACTATTCTCAAAAGTAAAAGAACTTTGAGGGAATCACCATCCCTGACCTCAATCTATTCTACAGAACTATAGTGATAAAAACTGTATGGTATTGGTACAGTGACAGGCAGGTAGATCAATGGAACAGAACTGAAGACCCAGAAATGAGCCCACACACCTAAGGTCACTTGATCTCTCACAAAGGAGCTAAAAACATTCAGTGGAAAAAACGACAGATTTTTCAATAAATGGTACTGGTTCAACTGGTGGTCACCATGTAGAAGAATGCAAATCAATCCATTCTCATCTCCTTGTACAATGCTCAAATCCAGGTGGATCAAGGACATCCATGTAAAACCAGATACACTGAATCTTATAGAGGAGAAAGTGTGGAAGAGCCTTGAACACATGAGCATAGGGGAAGATTTCCTGAACAGAACACCAATGGCTTATGCTCTAAGATCAACAATAGACAAATGGGACCTCATAAAATTTCAAAGCTCCTGTGAGGACAATCTTGACACACTCCTGGTTTCAGCAGCTGGTCTTAGCCATGGAGGAAGATTCCTTGACCCTAAAGTCAGAAACCTGTGGCCTAATCTGCCAAGTACTGTTGCTCACAATGGCTGGAAGATGTTCTATTGTTCAACTTTGGAAAATGTTCTATTTGCATCAACTTTCTGTTCTTGACTGTGTTCTCCACTACTCAAGCTTTTCTTTAATTCCTCTTCACAAGTTGAAAGTTTAACTGGGTAAAGTCCTTCTTTAAGGTAATCACTCTTTATTCCATTTTGCATCAGACTTTTCTTCAAACAAATTTATCTTCTTGAACACTGGAATTAGCTCGATTAATTTCCAGTAGTTCTATTCTCTTCAAACTGTACATAAATTTGTTTTGCATTGTTCAGTTTGCTCTCATTCAATATATAGATCTGCATAGGATTGGCCGCTAGTAATCACATGAGAGAGTCAATGTGTGGCTGAGGTTATAACTTTTTTGCCAGAGGTATTAACACAAAATCCTTCAATTGTCCTTATGTAGATTTTTTTTTAGAGAAGGGCAAAAGGCAGCCAAACTGTCCAAATATTTCAGAGTGACTTATGACTAATATTCTTTCCTTCTGAAACATTTTATGCAAAGCCTCCACAGTTCACATTGCCTCCAGAGCTGTCTTCCATGCCAAGCAAGACTTGCTTAATTCATTCAATTGCTTTGCTAAACTAGATAATTCACATTGGCTAACAAGTTGCATGGTCAAGTCTATCATATCAATACCTTGCTTCCTGGTACAAATTTCCACCTTATCTAATGTTTTATTGCCGTGAAGATATATGATAAGCATGGCAACACTTATAAAAGAAAGCATTAAAATTGGATTACATAGAAGTTCAGAGATTTAATCAATTATGATAGTGTGGAACATGGGAGGAAACAGGCAGACATGGTTCTAAGAAGGAGTTGAGAGTTCTGCAACTGGATCTGCAGGAAACCATAACAGAAAGATAATGGTTTGAGTAAGCCCATCCCCAGGAACACATGTTCTCCAACAAGGCCACACTTTCTAATCACTTGCAAGTACTGCCACTCTCTGGTGAGCAAGTATTCAGATCAAAGAGCCTATGGGAACCATTCTTGTTCAAATCACCAAGGAAGTCCTAGGTTTATATTTGGTTTAAGATCGTGCTGTTGGTTTTGTGGGGGTTATATTCCAATGTGATATATTTAGAATTGAAAAAAACCTAGTTAAAATTATGACTTATTATATAAATGAAATATACTATATGTACTTTTTAATTCATGAGATGATATAGAGTAAGAAGTAACTGAGATGTCAAAATGTATAAATCCTTGGAAATCGTTATGAAATTCTACTAAACTTATTTCATTATGCTGTACTTTTTAGTACAGTTTAAAATGAAAGAAATCTCTTTGTATAAAATAAGAACTGATATTTTTCTTAAATGTATTGATATCCCCATATCAAAGTAATATCATTTACCTCAGTTCATAATATACAAATTTCCAAATCTCAAGTGAACTGATTTACATTTTCTAGTTAAGAAATTATTTTCAGACATTTATTTTTATTAAAAACCTTGAGCTAAAGTTAAATTCCTTTTCTTTTTTTGTTTTTGACTTTTCTTTTCTTTTTATTTATTCAATATATTTTTATTTACATTTCAAAGGATTTCCACTTTTCTGCCACCCCACTCCCTGTAAGTCCCATAAGCCCACTTCCCTCCCCCTGTTCTCCCATCCACCCCTTCCTACTTCCCGGTTCTGGTTTTGTCCTATACTGCTACAATGAGTCTTTCCAGAACAAGGGTCACTCCTCCATTCTTCTTCTACCTCATTTGATGTTGTGGATTATATTTTGGAAATTCCAATTTTCTAGGTTAATATCCACTTATTAGTGAGTGCATACCATGATTGATCTTTTGAGACTGGTTTACCTCAGTTAGTATGATGTTCTCCTGTTCTATCCATTTGCCTAAGAATTTCATGAATTCATTGTTTCTAATGGCTGAATAGTACTCCATTGTGTATATATACCACATTTTTTGCATCCATTCTTCTGTTGAGGGATACCTGGGTTCTTTCCAGCTTCTGGCTATTACCAATAGGGCTGCTATGAACATAGTGGAACATGTATCCTTATTACATGCTGGGGAATCCTCTGGGTATATGCCCAGGAGTGGTATAGCAGGATCTTCCAGAAGTGAGGTGCCAAGTTTTCTGAGGAACCGCTAGACTGATTTCCAGAGTGGTTATACCAATTTGCAACCCCACCAGTAGTGGAGGAGTGTTCCTCTTTCTCCACATTCTCCCCAACACCTGCTGTCTCCTGAATTTTTAATCTTAGCTATTCTGAATGGTGTAAGGTGAAATCTCAGGGTTGTTTCAACAAATGGTGCTGGTTCAACTGGAGGTCAGCATGCAGAAGAATGCAAATTGATCCATACTTGTCTCGTTGTACTAAGCTCAACTCCAAATGGATCAAGGACCTACATATAAAGCCAGACACTCTGAAGCTGGGGAAGACCCTTGAGGACATTGGTACAGGGGGAAAGTTTCTGAACAGAACACCAATAGCGTATGCTCTAAGATCAAGAATTGACAAGTGGGACCTCATAAAATTACAAAGTTTCTGTAAGGCAAAGGACACCATCAAAAGGACAAATTGGCAACCATCAAATTGGGAAAAGATCTTTACCAACTTTACATCAGATAGAGGGCTAATATCCAATATATATAAAGAACTCAAGAAGTTAGACTCCAGAAAACCAAACAGCCCTATTAAAAATGGGGTACAGAATTAAAGAATTTTCACCTGAAGAACTTTGGATGGCAGAGAAGCATCTTAAAAAATGCTCAACTTCATTAATCATTAGGGAAATGCAAATTAAATTCCTTTTCTAATAGATATTTATCTTGTGTTTATGTTAAGACGAACAGAAAAGAAAATCCATCCACTCTCCAGTACACAAATAATATCTGGCTTTCCTCAAAATAAAGAGAAGTGATATGATGAAATTTCATAAGGCCAAAACTGGCCAATAAGCTAGTCTAACTAACATTAGAAACCATTACGAAGTTTGGTCAAATGGAATGCATGGAGATGCTGTGGAGTCCACTGCATCTGCAGAATAGATAGACTGAAGGGTTTTGTTATTAAGAGTAAAAAGAATACTTTCTAAAGTTTTGTTTTTTTGAGATATCATGTGGAATAGAGAATTTGCTCTAATGTATCTTTCCCGGCCTGCTGGGACAGTAGTCAGGGTCTCTAAGAAAGGTGGGTGTGGTTCAGGAGGCAGGAGACAAGAGAAATGGGGGCAAGACAACATTCTGATCAAGCCTTGTTTTTCTGGGGAATATCAGTTGGTAGCAGATGTTCTGCCAGGAGTATCTGTGGCTAGGCAATGGGTTATTCTGGGCCAAGTTCCAACCACAGGTCCCAACTGTAGAAACCTCACGATTTCTGAGAAGAGCTTCTTCTACCAAGAAATGAAACCCAAGCAGAATAGAAACTTTACTTGTTAGTGATACGCAGGTCTTAAGACACAAAATAGAGATGCTTAGGTCAAGCAACCTGGGCCCCGCTAGTATCTCCCCCCACTTTTTTAAATCAGAGAAATACTATGCTAGATTTTATGCTATAACTAATTATCCCTCTTCTCAATGAATTTACATCCCTGTAGACAACTGAAAAAAAAAACAGTATAAATAAAAGCATTCCAAAACAAAGATAAATAAATTCAAAATAATTATTATTACACACAGTCCAGTGGAAAACTTCATTTAAAGAAATTTATTTAAATAGATTTATATTTAAGAATAAAAGGAGGAACCTAGAATCTAGTGAAATCATGACATCCTTTTTCCCCTAGGAAAAATATCAATAAGTGGCTGAAGTATTCAAATAAACTTTTAATTTTAAATAAGGGAATTTGCTGCGGAAAATAACATGGCATGATCACATAGGAATCAGAAGCCATGGCTGGGTTCATAGATATAAATTGTACCTTAAAATTTTCTAACACTATTAAATGTTTCCATTTTTTAAAAAAGGAATATAGCTTCCATATTACTTCTGCATAGGAAAGATTAGTCTGATATTTAAACCATATATGGAAGTATAAAAAGTAGATAACAGATATTTAATCCAGTTATTGCTAGTAGCACATTACTATAAATTCATTTTTTTATTATGCTTATTACATTGGCTGAAAAATCAAGACAAATTATAGAAAGTGAAATCTAATTTACAGCACATAACATACATGCTTCAAACAGAATTAGTGTCTTGTTAGGCATGGTGGCACATGTATTGTAATATTTACAACAATTCTGAAACTATACTTGGTAATTATACCAATTCTTATTATAAGCCCGGATAAAAACAAACATCAAGGTATTCCAAATCTAGGTGTTATGGTTTCTTCAGTTTGCTTATTAAATTGCTTTTAGAATCAGCAACATCCAAAGCCTCAAGACATAAATAAAATATAGACAAATTCTTTTTCATGTCATAATATGGATAATATGTGGCTCAATCCTCCTAATAGTGCTCATTTTCTTCTAACACTTCATGGCCTTCATCATATCCGGTACTGATAGTATTTTTCTACCAGAATCACAAAATACCATCCTCTGAGAGCTTTACCTAATCTAACTCTCCAACTTCTCTAAATTTCTCTCAAATAAATGCGAAAAGCATAAGAGCTTGTCTAACCATAAGGCCACAGTTGGTCAAGGCAATAACTTTTCTCTTTGTACCAAATTTTGTATTAAAATATTTTTCACCTGGCTGTGATAAAATGTTTGAAATTAGTTAAGGAGTGGAATATTTATTCTGGATGAAATTTTTAGATGGCTCAGTCCATGTGCATTTGGGCCCTTCTTGTATTTTAGAGAAACATAATGAGGCTAGGAACACCTCATTCTATGGTGAAGTTCTTATCCTCATGGCTGGCAAGAAGTTGAGCAGGAGCAGAGACACTACCTAGGTTCAAGGATATTTCCTTTTTTTTTTTTTAACTTCATCCCTTTGGCCTGTAGGATAGATATGGTAGTGTAATACTCAGTCTCAGCGTCTACCCTTAGTAAGTAGTCTGTTGAAACATCTTCATGGACAAATCAAATCATGTGCTTCCTTAATCTAGTTGTGTCTGAATAAAATCAACTTGATACTACATAATACTTGTCAAAATGGCTTTGGTATTTCTTGCTTATGAGCCATAAATAAGACAAAATTATCCCAAGTTAACCTTACTGGGAACAAGTATGGAAAGTGTACTTAAAGCACAATGTCTCAACTGGAGTTGGGGATGCCTTTGGGTCTGTCACTGCAAATATTTTCCTTACCTATGGACTAAAGGAAATTATCCTAATACTAATTATGATGATTATGTTATTAATAGTAAATATGATTTTAGTCTTTATGCATATTTATTTTTCTACAAAAATAAATATTTATAATTATTTATGCATATTAATGATTCTCTCATAGTCCCCACATCTTGAGGCATAGATACTGAAGCATTTTGACATAATAAATGCATTAAAATATTTTATATCAAAAACATTACTTCTTATTAATATAAAACTTCTCAAAACACTAAAATAAAAATCATTCCAGAGCAATAGTTTATTTTTTTAATGACCAGGTTACTTTAATAGTGCATGTTCATGGATTAAACTTTAGCATTTGCACAAAGAGCATTTACAACCTATGCTAAGATTATGTCAAGCTTCAGTATTACCCTTTCTTCCTCCTCATCCTTCCTACCTCATCACCATCTATCTTCTCTAAAAAACATCAAAGTGAAGGGGTTTGTTATTGTTGTTGTTGTTGTTGTTGTTTATTTGTTAATTCATATGAAATGATTTATCTAAAATCCATTATGCTGGTCTGCTTTTCTATTGTCAACATGACACACAGTGGGATCATCTCAGGAGAAGGAACTTCAACTATGAAAAGGCCTCTATCTGCCTGGCCTGTAGGCAAATCTGTGGGGCATTGCTTTTGATTATTGCCAAGGGAAAGCCCAGCTTAGTCAGGGTGGTGAAATCCCTGGACAGGGGTGGTTCTGGGCTGTAGAAACCACAGGCAGGTCAAGTTAAGAAGAGCGAGCCGATAAGGAGCAGTCCTCCATGCTTTATGCTTCAGTCCCTGTCCTTGGGTTTTTACTTCCGTAGTTCCTCAGTTAACTTCATTCAAGGATGTGTGTCCAGGAATTGTAAGCTATGTAAATCCCCTCCACATCAAAGTACCTTTGGTCACAGCAACATAGAGCTAACTAGCAAATTTATCTTTCTACGCCTCGAGTATTGTACTGCGCATTTTAATCTGGAGATTCATTCATTTTCATTTAGATGATGTAATGTCATATTTTGTGGCTCATACAGTAACATAAATTTTCACCCACTAATTGATGCATACAAATATTGATTTTGTTACTTGGCTATCCTGACGTGTCCCTCTATACATGGCTGTCATTTTGTCATAATATATCATTTATAAATTAACTTCATTTCCTTCAGGTATACATATAGAAGAGGTATTACTCAGATATATCAAAAAATTTTCAAGACATAGCTGTTCTTTAAAAGAAACAAAGAAAGAGACTTTTGATTATATTTCCAGTAGAAATGTATAAGAAAGACATCCCTTTTCTCCACATTGTCACCTGCATTTAAATTTTTCACTGGATAATAGCCACTCCAGATACAGTTAGCTGGAATCTCAATGTAGTTTTGATTTACAGTTTTCAACAGACAAAGATATTGATAATCATCTCCCATATTTACCATATTTTTTGTTCTTTTTTTCTGACATAATAGTTTTATTTTTCCTTTGTGATTGAAATGTTTTTCATACAATATATAATAATCATGATATTCCCATCCTTCAAATCATTCCAGATTATTCCTACCTCCCCACCTATACAACTCCATACTCATTCTTTCTCTCTTTACAAAAATTAATCAAACTAAAAATAACTAAAAATATAAATAAGATGAAACAATAATGCCCCATACACACACACACATGTACATACACACACACACACACACACACACACACACGGACTAAACAAAGCAAAATGAAGCTAAAACTCTGTAGAAATAGCACTAAGTTTGTTCAGTGTTGGCTAACTATTCCTAGGAAAAATGGAATATCTTATTTCATTTTATAATGTCTCTGTAAACATAGAATATTCCTTTTCACTAACTTCCTCCCAAACACTCAATTTTTCCCATTTTTAGTAATTTATTTTATTTATAACTGTTATTTTTTCCTTTCATTCTGTTTTTATTTATTTATTTATTTATTTATTATTCGATATAATTTTTTACATTTCAAATGATTTCCCTTTTCTAGCCCCCCCCACTCCCCGAAAGTCCCTTAAGCCCCCTTCTCTTCCCCTGTCCTCCCACCCACCCCTTCCCACTTCCCCGTTCTGGTTTTGCCGAATACTGTTTCACTGAGTCTTTCCAGAACCAGGGGCCACTCCTCCTTTCTTCTTGTACCTCATTTGATGTGTGGATTATGTTTTGGGTATTCCAGTTTTCTAGGTTAATATCCACTTATTAGTGAGTGCATACCATGATATATTGCTTGTTCTGTTTTTGTTGTTAACTTTTTCATGATTCTTATGTATACTAGATGTTAATAGTATGTCCAATAAGAGTTGTTCAATATTTTATGAACCATGTAATATATACTATTATATATTTTGCTATATAGAAGTTTTGAAATTTTATATATGTTCTGCATGTTTTCATTCCTTGAGTCATATTCAGAAAATTAGCCATCCATTTGCCTTACAATAATTCTATTGATTTCCCATTTTAGGCACCCTTCACACATGCACACTCACATGTACACATTTGAACTGATTATTATATAGGGGGTGATGTAGTTCATACTTTACATGTTCTTATTCCATTTTCTCAACATTGTTTGCTAGAGGGATGATTTCTTTGTGACAGAAATTTTGCCAACATGTAAAGAATTAGAAGAGTGTAGCTGAATCTGTTTATTGTTGGATTATCTGTTCTGTTACATTCTATGTATTAAAAAATGAATTCTATGTGTTTGTTTTTATGTCAACTTCTTGCAGTTAATATATGGATAATCTGATATATACTTTAAGATCAGGTATTTTGATAGCTTTAATGTTTTTCTTTAAGATTGCTTTGGCTGCAATAATCTTTGGTTCACTATGATAGTATTATACACAGAACTATAAAAGGAAAATTATCATTATCATATTTTATTGGTCTACTGAAATAATTGTGCTTAGTGCAAGTAAAAACCAATGGTAATAAAGTATGCTAATTCTTTTTTAATACAAATTGTTCATTCATTCATTCATACATTCATGTATTCATTCATTCTTATGCCAGACCATTTTCAAATGGCCAAAAAGGGATTAGAAAATATCTGAGTATAATGTTAGCAACACAAATGATTGTAAATCAGTTTTCACTCTGAAGATGAGAAAGAGGGGGATCTGTGGGGGAGAGAGGGAGAAAGAGTGAGCAAGCAAGAGAGAGAGAGAGAGAGAGAGAGAGAGAGAAAGGAGAGAGATTATGATAAATGTTTTTAATACAATGGGCTTAAGATTAAAACAAGCCAGCTAAGAGAGCTCAGTTTGCAGAACCACGGTGTTGGCATTCTTGAGGAAACATTGAGGTCAATGTCAATATTGCTAATTCTGATAGAGCAATTTTTATATAAGATTTTAATCACTTAGTAATGTTTTTATTCTTTGATAAATTACATGGAGAAGCAAATTCATTTTAAAGGTGAATTGATAATATGTAACTGTTGCAGAGCTAAAATACCAATATTTAATTACTGTAAAGCAAACAACCCAAAGGGAATTAGTTTAGTACTCTGTTCTATAAGCTTTAGAGCAAATTACTACTGAATAAACATGAGTTTCTAACTAAAACAACAAAGGCCTTAGTATGCAGGCTACATTTTCACTTCTTTCTCATTCAATTGTTTCAATGCACAACACGAAACTTGTATATATGGCATTCACATAATAAAAAAAAATTATATTCTGAAATTCATGGTATTCTATCTTAAACAAAAAGTAGATACTTTCAGAGCTATCTCAACCTGGGGGAATGAATCTTTAGTGATTACGATCATCAATCCTCTGCTCTTAGAAATTAAATTTTTTTTCTTAGAGCAAAAAAAATTCTTAATGTTTTTTCTAATTAGGCCATAATATTACTCTTACTCTAGTTTATTTTAAAATACAATGGATGCATAATACATATCAAAGGCTTACAATTTTAAAAATCACATTGATAACTAGATCTGCACTTATCTATTTTGAAGAATGGAATTTAGTCATTGATTTTAGGATCTATTGTAAGAAGTTCAGAACATGTCTGTAATATGTGGTAGCCCTCAGCAGGGGATTCATGTTTGCAAGAAGTCCTTTCTTCTAAGCTTGTTCCACTATATTGAATGCCAAAGGATGCTCTACCTTGTTCCTCAGAAACAAAGTGCTTAGGGCAACTACACTTAAAGAGTAATTTTGTGACATTTTACAGGACAGAAAGAAAAATTAAGAACTGTTCATATTTGTTTATATCCTAAAGTAAAAATATCTGTTTAAGAGGTAATGCTGGCTGATAATAGTGAATTACATTCTGAATATCAGGAATATTTTGGACAAATTTGACAAATTAGTAGCAGGTAAAAAAAATGAATGAAGTTGAAGTTAGATAGTGAAAGTATTCAAATTGTGATATGTTTCTAGAAGAATATTAGTAGGTTGGATTTTAGCTTATGTTACTTTTTGATGTACTAAAATAGATCTGTGGTAAGCTAAAGTTGAGTGTGTATGTGAGTACATTGCCTTGGAAGCACATTGTCTTACTTAAGGTCTTCGAGAAGGACAAAAACAAAGATAGAAAAGATCCCTGGAGAATAACTACTGCTATAATTTCCCGTTTAAATAAAGAAGAATCTAGAGTCTGGTGTTTGCGAGTGATATGTGCCATGAAAAAAAATCCTCATTCAAGAATTGTATGTCCTGAATAATTAATTTTTTTGTTTTGGATTGTTTTGATGTGATTTGTTACCTTCAGTTTCCCTAGGTACTGGATGGTGTGCACACCATTGATATGGAGTAATTTACACTCCACTGCACTGCTCGACTTCCTAATCATCCACGTGATTGCCTGTGGTAATCTTCAGACAGGTTACCACAGATGCACTCGTTTGCTAGGAAGCCAGGTGTCCAAATTGACAAGCACCAGGCATTTTCTAATCTGATATTTTAAATCCTGTGGGGTTTTTTGGTGATTATTTGGTTGTTGGTTTGTGGTGTCACTCCATTGTCAGCTGGCTACATTATGTGTTGACTGTGGTGAATCCGTGTACAATGGTAAAACAATATGTTGGAATAGAGTGGTTCAATTCAGGAAAGAGAACAAAGGGTGAGACAAACTCTGCCCTTCTTAACTTAGAATAATGATTTCTTCCATTGCCCTACCTATTGAACATGAAGTTACACGTGTTTTATTGCTACATATACAGAGTCCTTCTATGATCCAATCACTCTCACGATTTGAGTGGTTACTATAAGTCAGAAAATGTTCAGAATAATGTTGTCATCTTTAAAAATGTTCAAGTGCAAGAATCTAAAGTCAGAGCTTTCCATTGTTTTCTGTTGTAATAGTTACTGGTATTAAAATGCGATAAAAGTCAGTAATAATGAAATCTGTTATACAGTTGATAGTACTTATTTCATTTATTTTACTTGTAATTATTTATTTCTATGATTCAATTAGTTACATTGAATTCCTATAATCATGTGTTTTAATAATTAATATTTTCCTAAATAAGCCACAATAGATTTGTTGAGAGAAAATCCATACTTTTACAAACACTGTGTATAAATAACATATTCATTGGAGTGTTATGAACAGTGATGAGTTCAGTGATTTTAAACAAGACACTGTAGGCCAAGATGCAGAGGAAGAAGTTGGAGTATTTGCTATGGAGGTAGCTAAGGACAAGATAGCTCATAGAAAAGCAGCCCATGGCAAGAATATAGTAAGAAAAGTGGTATTGCTTGGCAACGAGGGCTTGCAAAGATGACAGTATAGCTAATGTGGAGTGAAGAAAGGGAGACACACAAATTCATCAATGAATTTAAGTACTGCCTTTTACTCTGTATAGAAAAAGAAGTCACAGAATAGACTGCAATGAAGAAAGATCATTAGCACAATATCAACACAAAATTGTTTTAATTAACAAAACAGAGAGAAATGGAATTTATATGAGCTATGAAACAGTATTTGAATTTGTTGAAATAAACAATTATGTATAATGGGTGGAGTCTTAGCAAAGGTTTTACTGTTGTGAACAGATACCATGGCCAAGGCAACTCTTATATGGCCAATATTTAATTGGGGCTGGCTTACAGATTCAGAGGGTCAGTCTATTATCATCAAGGCAGGAACATGGTAGCATCCAGGCAGGCATGGTGCAAGAGGAACTGAGAGCTCTACAACTTCATCTGAAGGCTGTTACCAGAATACTGGCTACCATGTATCTAGGACTAAGGTATAAAATCCCATGCCCACAGTGACACACCTAATCAAACAAGGCCACACCTCTAAATAGTGCCACTCCCTGGGTCAAGAATATTCAAACCATGACAGGTGGATTATAATGTGACAAAAAGGTGTTGTTATTGAAGGCTGGGCAAAATTAAACAAAGTGAGGAAAGTGTCAGTTACAAATGGGAAAGGTGTCAGTGTACTGAAGTTTCATTTGCTTTCAGATGAAAGGATAGCATGTGAAGAATTATTCTTAATATTTATACACAAATTTAGATTTCATATTGTATATGAGATCATGTTGGCACACAATTGGATTCCTGTCTTTAAAATCAATAGGAGTTGCTAAGCTGTGGAAATAAAATTGAAAACCATTGATATACTACTTATGTCCATGAAGTAACGTGGATAAGGTGCCTAAGGACACGAGACGATATTAATGAGAACAGCAGCAAGAAATGCTTTTGCCATCATAACCACATAGTCATTTCAGGAAATTCTGGCAATATATGAAGTACGATGAGAGAAAGAAAGGTCCACAAGACCTCTTACCTTGGACGAGGTAGAAATGCATTTATCTTTAGTGACAGCTGTTCCTGTGATTAATCTATATTCATAAAATCCTCAAAAAATATACACTATTTATAGAGTGAGACTCATTAAAGACACAGAAATTAGGAGCCTGTTTTCAAGACAAAGAGTTTTCCAGAGGGCAAATACAGAAGCTATCAAAGAGAAAGGACCACAAGAACAACTGCAAAGTGATAAGAGGCAGTACTGAGTCCAGAATAAGATGAGGATTAATGAATGGTGCTTTGGCAAGGGGCAACTGTAAGGCTATAGATGCTATTTACTATGATGAAAATATTTATCTGTACCCTAAGTATTTTATGTTGACATCTTCACACACACACACACACACACACACACACACACACACACAGAGAGAGAGAGAGAGAGAGAGAGAGAGAGAGAGAGAGACAGAGACAGAGACAGAGACAGAGAGGGAGAGAGAGAGACAGAGAGACAGAGACAGAGAGAGACAGAGAGACAGAGAGAGAGAAAGAGAGAGACAGAGAGACAGAGAGAGAGCTTAAAAGAAAGATAAGTAGAAACAGGAGAGAGTATCTGAAGGTATTGAGATGCAATAGAGAAAGAAATAGATATCTCCTAAGATTGTAGATTCTGAAATTCTAAGGCCAAGAATACATACTCTTTATATATAAAAGATAATGGCCATGATGTGTAGGTAAGAAGAAATGTAAAAGTAGATTTAATTTGTATTTCCCTGATGGCTAAGGAAGTAAAACATTTCTTTTAAATGCCTCTCATTTGTATTTCATCTTTATAGACTTCACTGTGTACTTTTAGTTTTATGTCCCATTTTTAATTTTTCTTGGTATTTATTTGCTATTTTCAGTTTTTACATATTCTAGATATTAAGCTTCAATAAAATAAATTGGTGGCAGTATTTTTCCATTCTCTGAGCTATTTTTAATCTATGTAAAATTTCTAAATTATAATTTTGTGCAAATTAGTTCAAATATTGAATATCAGAGTATAAAAGACATAAAAGTGAGAAGGGTTTAAAAGTAAATTGCAGACATGGAGACGCTCTATAGGAAACAGAAATAAGGAATACACTGAGATGATTTAACATGGTTTTCATGATAGGATCAAAAACAAACAATATGATGCTACAATAATTATAATTTTAAGAATACAATGTACTTGTACTATAAGGACAAATTGTATGTCAAACATAAAATAATTCCAAACTAATCAAATTCTGAACCTTCTCTAATAAAAGGTTTGCATAAATGTGGAGAAAAGGAAGGATGAAGTCATATGTGGAGAAAATGTCAAGTATATCAACAGGAGGTTTCTAACAACAATCACAACATGAAGCTGAAGGTAGTGGAATGGTTTCAGAGGCTTGAGAAAAGTCCCCTCATTGTCTAGTTTTGTGGGTCTCCACCAGTTGGCAAATGGATGGAAGTAGAAAATATCATTCTGAGTGAGGTAGCTCAGACCCAAAAGGATATGCTTGGTATGTAGTCATTAATAAGTGAATATTAGCCAAAAAGTACAGAATACCCAGGATACAATACATAGAACTCAAGAAGGTTAATAAGTGAAAGGGCCCAAGTGAGGCTGATTCAATCCCAGTTGGGAGGGAGATGAAAACAACCACAGGATGGGAATGAGGCAGAAGAAGGGAGGTACCTGGGTGGGAAAGGGGGCAAGGAGTAGAAAAGGGGAACCTGATCAGGTATTTGTGGGTTGAGGAAAACAGAAATGAAGCCCTGAGGGCCAGCAGAAAGAATGGAAACAGGCAACCTTGGGAGGTAGGAGGTAGGGGAATGCTTTAAAATGTACCAGAGACCTGGGAGGTGAGAGACTCTCAGGACTCAAAGGAGGGACCTCAGACAAAATGTGCAAGAGCTGGGAAAGGGAACCTGTAGACTCCACCTCCAGTAGGATGACAGGGCATCAAGTAGAGGGACTGATTTGCCATCCCACAGTCAAAAACTCTGACCCAGAATTGTTCCTGTCTAAAAGAACTTCAGGGACAAAACTGGAGAAGAGCCTGAGGAAAAAGAGGCCCGGTAACTGGCCCAAATTGAGATCTAGACCAAGAGGAGGCTCCAAGGCTTGATACTATTACTATGCTTGACAGACAGGAGCCTAGCCGGACTGCCCTCCAAGAGACCCAACAAGCAGCTAACTGAGACAGACACAGATCCTTACACCCAGCCGATGGACAGAAGACAGGGAGTCCTCTGGTTGAATTAGAGAAAGGCTGGAAGAAGTTGTGGAAGAGGGTGACTCCATAGGTAGACCAGCAGTCTTACCTAACCTGGACCTCCCAAATCTCTCAGACACTGAGCCCCCAAACAGGCAGCATACATTAGCTGGATTGAGGCCCCCAACTACCTGGTCTGGCCTCAATGAGAGAAGATGCACCTAACCATTGAGAGACTTGAGGCCCAACGGAGTAGGGAGGTCTGTTCAGGTGGAGTGGATGGAAACATACTCTTAGAGACAGGGGAGGGAGGAGGAATTGGACTGGGAATTGGATAACAAATGGACAGCAAAAAAAAAGTAATGATAATAATTTTTAAAAGTGCATAAGATATTCACAGATAACAAATTATTTAAAAACATTGAGGACTGGTGAGATGGCTTAGCAGTTAAAGAATGCTGCTTCCAAGCATAATAATCTAGGTTAATCTCTGCTACACACCTGGTAGCAGGAAGGAACTGACCGCCGAACATTGTCCTTTGATCTCCACACATATGCTGTGACACACACACACACACACACACACACACACATACACATACACACACACACACACACACACACACACACACACACACACACCAATATATAAGTGACTAAATGACCAAATGAATTAGAGATGCTGAAAAAGTTAATATGTGAGAATGCTTCACTAGAAAATGACTTATTTTGAATATTCACTGCTTCAGATTTCTCTGTAATGAAGAACATTTGATAAGTGGAAAGTCAAGGCTGTGCTTCATATGTGAAGCAGAGTGGAAACGGATATAGCACCACCACGGATTTGGTATAAAATGGGATATAATTTTTTATTTCTACTTTATTTAAATGTTTTTCATATCATAAAGTATTTTTTGTTTTTTTTTTTCTGAAACACTTCCCAGACACTTTCCACCTCCCTAAGCACTTGACTTTAAGTTATTTTTCACTCTTTTAAACACACACATGGAGAAAAAGACATGGTTCAGTAGTTAAAAGCTTTGGCTGCTCTTCCAAAGGCCCTGTGTTCAATTCCCAGCAACCACTTCGTGGATCACAACCATCTATAATGGGATCTTTTGCCCTCTACTTTCAGATGTACATGAAGAAAGAGCATTTGTACAGATAAATAGATCTTTAAAAATACACACACATGGACACACAGAGACATGCATACACTCAGATACAAGCATGTAAACATGTGTGCATGCACACGCGCGAGCGCACACACACACACACACAACACACACACACAAACAAACAAATATCAGAATGAGTCAACTGCATTCCAGAGCAAGCCCCATGCATTTATATTTGACTAAACGCAAAATAAACACCATGATTTGGACTTCTTTTTGGTGAACTTTTGGTTTCATTTTGTTTGTTTGTTTGTTTTTGTATTATTAGATGTAAATACTTTATTGTTTGAAATTTTCATGTGCGCAAACAATTTTCCCTGATTAAATTTACACCCATGGTTTTATTTTTCTAACCAGATCCTTCCAATGCTTCTTCCCACTTTAAAAAAAAAAATTCTTGTGTTTTCTGATTTTAAACCTTCTAAACCCACTTAGGGATACCACTGAGTGAATAAGAAGAGAAGAATCAATGTGAGAATGAGCGACCTCTCAGGGATTATGTTCCTAAAGAAAGTGTATCCCCCCTCTCCTGACAGCCACCAAATGCAAATCTTTTTTTACATAATGTGTTGTGTTTGCGTTTATGACCCAATTTTTCCATGTTGGGAATTTTGCTATCCTTTCCATGCCTTATGATGCAGTCACAGTCATTGTAAGCTTACATGTATATGTTGTCTTGATAATGTCTGGCAAATACTACTTCACTGAAGGAGTCCACTGCCTCTGCTTGCTATGAGGGGGCTGTTATTTAAGAGTCCCACTTAGTGCTAATAATTCTAGAGTCTCAGGGTACCTCAACAAATCGAAAAGTAGGAGAGATGTTAAAAGAACTACTATTAATAGTGTTCTTTCTATGCTCTTTGCTGAAATTCTTCCATGTTCCCCCTTTCATTAACTACTAGACATAGTGGATGGCTACTTTTGATTGAAGGTGGAAGACAAATTCTAGAATAAAAGAATGACAATGAGCTTCGAAAATAAAAAATTGTGAGTCATCGCAAATTGTGAGTCATGCTGCTAGTCTGTATAACAAATGCAGTACAGCTTTACCTTAGGTAATAATAGTACATATGTCCAGAAGAGAGGTTTTAACTCAAGTGTTGATGGCATTAAATGCCAGGTAAAGGAATCTATCCTGAATTTGGAAAATCTAAGAGGTTCTGAAAACTTCCTGACCAGAGAATAATGTGGATGATGTTTCATTATAAGAGGATTACTCTGTGATTCTCTTATCTAATAATACCTGAGAGGTACAAAGAATACTTATTTCTAAAGTGCTTTAATAGATTTAATCTTATTTTATTCACATAGACCTCCTAAAGCTAGATGGATAAAAAATATTTTACCATTTTCTTGTTAGAGGGTTATCAGTTTTCTAAGGTCAGAGAGTTCAGCTGACAGCAATCTCTATGCTCAGATAGCTATGAGATCATGTTTTAAAAATATCTTCTACAGGATTTCTGTAAGATCTTAAGTAGGTCAAGTCTTGTTTTCCTTTGAATGGCTTAAGGGTGCAGTCAATTTCGATAGGAAAGAAGAGTTTATGATTCACCACACACAGAATGTAAGTTTTCAACATGTAGACAGAGGTTTGAAAGACCACAAGACCATAAGGTAGAAAGCAAGTTACACTGATTTGAAAGAGTTCTGCATACATACAAAACCTTCAACCCAATTGGTATTAGTTAAAAAATTGTGTTCACAATGTTCATTTAAAAATGGTTTTGAAAGACTTTATGATTATATAGACTTTAAAATACTGCAAAATTAATTTTACTGATCATATTTATAGAAACTGTTTACAATGCAGAAAACAAAGTTTCAATTATTGGCCTTGGTTTCATTTGCTATTGGTGAAACACAGCTGGTATTTCAATTACTTGAATCATATTCTCAACAACTATTTTGAATCAGAGATATGGTTGGAATTTGATGGAAATCAGGAGGGCATTGAACAGTTGGACAGAAAGCCCCTGCCATGTCCCTGTTAGGTAATAATATTTGTGCTGTGACTTCTTACAACAGTTCTTGAGAATGCTTCTGCCTTAATTCACTTTACCTTGTCACTTTTTGGGTGACAGGAAAATACCAACATTATGAAATCTATATTGTAAGAAAAAAATGTACAATTTCAGTATTCTGTTTTGTTTAATCAAATATATGCATATGATTAGAGAAAATTGCATGTTCTAATTGATACCTTTATGTGTATTATTTTCCTACTTTGTAATTAAATTCCTTCTTATACTCCTTCTTCCATTAATAATTGACCAGAGGGATAAAGCCTCACCTGTCTGAAGAATAAGAAATTTCAAAAAAAATTTAGAAATTGTATGAAATTTTGTGAATTAGAAACTGTATGAAATTGCTGACTACTAGGAGAGAAACAGTCTTGAAATGCAATTTCAAATTTGACTACACAGTTTTTCAAGAATCTTTAAAAACACTTAATTCCAGTGAATTTTGACTTGTAGCTATCAAAATTTAATTTAGCAATCTGTGCTCCAAACACCAGGTCAACCTAAAGGTATAATGTATTCATTAAGCAATGATGAAAAACCTTGAAGAAGAGTTAGGAAGAGCAGCAGTGTGCACATGCTGAGGAAGTACCACGTTCTGAGGAACTAAAGTATTGTTTAAAAGCAAAAAACCTAGAACAGTTTACAGGAGTCACTCAATCTAAGACTAAGGCATGACTGTTTAAAATGTTAGCTAAGTTTCAGACATGCACTGTGAACCAATGGATGAATGAATATTTCAGAAGAACAGAGAATTCTGAATTGTGTAAAGAAAGGGAGCAGGTCAGCATGCACTGAATAATGTACAATATGCTGAGTGGTAGCAGCAAGAATGAAGGGATTTTATATTTCACAAAAAAATTAAAGGGAAAATATTGAAGACCCTACAAATGGAAAGACTGGGTCAGTGTATATAAGGAAACAAATCTGAACCTGGTAGAAAAAGGCATACATTATATGCCTATACACAATATCTAACGATCAACAAAGGAGGACAGCACCTTTCTACAAAATTCCTTGATTGCAGGAGTGGGTTGTGGATAGGATGGCACTCTACCAGTGACACAGTCCCAACCTATTTTGATTCAGTGATACACAATAGATAGTGATAGGCAGGATTAAAACTACAAAAACAATGATGTCATGAAATTTGCAGGCAAATGGATGGAACTTGAAAATATCATCCTTAGTGAGGTAACCCAGTGACAAAAGAACATACATGATATGTTCTCACTGATAAGTGGATATTAGACAAAAATAAAGCTCGGAATACCCATGATACAACTCACAGATACTATGGAACCCAAGAAAATGGAAGACCAACGTGTGGACATTTCAGTCCTACTCAACTCAAAAGGGGGAAGAGGGAGGAAGGGATCTGGGAGGTGAGAGGGGTGGAACGGGAGTCAGGATCAGGTATGGGAGGAGATAACAGGGATGATATACAGAGGTTCGGGAGTTTGAACAGAGGTGTGTAGCAGTAGGGGATGGGGAACAGGGGGTAGCCAATAGAAAGTCCCAGATGTCAGGGACCTAAGAGGTTCCCAGGACCCAATAGCAAAATATCCAAGAAAAGGGAGATAAAACCTATAGAGACCATATCCAGTGATAGGCATGGCTTCTAGTTGAGGGATGGGGCAACCCACCCATCTCAAAAATATTAATCCAAAATTTCTTCTGTCAAAAGAAAATGCAGGGACAAAGAGTTGAGCAGAGACTGACGGAAAGTCCATCCAGAGACTTGTCCCCATGGAGATATAGCCCATCTGTAGACACCAAACCCAGACACTATTGCTGATGCCAGGAAGCACTTGCTGACAGTGGTATAGCTGTTCCCTGAGAGGCTCTGCCAGAGCCCGACTAATACAGATGAGGATGCTTGCAGCCACCCATTGGACTGGGACCCCAATGGACAAATTAGGGAAAGGACTGAAGGAGCTGAAGGGGTTTGAGACACCATAGGAAGAACAACAATTTCAACCAACCAGACTACCTTAAAGCTCCCAGGGACTAAACCACAAACCAAAGAGTGCACAGGAAGAGCCCCTTGGCTCCATATGCATATGTAGCAGAGGATAGCTTTATCTGGCATCAATGGGAGGAGATGCCCTTGATCCTGTGAAGGCTGAATGCACCAGCATAAGGGAATACTAGGCTACTGTGCCAGGAGTGGGTAGGTGGATGGGTGGGTAGGAGAGCAACCTAAAAGTGGGAGGAGGAGGGGACAAGATAGGGGGTTTGTGGATGGAAAACTAGGAAGGGCTATGATATTTGAAATGTAAATAAATAAAATAACCAATAAAAGAAAAAAGAAAAAAGAAAAAATGCATCCATAAGTGACAACTAAATGGTTAGATTTCATTTGTTTATAATAGTAGAATTCCTGTTTGCACACTTGTGTTTTGTAAACCATCAGTTTCTAAAGTATGTTTGCTATATTTTTAAGCTATTTTTAGGCTATTGTGTAGGAGAGCATATGGCTTTAAGTGGAAAAGTGCTTTTATTTTGATGGGTACAGATATTTATCACCCTTTATTCTGTTTAACTCAGGATATTTATTAAAACTATTATATACAAACACACATATCACAACCCTCAACCTCAAATTCAATACCTCATTCTTGTCATTTTATGTTTACAGTTTAGATGGTTATACTTATTTTAATTAATATAAATTTTTCTGCCTAATTGTGTTTTTTAAAATACACATATAAAGTTAGTCCTACTTCATATCAGTTCATTATTTGGATCTTTAATGTTACTGTGTAGTAATTGTCTATAATTAAATTAGGGTTAACACTGGCATTTTTGACAACTACAATTTAACACATTATATAGCTTCTATTTTCAAGCCATAGATTATATTCAAATATAAAACATGTTGATGCTAGCATTTTGAGTTTATGGTTAAGAAATATGTACTTTATTAAAGTCATTCTTCAATGCAATAACAAATACAATTTTATGTAATTTTTCTATTTGGTAAAAATTGTCAATATAAAATTAAATTGAGAAGTGAGTTCTTCAAGAAATTGAGAAAATAACCATAAATAGATACACAGCCATGTAGAGCTAATGAGATGGCTCAGTAGGTGATGGTTCTTGATGCCAAGGATGATGACCTGTGTTCCACCTTGTGATGCACATGGTAGAGGTGAGATCCTCTGCTGTAAACTTCAAGAGTGTTCTACATGCTCCCACTCATATGTATACAGCATAAGGTGAAAGTGTAATAAAATGCATGTAATGTTAGATTTTTAAACTCTTAAGAGGAAGAATTCATAATTTTTAAACGTAATTTAAAACTATTAAGTAAATACAAATTATGAGGGACCAGAACATCTCTCTTCTAGGTGTGTTCAGGTCTTTGCCTTCCCTTCAGCATCTTCATGGCATGGGAGTCATTACTTATCCACCTTTCTGAAGCATGATTTAGCTGAAAATCAAATCAAACAAAAGATGTATGTGAATAATGGATACAGTAACTTTACATTCTTGTCTGGTCTAATCTCCACCGCTTTCATTCATTGTTCAGCAGAAATATGGGGCAAGATTTCTAATTGCAAATTTCTTTACCTTAATGATCAAAACATTGTAACTTTACAAAAGAGACTATACTATTTCCCATTTAACTACAAACACAGCAAACAAATTTACCACTACATCCACTTGGTTACATTTTTTATTTCAATCTAAATTTACAGTTTGATATTAGATAAACATTTTAAATGATATATATATATATATATAATGTTTAACACAGGTTATGTTGTGGTTAAAAGAAACTAGAGGTAGAGTTTTTAAAGTGAAATGATTTAGCTATGCATAAAGAGACAATAATGGAAATTTGTTATGAGATACTTGCACGAATTCTGCAAAGTTTTTTATTTCTTTTCAATTTTCATTAAGAGATGAAAATTTTCTTCATGGCAAAAATGTTAAAAATAACTATAGATCATCACTATTGCTAATCTATCAAACATGATTTTTAGCTAGAAAGTAAAGATTCTTGAGTTAAAGAAGATGATAATTAAGCTATTATCAGCAGAGGATGGCCTTATCTGGCATCAATGTGAGGAGAGGCCCTTGGTCCTATGAAGACTTAATCCATCAGTGTAGGGGAATGCCAGGGCACCACCTGGGTGGGAGTAGGTATTTGGGTGGATAGGCATACTCATAGAAGCATGGGGAGGGGAGGAGATGGGGGATAGCAGAGGAGAAACTGGGAAAGGGGATAACATTTGAAATGTAAACAAAATTTCCAATAATAAAAAATAAATAATTTTAAAAAGCAATTATCAGCATAAAATGATCTTGACATATTCAAAATTATGAAAAAATATTTTTGCTTAATTCATACTGTCAATAAAATGAAGGAGGTTTGTCTGTCTGTGTGTGTGTTTGTGTGTGTGTGTATGTGTGTGTTACAAAAAACTCATAGCTATGTATGTAACTTAATTGGAAAAGTGTCAGATAATCATTCAAGAAAGATTGGGCACTGCATTCCCAGTGCTAGGGAGGTAGAGGGAGGAGAATCAGAAGTTTCATGTCATCCAATAGACTATGGACCAAAGGATCGGGCAGCCTAGGCAACCATTGACCTGGTTTAAAAATGGAAAAGGGAAAAGAAATGTGTCTACGTTTTAGATTTTATTTACTTCTTGTTCAAGTGAAAGTTTGTCTTTAATGTGAATTTAGAATTTATCCTTCTTTGGGACTTCATTTTTGTTCATTTTTTCTTCAAGATTTCCTAAGCAAATGAATTTTAGTCATAAAAAAAAAAGCCATACTATTAAAAGTTATTTTTCTTTTCTTAAAATTGAGGAAACACAGCTATTTACAGACTCTGGGCATAATTTACCCAGATATCTTGCATTTCTCCCTATTAACATAAAACTTTTATTATAAAACAGCCTTTCACACTGAGCAGAAGCCTGGATTAAGTATGATGCATACCATGTGTTTCTTCAGTTCAATCAATTTAAACAAGTTAGCTTGAGCTGGAAATCGATTTACTTCAAACATAAGGTTGTTATTTGAAATTTTAAAAAATATCTCTACAGTGAAGTGATTTTAATGCATCTGGCCTCTCTTCTTAACCTCAGCAGAGGCTCTAAGCCTCTCAGTGACAGGCCGGCAAGTGCAACAGCTATGCTGACTCCATGCTTCCATAATGCAAATGAGCTAATACATCTATTCATCCACCCAGGATGTGAGTTAAAACTGCAAAGAAAATATAGCAAAGTGCACTATTCCTGGAAAGGTTTTACAAGGCTTTTTATGACTGGTTATCAATCTCCACCAGTTCATGGGAGAAAGCAAAACATCGGGGGTGGGGGGTTGTTAATACAGCCTTACAAAATGAAGCAAGAAAAGAAAATGCCATTTAGTCTGGTAAAATATGTTACTTCAATTTAGTTACATTTACAGCTAAAGTTATTTTAGCTTACAGGTTTTAGGGTACTGGTTACATTAATCAAATCGTTGTCTACTTGGGGGGTCTATGTAATGTTTTGATCACGCTTTCATAACAAAGCACATGAGTTTGGGAATTTGCTCATAAAAGCAATTTTATTTTTCATTCTAACACTTTCGTTTCACAGACAGAGGCTCATTCTTTTCACTACTCCTGGATAAAATGTCTCACTTTTATTTTATGACTTATTTTCTCACATTTCTGAACTTTAAGTTGCATTTACTTTAGTATAATGCCGTGTCAGAGTGGTACTTTGTACTTGATTTTAAGCCACACCGCCTGGGTTTCTTTCTGTGGCCCATTCCGGTGACATCTGAGACAGGGAAAAAGAGGGTCTTGCCTCACCTCTTACTTAACCTCGGCTAACACTGGGTGAGTACAAGAACGGAGGAGAACAAAGAGGAGAAAAACGTACATAACTAGGAATACTGCGATTTTGGATTCTACTAGTAGATGTAGGGTGTGGTTAGACAACTTTTTATTCAGAGCTGATTTTATAGTGTCCTTGGCTACTCCACTGATTGCAAGGGATGTTTTCTCTTCCCACTCATTGTTAGGATTTATTTGTTCTACATAGCAAATCTACTCATGTGTTTTTCTCTTGCAGGTAAACAATTGTCTTTCAGAGAAATACAACAGACTGCAATAAATTTGCTGTCATGTGTGACCTTACTAGATGACTGTTACTCAAGTGAATGGACACAGAGAATAACATCACTTAGTGGGAAAACTCTGACACCTTCGAAGTAACATTAAACAACAAGTTTTAAATGGAACTTTATTGTGCAGATATCATATTATTATCTATGGTTGTACAGCTAAGAACAGAATATCCAAAAATTATAAAAAAAAATCCTTGACTAACTGAAACACTGTATAACACTGTAATTTTCATTCGCCACATTTTTTCCTACCAAAAGATTTGCCATATCCCAACATAGACACAGTTTCTCATTCTCCAGGTCTCTCAGTTTCTCAGTCTCCCCCTCTCTCTCCCTCCCCCTCCCTCTCCCTCTTCCTCCCTTCCTCCATCCCTCCCTCTCTCTCTCTCTCTCTCTGTCTCTCTCGCCCCTCTCTCACTGTAATTGTTACTTAGCCTAATTTAATCATTCCACCTTTTAAGCATAAATTGAAGCATTTAAAGCATTGTATCATACTCCATAATTATATATAATTGCTTTCTACACACTATAAATAGCACAGAAAACTAAAATGAATGTTACCACCCTGTGGCTATGGCTATGGATTGAGAATACAGTGTGTGAGAATACAGCTGTTTTGATTTCTGTTATTCAGCTAAATTATAAAGAATATTTCTCCAAGACATTTCAATTGTGTGGTACTGTTTAGGTTTATTAAGTATGTCACAGTATCTACATGGTTTTACATGGAGTGAACAGTCAGCGAATCCAGTTGTCCTTTGTTATGTCTTATTTCAGACCATGTGTTTTGGGGTCATAATTGCTCTGTACCTTAAGTTTGTCAATAGGTTTCCTTAGAAACATGAATCAAATAGGACTAAAGCCATTACTGATCCAACAAAATTACATGCTGTTGAATATGTAATAGCTAGAGTTCCCAATAGGGGTGAGCTCAGTAAAAACCAGTCCTATAAGGTAGATATTACTATTGTCAATATGGACAAATTCCAATAATTTTGTTACTAAATTTGTTTTAAGATATTCATTGATTGAATTTTGTGAAATAATTATTTGAGCTTTTCATTCTTTTGTCTATAAAATTTTAACTTAATATATAGAATTTATGGAAAGATTAGATACCATACTCTAAACCTAATCAGACATTAAGTAAAACAAAACAAACACTCACAATGTTTCTTTTTCTTTTGTCATTGAAAATTGTTTGAAAAGAACTGAACAAAATGTCCAACAGTATGAATCTCTATTACTGCATGCTGTTCCACTGAGAATGTCACACAGTGGTTTGTGTATGTGTTTAACTAGTGTTGTTGATCTGATAGCCTCATGCCATTCTCTGGGCCTTCCTCATTCTCTTCTTATAGACTCACTCAACATAGGGCTTCCATCATGTACCCTCCTTCCTCACTTCATTTTCCTAAATGTGTTAATTCAGATAATCAGATTTCAACTAAACCTTTGCAGAAAGCACATTTCAAACATATTCTACAGAATTCCCCCAAGTAATTTCATTACTGTAGTACTTTTTAAGAGCATAGCAACTAGTTATTATTAAAGATTACCCTGATGTAACACACACAAAATTAATATGAATATATTTAATAAACTAAACAAAATATAGCAAAAATTTCTAAAAACTACATATAAAAAGACAAGACAACAACATAATAAAGGTTATATATGACAAAGACTTGGACAATATTTTTCTGTTTAGAGAAAAACTGAAAGAATATCTTCTAAGGTTGTGACAAAGCAAGGGCATACACATTTGTGGATATTATATGATTAAATACTGAAATTATAACTACAGTAATTCCTTTTAAAGGGGGTAAAAAAGAATACAAATGGCAAGGTAGGAAATTAATTATCCATGTTTAGAGGTTGTAAGATTCTACCTTTCAAAAAGCGTAATGAGCTCATCAAAAGACTATCACAAATGAATGAACCCAGTATAGGTAACGAATATGAATGGAAACATAAGATTAAAGATTAAACTCTAGAATTAAATATGCCCACAGAAGTTTATTTTGGATATTCATTTGTCAAATGAACAGTTAGCAAATATATTGTCCCATATATCATGTTTCCCTACACATTGCTACTTGTTTACATTTTTGTGAAAAAATTCTTTAATTTTTTTAAATTTTTTTTTAGCGATATAATTTATTTACATTTCAAATGATTTCTTTTATTTTGTTTTCTTTTCTTTTGTTTTCTTTACTTTTCTTTAATCTTTTTTTAAAATTTTTTTATTCGATATAATTTATTTACATTTCAAATGATTTCCCCTTTTCTAGCCCCCACTCCCCGAAAGTCCCGTAAGCCCCCTTCTCTTCCCCTGTCCTCCCACCCACCCCTTCCCACTTCCCCGTTCTGGTTTTGCCGAATACTGTTTCACTGAGTCTTTCCAGAACCAGGGGCCACTTCTCCTTTCTTCTTGTACCTCATTTAATGTGTGGATTATGTTTTGGGTATTCCAGTTTTCTAGGTTAATAACCACTTATTAGTGAATGCATACCATGATTCACCTTTTGAGTCTGGGTTACCTCACTTAGTATGATGTTCTCTAGCTCCATCCATTTGCCTAAGAATTTCATGAATTCATTGTTTCTAATGGCTGAATAGTACTCCATTGTGTAGATATACCACATTTTTTGCATCCACTCTTCTGTTGAGGGATACCTGGGTTCTTTCCAGCATCTGGCAATTATAAATAGGGCTGCTATGAACATAGTAGAGCATGTATCCTTATTACATGGTGGGGAATCCTCTGGGTATATGCCCAGGAGTGGTATAGCAGGATCTTCTGGAAGTGAGGTGCCCAGTTTTCGGAGGAACCGCCAGACTGATTTCCAGAGTGGTTGTACCAATTTGCAACCCCACCAGCAGTGGAGGAGTGTTCCTCTTTCTCCACACCCTCTCCAACACCTGCTGTCTCCTGAATTTTTAATCTTAGCCATTCTGACTGGTGTAAGATGAAATCCTAGCGTTGTTTTGCATTTCCCTAATGACTAATGAAGTTGAGCATTTTTTAAGATGCTTCTCTGCCATCCAAAGTTCTTCAGGTGAGAATTCTTTGTTTAACTCTGTACCCCATTTTTAATAGGGTTGTTCGGTTTTCTGGAGTCTAACTTCTTGAGTTCTTTATATATATTTGATATTAGCCCTCTCTCTGATGTAGGATTGGTGAAGATCTTTTCCCAATTTGTTGGTTGCCTATCTGTCCTCTTGATGGTGTCCTTTGCCTTACAGAAACTTTGTAATTTTGTGAGGTCCCATTTGTCAATTCTTGCTCTTAGAGCATACGCTATTGGTGTTCTGTTCAGAAACTTTCTCCCTGTACCGATGTCCTCAAGGGTCTTCCCCAGTTTCTTTTCTATTAGCTTCAGAGTGTCTGGCTTTATGTGGAGGTCCTTGATCCATTTGGATTTGAGCTTAGTACAAGGAGACAAGGATGGATCAATTCGCATTCTTCTGCATGCTGACCTCCAGTTGAACCAGCACCATTTGTTGAAAAGGCTATCTTTTTTCCATTGGATGTTTTTCAGGCTCTTTGTCGAGGATCAAGTGGCCATAGGTGTGTGGGTTCATTTCTGGATCTTCAATCCTGTTCCATTGATCCTCCTGCCTGTCACTGTACCAATACCATGCAGTTTTTAACACTATTGCTCTGTAGTGTTGCTTGAGGTCAGGGATACTGATTCCCCCAGATTTTCTTTTGTTGGTGAGTTCTTTATAGAGTTAGAAATAGCAATTCCAAATTTATCTGGAATAACAAAAAATCCAGGATATTGAAAACTGTTCTCAACAATAAAAGATCCTCTGGCAGAATTACCATCTCTGACCACAAGCTATACTACAGAACAATAGTGACAAAAACTGAATGGTATTGGTACAATGACAGGCAGGAAGATCAATGGAATTGAAATGAAGACCCAGAAATGAACCTGCACACCTATGGTCTCTTGATCTTTGACAAAGGAGCTAAAACCCTCCAGTGGGGGAAAAAGACAGCATTTTTCACAAATGGTACTGGGTTCAACTACCAGTCAACATGTAAAAGGAATTAAATTGATCCATTCTTATCTCCCTCTACAAAGCTCTAGTCCAAGTGGATCAAGCACCTCCACATAAAACCAGATACACTGAATCTAATAGAAGAGAAAGTGGGAAAGAACCTGAGCACATAGGCACAGGGGAGATTTTCCTGAACAGAACACCAATAGCATACACTCTAAGATCAAGAAGTGACAAATTATACCCCATAAAATTGCAAAGCAATTGTAAGGCAAATGACACTGACAATACATCAAAATGACAAAAAATATATTTACCAATCCTATATCCAATGGAGGGCTAATATCCAATATATACAAAGAACTAGAGAAGTTAGATTTTTGAGAACCAAATTACCCTATTAAAAATGGGGAACAGAGATAAATAAAGAATTCTCAACTGAGTAATACCAGGTGGCTGGGAACCACCTAAAGAAATATTCAACATCCTTAATCATCAGGGAAATATAAATCAAAACAACACTAAAAGTCCACTTCACACCAGTCAGAATGGCTAAGATGATAGACTCTGGGGACAGCAGATGCTGGAGAGGATGTGGAGAAAGAGGAACATTTCTCCATTGATGGTGGGATTATAAGCTGGTAAAACCACACTGGAAATCATCTTGGCGGTTCCTCAGAAATTTGGACGTAGTACTACCAGAGGACCCAGCTATACCACTCCCTGGCATATACTCAGAAGTTGCTCCAGCATATAACAAGGACATATGTTCCACTATGTTCATAGCAGACTTATTTATAATAGCCATTAGCTGGAATGAAACCAGATGTCTCTCAACAGAGGAATGGTGACAGAAATGTGATACATTTACACAATGGAGTACTACTCAGCTATTAAAAACAATGAATTCATGAAATTCATTGTTCAATTGTTGGAACTAGAAAATATCCTGACTGAGGTAACCCAATCACAAAAGAACACACATGGTATGCACTCAGTGATAAGTGGATATTAGCACAGAAACTTGAAATACACAATACAACATTACACATATCAAATAATGCCCAAGAAGGAGGAAGACCAAAGTATGGGTACTCTTGTCTTTCTTAGAAGGAGGAACAAAATACCTATTGCTCACAGCCAACCAATAGACTGAACATAGGGTCCCCAGTGGAGCAGTTAGAGAAAGTAACCAAGGAGATGAAGAGGTTTGCAGCCCCACAGGAGGAACAATAATATGTACCAACCAGTACTCCCAGAGCTCCCAGGGACTAAACCACCAACCAAAGAGTATACAAGGAGAGACCCATGGCTCAAGATACATATGTAGCAGAGGATGGCCATTTCAGACATCAATGAGAGGATAGGCCACTGGTCCTATGAAGGCTTGATACCCCACTGTAGGGGAATGCCAGGTCAGGAAAGTTGACTATTTGGTAAGCAGAAAGAGGTGGTATGTTTTACGGGGTCTTTGGAGGGGTAAAATGGAAAGGGGATAACATTTGAAACGTAAGTAAAACAAATATCTAACAAAAAAGAGTTTGCTTTATTTGCTTCTAGTCATTCACAGATTAAAAACTTGAGTTATATTTAGAGTTGACTGTTAAGGTATCAGACATGTTGACATATCTATACATTTTCCATTTGTTGAGAATCAGTAGGGTATAAACATACATGAATATTTTGTACTCTGTTCTGCTTCACTCTTCTTATGCCAAGATTATACTACTGTGATTACTGTAGTTCTGTGGTTATTTTATGAAATCAAATTTTGTGACCAAACATTGTTGGTCTCCTTTTTTGGGTTTGGCTGTTTACATCAATGTTGCCACATTAATTGAAATTCTATTTCAATCTCTCCCTTCCTTCTTGCTCTTTCTCTGTCTCTGCCTCTGTCTCTGTCTCTCTGTCTCTCTCTCTCTGTGTGTGTGTGTGTGTGTGTGTGTGTGTGTTTCTTACCACACACACTTACCAATGTTGTGATTGGTACTTGAAGACTACTTTGGATATAAATTCAAAATCACTCAAATTGTATGAGAATCCTAATAATGTTTTGTTTAACCCAATCAGTTAACATGCAAAATGTCTCCATTCTGGATCTTCAGATTCTTCTGCCAATAAGTTTTGATTGACAAAATTGAAATTGCATCCAAGGGAAGCAGCACTAGTTCAATATATGGAAATCCACCAGCATAATCCACTACATAAACAAACTCAAAGAAAAAAATTACATGATCATCTCAGTAGATGCTGAAAAAGAATTTGACAAAATACAGTACCCTGTCATGTTAAAAGTATTGGAGAGATCAGAAATTCAAGGTCCACATGTAAACATAATTAAAGCAATAAAAAGCAAACCAATAGCCAACATCAAACTAAATTGAAAGGATCTTGAAGCAATCCCTCTGAAATCTGGGACAAGGTAAGGCTGCCCACTGTTTCCCTATCTATTAAATATAGCACATAAAGTTCTAGTCAGAGCAATTAGGCAACAGAAGAGAACAAAGGGATACAAATTGGGAAGGGGCAAGTCAAGATATTACTATTTTCTGATGAGAAGATAGTATATACAATCAACCCCAAAAATTCTAGCAGAGAACTCCTACAGTTGATAAACAAATTCAGCAATGTGGTTGGATATAAAATTAACTCTAACAAATCAGTAGCCTTCCTCTACTCAAAGTATAAAAGGCATGAGAATGAAAATAGGAAAATGACAGCCTTCAAAACAGTCACAAATAATATAAAATATCATGGTGTAACTCTAACCAAGCAAGTAAAATGTCTGTACAACTAGAACTTCAAGTCTCTGAAGAAAAAATTGAGGAAAACCTCAGAAGATAGAAAAATCTTCTATGGGCATAGATTGGCAGGATTAACATAGTAAAAATTGGAGAAACTAAGATATTGCATGACAAAACCAAATTTACCCAATGTCTTTCTACAAACCCAGCCCTACAAAGGACAATAGGAGGAAAACACCAATACAAGGAGGGAAACTTCACCCTGGAAAAGGCAAGATAGTAACATTCTTTCATCAAACCCAAAAGAAGATAACCAATCAAATTTAAAAAATAACATCAAAATGACAGGAAGTAATAATCACTATACTTTAATATCTCTTTTTTTATTTTTTTTCTTTTATTTTGTTTTCTTTTCTTTTGTTTTCTTTACTTTTCTTTAATCTTTTTTTAAAATTTTTTTTTATTCGATATAATTTATTTACATTTCAAATGATTTCCCCTTTTCTAGCCCCCACTCCCCGAAAGTCCCGTAAGCCCCCTTCTCTTCCCCTGTCCTCCCACCCACCCCTTCCCACTTCCCCATTCTGGTTTTGCTGAATACTGCTTCACTGAGTCTTTCCAGAACTAGGGGCCACTCCTCCTTTCTTCTTGTACCTCATTTGATGTGTGGATTATGTTTTGGGTATTCCAGTTTTCTAGGTTAATATCCACTTATCAGTGAGTGCATACCATGATTCACCTTTTGAGTCTGGGTTACCTCACTTAGTATGATGTTCTCTAGTACTTTAATATCTCTTAACATCAGTGGGCTCAATGCCCCAATAAAAAGACATAGACTAACCGACTGGATACGTAAACAAGGCCCTACATTCTGCTGCATACAGGAAACACACCTCAATGTCAAAGACAAACACTACCTTAGAGTAAAAGGCTGGAAGACAATTTTACAAGCAAATGGTCTCGGGAAACAAGCTGGAGTAGCCATTCTAATATCAGACAAAACTGACTTTCAACCCAAAGTCATCAAAAGAGACTCTGAGGGACACTTCTTGCTGGTCAAAGGAAAAATACACCAAGAAGAACTCTCAATCCTGAACATCTATGCTTCTAATGCAAGGACACCCTCATTCATAAAAGAAACTTTACTAAAGCTCCAAGCACACATTGTACCTAACACAATAATTGTGGGTGACTTCAACACAGCACTTTCCTCCATGGACCAATCAGGAAAACAGAAACTGAACATGGACACAGTGAAACTAACTGAAGCTTTAGAACAATTAGATTTAACATATATATATATATATATATATATATATATATATATGTTTTATCCTAAAGCAAAAGAATATAACTTTTTCTCAGCACCTCATGAAACCTTCTCCAAAATCGATCATATAATTGGTCACAAGACAGACCTCAACAAATATAAAACAGAAGTAGAAACAACTAAGACAGCACAAAGGAAGACAACTTTGGAGATTGAAAACCTTGGGAAGAAATCAGGGGCCGTAGATGCAAATATCAACAGCAGAATACAAGAAATAGAAGAAAGTATCTCAGGTGCCGAAGATACCACAGAAACCATGGACTCAACAGTCAAAGAAAATGCAAAATGCAAAACCTAGTAACCCAAAACATCCAGGAAATACAGGACACAATGAGAAAGCCAAACTTAAGGATTACAGGCATTGATGAGAGTGAAGATTTGCTACTTAAAGGACCAGCAAATATCTTCAAGAAAATTATGGAAGAAAACTTCCCTAACCTAAAGAGAGAGATGCCCGTGAATATACAAGAAGCCTACAAAACTCCAAACAGATTGGATCAGAACAGAAATACCTCCCGTCACATAATAATCAAAACCCCAAATGTACTAAACAAAGAAAGAATACTTAGGGCAGTAAGAGAAAAAGTGCAAGTAACATATAAAGGAAGACCTATCAGAATTACACCAGACTTCTCACCAGAGATCATGAAAGCTAGAAGATCCTGGGCAGAGCTCATGCAGACTCTAAGAGAACACAAATGCAAGACAAGACCCACTATATCCAGTGAAACTCTCAATCACTATAGATGAAGAAACCAGGCATGCACCACCACCACAAAGCCTAAGTACAGGTTTTAATGTTATCAGAGATTATATTGACACTAGACTTATAAGACATCCATGTCTACTGTTGGCCTGATAGTCTTCTGAACTCCTTGCAAAACCGTAGACTCCCTTTGTCAGCAGGGATTCTCCTCTGACCTTGTCTGTGGTTCTAGAACACCCCCTCTACATCTACTGTGGAATGTTATGCAGCTTTAGTGAGATTTCCTACTCAGCTTCCTCTCTCCTAATAAGAACCCACTCAGCAAGCACCTGAGATGTATAGAATTGCTCCCAAGCTAATGAAACATCTCAGTATCATAGTCTTCTTCTGATGACCTGTGCCCACCCTGGGGATTCCTACATGCTTCCCCCAAACTATATAATCTTTGGCTCACCAGAGTAAAATTGGTCAGTCTCCACAAAGTTGATGCCAGTGTAATATTTCTGTCTTACTTATGGACCATCGGAAGAGTTTATCAACTCTGATGCCTTCATCTTGGTGATCCAGTGGCTAACAACCCCAGCAAAAAGGGAGACCCACAAATCTAAAGTTAAACTTCATAAATACATTTTATTTGCTCATATTGTAAAAAGTTTTGTTAAAAAACCCCTTCTAGTCCAAGAAAACTATAAAATGGAGCATATGTTACTATAGGTAAAGAAATTGTTTAATGCAAAATACAAATTTTTTCAGATTGATTGTAACTTTAGGGATTTCATATATTGATCTGTTTTTCTTATTTCTAGGTGAATAAAGATATAATCATGTTTTATAAGAGACACAATAAAGGATTAAAAGTTTATTCAGAGTAAATGACATCTAATTAGTATTTAATTAAATTGATTACATAATCAGTTATTAAATTAACTAAAAGTATTAATCTAATGAATTAGTTAAATTATTAGTTACCTGTTCTTTCAGTAAGAAGGAAAAGCTCTAAGTTGAAAAAGATAATTCATATTTGCCCATAGAATATTTATTTCCACGTTTTAATAGTCTAATTCTCTCTTTTCTCTGAAAACACATACAATACTATCAGGGAAGCTGGGTTATCATTTGCTTAACAGTTAATATCCATGTATAAGTGGTTTAGGACTTATTGTCTTTCTGGGTCTGGGATACTCACTTTGGATGTTAATTTTCCTGTTTTATCATTTGCCTGAAAATTACATGTTGTCATTTTCTTTAACAACTGCATAATATAAATATGTAAATTATTAAATTTTATTTATTCATTCTTCTTTTGAGAGTCATCTAGCTCTTTTCCAATTTCTGGCTATTGGGAGCAGAGCAGCATCAAATATGGTAGATAAAGTGTCTCTCTGGTTGGATGAAACATCCTTTGGGCATAAGTTGAAGAATGGTATAGCTGGACCTTGAGATAAATGGATTCCCCACTTTCTAAGGCACCACCACATGGATTTTCATAGAGAATACACAAGTTTGCATATTTTAATTGATTGGTTTTTTAATTTTTATGTACTTTGGATATTCATTCTCTATAGGACATATTGTTGGATCAATATCTTCTCCCATTTGTAGGCTGTGGATTTGTCTAATGTCAGTATCTTTGGAATGTGAAGTTTATCAGTTTTGTGATGTCCCATTTATTAATTTTTGGTATTAGCACTTGCAGTAATGGTGTCTATTTATTTATTTATTTTGGCTTTTCTTTTTTTTTCTCTGTTAAGGATTTACACTATGCTTTCTTTTTTTTTATACTATGAACATTTTTTAAAAATTTATTCTCTATATTGTTTGTTTATATTCCAAATGATTTCCCCTTTCCCAGTAATGATGTCTTGTTCAGAAAGCCTTTTTCCAGACCTGTGCCACATCTGGCACAGAGAGGACACCACTTCCTGATGCTCTCTAGAGAACCAACAGGAGCAGGGTATTAGATAAGCATCACCGCTCAACACAGAGTGTCACGGAGTCCCTCTGCTCAGAGACTCACTACCCAGCAACTTCCAGTTTGCCTATCCCCTTCCACCTCTTCTACCCCTCCCTCCTCCCCCGTTGCCGCCCCTTGCTGTTGGATATGGGAGACCTGCGCCACATCTGGCACAGAGAGGATACCACTTCCTGATGCTCTCTAGATAATCGACAGGAGCAGGGTATTAGAGAACCTACAGGAGCAGGGCATTCAAGAATTGGCAGGAGCAGGGCATTCGACACTTGCCAAGTCTGTCACAGGGAAGATCCCATCACCTAATACTTCCTGTAGAATCAGCTGTTTGCAGGGCATTGGATAGAAAGAGAATCCCAGGAATACAGAAACACAGGCCTGCAGGATAGAGAAATAGTGTCAGCAAGACCAGCTAACACCAGAAATAACAAGATGGCCAAAGGCAAATGCAAGATCATTACCACTAGAAACCCAAGGCAACATGGGACCATCAGAACCCAGCTCTCCCACAACAGCAAATCCTACATACTCCATCACATCAGAAAAGCAAGAACCAGATTTGAAATCACATCACATATTGCTAATGGAGGACTTCAAGAAGGACATAAATAACTCCTTTAAAGAACTACAAGAGAACATGGGTCAACAGGTAGAAGCATAAAAACCCCTTAAAGAAAGACAAGAGAATATGGATCAAAGGGTAGAAGACTTTAAAGAGGAAACACAAAAATCTCTTAAAGAAATATGAGAGAATTTGGGTCAACAGGCTGAAACCCTTAAAGAGGCAATACAAAAATCCCATAGGGAATTACAGGAGAACATGGGTCAACATGCAGAAACCCATAAAGAGGAATCACAAAAATCCATACAAGAAACACAGGAGATCATGGGTCAACAGGTAGAAGCCCTCAAAGAGGTAACACAAAAATTCCTTAAAGAATTTCAGGAAAAAACAAAGAAACAAACAAGTGAAAGAACTGAACGAAACTACCGAGGATCTAAACCTGGAAACAGAATCAGCAAAGAAAGCACAAAGTGAGACATCTCTGAAAATAGAAAACCTTGGAAAGAATTCAGGAGTCATAGATACAAGCATCAACAACAGAATACAAGGGATAGAAGAAAGAACCTTGGCTGCTGAAGATTCCATAGAAATCATTGACTCAATATTCAAAGAAAATGCAAAATGAAAAAAGCTTGTAACCCAAAACATCCAAGAACTGCAGGACACAATGAGAAGACCAAACCTAAAGATTATAGGATTAGAAGAAAGCAAGGATTTACATCTTAAAGGCCCAATAAATATCTTCAACAAAATTATAGAAGAAAAGTTCCCTAACCTAAAGAAAGAGATACACATGAACATACAGGAAGCCTACAGAACTCCAAATAGACTGCACCAGAGCAGAAACTCCTCCTGTCACATAATAATCAAAACACCAAATGCACTAAACAAAGAAAGAATATTGAAAGCAGTGAGAGAAAAAGGTCAAGAAACATATAAAGGCAGACCTCTTAGAATTACACCAGACTTCTCCCCAGAGACTATGAAAGCCAGAAGAGCCTGGGCAGATATCATATGGACCCTAAGAGACCATAAATATCAGCCCAGACTACTATACCCAGAAAAACTTTCAATTACCATAGATGGTGAAAACAAGACATCCCATGACAAAAGCAAATTTACACAGTATCTTTCCACAAATCTAGCTCTGCAAAGGATAATGGGTGGAAAATACCAACACAAGACAGTGAACCGCACTGTAGAAAAATCAATAAGGTAATCTTTCATTAAGCCCAATAGAAGATAGCTACACAACAGAATGTCAACTTTAACTAAGAAAATAACAGTAAGCAACAATCAGTTTTCCTTAATATCTCTTAATATCAATGGTCTCAATTCCCCTATAAAAAGACATAGACTAATGGACTGAATTCCTAAACAGGACCCAACGTTTTGCTGCATACAAGAAACCCACCTCAGTGACAAAGACAGGCACTATTTAAGAGTCAAAGGATGGAAAACCATTTTCCAAGCAAATAGTCCCAAGTAACAAGTTAGAGTGGCCATTCTTATATCGGATGAAATTGACTTTCAACCAAAAGTTGTCAAAAAAGATAAGGAGGGACACTTCATACTGGTAGGAGAAAAAGTCTACCAAGATGAACTCTCAATTCTGAACATCTATGCTCCAAACAGAAGGGCACTCACATTCATAAAAGAAACTTTACTAAAGCTCAAAGCACACATTGCACCCCACACAATAATAGTGGGAGACTTCAACAACCCACTGTCAAAAATGGACAAGTCATGGAACCAGAAACTAAACAAAGATACAGTGAAACTAACTGAAATTACAGACTAACTGGACCTAACAGATATTTATAGAACATTCCACCCTAAAGCAAGAGAATATAACTTCTTCTCAGCACTTCATGGTACCTTCTCCAAAACTGACCATATAATTGGTCACAAAACAGGCCTCAACAGATATGGAAATATTGAAATTATTCCATGTATTTTATCAGATCATCACAGCCTAATGCTGGTCTTAAGCTCAAACAAAAGCAATGGAAAACACACATACACATGGACTTTGAACAGTGCTCTTCTCAATAATAGCTTGGTCAAAGAAGAAATAAAGAAAGAAATTAAAGACTTTTTAGAATTCAATGAAAATGAAGACACATTATACCAAAATTTATGGAACACAATGAAAGCAGTGCTAAGAGGAAAACTCATAGCTCTGAGTGCCTCTAAAAAGAGAATGGAGAGAGCTTACACTAACAGCTTGACTGTACACTTGAAGGCTCTAGAACAAAAGGAAGCAAATACCCCTAAGAGGAGTAGACAACAGGAAATAATCAAACTTAGAGCCAAAATCAGCCAAGCAAAAACAAAAAGAGCTATACCAAGAATCAACAAAACAAGGAGCTGGTTCTCTGAAAAAATCAACAAGATAGATAAATTCTTAGCCAGACTAACCAGGGGGCACAGAGACAGTATCCAAATTAATAAAATCAGAAATGAAAAGAGAGACCTAACAATGGAAACTGGAAATTCAAAAATCATCAGATCCTACTACAAGCGTTTATACTACGCTCAACAAAGTTTAAAAACCTGGATAAAATGGGCAACTTTTGAGATACATACCAGGTGCCAATGTTAAAACAGGATCAGATAAACCATCTAAATAGTACCATAAGCCATGAGGAAATAGGAGCAGTCATTAATAGTCTCCATTCAAAAAAAAGCCCAGGACCAGATGGGTTTAGCAGGGAATTCTATCAGATCTTCAAAGTAGAGTTGATACCAATACTCTTCAAACTTTTCCATGAAAGAGAAACTCAAGGAACACTACCCAACTCATTCTATGAAGCCACAATCACACTTATACCTAAACCAAACAAAGACCAAACAAGGAAGGAGAACTTCAGACCAATATCTCTCATGAACATTGATGCAAAAATACTGAACAAAATCCTGGCCAACCGAATCCAAGAATGCATCAGAATTATAATTCACTGCGATCAGGTAGGCTTCATCCCAGGGATCCAGGAATGGTTCAACATATGTAAATTCATCAATGTAATTCACTATATAAACAAACTAAAGGAAAAAAAACACATGGTCATTTCATTAGATGCTGAAAAGGCTTTTGACAAAATTCTATATCCCTTCATAATAAAAGTCTTGGGAATATCGGGAATCTAAGGCCCATACCTAAACATAGTGAAAGCAATATACTGCAAACCAGTAGCCAGCATCAAACTAAATGGAGAGAAAGTTAAGGCAATCCCAATAAAATCGAGGACTAGACAAGGCTGCCCACTCTCTCCCTATCTATTCAATATAGTACTTGAAGTCCTAGTCAGAGCAATCAGACAGCAAAAAGAAGTCAAAGGAATACAAATTGGAAAGGAAGATGTCAAACTATCACTATTTGCAGATGATACAATAGTATACTTAAGCGACCCCAAGACTTCCACCAAAGAACTCCTAAAGCTGATAAACAACTTCAGCAAAGTGGTTGGATATAAAATTAACTCAAGCAAATCAGTAGCCATCCTCTACTCAAAGGATAAACAAGATAAGAAAGAAATTAGGGAAATGACACCCTTCACAATAGTCCCAAATAATATTTCATACCTAGGTGTGACCCTGACAAAGCAAGTGAAAGGTCTATATGATAAGAACTTTAAGCCTCTGAAGAAAGAAATTGAAGAATGTCTCAGAAGATGGAAAGATCTCCCATGTTCATGGATTGGCAGGATCAATATAGTAAAAATGGCCATCTTGCCAAAAGCAATCTACATATTCAATGCAATCCCCATCAGAATTCCAAATCAATTCTTCATAGATCTAGAAAGAAAACTTCTCAAATTCATTTGGGATAACAAAAAAACCAGGATAGCAAAAACTATTCTCCACCACAAAAGATATTCTGGGGGAATCACCATCCCTGACCTCAAGCTCTACTACAGAGTGATAGTGATAAATACTGTTTAGTATTGGTATGCAGACAGGCAGGAAAATCAATGGAATAGAATTGAAGACCCAGAGAAAAATCCACACATGTACAGTCACTTGATATTTGAAAAAGGAGCTAAAAAAAATCCAGTGGAAAAAAAGACAACATTTTTAACAAATGGTGCTGGATCAACTGGAGGTCTGCATGCAGAAAATGCAAATTGACCCATTCTTATCTCCTTGTACAAAGCTCAAGTCCAAGTGGATCAAATATCAACACATAAAATCAGACACAATGAAGCTTATAGAGGAGAAAGTGGGGGCATACCTTGAACTCATGGGCACAGGGAAAAAGTTTCTGAACAGAACACCAATGGCTTATGCTTTAAGAACAAGAATAGACAAATGGGACCTCATAAAACTGCAAAGCTTCTGTAAGGCAAAGGACATAGGACAAAACGGCAACCAACGAATTGGGAAAGGATCTTTACTAACTCTACATCTGATAGAGGGCTAATATCCAACACATACAAAGAACTCAAGAAGTTAGTCTCCAGAGAAATAAATAACCATATTAAAAAATGGGGTATAGAGCTAAACAGGGAATTCTCAACTGAGGAAACTCAAATGGCTCTAAAGCACCTAAAAAAATGTTCAGCATCCTTAGTTATCAGGGAAATGCAAATCAAAACAACACTGAGATTCCACCTTACACCAGTCAGAATCGCTAAGATGAAAAACTCAGGGGACAGCAGATGTTGGAGAGGATGTGGAGAAAGAGGAACACTTCTCCATTGTTGGTGGGATTGCAAGCTGGTAAAACAACTCTGAAAATCAGTTTGTCTAATCAGCTATACCACTCCTGGGCGTATACCCAGAAGATGCTCCTACATGTAATAAGGACACATGCACCACTATGTTCATAGCTGCCTTATGAACAGAAGCTGGAAAGAACCCAGATGTCCCTCAACAGAGAAATGGATATAGAAACTGTGGTATATATACAAAATGCAGTACTATTCAGCTATTACAAACAAGGAATTCACGAAATTCTTAGGCAAATGGATGGAACTAGAAAGTGTCATCCTGAGTGAGGTAACCCAGTCACAAAAGAATGCACATGGTATGCAGTCACTAGTAAGCAGATGCTAGTTCAAAAGCTCAAAATAAACAAGGTACAATTCACCCAGCACAGGAAGCTCAAGAAGAATGAGGACTTATGTGAGGGTGCTCTGGTTCCTCTGAGAAAGGGAACAAAATGCTCACAGAAGCAACAAGGGAGGCAATGTGTGGAGCAGAGTCTGAAGTAAAGGCCACCCAGTGAGTGCCCTACCTGAGGATTCATCCTATAAACCCTGACACTATGACAGGAAGCATGTACCAAAAGGAGCATGCCATGGCTGTCTCCAGAGGGGCCCTGCCAGAGCCTTACAAATTCAGAGGTAGAACCTAGCAACCAACTATTGAACTGAGCTTAGGGTCCCCAACGGAGGATCTGGAGGGTGGTCAGAGGAGCTGAAGCGGTTTATAGCCCAATGAGAAGAACAATGACTTTGGACACCCAGACACCCCAAGACTCCCAGGGACTGAACCATCAACCAAGGGGTATACGTGGTTCCAGCCAATAATGTGGCAGAGGGATGCCTTGTTGGGTATCAGTGGGAGGAGTGGTTTTTGGTCAGGTAAAGGCTCAATAGAGGCTACAACAAAGGGAAACAGATGGGGGGAAGTTGGGGGAGAGGTGGGACTGTGTTGGGGAAAGGGGCATATACATGAAGGGTGGGAGGAAGGGAAGGGAATCATTGGGGAAGGGGGATTTTGGGAGGAGGGGGAAAATTGGGAGAGGTTTTACTATTAGCAATGTAAATGAAGAAGATACTCAATTTTTAAAAAAGAGACAAATCAAAAAAAAAAAAAAAACAGGAAAGAAAGAAAGCCTTTTTCTGTGCCCAAGTGTTCATGGTTATTCACTACATACATCAGGTTGAGTATATCTGGCTTACTATTGTAGTCTTTGATCCATTTTGAGTTGAGTTTTGTACAGGGTGATGAATATGAATTTATTTTAATTCTTCTGCCTGCAGACATCAAATTTGATGAAATCCATCATTTTATGCATGTGGATTTATGCTTAACATCAATTCAATTCCATTTATCAATGTGACTCTTTTTATGACTATACCATGTTCTTTTATTATATTTGAGTGTTTTACATATCCTGGTGTGTGTGTGTGTGTGTGTGTGTGTGTGTGTGTGTGTGTTCATTTCCACATGAAGTTAAGAATAGCCTGTTCAAGATCTGTGTAGAACTGTACTAGAATTTTGATGGTGATAACGTGGAAACTATCGAATGCTATTGGTAGGATGGCCATTTCTGACAATGTTAATTCTACTGATCCAAGAGCATAGGAGATCCTTTCATCTTCTGATATCTTATTCACTCACTTTCTTTTACCAAAAATTTAAAGATTTTTCATACAAGTATTTCACTTACTTGATTAGTTACCCAAAGATATTTTATATTATTTGAGGCTATTGTGAAAAGTCTTATTTCCTTGTTTTATTTTTTTTCTAGTCCATTTGTCATTTGTCATTATATAGAAGGGCTACTAGTTTTGTGAGTTAAGTTTGTATTTGGCTACTTTCCTGAACTTGTTTATCAGTTGTAGCGTTTGCTAGTAGAATTTTTTAGGTCATTTATGTATACTTTTATATCATTTGCAAATAAAGGTACTTTGACTTAGAACAACAGAATTTAGATCTAGAGTATGGGACTAGCTGGGAAAAAACTTGTTCAAGTAATCTATTTTGGATATTAATTATTGCCCACTGCAAAATATGGAACACATACCTGAATGTGTGTCCAATAACCAGAATAGGTAACCAAGAACCAGAAACTAGTTAACCTAGTAATATAGCATAAAACTGAATTCTATAGATTTAAAAAATTAGTAAAATTGTGAAATGACTCCTTACAATATTCTGCTATACTCATAGATCAGCACCTAGCTCAACAATCATCAGAAATGCTTCCTCCTGTATAAGATGGGAACAAAAACAAATCATAGCCAGATATTACATGTAGAATGAAAGATCTTTGAAAACTTAAGCCTACTTGGAACAACGTTATCAAATCCCTCTCCTTAGAGTTCAGGGAATCCCACAAAAGTGCAAATGGAAATATTGCAAAAGCCAGAGGAGATGAAGGACATAATAAAATGAAGGTTTTAGGAATCATCATGAACAAAGCTCATATATAGTGCATCTGTGGGTTTTGCCTGCATTTATTTCTATTCATGCTATATATGAAGTACCTGTGGAAGTCAGAAGAGTGTGTCAGGTCTTGTGGAATTAGAGTTATAGATTCTCATTAGCTGCCATGTGAGTATTTGGAATTGAACTCTGGTTCTTTACAAAGAAGCAAGTACTCCTAACACTGATACATATCTCCAGTCTCAGAAGGATATCAATTTTTAAGAGTGATAAATGATTTCAAACTACAGTATTGACCTGACAGGGAAGTGCCAGAATCATCAGTAAGAAAAAAAAGTGTTCATTTAGTTTTCAAGTAATGAACTTGTATATTTTGGAATTGCTTTGTTATTAAAGAAAAACGAAGCAAAGTTTGTGGACAACAGATTATTTCTGTGTTTTAATTACTATGATTTATTAATACACTTCTCAGAGTCTGAACCTATAAGCAGCACATCCAAGCAGTGTACATACAAGGCATCATCTTGTTGCCCTAGAGAGAGGATCAGACTGTAGGACTGTAGGACTTGATGCATAGAGAAGTGTTCATTGTGCTGTATGAGTGCTTTCTGATTCTCATGTCTTCTCTAGGCTTCTTTTAATTTTTTGGTTTGCCTTTCCCAACTTCAAAGTAAAAGCTTTTGTTTTATCTCATTATGTTTTATTTTGTTATATTTAATTGTTATCTCTTAGAAACATTCTCTTTATTAAAGTGAGAAAGAAAGAGTGCATCTGGATAGGAAGAGAGTGGGTGACAAACTGGGAGGAGTAGCATTTGGAGAAACCATAATCAAGATATATTATGTGAGGAAAAAAACTATTTTCAAGAGAAATTAAAAAAATAAAAAAATTAAAAGTTCACAGATTACAAATAATTATTTTCTTTTTTCTTTAAGCTTTTATTTATTTATTTTTAAGAATTATTTTATATATGTCAGACTCACTTTACATTACAGTAACATTCTCTTGGCATGTTCTCTTTGTATTGAGTCCCACAGACAACTCTGAAGCAGCAAATATCATACCCATAAGAATATTTAACATATATCTTTTGACTTAAGTTGTGATCTCTGTAGTAGATGGGAAATGAGAAATTTCAGTGTTCAAATGCACTTTATCTCTACATGTAATGGAGGAATGATTTGCAGTTTGCTAATTTCTTCAGGAATAAAGTGTTCTGTATTATTGAAGGGTTCTTCATTAATTGTGTTGAAATAAAAGAGGCTACACAAAAAAGTATATGAATTACAAAATCACAGTAGAAAAGGGGAAATATTTAGAAACCAAGAGGTAAATTTTCTCTTCATAGGTACAGACTTCTCATGTTCTCTGACCTGTATGTATTTTTATGACTGTGCAGAATAAATTTTGAGCTGTTTGTCAATGGCATCCTCAAGAAGTTGTAGTTGGTTTTTGATATGTTATCTGTTTGCCTATACACTGCTTAATTCTACAACTTTAACTTCATTATTCAAGAGAAAACTCACTGCTAAGTTAGTGCAAGTTTCAAAAACTCATGAGAAGGGATCTACTGGGACATGTCCGTTCATATTTTGACCAGGTTACCACATCCCCAACTCAAGGGAAGGATTGTCACTAGTTTTCATTGGCATTGGAACACCTTGGGATATTCCAGTTTCACTGAATGGACAAGACATCCTGAATTCCATTTCTCAATTAGACAGTCCTCATAGTAAGAGCAGGCAATCATAGAATAGAAAAATATTCCATAACCTATCTGGAGCAAAAGAAATTTTAATTCCCTATTTTGGTATCATATGTTTTTAGAAAAGCAAAGTATGTATCAAAGAAATTGAATGTCTTCCACCCCTTAAGGGTTTAGACTTAAAATATATGACCTGCAGTTTTCACTGTATTCAATTTTCTTCAAGAATCTAATTAACAACCGTCTTTGCTAAATGGAATATAACTTCAATTTCAAATAAAATTCATATTTTTTTCTTTATAAATGTTATTGTCATTCTGTGTAGTCTTCCTTGAAATGTTACACAACACATAGCAACAAAACTACAAAGCAGACTTTTTGAATTTCCTATTTTTATGCAGTTTTGGAAGTGGGATAATAATTGCTATGTGTCTGTGAGTATGAGTATGTGTTTGTATGTGCACATATGTACTTGTATGTATATGTGTATTTGTGCGTATCTAATAAATGAAGATTATAGGGTAGTATTTTAGGAGTTGGTTCTCTCCTGTTGTGTGAGTTCCATAAGTCAAACTCAAGTAACTAAGTCTGAGGACAAGAAACACCCTCTAAATGTCCTAGCAGCCCTAGTTTTATATCTTGAATAATACTACATGTTGTTTCCCATACTCGCAAGTGATAGGTTCTTATATTTATTTGTCTCATCTGCCTATTAACATTTTATGCATTTAATACCCACTATGAAGATTTATTTTCTTTATACTTGATATATTCATTTTGCATCATAATGGTCAAGTCTGTTATTCCAGTGCAAAATATTCTAGCAGATTTCTTTTCAAGTCATGACCAAAATAAAAGATGTTTCTAAGATCACAAACTAAACAAACAAACAAACATCCAACAATGCTGTGGACAGGTTACTAAAGCAGGAAATAAAAGTTTTGACCAAGTAAAAGCTGTTTCCTTTAGACCAGCTGTGGATACATTTCCTCATTAGCACTTATTATGTATAAGTAGGAATAGGGATGGATAGCTGTCCTTATTTTTTGTGTAATTATTTGCAAGTATGTGCCTTCTATCAACCCCAAATCTCCAATTTAATTCTCCCATAACTTAATAAATACCACACAACAGTGATTTACTTTATAAACAATAGAAATCCTACTTTGCTTTCTGTTGCTGTTATAAACATCATGATCATAAGTTACTTGGAGAGCAAAGGGCTTGTTTCAGTTTACAGCTTCTGGTTCTTCCAATAGGGAAGCCATAGCAGAACTTTAATGTGAAAACATGCAATAGGAATGAAAGTAGAATATTGGAAGGATGCTACTTACTGGTTGGCTGTCTTACCTTAATCATCAAATAACTTTTAGCAATTTAGCCTGTCTTCCTAGGGAATGATACTGCCCAAAGTGTCATAGCCCTTTTCATGAAGTAATATTTAAGAAATTGTAGCCACTGCCGTAACCACAGTCAAACCTGATGGAGGTAATTTCTCAGTTGTGACCCTTTCTTCCCAGGTATTGTTAGATATATGGCAATCTGATCCAAAACAAAACAAATCAAACAAAGGAACAACAACACAAAAATTAGATATTTGTGGAATATTTAAAACTAGATATCAAAAACAAAAACAATAAAAAGCTTATCAACTCATGGAAATTGAAAAACTTGACTGAATGAAAACAGGGACAAGACAGGAATTATGAAAGAAAAAAAAGATAAGATATTCTAGAATTCAACAAGAATGAATACATAGCATACCCAAACATTTGGGACACAATGAAAGACATAAAAAGAGAAAAGTTCATAGCACTAAATGCCTACATTAAAAATAAAATGGCAGGTGCAGGGAAACAGATTAACTACCCAGAAGTGTGGCGAGGCCAGACTACATAGGTAATATGACCTCCTTCACTCAGAGGATCATGTCCAGAACCTTCTGATAGAAGCTCTCCAGTTTCTATCTCCGAATTGGGCCCATCCTCTGCCACAGTGCACTATACCCAATTGGTGTAGGGAGGTAGCTTAACCACCCAGGAGTGCAGAGAGGCCTGCCTGTACAGGTATAACTGCCCCCTCCACTCAGAGGTTCAAGCCCAAACTTTCTGGCTGAAGCCCTGTTGTGCCTGTCTCCAGTTTTGGGCCATCCTGTGCCACTGCACACCATATCCAAGTGCCACACTGAAGTAGCTAACCACTCAGAAGTGCAAAAAATTCCAGACAGCACAGGAAGGACCACCCCTGCTGCTCGAGAAAACAGCAGGAAACCCTGAGGACACAAAAGGCTAGGAGAAGCCTGGAACAGGAGTTCTACAATTTCTGCCTGCAACCAGAGTTGATCAAGGCCAAAGAGCTACATACCCAATTGCAACCACAAGAGAGCAGATCTCACAGGAGTAACTACATACTGGTATACACAGAGAGAACTGGTCTCCCAGGAGCACAGATAAAGAGGCTTACATGACAGATAAGCCACAGTCAGAGACAGCAACACCAGCTAACACCAAAGGTAACCAGATAGCAAAAGGCAAAGGCAAGAATGTTATCAATAGAAACCAAGGCAGCATGGCACCATCTGAACTGAGTTTTTCCACAATAGCAAGTGCTGGATACCCCAACACACCAGAAAAGCAAGATCTGGATTTAAAATCACATCTCATGATGCTGATAGAGGATTTCAAGAAGGATATAAATAACTCCATTAAAGAAGTACAGGAGAATAAGACCCAGCAGGTAGAAAACCTTAAAACGGAAACACAAAAATCCTTTCTAGAAATACAGGAGAACATGGGTTAACAGGTAGAAGCACTTAAAGAGGAAACACAAAAATCCCTTAAAGAATTTAGAAAAGCACAAACAAACAAGTGAAGAAACTGAACAAAACTATCCAGGGCCAAAAAAAGAAGAAAAAACTAAGAAATCACAAAGGGAAACAACTTTGGATATAGAAAACCTTGGAAAGAAATCAGGAATGAGAGATACAAACATCAACAGCAGAATACAAGAGATAGAAGAAAGAATCTCAGGTGCTGAAGATACCATAGACAGCATTAAGCCAATAGTTAAAGAAAATGCAAAATGCAAAAAACATGTAAACCAAAACATGCAGGAAATCCAGGACACAATGAGAAGACCAAACCTAAGGATTATATGTATAAAAGAGAGTGAAGATTTACAACTTAAAGGGCCAGTAAATATCTTCAACAAAATTATAGAAGAAAACTTCCCTAACCTAAGAAAGAGGTGCCCATGAACATATAAGAAGCCGACAGAACTCCAAGCATAGTGGACCAGAACAAAAATTCCTTCAGTCACATAATAATCAAAACACCAAATGTACTAAACAAAGAAAAAATGTTAAAAGCAGTAAGAGAACAAGGCCAAGTAACATACGAAGGCAGACCTATCAGAATTACATGAGACCTCTCACCAGAGACCATGAAAGCAAGAAGATCCTAGGCAGATCTCATAGAGATCCTAAGAGAATACAAATGCCAGCCCAGACTACTATACCCAGCAAACTCTCAATCACCATAGATGGAGAAACCAAAATAATTTCCATGATAAAACCAAATTCATACAATATCTTCCCACAAATCCAGCCCTACAAAGGGTAATAGTTGGAAAATGTAGCCGCCCACGGCCACATGTGAACTGAAGACCTGAAAGAGAATTCTGGGGATAAACAGGAAGGCGACAAAAGAGAAATGAGTCAGGATGACATTTTGCCGATCAAGACTAATTTTACCATTATTTAGCCAATATATATAGTCTTTAGAAAACAACCCTGCCTGCCCCCCACATCAAGGAGAAGGTTGAGAACTCCCTGGCTCCACTTCTCAGAGAGTCCCCTGCTGGGAAAGTACTTCAAGTCTGGCAGATCTCTGCTGGTCTCCAGGTGAGACTGCCCTGAGGCAGCCTTGGTTGTCAAGGTGAGAACAGCCATATTGTTCTCAGGGGAACAAAGGCCAGAGATAACACCAGTGGAAGGCTGGGCGCTGGCAGCCAGGAATGTCATAGCTTGAATGAGGTGGGCTGAGATGCTGTGGGGGAAGGGACAGGAAAACACCAATGTAAGGAGGGCAAGGACACCCTAAAAAATGCAAGATAGGATTCTCCTTTCAACAAACCCAAAAGAAGATAACCACACAAACATAAAATTAACATAAAAAATAACAGGAAGCCACAATCACTATTCCATAATATCTCTTAATATCGATTGACTCAACTCCCCAATAAAAAGACGTAGACTAACCAACTGGATATGTAAACAGGACTCAGGATTTTGCTGCATACAGGAAATGCACATCAGTGTCAAAGACCAACACTACCTCAGATTAAAAGACTGGAAAACAATTTTCCAAGCAAATGGTGGCAGGAAGCAATCTGGAGTAGCCATTCTAATAGTGGATAAAAGTGACATTTAACCAAAAATCATCAAAAAAGACACAAAAGACACTATACTCATCAAAGGAAAATTCTATCAAGGGGAAATCTCTATTCTAAACATCTATGCTCCAAATACAAGGGCATGCTCATTCATATAAGAAACTTTAATAAAGCTCAAAGCACACATTGCACCTTATACAATGACTGTGGGTGACTTCAATGTCACACTCTCCTCAATGGACAGATCAGAGAACCACAAATTAAACAGAGATACAGTGAAACTAACAAAAGTTTTGGACCAAATGGATTTAACAGATATATAGAGAGAACATTTCATCCTAAATCCAAAGAATATATCGTCTTCTCAGCACCTCATGGTACCTTCTCCAAAACTGACCAAATAATTGGTCACAAAACAGACCTCAACAGATATAAGAAGATCAAACTAATCCCATACCTCCTATCAGATGACTATGGAGTAAGGGTGGTTATCAATAGCAACAAAAACAGTATAAAGCCCACATACATATGGAAGCTGAACAATGTTCTAATGAATGTTACCTTGGTCAAGAAAGAAATAAGGAAAGAAATTAAAGACATTTTAGAATTTAATGAAAATCATTTCACAGCATACCCAAAATTATGGGATACAATGAATGCAGTGCTAAGAGGAAAACTCATATCTCTGAGTGCCTGCAAAAAGAAGCTGGAGAGAGCACACACTTGCAGCTTAACAGAACACTTGAAAGCTCTAGAACAGAAAGAATTTAATACACCCAAGAGGAGTGGAAGGCAGGAAATCATCAAATTCAGGGCAGAAAATAACCAAGTAGAAACAAAAAGAACCATACAAAGAATCAACAAAACCAGGAGCTGGTTATTTGAGAAAATCAACAAGATCAGTTAACCCTTTGCCAGACTAACCAGAGGGCATAGAGACAGTATCCAAATTAAGAAAATCTGAAATGAAAATGGAGATATAACAACAGAAATTAAGGAAATTTAAAAAAAATCATCAGATCCTACTACAAAAGCCTATACTCAACACAACTGGAAATATGGATGAAATGGACAATTTCCTAGAAAGATAGCAAATACCAAAGTTAAATCAGGATCAGATAGACAGTCTATAACCCCTAAAGAAATAGAAGTGGTCATTGAAAGTCAGAAAACTGGGTATGATACTACTGCAGGACCTCATTATACCACTCCTGGGCATATACCGAGAGGATTCCGCAGTATCCTTATGTCCTTAATAAGGACATAATAAGTATGTCTTTAATAAGGACACATGCTCTACTATGTTCATAGAAGCCCTATTTATAATAGCCAGAAGCTGGAAAGAACTCAAATGTCTCTCAACAGAGGAATGGATTCAGAAAATGTGATACATTTACACTATGGAATACTACTCAGCTATTAAGAAAAATGATTCAAGAAATTCTTATGCAAATGGGTGGAACTAGAAAATATCATCCTAAGTGAGCTAACCCAATCAGAAAAGAACACACATGGTATGCACTCACTGATAAGTGGATATTAGCTCAGAAGCTCAGAATATCCAAGGCACAATTAACATATCAAATGATGCCCAAAAGAAGGAAGGAGAGGCCCATGGTCCTGGAAAGGCTCAGTGTAGGGGAATACCAGGACAGGGAAGCAGAAGGGGGTTGATTGGTGAACAGGTGAAGGGAGAGGGCTTATAGGGCTTTCGGAGAGGGGGTAACCATGAAAGGGAAAATAATTTGAAATGTAAATAAAGAATATATCTAATAAAAATTAAAGGAAAAATGAGTGAAGTTTCTAATGCTCATCATTTACTTAGCCATGATTACAGTGCTTTTAATAATTTCATCTCGAGGCATGTGAAATATGTGATGTTAACCATTTATGCAAGCATTAGTTCCTGGTGATTGACTATATTATCTGAAATTCATGATTCTTTGAAAGTTAAATTGTGATTATATAAACACTTTAACTGATAGAATTAGACAATTTGTGTATATTGCAGTTGTGACCATCAAACCTGTGTACTTTACAAAGTATTCTGCTCCATGTATATCCCATATCATTCAAGAAATAATTCTGAAGACATTGATAAAAATACTTAGCTATTGTATTGTATTGCATATATAATCACACTACTGTCTATCATATATTGCAATATACACTCTCATATTTTGAAATTATATTCATCAAGAATTATTTTAAATATAATATGGTATATTAAATGATTTGACTGACAAGGTAGAAAGTGTTTTTATGTAATCTTGATCATTTATATTAGCTAATAAAATGGTTGGTGCCTTGAAAAAAAACTGACCATCTTGGGAATAATAGTAAAAATACATAAATAAATCAACAGGTGTTGCGAAATAAATAAAGAATAAAAAGAAAGAAATGAAATAAGAAAGAAAGAAATGAAATAAGAAAGAAAGAAAGAAAGAAAGAAAGAAAGAAAGAAAGAAAGAAAGAAAGAAAGAAAGAAAATACCTTAACCAAAACATAGGACCAGATAGTTTTAGTGCAAAATTCTATCAAATCTTCATAGAAGACCTAACAACAATACTCTTCAAACTATTCCACAAAATAGAAACAGAAGGAACACTACCCAACTCATTCTATGAAGCCACAATTATGCTAATACCAAAACCACACAAAGATCCAACAAAGAAAGAGAACTTCAGTCTGATTTACCTTATGGATATTGATGCAAAAATACTCAATAAAATTCTTGACAACTGAATCCAAGAACACATCAAAACGATCATTCACCATGATCACATAGGCTTCATCCCAGGGTTGCAGGGATGGTTCAATATATCGAAATCCATCAATGTAATCCATTACATAAACAAACTCAAAGAAAAAAACTGCATGGTCATTTTATTAGATGCTAAAAAAGCATTTGACAAAATTCTGCATCCTTACATGTTAAAAGTCTTGGAAAGATCAGGAATTCAAGGCCCATACCTAAACATAGGAACAGCAACATACAGCAAAGCAGTAGCCAATGCCTAATTAAAAGGAGACAAACTTGAAGCAATCCCATTAAAATCAGGAACTAGATAAGATTGCCCTCTCCCTCAATATCTATTCAAAATAGTACTTGAAGTTCTAACTAGAGCAATTAGACAAAAAAAAAAAAAAAAAAAAAAAAAAAAAAGGAGGTCAAAGAATACAATTTGGAAAGGAATAAGTCAAAGTATCACTATTTGTAGTGATATATCTATATATTTACATATTTATAGTATAGTTAAGTACACCAAAAATATCAGAGAACTCCTGCAGCTGATAAACAACTTCAGCAAAGTGGCCAGATATAAAATTAACTCATACAAATCATCAGCCTTCTTATACTCAAAGGATAAACAGGCTGAGAAATAAATTAGGTATGAGAAATGATACCTTATGCAATAGTCACAAACAATATAAAGTATCTTAGTGTGCCTCTAACCAAACAAGTGAAAGATCTGTATGACAGGAACTTCAAGTCTCTGAAGAAAGAAATTGAATAAGACCTCAGAAGATGGAAAGATCTCCCATGCTTGTGGATTGGCAGAATTAATATAGTAAAAATGGTCACCTTGCCAAAAGCAATCTACAGATTCAATGCAATCTCTATCAAAAATTCAACTCAATTCTTCATAGAGCTAGAAAGAGAAATTCACAAATTCATCTGAAATAACAAAAAACTCAAGATATCTAAAACTATTCTCAACATTAAAAGAACGTCTGGGAAAATCAGTATCCCTGACCTCAAGCAGTACCACAGAGCAATAGTGATAAAAACTGAATGATATCAGTACAGTGACAGGAAGGTAGATCAGTGGAATAGAATTGAAGACCCAGAATTGTTCCCACACACCTATGGTCACTTGATCTTTGATAAAGGAGCTAAAACTGCCCAGTGGGAAAAAATATAGCCTTTTCAACAAATGGTGCTGGTTCAACTGGTGGCTAGCATGCAGAAGAATGCAAATGGATCCACTTGTATCTCCTTGTACTCTCAAGTCCAAGTGGATCAAAGACCTCCACATAAAACCAGACACACTGAAACTAATAGAATAGAAACTGGGGACGAGACTTGATCACATGGGAACAGGGTAAATTTTCCTGAACAGAACACCAATAGCTTATGCTCTAAGATCATGAATTGACAAATGGGTCTTCATAAAATTACAAAGTTCTTGTAAGGCCAAGTATACTGTCAATGGGACAAAATTGGCAATCAACAAAGTGGGAAAAGATCTTTACCAACCTACATCAGAGAGAAGGCTAATATCTACTATATACAAAGAACTCAAGAAGTTAGACTCATGAGAACAAAATAACCCTATTAAAAATGGGATACAGAGCTAAACAAAGAATTTTAACCTGAGGAATATCAAATGGCTGAGAAGCACCTAAAGAAATGTTCAATATCCTTAGTCATCAGGGAAATGCAAATCAAAACAACCCTGAGATTTCACCTCACACCAATCAGAATGGCTAAGATGAAAAACAGGAGACAGCAGGTGCTGGCGAGGCTGTGGAGAGATAGGAACAATCCTCCACTGCTGATGGAATTGGAAGCTGGTACAACCACTCTCAAAATCAGTTTGGCAGTTCTTCAGAAAACTGGGTATGATACTACCAGAGTACCTTGTTATACCATTCCTGGGAATATACCCAAAAGATTCTCCAGTATGTAATAAGGCCACATGCTCTATTATGTTCATAGCAGGCCTATTTACAATCCCAAAAGCTGGAAAGAACCCAGATGTTTCTCATCAGAGGAATGGATAAAAAAATGTGCTATATTTACACTATGGAATATTACTCAGCTATTAAAAACAATAAATTCATGAAATTCTTAGTCAAATAGATGTAATTGGAAAATATTTTCCTAAGCAGAGTAACCCAATCACAAAAGAACACACATGGTATGCACTCACTGATAAGTGGATATTATCCCAGAATTTTGGAATATCCAAGACACATTTCACATATCAAATGATGCCCAAGAAGGAGCAAGAACCAAGTATGGATACTTTGGTCCTTCTTAGAAGAGGGTGATACAAAGTGTAGAGCAGCCTGAGGGAAAGACCATCCAGAGACTGCTCCAACCGAGGGATCCACTCCATATAGAGTTACAAATCCCAGACCCTATTATGGATGTCTACAAGTGCTTGCTGACTGGAGCCAGACATAGCTGTCACCTGGGAGGTTCTGCTAGTGAATGACTAATATAGAGGGTGACACTCTCAGCCAGCAATTGAACTGAGCACAGGGTCCCCAATGGGGGAGCTAGTTAAGGGACATAAGTAGCTAAAGGGGTTTGCAGCACCATAAGAGGAACAAAGATATGAGCCACCCAGTACTCCCAGAGCTCCAAGGAACAAAACCATCAGAGGCTTACTGCTAAATAAGCTCACCTTTTGTAGCATTCTCTGAAATCTAGCTGACTGGTTCAACTCAGCTATTTCTGCCAAAAACTGCTTGCCAACCTGACTGATTTAATTTGCCTTCTTTAGGCTTCTTGTTGAATGGTTCTACTTAGCTTCAAGGGAATTCTCTTATTCTTGTCTTATATTCTGGATTTTTATCATTTTGTGGCTCATTCTGTCTTCAACTGTCCCTGTAAAACTGTCCTGATAAACAATCAATCTCTGTATCTATCTCTGTCTCTGCTTCTCTGTCTCTGTCTCTCTATGTGTCTCTGTGTCTCTGTGTCTCTGTATCTCTCTCTCTCTCTCTCTCTCTCTCTCTCCCCTCTCCTCTCCTCTCCTCCCCTCCCCTCCCCTCCCTTCCCCTCCCCTCCCCCTCCCCTCCCCTCTCCTCTCCTCTCTCCTCTCCTCTCCTCTCCTCTCCTCTCCTCTCCCCTCCCCTCCCCCCCTCCCCTCCCCTCCCCTCCCCCTCCCCTCCTCTCTCTTCTCCTCTCCTCTCCTCTCTCCTCTCCTCTCCTCTCCTCTCCTCTCCCCTCCCCTCCCCTCCCCTCCCCTCCCCTCCCTTCCCCTCCCCTCCCCTCTCCTCTCCTCTCCTCTCCTCTTCTCTTCTCTTCTTTTTCCCTTTCTTTATCTATGAAAAATGGCAGATAAAACAGTTTGAGCCACCAAGTACTCCCAGAGCTCCCCAGGACAAAATCATTAACCAAAAAGCACCCATGGCAGCAAATGCATAGGCAGTAGAAGATGGCTTTGTTAGAAATCAAAGGAAGGAGAGGCCTTTGGTCCTGGAAGACTTGATGCTGCAGTTTAGAAGAAAACCAGGACAGGGAAACAGGAAAGGGGAAAAGAGGGAGGAGGGATAGCTTATGGGATGTTGTTTTTGCGAGGGTGGGGCAGGAAAGGGGACAACATTTGAAATGTAAATAAAGAATATATTTAATAAATCATCATTCACCATGGGGTTTCTAATGAGGCTCGGCCTTTGAGTCTGCCTGATGACTAAAATCTGAGCGATATTGAAAGAGTTATTCAATGAAGGTGATCTCAACCTCATTCCCAAAGCATGCATAGTCTTCAAATTTCTACCTCTGAGGTTTTCTGCCTTCTACTCCTTCCTGGCTTCTCCTGAACCTGACTCTCTATGTTGCCATGGTATATACTTTGTACCTGCACCATACACAGGTAAACTTCTAATACACTGTGGCTTCAAAGCCAACATCATCTGAAAACTGCCTCATATCCAACCTCAACAGCAATCCCAAATCCAAATTGTCATGTGTGTGTGTGTGTGTAGTGATTTGAATGAAAATAGCTCCCATAGGCTCATAGAGAGTGTCACTATTAGGAGATGTGGCTTTGATAGAGTAGGTGTGTCCTTGTTGTAGGAAGTGTGTCACTAGGGGATTGGCTTTCAGTTTTCAGAAGCTCACTCTCTTTCTCTGCTGCCTATGGATCCAGACATCAAGCTCTCAGTTTCTTCTATAGCACCATGTCTACCTGCAAGCCACCATGCTTCCCATCATAATGATAGTGGGTTAAACCTCTGAACTGTAATCAAAACCCAATGAAATGTTTACCTTTATAAGAAAAGTAAAAATTAAAAAAATAAATAAAATGGCAAGATCGCATACTAGTAACTCAATAGAAAACCTGAAATTGCTACAACAAAAAAGAACTAAGGACACTAAGAGGAATAGACAGCAAGTAGTAGTGAAAGTGAAGACTATAATTAATAAAGTAGAAACAAGGAGAGCAATATAAAGAATCATTAAAAATAAAAGAGCTAGGTCTTATAGAAAACCAGCAAGATATACAAACTTATATAAAATAAACCTATAAGATGAACAAACAAAATAAAAATGAAAGGGGAGATATAACAACACCCATTAAGGAATCCAGAGGATCATAAAGACATACTTTGAAAACCCGCACTCTGAAATTGAAAAATCTAAAAGAAATTAATAATTTTTCTCCATAGGTACCATTTATCAATATTAAATTAAGAAAATATAAACACTTTAAATATACCTATAACCACTAGTGAAATAGAAGCAGTCATCAAAAATATGCCAACCTAAAATTTAAATAAAAAAAAATGCCCTTTGTCAAAAAGGTTTTAGTGTAGATTTCTGCCATGCTTTCAAAGAAGAGCTATGTCAAATATTTCTCAAATTACTCTATAACATAGATGTAGAAGAACCATTGACAAACTCATTTTATAAGGCCAAAGTTAAACTTATATTGAAACTGCACAAATATTTAACAAAGAAAGAGAATTACAGACCAACTTCCTATATAAACAAAGATGCAAAAACTCTCAGTAAAGTACTTGAGTATTGAATATGAGAATGCATCAAAAAACCTCTCCATCATAATCATGTAGGATTTAAGACGGACAAATATTTCAATATATAAAACTCAGCAAATATAATTCATCACATAAACAAACTGAAAGAAAAAAAAAACTATGTGATCATCTCATGACCCCTTTCATGATGAAAGTGTTAGAGAGATTACAAATACAAGATATATATATATATATATATATATATATATATATATATATATATATATATATAACACAAAAGTCAATCTACAGCAAACCTGTAGCCAACATCAAATTAAATGGAAACTTAAAATAATTCCACTATTATCAGGAACAAGACAAGATTGTCTAATCTCTCCATATTGAGGTTTTAACTCAAGTAATAAGACAAGTGAAGGAGATAAAAAAATAGAAATTGGAATGGAAGAACTCAAATGATAAAATATTATACATAAGTGACCATAAAAACTCTGTCATGTGCCTTCTACAGGCGATTAATGCTTTAAGAGAAGTAGCTGGAAACAAGATTAACTTACAAAAATCAGTATCCCTCTATGTACAAATGACAAACAGATTGAGAATGAAACCAGGAAAACAATACTTTATGCATTAGCTTCACATAATATGATTTAGTGAAAATGAACCACATAGAACCATAGGGATTAGTACTATTAGGAAGTGTGGCCTTGTTAGAGACCTTTGACTTTGCTGCACTAAGTGTGTCATTGGGGTCTAGCTATGAGGTTTCTTGAGCATGAGCCAAACCTGTTGCCATTGGGTCTGGATATAGAACTCTAAGCGACTTCTCCAACACCATGTCTGGCTGTTGGCTACCATGTTTCTTGCCTTAATGGTTAATGGATTAAACCTCTGAAATTTAAGCCAGCCCCAATTTAATACTTTGCCTTATAAAAGTTGCTATGGTCACTGTCTTAGGATTTCAATTTCTGTGAAGAAACACTTTGACCAAGGCAACTCTTATAAATGGCATTTAATTGGTGGCTAGCTTACAGATTGAAAGGTTCTGTCTATTATTATCATGGTAGGAAGTATGGCAGCATCCAGCCTGGCATGATGCTGGAGGAGCTGAGAGTTCCAAAGGCAAACAGGAGTAAACTGACTTCCAAGTAGCTAGGAGGAGGGTCTCCAAACCCAATGCCACATACTCCAACTGAGTCATACCTACTCCAACAAGACTATAGCTCTTAATAGTGCCACTCCTTGGGCCAAATATAATCAAATCACTATATTTTATTCTATAGCTTATTCAAATAAAAAGTCATACATAGTTGTAGCATAATGCAAACTACTGGTGGTCCAACTTCAAAAGTACTGAAGTCTGTAACAGTAACAACAATGTTAAAGGTCCAAAATTTAAAGTCTTTTCTGAGAGTCATGCAGATTGAACTAAACACAGAATTCACAACAGAGGAATCTTAAATGGATGAGAAACACTTTGTTCAAAGTCCTTAGTCATCAGGGAAATGCAAATCAAAATAACACTGAGATTCATTACACCAATCACAATGACTAAGATCAAAATCTCAGGAGATAACACGTGTTGGTGAGAATGTGGAGAAAAAGAAACATTCCTCCATTGCTGGTGCGATTGCATAATCATACAACCTCTCTGGAAATCAATCTAGGTTCCTCAGAAAACTGAAGGCCCAGCTATTGCACTTTTGGGAATATACCCAAATAATGCCCCAGGCACACGTGTTCCACTATCTTCATAGTGGCCTTATTTGTGATAGCCAGAAGCTTGAAACAACCTATATGTCCCACAAGAGAAGAATAGATACAGAATGTGTGGTTCATTTACACAACGGGATGCTATTCAAGTATTAAAAAAGAGGATATCACAAATTTTGCAGGCAAATGGACAGAACTAGAAAATATCATCCTAAGTGAGGTAACTTAGACCCAAAAGAATATGCAAGATATGTACTCACTAATAAGTGGATATTAGCCCAAAAATACAGAATACACAGGATACAATTCACAGAACTCAGGAAGATTAACAAGGCAAAAGGCCCACATGAGTATGTCTCAATCTCACTTGAAAGAAAGAAGAAAGCGATCACGGGAGGCAGAAGGAGGGGGTTGGAATCTGGCAGAAGGACAGGGATGGGAAAGGGGAACATGATTAGGTATTGCAGGAGAGGAATAAGACGTGAAGCCCTGAGGGCCAGCAGAAAGAATGGAAACAGGCAACCTCAGGAGGGAGGAGATGGAGAACCCTCTAGAATGTTCCAGAGACCAGGGAAGTGAGAGACACTCAGGACTCACAGGGTGGATGGAACCTTAAATGAGATGCCCAACAGTGGGGAGAGGGAACTTGTAGAGTTCACCTCCAGTAGAAAACCAGGACATCAAGTAGAGGGATGAGTTTGCCATCCCACAGCCAAAAGCTCTGAGCCAGAATTGTTCCTGTTTTAAAAAATTAACCCAACTTGGAATGAAGGCCTGAAATTATTACTGATACTACTGTGTGTGTGCTTACAGACAGGAGACTAGCATGGCAGCCCTCTAAGAGGCCCAACAAGCAGCTAAAAAGAGCCAAATGGAGATATTTATACCCAAACAATGGAAAGAAGCCAGGGATCCAAGTGGTTGAATTAGGGAAAGGCTGGAAAAAGCAGAGGAGGAAGGTGACTCCATAGAAAGCCCAACAGTTTCAACTAGCCTGGATCTCCAAGATCTCTCAGGCACTGAGCCGCCAAACAGCCACCTTACACTAGCTGATATGAGACCCCCAAAACATATACAGTAGAGGAATGACTGGTCTGTCCTCAGTGAGAGAAGAAGCATCTAATCCTGCAGAGACATGAGGTCCCAGGGAGTGGAAAGGACTGGTGCAGTGGGTGGATAGGATGGGGACATCCTCTTGGAGTTTGGGGAGAAATGGGGTGAGGAACTGTTGGAAGGTAGACTAGGGGAAGCAAAATGACTGGACTGTTACAAAAAAATTAAATAATAATAATAATAATAATAATAATAATAAATAGAACCTAGAAGAAGAAACAAAGAAAGAAACAAAGAAAGAAACAAGGAAAGAAACAAAGAAAGAAACAAAGAAACAAAGAAACCTGATGCTAAATGGAAAAGGAAGTGGTGACCTCAGGGCAAAATCCCACCCAGATAATTTTTCCCACTTGTGAAAAAGAATTTTTAAAAAGCTGTAAGCTGTAAGCTGTATTGCTGCATGCATGTAATGCTAGCCTTTGAGGTGAAGAGGCAGTAGAGTGATTTCAAGTCCAGCCTGGTTTACATGGCCAGTTCAAGGACATCCAAGATTAAACAGTGGAGGAAACCACCAAACACAGAAAGCTGGTGAAAATGTACTTGGACAAAAACTCATGCCCTAGTACAGGAAACCAACAGATCTTAGCAACTTTAGAGTTAACAATGCAAGAATAGGGTTATAGGATCTCTCTCAGTGGCTTAAAAAAATAACTGATTCCTATGTCTTAGGTATCCCTGACTGGAGATCCAGAGAGGTCATTGTGTGCAGCTGTGAAGATTGCCTAGATTGCCTTAGAAACTCCAAGCTGTTGACTTTCAAACAGTGTTGCCACTATAATAGACTATGAGGACCTTTGAAGTTGGACTATGTGAATCACAGAGTGACATGTCATGGTTTGAATAAAAATGGCCCCTGTAGGCCAATTTGGAGTAGCACTATTAAAAGGCGTGGTCTTGCTGGAGTGAGTGTTGCTGTTGTGGGAAGTGTGTTACTCAGGGTGAGCTTTGATGTTTAAAAAGCTCGAGCCATGCCCAATGACACTTTCTCTGTTGCTGATTTTGAATCTGAACATAGAATTTTAAGCTTTCTCTCTAGCAATGTCTGTTTGCTCACTACCAAGTTTTAGCCTTGATGGTAATGGATTAAATCTCTAAACTGTAAGCCTGCCCTAAATAAATGCTTCTTCTTATAAGAGTCACCATAGCCACTGTGTCTTTTTACAGCAATAGAATGCTAAGACAAATAATATAGAATAATGAAATGTGACATCTTTTTTTCCATTTTTTTATTCAATATATTCTTTATTTACATTTCAAGTGATTTTTTTTCCTTTCCTGGATCCCCCTCCCCGAATGTCCCATAAGCCCTCTTCCCTCCCCCTGTTCCCCCATCCAACCCTTCCCATTTCCCTCTTCTGGTATTCCCCTACACTGCTGCACTGAGCCTTTCCAGAACCAGAGGCCACTCCTTCCTTCTTCTTGGGCATCATTTGAATTGTGTGAATTGTGTCTTGGGTATTCCAAGCTTCTAGGCTAATATCCACTTATGAGTGAGTACATACCATGAGTGTTCTTTTGAGTCTGGGTTACCTCACTTAGTATGATGTTCTCCAGTTCCATTCATTTGTCTAAGAATTTCATGAATTTATTGTTTCTAATGGCTGAATAGTACTCCATTGTGTATATATGCCACATTTTCTGTATCTGTTCCTCCATTGAGGGACATCTGGGTTCTTTCCAGCTTCTGGCTATTATAAATTGGGCTGCTATGAATATAATGGAGCATGTATCCTTATTACATGCTAGGGAATCCTCTGGATATATGCCCAGGAGTGGTATAGTGGGGTCCTCTGGAAGTATCATTCCTAGTTTTCTTAGGAACCGCCAGACTGACTTCCAGAGTGGTTGTACCAGCTTGCAACCCCACCAGCAGTGGAGTGTTCTTCTTTCTTCACATTCTTCCAGCACTTATTTTCTCCTGACTTTTTGATCTTAGCCATTCTGATTGGTGCGTAGTGAAATCTCAGGGTTGTTTTGATTTGCATTTCCCTGATGACTAAGGATGTTGAACATTTCTTTAGGTGCTTCTCAGCCATTCGATATTCCTCAGGTAAAAATTCTTTGTTTAGCTCTGTACCCCATTTTTAAGGGGGATATTTGGCTCTCTGGAGTCTACCTTCTTGAGTTCTTTGTATATCTTGGATGTAAGACCTCTGTTGGATATAGTTTTGGTAAAATCTTTTCCCAATTTGTTGGTTGCCATTTTGTCCTTTTGACAATGTCCTTTGCCTTACAGAAAATTTGCAGTTTTATGAGGTCCCATTTGTCAATTCTTGACCTTAGAGCATAAGTTATTGGTGTTTTGTTGAGGAAATTTTCCCCTGTGCCCATATCCTCAAGGGTTTTCCACAGTTTCTTTTCTATTAGCTTCAGAATGTCTGGTCTTATGTTGAGGTTCTTGATCCACTAGGACTTGAGCTTAGTTAAGGAGATATGAATGGATCAATTTGCATTCTTTTGCATGCTGACCTCCAGTTGAACCAGCACCATTTGTTGAAGAGGCTATTTCAATAAAAGAGAAATTTATTTTTCCACTGGATGTTTTCTGCTCCTTTATCAAAGATCAAGTGACCATAATTCTGTGGGTCCATTTCTGGATCTTCACTTCTATTTCACTGATCTACTTGCCTGTCACTGTACCAATACCATGCAGTTTTTAAGACAATTGCTCTGAAGTGCTGCTTGAGGTCAGGGATACTGATTCCCTCAGAAGTTCTTTTACTGTTGAGAACAGTTTTGGCTATCCTGGGTTTTTTGTTATTCCAAATGAATTTGAGAGTTGTCCTTTCTAAGTCTATGAAGAATTGAGTTGGAATTTTGATGGGGTTTGCATTGAATCTGTAGGTTGCTTTTGGCAAGATGGCCATTTTTACTATATTAATCTTGCCAATCCAAGAGCAAGGAAGATTTTTCCATCTTCTGAGGTCTTCTTCAATTTCTTTCTTCAAAGATTTGAAGTTCCCATCACACAGTTCTTTCACTTGTTTGGTTAGAGTCACACCAAGATACTTTATATTGTTTATGGCTATTGTGAAGGGTGTCATTTCCCTAATTTCTTTTTCAGCCTTTTTATCTTTTGAGTATAGGAAGGCTACTGATTTGCTTGAGTTAATTTTATAACCAGTCAGTCACCTTGCTGAAGTTGTTTATCAGCTGTAGGAGTTCTCTGGTGGAGTTTTTTGGGTCACTTAGGTAGACTGCCATATCATCTGCAAATAGTGATAGTTTGACTACTTCCTTTTTAATTTGTATCCCTTTCACCTCCTTGTGTTATATAACTGCTCTAACGAGAACTTCAAGTACCATATTGGATAAATATGGAGAGAGAGGGACCCTCGTCTGGTCCCTGATTTTAGTGGGATTGCTTTAAGTTTCTCTCCATTTAGTTTAATATTGGGTACTGGTTTGCTGTATATTGCTTTTATTATGTTTAGGAATGGGCCTTGAATCCCTGTTCTTTCCAAGACTTTAAGCATGAAAGGATGCTGAATTTTGTCAAATGCTTTTTCAGCATCCAATGAAATGACCATGTGATTTTTTTCTTTGAGTTTGTTTATGTAGTGGATTACATTGATGGATGTCCATATACTGAACCATCCCTGCATCCCTAGGATGAAGCCTATTTGATCATGGTGAATGATTATTTTGATGTGCTCTTGGATTTGGTTGGCAAGAATTTTATTGAGGATTTTTGCATCAATATTCATAAGGGAAAGTGGACTAAAGTTCTCTTTTTTTGTTGGATCTTTGTGTGGTTTTGGTATCAGCAAAATTGTGGCTTCATAGAATGAGTTGGGTAATGTTCCTTCTGTTTCTATTTTGTGGAATAGTTTGAAGAATATTGGTATTGAGTCTCCTTTGAATGTCTGATAGAATTCTGCATTAAAGCCATCTGGTCCTGTGCTTTTTTTTTTTTTTTTTTTTTTTTTTTTTTTTTTTTTTTTTGGTTGGGAGTCTGTTACTGACCACTTCTATTTCTTTGGGGATTATGGGTTTGTTTAGATGGTCTATCTGATCCAGATTAAATTTTGGTAATTGGTATCTGTCTAGGAAATTGTCCATTTCATCCAGATTTTCCAGTTTTCTTGAGTATAGGCTTTTGTAGTAGGATATGCTAATTTTTTGGATTTTCTCAGTTTCTGTTGTTATATCACCCTATCATTTCTGATTTTGTTAGTTTGGTGATCTCTGGTTAGTCTGGCTAAAGGTTTATCTATCTTGTTGATTTTCTCAAAGAACCAGCTCCTACTTTTGTTGATTCTTTGTATAGTTCTTTTTGTTTCAACTTGGTTGATTTCAGCCCTGAGTTTCATGATTTCCTGCCTTCTACTCCTCCTGGGTGAATTGGCTTCTTTTGTTCTAAAGCTTTCAGGTGTTCTGTTAATCTGCTAGTGTATGCTCTCTCCAGCTTCTTTTTGTAGGCACTCAGAGCTACGAGTTTTCCTCTTAGCACTGCTTTAATTGTGTCCCATAAATTTGGGTATGTTGTGCCTTCATTTTCATTAAGTTCTAAAAAGTCTTTGATTTCTTTCCTTATGTCTTCCTTGACCAAGGTATCATTGAGTAAAGAATTGTTAAGCTTCCATGTGTATGTGGGCTTTTTGCTGTTTTTATTGCTATTGAAGATGACCATTATTCCATAGTGATCTGATAGGAGGCATGGAATTAGTTCGATCATCTTATATCTGTTGAAGTCTGTTTTGTGACCAATATATGGTCATATTGGAGAAGGTACCATGTGCTGCTGAGAAGAAGGTGTATCCTTTTGATATAGGATGAAATATTCTATAGATATCTATTAAGTCTATTTGGTCCAAAACTTCTGTTAGTTTCACTAAGACACTGTTTAGTTTGAGTTGTCCTGATCTGTCCATTGGAGAGAGTGGGGTGTTTAAGTCCCCCACAATTATTGTGTGGGGTGCAATGTATGCTTTAAGCTTTAGTAAGGTTTCCATTACGAATGCAGGTACCCTTGTATTTGGGGCACAGATGTTCAGAACTGAGAGTTCTTCCTGGTAGATTTTTCCTTTGATGAGTCTAAAGTGTCCTTCTGTATCTTTTTTGATGACTTCTGGTTGAAAGTCTATTTTATCTGATATTAGAATGGCTACTCCAGCTTGTTTCCTGGGACCATTTGCTTGGAAAACTGTTTTCCAGCCTTTTACTCTTAGGTAGTGGTTGTCTTTGACACTGAGATGTGTTTCCTGTATACAGCAAAATGTTGGGTCTTGTTTACGAATCCAGTCTGTTAGTCTATGTCTTTTTATTGGGGAATTGAATCCATTGATGTTAAGAGATATTAAGGAATAGTGATTGTTACTTCCTCCTGTTTTTGATGTAATTTTTATGTTTGTGTGGTTATCTTCTTTTGGGTTTGGTGCAAGGAGACTACTTTCTTGCTTTTTCTTGTGTGTAGTTTACCTCCCTTTGTTGGTGTTTTTCATTCATTATCCTTTCAAGGGCTGGGTTTGTGGAAAGATACTGTGTAAATTTGTTTTTGTCATGAAAAACCTTGGTTTCTCCATTTATGGTAATTGAAAGATTTGCTGGATATAGCAGTTTGGGTTGGCATTTATGTTCCTTTAGGGTCTGCATGATATCTGCCAATGCTCTTCTGGCTTTCAAAGTCTCTGGTGAAAAATACATTGTAATTCTGATAGGTCTACCTTTATATATTATTTGACCTTTTATTACTGCTTATTAAAAGCAGTAATACTTTTATCACTGCTTTTAATATCCTTTATTTGTTTAGTACATTTGGTGTTTGAATTATTATCTGACAGGATGAATTTCTTTTTTTGGTCCAATCTATTTGGAGTTCTGTAGGCTTCTTGTATGTTCATGGGTATGTCTTTCTTTAGGTTAGGAAAATTTTCTTCTATAATTTTGTTGAATAAATTTACTGGCCCTTTCAGTTGGAGATCTTCACTCTTTATATGCCTATAATCCTTAGGTTTGGTCTTCTCATTTTTTCCTGGATTTCCTGGATATTTTGGGTCAGGATCCTTTTGCATTTTTCATTTTCTTTGACTATAGTATCAATGCTTTCTATGGTATCCTCTGCATCTGAGATTCTCTCTTCCATCTCTTGTATACTATTGTTGATGCTTGGATTCATGACTCCTGACTTCTTTTCTAGGTTTTCTATGTCCTGAGTTGTCTCCCTTTGTGATTTTGTTATTGTTTCTACCTCCTTCTTTAGCTCCTGGATGGCTTTGTTTAATTCCTTTATCTGTTTTGTTCGGTTTTCTCTTAGTTGTTCAAGAGCTTCTTGTTGTTCACATGTGTTCTCTTGTATTTCTTTAAGGGAGTTATTTATGTCCTTCTTGAAGCTCTCCATGATGTCTTCCATCAGCATCATGACCTGTGATTTTAAATCCAAGTCTTGCTTTTTTGGTGTTTTGGGGTATCTAGGACTTGCTGTTGTAGGAGAATTGGGTTCAGATGGTGCCATATTGTTGTGATTTCTGTTGGCAATGTTCCCATGTTTGCCTTTTACTGTCAGGTTATCTCTGGTGTTAGTTGGGCCTGCTCTCACTGGCAGAAGCTTGCTCCTCCTGTGTGTGTGCCTATAGGTTTATCTCAGAAACTTTGCGTTAGCTGCTTTTTCCTGGCACAAATTAATGTGGTACTGCAGAGTTCCTGGGTGCAGGTGGAGTTCTGGTGTGATGTGTCCCAAGTGCTCCTCTACCCTGGTGGAACATGTCTATCAATCTGTTGCACAGTCACAGAAGCAAAGATGACAGCTGAGACCCACACTCTTGTAGTTGTATTTGGGTATGTACTTCTGTGGACCCAATCAGCTCTGGATGCAGGCTGTGCAGGCAGATTCTCCCCTTTGCAGGGCCAGACTCACCTGTGCAGGCTGCCCTTTCCTAGCTGGCTGCTGGGTGTATAGCTGGCTTCCTGCACTGCTTGGAGATGGGGCACTGTGGCCGAGATGTTCCTGATCCAGAGGCAGAGACTGGAAGGCTCTTGCCAGAGGCCTCCGAACTGGATCCTCTGCTCTGCAGGCCCAGACTCACCAGTGCAAGCTGCCTCTTCCTAGCTGGCCTCTGGATATATAGCTGGCTTCCTGCACTGCTTGAAATGTGACATCTGTAAAAAAAGAAATTGAAGAAAATATTAGAAGATAGAATGATGCCCCATGCTTATGTTTCAGTAATATTAATATAGTTAAAACCGCCATCCTACTAAAAGCAATCTACAGATTTAATGCAATATCCATAAAAATTACAACATAATTATTTAAAGACCTTAAAAGGAAAATATGCAATTTCATATGGAAAAGCATTGAGGCCAGGATAACTAAAATCTAGTAAAATAAAGGAAAGTCAAAAACTATTACAATCCCTGATTTCAAGATCCTACACAAAGCTGTAGTAATAAACACACACACACACACACACACACACACACACACGTTATTGGCATTAAAGCATACAGTTTGATTAATGAAATCTAGTAAAAGACCCAGATGCAAATCTACATAACTATGGACACATAATTTTTGATAAGGAAGTGAGAAGTATACAATGGAAAAAGAAAGCATTTTCAATAAATATTTCTGGTCTAACTGGGTGCTTACATGTAGAAGAATAGAAATAGATCCATATCTATCATCACGCACAAAACTCAATTCCAAGTTGCTGATAGACCTCAACATAAAACCAGACTTACTGAACGTTATAGAAAAGAAAGTGGTAAATGCATTAGCATAGCAGAATTTCCTGAACATAACACCAATAAGATAGGTAGTGTGATGAATAATTGAAAAAATGGTATGAAACTGAAAAGTTTCTATAAGGCAAAAAACACTGTAAATAAGACAAAATGGACGCTTACATAATTGGAAAAGATTTTTACCAACTCCACGTCTGACCGAAGACTAATATCTAAAATACATAAAGAACTCAAGAAATTATATGCCAAAAAACTAATCCAATCACAAAATGGGCTGCACATCTAAACAGAGACTTCTTAACAGAGGAATCCTAAGTTGCTGAGAAATACATAAAGAAATCTTCAACATCCTTAGCTAACAAAGAAATGATATAAAAGCTACCATGAAGTTCTATTCTATACCTATCAGATTGACTAAGAATCTTGTTCAGCTTTCAACAATTCAAATCACATTTTTAATTTCTTATATGGACATAGTTTATATATTATTGCATATTGTCTTATATAATTTAAGTGAGTTGTGATCTACTTGCTCATTCTACTGTAATGAAGGCCATCTCATAATAAGTTGTCATTATGAGCAAAGAAGCTAATTAGTTTAGTTTGTGTATCTTGCTTCATAAGTATCATTGGGAATATTTGAGTTGTTGGTTGGTAGGGCATATCAGACTTGAGATCCTCACTTGAAAATGATGGCAAAGTGTTTTTTAAATACATTTCAATGTAAGAAAACCTATCATTTTTCTTCACTGATAGATAATATCTAAAATTTATAAAACTACAAAATGGAGGTCACCCAGAACCTTTTCCTAAACTGAAAAATGATGATGTTCATTCTTAATCTCCTCTTACAGAGAAAGCATTTACTGGATGGAGGTTTTTTTTTTTTAATTTTTTTTTGACTAATAATTTCCCAAATTGTATTGAAAACATGAAATTTTAGACTCAAAAGTCTCAATACCACATTACAAGAGCATCTATCTGCACATATGTATAAATGTCTACATGCACACATAACAATGGATAACATTACTGAGACTGGAACAGAAGCTACTTTGTCAAGTTTGACCATTACACACAACACCTCACAGTACTTGGTGGATATGCCAGACTGGATATGTTAAACATGTACATTAGCACCTGTGTCACTGCACAGCTACTGCTAATATAACAACAATAAACACAATTGCAACGAGTAAGTTAACAAAGGAGAGAGGCAGTCACAACAATTATCCAAGAAGTGACCCCAGTCACAAAGAGGGACAAAAATAAGAGCAAGTTATTTCATCTTAAAAATGGCTGCCTTGTTATATTAAATTTTTTTTCTTATATAACATATAATTCTTTTTTTAATTTTTTTATTCGATATAATTTATTTACATTTCAAATGATTTCCCCTTTTCTAGCCCCCCACTCCCCGAAAGTCCCGTAAGCCCCCTTCTCTTCCCCTGTCCTCCCACCCACCCCTTCCCACTTCCCCATTCTGGTTTTGTCGAATACTGCTTCACTGAGTATTTCCAGAACCAGGGGCCACTCCTCTTTCTTCTTGTATCTCATTTGATGTGTGGATTATGTTTTGGGTATTCCAGTTTTCTAGGTTAATATCCACTTATTAGTGAGTGCATACCATGATTCACCTTTTGAGTCTGGGTTACCTCACTTAGTATGATGTTCTCTAGCTCCATCCATTTGCCTAAGAATTTCATGAATTCATTGTTTCTAATGGCTGAATAGTACTCCATTGTGTAGATATACCACATTTTTTGCATCCACTCTTCTGTTGAGGGATACCTGGGTTCTTTCCAGCATCTGGCAATTATAAATAGGGCTGCTATGAACATAGTAGAGCATGTATCCTTATTACATGGTGGGGAATGCTCTGGGTATATGCCCAGGAGTGGTATAGCAGGATCTTCTGGAAGTGAGGTGCCCAGTTTTCGGAGGAACCGCCAGATTACTTTCCAGAGTGGTTGTACCAATTTGCAACCCCACCAGCAGTGGAGGAGTGTTCCTCTTTCTCCACACCCTCTCCAACACCTGCTGTCTCCTGAATTTTTAATCTTAGCCATTCTGACTGGTGTAAGATGAAATCTTAGGGTTGTTTTGATTTGCATTTCCCTAATGACTAATGAAGTTGAGCATTTTTTAAGATGCTTCTCCGCCATCTGAAGTTCTTCAGGTGAGAATTCTTTGTTTAACTCTGTACCCCATTTTTAATAGGGTTGTTTGGTTTTCTGGAGTCTAACTTCTTGAGTTCTTTATATATATTGGATATTAGCCCTCTATCTAATGTAGGATTGGTGAAGATCTTTTCCCAATGTGTTGGTTGCCGATTTGTCCTCTTGATGGTGTCCTTTGCCTTACAGAAACTTTGTAATTTTATGAGGTCCCATTTGTCAATTCTTGCTCTTAGAGCATACGCTATTGGTGTTCTGTTCAGAAACTTTCTCCCTGAGTTTTAAAGGCTTTATTTCCCAACTAAGGAGACTCACTGAGAAGCAGGCCTGGACTAGAATGAGGTTCTTTTACAGTGCCTTCCATAATACACTCAGACATAGTTACTGTGTTTCTATGATGCTTCAAATGTGGGCTTAGACTAGGCAAACAGTTTGCCCTTTTGATGATCTGAGGACATTTTCTGTCCTGTGACATATTCTCTTTGCTTTTCTTTCCACAGGATGTGTTGTGCCTATAAAGCATCCCTTAGGGAACCTCTTTCACTTTATTTGTCTTCAATTCAGAATGGTACTTGCCCAGGGATGTACAGGCACAATACCTTCTCTGATAGTGTCCTTGGCGTGTGATATACACTGAGCTATTTCCAGAGTGCCACTGTGACTTGGGTTGCTTAGCAATCACATCCTGCTACAATGAGACACATCTCTACTAGGAGGGTACCTTTTCTCTTCCCAAACTATTTCAAGTGAACTCAGTTGATCCTTCTTTTCTGAAAATGGCCAGGGCTGTAACTACATTTAAGCACATTCTTTACTTTGTCATTAGTTTCTAAACAATATTTTAGGTTTTTATAAGGTAGGTTTCATTCTAGGTCTCAGAAAGTCTTACAGAGTCTTGACCTATAACATCAGAAACTTTTGAATCTACTTCTAAATCATACATTGGGTTAAGGAACTGAATGAGCCATATATTATTTGGGGCATTCTTACAAAGAACTTCTGTTTCATTGAAGTGATACAGACATGAATTGCACTGTCATCGATTTGCCTCAGTGTCTCTTATTGCAATGCATCTAGGCAGAGGGTTCATAAATGGCCAGTTCTGCAGCAATTCTCAAGTATGTTCTTTTCAAATATGAAAGAATTCCCTGTCCCTGTGTCTCTTACTATTACACATTCTGTTCTATGCTTCACATCAAAATTTATTATAGGTCACACACTCACTATAGTCATCTTGAACATTTCAGCCTTTAAAAATATGACCTGTATGGCAAAGAAACAAAAGAGGGAAAATGTAATTATTCTGTAATTTAAAAAAAAAAAACAAACTTAAAACTATACATAATAAAAAGCAGGACATAACTGTTTCTAACCATGCAACTTAGTTCACCTATGTCCTGAAACGAGTGCCACTACTTGTATTTTCAAACTTTTTTAAATTTATTTCTCAGCATTTTATGTCAGGTTTTATATTTCTGATTTTGTGGAATCATAAAAAAAGTATTACTCTTTAACAGTTTATGAATAAAATAACTTGTCTTCTGATGTACCACCCTGAACATGCTCAATTTTATGAAGAATAAAATAACATATAGCTAAAATTATAGCTTCTGTATATAGATGAGAAATTAAGCCTGCTACAAGTATAAACTTTAGAGAAGAACTTACCTTAGCCTGAAAGACAATCTAAGCTCAAGAGTCTCCTGTCAACACAGATGCATCATCATTCTTTATCATTTTTAGGTCTTAATTATAGATACCATTGCTAGATTTTTGATGTTGGGACATGAATACAAGAAGATGAATTAGTCTATTAAAATATAATCTGATCTTAATTTGTACTTTGCAGCTATTCCTGGAAAATATCCTGGTACTTTATATTTTCACATTATTTATCTACTGGTAAATGACTTTGCTTTTTAAAAATATTGGAAGGAAGGTCAAAATGGCTTTGAGGTAAGAGTAACTGCTGTGTAAGACTGATGATATCATTGGATCTATGGACTCTGTGTTGGAAAGAGGAAACCCACTCAAGAAAGTTGGCCTCTGTTCACCACCTGTGTGGTGTGACATATACATTGGTAGACATAAACATGCATGCTCGTACACACACACACATGCACATATTTACACACTACACACAAATATATACTTTTAAAAGTCTTTTATTTTGCTTTAATTTACTGGTAGTGATGACACGCTTCTATAATTATACCATAAAAACTAAGACAGGACAATCACATGTAGACCAGAACTTCAGAAGTAGGAGCTTCAGAGAACTTAGTTCAAGGCTAATTTAAAAAATATGAGAACTTGAGACATGGCTACTCTGCTCTGCAGACAACCCAGCTACAGGCTGCCGCCTGCACCTAGGAACTAGGAGAGCAGCAGTTGCTCTGATGGCCAGCCTGACGCTGGTATTCTGCCCTATGGAGAAGGCAGAGTCCCATCCTTGTCCCTAGCCAGACAAGGCAGGCCTCCCCAGTTACTGAGCTATCCCGAGTGTAAGACCTCAGGGTATGCAGGCAACTGAGCTGCTGGCTGCCGCCTGCACCCAGGAACTGAGAGAGCAGTGGTTCCTCTGTGTGCCAGCCAGGCATGGGGCTGGTGCCCTAAAGGATCCCCACTGCCATCTTAGCTCTCTGAGAGAGCAGACAGGCAGTACCAGGTTCAATCCACAGAGACAACCCAAACATAATATTGCTTAGGGCTGGACACACCAGGGCTCCAATGGCACCCAAGAGGAGGGCAGCACATCAGCAATCTGTGACATGGGAAACCCAGCCATCCAGTGTTGTAGACTTAGCCTTATAGGTTCAAAGGAGGATGAAGCGCCAGCCAGTGACTAGACCAACTAACACCAGTGAGAACTAGATGGCAAAAGACAAACGTAGGAATATGACTAACAGAAATCAAGGCAATATGGCAGCATCGGAACCCAATTCTCCATTAACAGCAAGTCCAGGATACCCCAAAACACCAGAAAAACGAGATTTGGATGTAAAAGCACTGGTCATGATGTGGTTACAGGAACACATGAAGGACATAAATAAATCTCTTAGAGAAATTCAGGAGGAAATGGATGAAAAGTTAGAAGTCCTTACAAGGAAAACACAAAAATCATTAAAAGAAATTCAGGAGAATATGGGTCAAAAGATAGAAGCCAATAAGGAGGAAATGTGAAAATCTTTTAAAGAAATACAGGAGAAGTTTGGTCAACAGGCTGAGATCATGAAAGAGGAAACACAAAAATCTCTTAAAGAATTACAGGAAAACACAAACAAGCAAGTGAAGGAGCTGAGCAAAACCATCCAGGACCTAAAAACAGAAGTAGAAACAACTAAGAAATCACAAACAGAGACAACTATGGAGAGAGAAAACCTTGGGAAGAAATCAGGGGCCATAGATGCAAATATCAACAACAGAATACAAGAGATAGAAGAAAGAATCTCAGATGCTGAAGATACGATAGAAATCATGGACTCAACAGTCAAAGAAAATACAAAATGCAAAAAGCTTGTAACCCAAAACATCCAGGGAATCCAGGACACAATGAGAAGGCCAAACCTAAGGATCATAGGCATAGATGAGAGTGAAGATTTACAACTTAAAGGGCCAGCAAATATCTTCACTAAAATTATGGAAGAAAACTTCCCTAACCTAAAGAGAGAGATGCCCATGAATATACAAGAAGCCTACAGAACTCCAAACAGACTGGACCAGAACAGAAATACCTCCTGTCACATAATATTTGAAACCCCAAATGCACTAAACAAAGAAAGAATATTAAAGGCAGTAAGAGAAAAAGGCCAACTAACATATAAAGGAAGACCTATCAGAATCACCCCAGACTTCTCACCAGAGACTATGAAAGCTAGAATATCCTGGGCAGACCTCATGCAGACACAAATGCCAGCCAAATCTACTATATCCAGAAAAACTCTCTATCACTATAGATGGAGAAACAAAGATATTCCATGACAAAACCAAATTTAACCAATATATTTGCACAAACCCAGCCCTACAAACAATAGTAGGAGGAAAACACCAATACAAGGAGGGAAACTTCACCCTGGAAAAAGCAAGATAGTAACCTTCTTTCATCAAACCCAAAAGAAGATAACCAATCAAATATAAAAAAAAAAACAACATCAAAAATGACAGGAAGTAATAATCACTATTCCTTAATATCTCTTAACTTCGATGGACTTAATTCCCCAATAAAAAGACATAGACTAACAGACTGGATACATAAATAAGACCCTACATTTTGTTGCATACAGGAAACACACCTCAGTGTCAAAGACAAACACTATCGAAGAGTAAAAGGCTGGAAGACAATTTTACAAGCAAAAGGACTCAGGAAACAAGCCAGAGTAGCCACTCTAATATCAGATAAAATTGACTTTCAACCTAAAGTTATCAAAAGAGACACTGAGGGACACTTCTTGATGGTCAAAGAAAAAATACACCAAGAAGAATTCTCAATCCTGAACATCTATGTTCCAAATGCAAAAGTACCATCATTCATAAAAGAAACTTTACTAAAGCTCAAAGAACACATTGCACCTAACACAGTAATTGTGGGTGACTTCAACACTCTCCTCAATGGACCGATCAAGAAAACAGAAACTAAACAGGGACACAGTGAAACTAATTGAAGCTTTGGACCAATTAGAGTTAACAGATATATATAGAACATTTCATCCTAAAGAAAAAGAATATACCTTTTTCTCAGCACCTCATGGGACCTTCTCAAAATCAATCATATAATTGGTCACAAGACAGTCCTCAAGAAATATAAGAAGATCGAAATAATCCTATGCCTCCTATCAGATCACTACGGAGTAAAAGTGGTCTTCAATACCAACAGAATCAACAGAAAGCCCACATACACATGAAAGCCGAACAATACTCTACTCAATGATACCTTGGTCAAGGAAGAAATACAGAAAGAAATCAAAGACTTTTTAGAATTTAATGAAAATGAAGGCAAAACATACCCAAATCTATGGGACACAATGAAAGCAGTGCTAAGAGGAAAACTCATAGCCCTGAGTGCCTCCAAAAAGAAAATGAAGAGAGCATACACTAGCAGCTTCTGAAAGCCCTGGAACAAGGAGAAGCTAATTCATCCAGGAGGAGTAGAAGACAGGAAATCGTCAAACCCAGGGCTGAAATCAATCAAGTAGAAACAAAGAGAACCATACAAAGAATCAACAAAACCAGGAGCTGGTTCTTTGAAAAAATCAACAAGATAGATAAGCCCTTAGCCAGACTAACCAAGGGGCACAGAGACAGTATCCAGAATAACAAAATTAGAAATGAATAGGGAGCTATAACAACAGAAACGGAAGAAATTAAAAAAATCATCAGATCCTACTACAAAAGCCTATACTCAAGACAACTGGAGAATCTGGAGGAAATGGGGTGCAGGGATGGTTCAATATAAGGAAATCCATCAATGCAATCCACTACATAAACAAACTCAAAGAAAAAAAACCCATGATCATTTCATTAGATGCTGAAAAAGCATTTGACAAAATTCAGCATCCTTTCCTGCTAAAAGTCTTGGAAAGAACAGGAATTCAAGGCCCATACCTAAACATAGTTAAAACAATATACAGAAAACCGGTAGCCAACATCAAACTAAATTGAGAGAAACTTGAAGCAATCCCACTAAAATCAGGGACTAGACAAGGCTGCCCTCTCTCCACATATCTTTTCAATATAGTACTTGAAGTTCTCGCTAGAGCAATTAGACAACATAAGGATGTCAAAGGGATACAAATTGGAAAAGAAGAAATCAAATTATCACTATTTGCATATGATACGATAGTATACTTAAGTTACCCAAAAAACTCCACCAGAGAACTTCTACAGCTGATAACCAACTTCAGCAAAGTGGCTGGTTATAAATTCAACTCAAGCTAATCAGTAGCCTTCCTATACTCAAAGAATAAACAGGCTGAGAAAGAAGTTAGGGAAATGACACCCTTCACCATAGCCACAAACAATATAAAGTATCTTGGTGTGACTCTAACCAAACATATAAAAGATCAATATGAGAAGAACTTTAGGTCTCTGAAGAAGGAAATCAAAGAAGACCTCAGAAAGTGGAAAAATCTGCCATGCTCTTGGATTGGCAGGATTAATATAGTTAAAATGGCCATCTTGCCAAAAGCAATATACAGATTCAATGCAATCCCCATCAAAATCCCAACTCAGTTCTTCTCAGCGTTAGAAAAGGCAATTATCAAATTCATCTGGAATAAGAAAAAACCCAGGATAGCTAAAACTCTTCTCAACAGTAAAAGTGCTTGTGGGGGAATCAAGATCCCAGACCTCAATCAATACTACAGAGCAATAATGGTAAAAACTACATCGTATTGGCACAGCAACAGACAAGTGGACCAACGGAATAGAAATATAGTCCCAGAGTTGAATCCACACACCTATAGTCACTTGATCTTCGACAAAAGAGCAGAAAACATCCAGTGGATAAAAGATAGCCTTTTCAACAAATGGTGCTGGTTCAACTGAAGGTCAGCATGCAGAAAATTGCGAATTGATCCATTCTTATCTCCTTGTAATAAGCTCAACTCCAAGTGGATCAAGGACCTCCACTTAAAACGAGACACACTGAAACTAATAGAAAAGAAACTGGGGAAGACCCTTCAAGACATGGCACAGGGAAAAAGTTCCTGAATACCAATAAGATCAAGAATTGCCAAATGGCACCTCATAAAATTACAAAGTTTCTGTAAGGCAAAGGACACTGTCAAAAGGACAAAACGGCAACCAGCAGACTAGGAAAAGATCTTCACCAACCCTACATCCGATAGAGGGCTAATATCCAATATATACTAGGAATTCAAGAACTTAGACCCCAGGGAACCAAATAACCCTATTAAAAAACGGGGTGCAGATCTAAACAAGGAATTTTCACCTGAAGAAATTCGGATGGCTTAGAAGCACCTTAAGAAATGCTCATCATCATTAGTCATTAGGGGAATGCAAATCAAAACAACCCTGAGATTTCCCCTCACACCAGTCAGAATGGCTAAGGTTAAAAACTCAGTAGACAACAGGTGTTGGCGAGTATGTGGAGAAAGAGGAACACTCCTCCACTGCTGGTGGGATTGCAAGAAGGTACAGCCAGTCTGGAAATCAGTCTGGAGGTTCCTCAGAAAACTGAACGTGACACTACCGGAGGAACCTGCTGTACCACTCCTGGGCATATACCCAAAGGATTCCCTGGCATGTAATAAGGACACATGTTCCACTAGGTTCATACCAGCCTTATTTATAATAGCCAGAAGCTGGAAAGAACCCAGATGTCCCTCAATGGAGGAATGGATACAGAAAATGTGGTATATTTACACAATGGAATACTACTCAGCAATTAAAAACAATGAATTCATGAAATTTGTAGGCAAATGGTTGGAACTGGAAAATATCATCCTAAGTGAGATAACCCAATCACAAAAGAATATACATGGAATGCAATCATTGATAAGTGGATATTAACTAGCCCAGAAGCTCTTAATACCCAAGACATAAGTAGCATATCAAATGACTCCCATGATGAAGTAAGGAGAGGGCCCTGATCCCAGAAAGGCCTGATCCAGCATTGTATGGGAGTACTAGGACAGAGAAAAAGGAGGGAGGTGATTGGAGTATGGGTGTAGAGAAGGCTTATGGGACATATAGGGAGGGGGGAACTGGGAAAGGGGAAAGCGTTTTGGAATCTAAACAAAGAATTTAGAAAATAAAAAAAAAAAGAAAAAAATATGAGAACTTCTCTCAAAAACCTAAGAGCTGGAGATATAGCTCAGGGCTTGCTCGGTACATGGTAGGTTCTAGTTTTTATTTTCACAACTGAATTCTTTATTAAAATGTTCAGTTACTTCTATTTCAAATAATTTTAATATAACCAAATTGTGATTATTGCTTAGAATTAAAACATTTTCTCATGTTGACTCTTTACCTTTTTATGTTCAATTTTAAGCTTCCTAAACTGTACCATTTACCTCTGACTTTGTAAACCAGAACAAGCATAGGAACATTCGCTGTATCTGTTGTTGCATATTGTAAGTTTTAATTTTAAACATCTTTTGATGTCACTATAGTGTTCCTGAATTGTCTCCTTGGGATGTTAGGTAATACTGACTTAGAACTTTGAGTCAGAATCTCCTTGGTGCTCATACACAACTAAAGTAGCTGTTTCCGAGCTGGTGCTAAGACTGCCTGGATTACAGTGCTGTCAGCTTCCTCCTCCACTGTGCATTCATATGTGTGCCTTAAGTACATTCCTGAAAGATAGTTTTCCTTATTTGTGGAGTTTTCATTAGAAAGATACTTTCCCTCCTTTTTGGAGGATATTTTTCAAGCCTCTTTGGAATTTTTGTCAATTGTTATCATTCGTTTGTGGAAAATTTCTCTTTCTTTTCTGGATATTTATAAGAAATCTGTTTCTGATATTTGGCAGTTCCAGTTTGATCACATGGATTCAGATTTTGCTTTTGTTTATCATGCCTAACCTTTGGCTGAGGATTATATTGTATCCATTCTAAATTTCTGCAACTGCTATTCCTGCATATCTTTCTCTTCCTGTGTAGACTTTTCCTCCCTATAGTCTTCTATGGACCCAGAGCTCTTCCATCTGCATGGAGTCTGGAAGTTGCTGACCAGTGTTTTCCATGTATGAGCTGTGCTACATAGTTTATCAGTTTTCAAATTCTAAAAATTCTTCTTTTAGGTCATAGTCCTCGGTGTTTAAGAAGTTTGTAGAGATTGTAATCTCTAGAATAACATGCTATCATTACTTTTTCTTTTTTAGTATTTCCAGAATTATTTAAAATAAACATTTTATAGAATATAACTTGCATAAAAAATGTATCTTTACAAACATTCTCAGGTGATTATGTGTTGAAATAAAGAGCTTTGCCAAGCTCTCTTTGTGACTGCTCCCAAATCTGCCTTCTCCTTTTCCCACAGTGATAGAATTTCTTCATTTATTTTGCATTTTCCCCTTTATATTTACTTATTAATTAATTATCTAGTCAAATGCTACAGTGTGCTTGTTCAGTTCAGAAGACAATTTTCTCTGGTTAATTGTTAGCTTCTGCCATGTGAGTCACAGGGACCAAGTCAAGGGGCTCAAGCTCTGCTTGGCCACAACCACCCTTACCCGTGGAGCCTGTTACAGTCCCCAACTCTCATACTTCCTAATACTGTCTATCAGCCTTTCTATGATTTCAGAATTTATAAATGGATTATTTTAGTGGAAATTTTCTTTGTTGGATTTATTAATGCTGTATATTATAGCCACAGTGCTATAAGTTACCAAGTCATCTATTTTATGCACTAATCATTACATTTGTTTATGTATTTAAAAAAACTGCTTGGCCAACAAGCACACCCTCTACTGATATTATTAAGTAGTTTCCCTAGATGGATGGTTATAGGTCTCTCCATCATTTCAGGCTCACCAGTATGGCAGAGTGATTTCAGATTCATTTATATTCATGATATATATTATGGTTTGGCTATTTAGATGATAACGATTGCCCTGACATTAGTTCATTGAGGATACACACACACACACACACACACACACACACACACACACACGCACGCACACGCACACGCACACACACACACGCACACACACCACAAACATGCACTTATTTATACCACATATTTATGTTTGGTGATTTGACTACAGTATGGTGAAGCTGAAAGCAAACTCTAGTGAAGTAAAAGTCAAACACAGTCTGTTTAAAATATCAACTATCTGTATTCTTCCTATCTATAACTTATATTCTTTTTTATTTTCTGTATTCTTTGTTTATATTGCAAATGATTTTCCCTTTCCCAGTTCCCCCTTCCCCATAAGTCCCATAAGCCCTCTTCTCTCTGCCCTTTCCCTAATCAAATCCCTCCCACTTCTCTGTCCTGGTACTCCCCTACATTGCTGCATCAAGCCTTTCCAGGACCTCTCCTTCCTTCTTCTTGGGAATCATTTGATATGTGAATTAGGTCTTGGGTATTCAAAACTTCTGGGCTAATATCCACTTATCAATGACTGCATTCCATGTGTGCTCTTTTGTGAATGGGTTACCTCACTTAGGATCATTTAAGATGTGTTTTGAGTTCATGTTCAAATCTCTACAAAAGAAGGCTTAGCCAGACCTCTTTTTCCATGATCCAACTGTTGCCATCTGGAATATTAGAATAGGGTGAAAATTGGTTTTTCACTAAACTTTCTTTGGATAGTCTCAGCAGCAATGAGGAAATAAAATATAAATTACATGAATGCATTGATTAAAATATAAACATTTATAAAGCATAAATAATAAAGAAATAAATTATAAGCTATAAAGAAAAACAGGAATAAAAGACAAAATTCAAATCCAATCTAAACTCCCTTTCAAATTCCTATCTTATTGAAAACAAAGACCATTACACCCATTATCTGAGTGAATTCCTCTGAACATATGCTTAACAAATTTATAACTTCTTTCTCTTCTTCACATTCCATCCATTGGTCAAGATGCAACCAAAAACTCTAGAATGGCTTTTTCATGAAGATGTGATTTTTTTCTTTTTGTATCCTTACTATATAATTATCTAACAAATAATAGATACTAAATGAAGGTTTGTTGTATCAATAAGTAATAAGAAAACAAATCCAAATTAAAGTTACATTGTAGTTTATGAGAAGAATTTTTCCACTCAATTTGGCAATCTTAGATGATACAGACTCTTTATTGTTGTATGCCACAGGTTCCTGTCGGGATACAGCTTAATAGATCACATTTGCTCCTCTATAATTTGTATGTAGTTGTACCTGCCTTCCCATGTCAGTCTACCACAGCAATTTATTTTTCACATACAAGAAACTCCTATTTTTCTTATATTCTTATCTATTAAGCTGCTGATACTAAGAAGATGCCAGTATCTTATCAACAAACCAGGTGATGTTTTCTGTGGTTCTGCCAGGCTAACATAGAAAATTCACTTTTGATTGTCCTGCCCAGAAAAAGGTAAACTTCTTCTCTTTTATTTAGGGCTAATCAAAACATGTTATTTATTTATTTATTTATTTATTTATTTATTTATTTATTCATTCATTCATTCATTCATTTACAAAAAGAGACTAAAGATAATATCCTTCTGACATGTCATGGCTTATCCATGAGGACAATAATGTTAACACTGATCTGTTGTTCTTACTGAAAAATTATGGTTCCACTTAGATTTCCTTTTACTTTGTACCTGTGTTCTCTTATTCATTAGAATTTTTAAAATTAAGGGTCCATCTAAGATCTTTTGATTTCCAGATCTGTTTGGCATTGTGTCTCTCCTTTTCTTCACTTTGAATAAATGTTAGTAAGAAGAGGAGAGAACTATAACATCCATAACAAATTTATAAACATTAAATTAAAACTTTTGATAATGTTAGTCAAAAATTAAAATATTATGTTTATCTGTCTGATACATGTATGCAGTATTATAAAAATTTGGTACATAAAGTGTATGAATGTATGACAGCAACAGTTTTTGAGCATTGTCCAAGACACTTTTACTCAGATTTTTAGATCTGAGAAGATAAACAAATGTCAGTCCTATACAGCAATCTACACATTAGGGCTATGTAATGGAGCCCAGTCCCCTCAGATCAAAGCCCAGTCCCTTTGCTAATCCAAAGGCAATCATTTTCTTATGAAAGTCACAGACATCTGAACTCAACATTGCAATGACAGGAAATCACAAGAAAAGGTTAGATGCTTTTAGTAAACATTTCTCATAAGCTTATACAATAACTTTTAGAAATTCTGTCCATGCTGGAAATTATTTGGTTGAAACAAAGCAGAAAGTCCATATATATTTAACCAAATTTCCTTCTCTTATTTTCCATATTTCATTCTTTCTATCTCTCTGTGTCTCTCTGTTTTTGTCTCTCTGCCTTTCTCTACTATCATTTATATGTACATTGTACATATTTTCTATGTGTACATCATCTACTAAAATATTTGCATTATGGAGATGACTTACACTGTGGAAGTTTCTGGATAGATTCTCCATTATGGAGAATAATCAGCTTCTCAAACATTTAAAAAAATTATTCTTTCCATACTTGGGCCTCTACCCAAAGGATGCTCCATCCTCCCACATGTCATTTGCCCAACTATATTCATGATGGATTTATTCATAATAGACATAAAGTAGAAACAACCTAGATGTCAGTCAACCAAGGAATGGATAAAGTAAATGTGATATATTTACACAATGTAGTATTACACAGCTGTTAAAAAAATTACTCATGAAATTTGCAGGCAAATGGATGTAACTAGGAAAAAAAAATCATCCTTCACACCAAGGAAGACAAACACAGTATGTACTCACTTATCAGCCAATGATAATCATGATACAATCCACAGACGCACAAGGCTAAATAATAAGGGGGACTCTTATGAGGATGCATAGATATACTCAGGAATGGGAAATAAAATCAGTTTTGAGGATTGGCTGGGAGCCAGTAGGAGTGGCTTCAGAGGTGATAAGACTTGGGATAGTGGTGGAGGAATGGAGTATGGGAAAATACAGTTGGAATTGGAGGGCATTTGGGAGCTAATATGGAAACCTAGTTCAGTAGAAATTCCCAGGATTCTACAAGTGTGACTTTAGCAAGGATGTATAGTAATAGCGGATACAGAGCCTGAACTGAGCATCTTCTGTAATCAGGCAGCTCTCAGTTGTGGGACTGGGACACCAACAGAGCCATAAAACTTTGGCCTAAAATCTAACCTGTCAACTACATGTTTGGTGGCAATGGAAGTGCAGATCTTGTGGGAATGGCTAACCAAAGACTGTTCTAATTTGAGGACCAAGTCATGAAATGGAGCTCATCTTGGACATTGCCTGGAAGACAAGGAACCAGAAGATCGATAGGCCAGTGACTGAGGATAGAAATAAAGTAATTATGATTATAGCTTGCATTGTGCTTAGATCTGTACCTAGCCTAATCATCATCAGGCTATGGTTAACAGGGTGTTAGAGCAGATGCAGAAACCCACACCCAAACATTGGGAGAACACAGAGAGCAAATTGGGGGTCTCCACTGGGTCCTTGTTATTGGAGCTAGAGGAATCCTTCAGAAGAAGTGAAGGAAGATGTATAGCAGCCAGAGGGATTGAAGATGCCAGGAGAACATACCCACAGAATCAACTACACAGAGCACCGAAGGCTCACAGAAAGTAAAGGAACAATCACCAATCCTACATGGATCTGTGATAGATCTTCTGCAAATATGTTATGGTTGCAAATATGTTGATGCTTCCATGGGACTCCTAATGGTGGTAGTAGAGATGTTGCTGACTCTTTCATCTTATCTTGGGACCTTTCTTTTCCTACTGGGTTGTCTTGTCCAACCCTGATACTAGGGGTTTTGCTGAGACTTATTGTGTCTTGTTATGCCATGTTTGATTGATACCCTTAGAAAGCCTGATCTTTTTGTGAAGGGAGTAGATTTGAGGGAGAGGAGATACTGGAGAAGGGCTTAGGAGAAGTAAAGGGAGAGGAAACTGAGCTTAGGACGGATTGTATGGAAGAAGAAAAAAGGAAATAAAGATAACTAAAAAACATAATCTTCTCTAAAAGTAACAATATAGATACTTTTGCTGGACTAAATGGTAGCATATAGTTTTCTTACTAATTAAAATATTAAACTTATCCCCATATCTGATGATATGTGTCCTACAAACTTATATTATTTTTTCTAGATTCAGTCCATCACTAATTTTAGTCTGTGTGCAAACTCTTTGCAGAATCAAGAAGTTGAACATTAATCAATATACTGGTGACATTTTACCCTTAACTATTTTTGTCCAGAAATATTTTTATCTTTATTAGTAACAGAAAAGGTAAGTTTCTGAGCACACATATTTACTTTTTAAATTGTTGCAAATACAAAAAAAAAAAAAAACAATGAAGCTCAAAATGACTCTTTGATTTTAGATACAAAAGCAAATATTTTGAGACCAGAATGGTCAGTCTGCTTTGCAAAAGTTTCTTCTGAGATTGAAGCAGTCCATTCTATAGGGAAGATCCTTAAGTAGAAAGGTAAACAAGTCCAAATAGCTTCAGGAAATCTCTGAATTCCACCAGACACACTTGGCCTTTCCCTGCCAGAGTCAGCAATAAAAGCTGAGAATACTTCTCAAACAAACAAACAAACAAACAAACAAACAAACAAAGAGTTGCAAAGGAAGACTCAGACAAGCCAAACTGTAAAGAAGAAAGTGAGAGCAGAGCAGCTGCCTGAATGAAGTAAAATCCAATCAAGATGCCTGGAAGAAGTTTTTAACCCAACTGAGGCAGCTGAAAGGACACTCTCCAAGCTGTTGAGCAGCCTGCATGTTGTGCCATGTGTTTCAGATCCCCAGCTTTCAGGAGCTGTCACCTGTGCTGAAGTTGGTTTTGGTGGCCTTGCTTTGAGTCATTTATGCTCTTTTAAGTAGTCCCTAATCCATATTCCTGTAAGTAATCTCCCTGGGGAAAAAAAAACACGACATTTCACCAAGGTGAACTTTGGTGGCATCCATACTGTAGTTTGCTGTTGGAACTCTATCTAGGATAAGTAGTCATATGTGTTGCCACTTCCCGGGAAGATTGGTCATATGACACCTTTGCAAGTAGGTAAAATATCACATGACACCATTTTGTATTGGATAAATCTGGACACATTCCAACTACTATAATTCTATGCTTTGAGTGCATCATGGATATAATGAGTTTAATTCTGATGATGGAATAACCTAAGGAGAAATATAGTACTGTTTTTCTGATGAAACTAATCCAGACAAATTCTAAATTAAAACAAAAGAACCTTGTCTTTGTGCAGTAAGGTGCCATTTCCCTTGTGCCCTGCATTGAGGGTATAATACACATCCTTCATTTTACTGAAGCTAAAGAGTGTAGCCATTGGTTTCTATTCAAAGTCTGCCCCAAATCATTATTCTCCATTATACTTAAATTAGTTAAACACATTTCTTGGAGTGAAACCATTCAGAAGAAATTTTGGCACAGTTAAATATAGCTCTATGAAATTTTATATTGGATATATATCTGAGACCTATTATTTAAAATACATCAAGTTAAATCCCTTACTCAAACTGCTTGCTATTAAAATAATGAAATATATTTGACCTATTATATTTATAAAAAATGGTCAAGAACATCTTATATTGGTTCTTGATACATCGAAAAAATCTTGGTTATTCATGAAAAATTTACATTTTACAATTTTAATGATTGATAACTTATAGTAAATGATTCCTATGTTCTAGACATAATGAGAAATATAAGAATCCATATGGTTAATTTCAGCTTAATTTCTGATGGAATAACTTGTTGTTTTAGTAGATTATTGATCTCCTTTATTATTACAGTTGGATTACAAATGCCATATCAGATAAAATTTTGGGTGTGTCTGAGAGGGTGTTGACAGATTGATTTAACTTAGGACATTTATATCATGTATGAAGGCATTAGGATACCACAAACTATGTCCTAGACAGAATAACACGGTATATAAGAAAGCCAGCATCCGAGTCTCTGTCTCCTGTGGTGCCTGAAACATGCCTTTCATTCCTACCATCACACTTTCCCGCCACTGTGGTGTGTATTCCTCCTTAACTTATGAGCCAAAATAAAACCTTTTCTTAAGAAGCTTCAGCTGAGTATTTTATCACAGCATCATTACATTCAATTAATATAACTTTATATTGCTAACAAAACTTTTCCTAGGGAGTCAAGGAACGAACTTCACCTTTTGATTTAACATTTAGCTATTCACATTTTATTCCATGGTCATATTATTCTGACATCTATTGTATATTTGTTCTCTGATATTCTTCACAGATATCTTCAACCATCTTAAAATTCATGAACTAGCTGTAATTCTTAATTGGCTCAACTACTATATAACAATGAAATGAATCAGTGTATATTCCCTTGACTCATTAGCATTATGACTCAGGGAAAATATTTTGCATTGTAATCCTTTTATACAAGATTAAAAACAGCATTTCAAATTCTAAATTGGAAAATATTTTTTATTACATACCAATGAAGGGAAAATAATTATACATTGTTTCTCCAGCTTTTATTGTTTATTACAGTCTCTTGTTTTCAGGCTATAAGGAAAGTGTGGGAAAAATATGCCCTTGTGAACATTTAAGAGGAGTGAATAGTATTAAAACATTAAGTAAGGAAAATTATCAGCAATAGAATTTTGTGATAATTTCTAAAGACAAGAAGATATATAATTTGTAATAAAATCTTGTACAAGATACTTAAAATGTATACACTGATTTTAAGATATTTTTAAAACTTTGCATGAGTCTTACTTTCTGCAGCTAATATAACTTCGGAAATTGTGATTGGTACACTGAATTAATTAAGTAATGTACTTAATTAACATAACTAAGTATGGTCTATTGAAGTATTTGGATAAATTTGTATTTGTTCCATTAGCTTTACTTATTAGGTCATTTATTTTATTTATTAGGTCATTTTTTAATGCAGACATTTCTTAAATAAATCAGCATGGAAATACTAGCCATATATTTATATACAACATTTACAAAATCAAGCTACATGAGAGTGAATCCAATGTACACAGTACTGTAATCTTTTGTATCTTTTAACATCCTTACATTTTACTGTTGACTGCCTTTTCATGCAACTCCAGTAGCAATAACAAAATAATTCTTACTGTTTTTTATCCTCTCTGTCTCACAGTGGACTTGCAATAAATTTGTACCCTGCTGTGAAGTCTGAATTGTGCCTCTGAGCTGTGCCTGAATGGGGTCCCTCTGAATAAACTCCATCATTCTCAGCTCTGCTATCTGGTACATTATTTCAGTGAACAGCTACCTGGGGTCATATTCTGCATTAAATAGGTTTGGTTTGTTAAGATACTACATTATTTCATAAAAATAAATTCATGTTTTCTAGTTAATATGAAGAAAGAAAATGCAGTCAGCTACCATTTGTAGTTGATAAAGAGGAAAGACTTTTTTTTGGTTATAAGAATATATAAATACCAAAACTGCATTTAGATTAAAACAAGTTAGTTTGAAGAAAACACAAGAAAAAAAATGGTATACTGTTATAAACAGTATTTTTACATCATAACATTCCATTTTGAAGCAATGGTTTGCATGAATTAGGATGACTATTTTAATTCTCTAGCTGTTAGTTTTCAAATCAATTTATATGTTATTAGCTATAATTCAACAAGTCAAAACTAATATGTAGCAATAGAGTTTTTTCCTTCTGTAAAATATAACTGAATGGAAGTAACAACATATTAAAAAATGCAAGGCCTGAAAATATGCTAAATACTGATAGTTGATTAGACATGTTATTATTAACAAATGTCATATAACTGAGAAATCAAGTATGACTTCCTAAAACTAGTGTTTCCAACAAAGAGATTATGTTATTTTAAATAACTATCACATAATAACCAGCTGAAGCCTTCATGTCATGATGTTTTGCCAATACTCTCTCACCTGTTCTGAAACCCCACAGCATATTGCAAGCAGAAGGGACCTTAGAATGGGTCACATAATGACATGCTGGAGTTCAGCATCTAATAGAGTCGGTGTGATTCTCAGGTGACAGTGGTGTGAGATGGGAACTTGGCAAAGAGTACAATGGAGGTGTTAGTTTGTGGGAGTCAGAGCCTTGTTCTATTTGGAGATTGTATAGATTTGGGTGATTTAATTCTTTTGTGCCTGAGTTCCTGTGATGTTCTGATTAACTGGGCACAAGCAAGAGTCATCTTAGAAGAGAGAACATTAAGAAAATGTCTCCATCTCATGAGCTGGTAGGAGATTTTATTAAAAATGTTTGGTATTGAAGGATCCAATCCACTGAAGGCAGTAGCACACCCAGGGTGGATGATTCGAGGTTGAATAAGAAACCAAACTGTGCATGCCATAGAGAAGAATCCAGTAATGTCAACTTTTTCTCCCTTCTATTGAAAAGAGAATATTGTCATAAATGATATATCCTGACTATGGTTTCCTCTTCTACTTCTCTCAGTTCCTCCACACCTCCACTCCCATCTAGATTCACAGCTTTTCTGTTTTTCATTAGAAAAGAACAGGTTTCTAATGGATAATAGAACAACAGCAAAGTATAGTACGATAAAAGGAAAACCAACACATAGAAGTTAGGCGAGGCAAACCAACAGAAGGAAAAGTTCACAAGAAAAGGCACAAGAACCAAAGACACAGTAACTCATGCACTCTGGATTTGCATAAAATACTAAACTGAGAGGTATAATAAATACACAGCAGACCTAATACAGACCTGTGCAGGCTATTTGGATGCTGTTTCAGTCTCAATGTGTTTATATAAACTTTGCTCAGTTACTTTGCAGTGCTTTTCAACCTTCCTAACCCTGTGACTCTTTCACACAGTTCTTCACGATATGGTGACCCCCAATCATAAAATTACTTTCAATGTACTTCATAAGTATAATTTTGCTACTCTTACGGACATGGAGGTTTGCCAAAAATGTTGTGACCCATAAGTTGAGAACCACTGATCAGGGTGCCCTCTATCCCTTCTGCCTCTTAATTCTTTCTGGTTCCTCTTCTGTGTTTCCTGAGCTCTTTGGGGAAGGATGTGGTGATGATATCACATTTAGATCTGTCCCAAGAGCACAAAGCACTCTCTTTCTCTCTCTCTGTCTCTGTCTCTATCACTCTCTCCCCCCCCCTCTCTCTGTGTGTGTGTGTGTGTGTGTATAATAAAAGAACCTATGGGTCTCTGTATTTGTTTCCATTTGTTGCAGGAGCAAGGTTCTCTGATAGCTGAATAAAGGCACTGTTCTGTGACTATACAAGATCATTAGGATCATTTTTTATGTATTTTAGGGAGTTTTCACTGCACTGGGTTGTCATACCATAAATCAAATGGCCCTCACTTTTATCTCTCCCCACATTCCTTAACACAACCCCATCTACCTCCTTTTCCCATCTAATTTCTTTTATCTCTGCTTCATAAACATTATCCTATGTCTTCCTTCCTGGGACATCTATGTGTCATGACAGTCTTTTTTTCTATACCAAACTTCTCTGTTTCTTCAGATAGTAGCTTACTTATTATTTATTTATTCATTATTATTTTTAAAATACCTATATATAAGTGGATACAAGCCATATTCATCTTTCTTAGTCTGGGTTACCTCATTCAGCATTATTTCTAGTAGTGATTTTTATAAAACCAGACTTCTTACATTATATTTAAAAGGATTGTTAGAATTAAATAGACAAGTCAAAGAACAAAGTCACCCAGGCTCTGTGAAATCATAAAACATTTAGAAAGAGAACACTATATTCTTCTGTACACAAGTAGGCATTATCTTGTATATGATTCTGAATATAATAATGGATTTTGAAAACTATTTTAAAGTTTCAAGTTTTGAACTGTTTTCCTACTGTTTTATAAATCTGAACTACAAACAATAAAATTACAAATGTTGCATTTACTAGTGTATTCTCTTTAACATTTAGTGCTCCCTAATTAATATGATTCCAATTAACTTGTTTGTGAATAGCTTCATGAAGTCTGGGGTTTGTGTGCAATCATCATTGTTTTTAATATGTTGTTTATATATTTTAAATACTGATATTATATTAGACCCACATGCAATGTTAAATTATAACATTATAATTTTATTACTAATTTTATCAATTTGTATTAATATTCTTGTTTTTATTTCTCATCCTTTCTTTATATGATACTTATATCATATTAAGGATATCATAAGCCAGGTTCTGAAAAAGATCCCTTCAAAAGTTTTCTGTTAGGTATTTGAGGCAACATAATTAGATTATTAAAGACTTATGCCATCAGAGTTTAGATTCCATGTAAAATTGATCAGATGACTGTCATCCATTTTTTTCTGTTTATAAACAATAAACACTTGTAGTCATTTAGTTCCTTATATTTATCATATGTATATGATTTGCCTTATTCTACCTTACTTATTTTGGGTCTCAGCATGTCTAGTCATCTTTCCCTACCATTGCAAATTTACTTCCTTTTGCCTGTCTGGATACTTTATAAGAAAATTTCTCTGTGAGAAGGATACCTCAAGTTTGGAATTTTAACATTAACTTTGAGAAATTTAATGACTAGTTTTATTTTCAATACTGTTGAAAGCACTTTTGGTATTGTAATAAATAGTCTTCTGACAATCCAGGCATCATTTAAGTGAATGACCATCTTGAAAGAAGTGAGAGGGAATGTTACCAGATCACATTTAATATACCTCATTAAATGTATGTTTATATATAAGATATATACATACACAAGATATAGTGAACCTATGCTAGAGTAAGAAAATAGCTAACAATACAAGGGTGTGGTATATAGTGATCTAAATCTGTAAAGTAACTACATTGTACCATACTGGTGTGAAAAGCTGAGATAACTTAATATATCCCTCTCTTTATATATTTTTCAGATATTCTCCCTTGGAGTATTGTTAAAATTTTCCTCTGTGAAATCTACATTTACAGTCAAGTCTTTATTAATTATATCTCCTCCCAAACTTCTGTTGCATTTTTATTTTGTAATGTTTGACTTGAGAGTGGCATATCCCTCCAGTTGCTTTAATATCCCAAGTACTGTTTTATTTCCACTCTCATGAGTACAAAATAATTAAGGCTTATTTAATGAGTCTTTGCTGTGTAAACATTTCTTTCATATGCTATTTACTAATAGTAATTAGGGCCTGCCTATTAAAAATTTTAATATAACAAAATTAATTTTAGTCACCCTATATAAAATGTAATGTTTAAAAATAAATGAGTAAAAATCCCTTCCAGTTCCAACATAAAGAGTAATAATACTTCACATATATAAATCATTATTAACAATATTTTTATATTTACTCACCTAAATAAAATTGAAAGATATATGATAAAGTAGTTTTTAGATACTGATTTATGTAACGATCACTAGCTGAACGGTATACCTTCATATGGGTGTGTAATCTTTGACTTTAATAAATTAAATTAAAACTTTTAATTCCAATTTTAATAAATAATCTTAGGGATGGTTCAATATACGGAAATCCATCAGTACTATCCACTACATAAACAAACTCAAAGAAAAAAAAACACATAATCATTTCATTAGATACTGAAAAAGCATTTGACAAAATTCAGCATCCTTTCATGCTAAAAGTCTTGGAAATAGCAGAAATTCAAGGCCCATACATAAACATCGTTAAAGCAATATACAGCAAACTGGTAGCCAACATCAAACTAAATGGAGAGAAATTTGAAGCAATCCCACTAAAATCAGGGACTAGACAAGGCTGTCCCCTCTCTCCATATCTTTTCAATACAGTTCTTGAAGTCCTAGCTAGAGCAATAAGACAACATAAGGAGGTCAAAGGGATACAAATTGGAAAGGAAGAAGTCAAATTATCACTATTTGCAGATGATATGATAGTATACTTAAGTTACCCTAAAAACTCTACTAGAGAACTCCTACAGCTGATAAACAACTTCAGCAAAGTGGCTGGCTACAAAATCAACTCAAGCAAATCAGTAGCCTTTATATACTCAAAGGATTAGCAGACTGAGAAAGAAATCAGGGAAATGACACCCTTCACAATAGCCACAGACAGCATAAAGTATCCTGGGGTGACTTTAACCAAACAAGTGAAAGACCTATATGACTAGAACTTCAGATCTCTGAAGAAAGAAATCAAAGATCTCAGAAAATGGAAAAATTTTCCATGCTCATGGATTGGCAGGATTAATATAGTTAAAATGGCCATCATGCCAAAGGCAATCTACAGATTCAATGCTATCCCCATAAAAATCCCAAGCCAGTTCTTCATAGAGCTAGAAAGAGCAATTCTCAAATTCATCTGGAATAACAAAAAACCCAGGATATCTAAAATTATTCTCAAGTAAAAGAACTTCAGGGGGATTCAGTATCCCAGACCTCAAACTTTACTACAGAGCAATAGTGATAAAAACTGCATGGTATTGGTACAATGTCAGGCAAGGGGATCAATGGAATAGGATTGAAGACCCAGAAATTAACCCACACACCTATGGTCACTTGATCCTCGACAAAGGAGCTGAAAGCATCCAGTGGAAAAAAGATAGTCTTTTCAACAAATGGTGCTGGTTCAATTGGAGGTCAGCATGCAGAAGAATGCAAAGCAATCCATTCTTCTCTCCTTGTACTAAGCTCAACTCCAAATGGTTCAAGGAGCTCCACATAAAACCTGACACACTGAAACTAATAGAAAAGAAACTGGGGAAGACCCTGGAGGACATGGGCACAGGGGAAAAGTTCCTGAATACCAATAAGAACACCAATAGCTTATGCTCTAAGATCAAGAATTAACAAATGGGACCTCATAAAACTACAAAGTTTCTGTAAGGCAAAGCACACTGTCAAAAGGACAAGACATCAACCAACAGATTGGGAAAGCATATTCACCAACCCTAAATCCTACAGAGGGCTAATATCCAACATATACAAAGAACTCAAGAAGAACCAGAGAACCAAATAACCCCATTAAAAAGTAGGGTACAGAGCTAAACAAAGAATTTTCACTTGAATAACTTCGGAGGGCTAAGAAGCACCTTAAGAAATGTTCAACATCATTAATCATTAGGGAAATACAAATCAAAACAACCCTGAGGTTTCACCTCACACCAGTCAGAATGGCTAAGGTCAAAAAAATCAGGAGACAGCAGGTGTTGGCGAGGATGTGGAGAAAGAGGAACACTCCTCCACTGCTGGTGGGATTGCAAGATGGTGCAACCACTTTTGAAATCAGTCTGGCAGTTCCTCAGAAATCTGGGCATGACACTTCTGGAGGACCCTGCTATACCACTCCTGGGCATATACCCAGAAGACTCCCCACCATGTAATAAGAATACATGCTCCACTATGTTCATAGCAGCCCTATTTATAATAGCCAGAAGCTCGAAAGAACCCAGGTGTCCCTCAACGGAGGAATGGATACAAAAAAATGTGGTATATTTACACAATGGAGTACTATTCAGCCATTAGAAACAATGAATTCATGAAATTCTTAGACAAATGGATAAAGCTGGAGAACATCATACTAAGTGAGGTATCCCAGTCTCAAAAGATTAATCATGGTATGCACTCACTGATAAGTGGATATTAGCCTAGAATCTTTGAATACCTAAGACATAATCCACATATTAAATGATGTCCAAGAAGACTGGAGGAGTGGCCCCTGGTTCTCGAAAGACTCTTGTATAAGGGAATACAAGAACAGGGAAATGGGAAGGAGTGGATGGGAGAATAGGGGGAAGGGAGAGGGCTTATGGGATTTTTGCAGAGTGGGGAGCCAGAAAATGGGAAATCATTTGAAATGTAAATAAAGAATATATCGAATAAAAATAAATAAATAACCTTAATCACATTGAGTCCTTTAAATTCTTAGTGGTATATCTAGTGAATATAGGTGCAGTCTTAAACTTACTTTTGAACTTGTTTCTCATGTCTTTTGCCTCTGTCACCTTATATCCTTTTACCCATATGCATTTTTTCCTTTTAACAATGAAAGCTAGAATGTGAATCTAAAATCTTTTCTTCTGTTTATACTGTAGTAATCATTGAATGTAGTTATTGGTTAAAATGGCTGTTACGGAAGATTTTATATGCGCATATTATATATATGTACATGCATATATGTATGTATATATGTATATATGTATACATATGTATATATGAATATTTATAGTGATCAAATTTCTATGTATGTTTAATGATCAAATTTATGTAACTAATTTATCCCTTCCTTAAATGTTGTCATTCCTTCTGACTAGAAGATTCACATAAGCCTTTCTAGTTCATGTGAAAACACATATTTTTATACATACATATTTCTTTTTTCCTTGTCATGCTCTTTTTCTTGTTTTTTTTTAAATTTATTGCATTCTTTGACAATGTCATACACGTTTATGCCTCATTATTACTGTCCAAGCCACTTTCATATTTCTCTTCCATATAGCAGCACCCAAATGCCACACATTTTGCCCTACAAGCTAATACTTTTCGTGTCTTTTTCTAAAGCCAGGTGTGGCCGGAAGAGCGTGGAGAGCAGGAACATGGGCTACACCGCATGTTTGACATCCGAGCACCCAGCTAACACACAGAGATGCTCGCGTGCTTTCCTTTCTTTCTGTTGATGTTATTGATGACTATGAACGTAGACTCATCTGAAATGGACAGGACTTCTTAATGGCACCGGAGTGTCTGGGCCACTGTGGCAAGAGTAACTTTTCGCCAGGTGCTGCAGCTGTTGTGCATCCTCGCTCGCCATGACTCGCTGCTCTACGTTACTCTCAAGAAGACACTGGCTGTGAGCCCTGATCTTGTTGTAGACAAGTATCTGGAAGCAACATCAATTCGCTATGTGACGCCCCCAGAGCCCTCAGTGTTCCAGAACCCAGGCCTCCTCAGCTCTCGAAAACAGTGCCTGCCCACTATCCTGTAGTGTGCTGCCCCACTATGGGTTCTCAGATGTGTAGTTAAGTGGCCAGCCGGAGGAACAGCCACACTCGGGAGCCTGTGAAAACTCGGAAGTCAATGACACCACACCCAAAGGAAAAGCAGACAAACAGGCTGTGAGTTGGAGGGGAATACTGCCAGCAGGCACGAGACTGCTCTGCAAGGCGATTGTTTTCTCCAATAGGCTGCACCCGCTTGAGCAGCAGTGTGAGCTTTTTAACCAGGCTAACACTGTCTTCCATCCCGGGACCTGGGCTCATCATCAGTGACATCACGTTCTCTGAGCTCACCTACCTCGATACAATCTGGTGAGATTACATTAAGGACCCTTTATTAGAGGCACTGAAAGGCGTCTTCATCACAGACTCTCTCAAGCAAGCTGTGGACCATGAAGCCATCAAACTGCTCGTGAACGCGGATGAGGAGGACAACGAGCTGGGCGGACAGAGACTCCCGAGGAACTCGAGCTGCAAGCATTACCCTTCTCATCTTTCTGGGGACTGTTCGCTCTGTCACCTCTGGAGCTGGCAACCTGTTCTGGGGTTTGTTCTCTACCCTTTCCAACCAATCACACTGCCATACCCCGCTCCCCTTTATTAAAGAAAAGACAAATGAAGGTAGAAATGGTTTCCCTGACCTCCCTGCAGCCATATGCCCGTTTCCTGTTGCCACTTACCCTACTGTGTGTCGACAGCCACCTTACCACTGAACTGTAGGACAACTGTATAGGGGCAGAGTCTCTGGACCATAGCCTTTGTAAGGGATTGAACACTGCTTTCAGGTGCATTGAGGGGTAATCAATACTTAGGGCTTTATGAAGGCTCTTAAATTTTGTCTGAAAAACCAAAGGGCTCTGAATAAAGGTATATGTGGAAAACAAAAACAAACAAACAAACAAACAAAAAAACAAAGCCTCAATTCAGTTATTCTCAGCATCTGTATAGGGATGGGTCTCTGAATTGACCTCTATTTACTGCAAAGACAGTGATCCCCTCTGTCTAGGTTAAAGATGTAGTAGTTTATGTGTTTTGATACAATGTTTGGATAAGCAGCAGTATTCAATGCCTCACTAGGACCTAAGATCTCTTCAGTCATTGGTTTTCATATTTTCAGTGCAGGCTTGTGTTCTCTCTTGGGGAGCAAGTCTCAACAACAACTAAAGGGTGGTGAGATGCTCACATAAAGTTGTGCCACTATTTATGTTTCGATTGGCTGGTTGGAGTTCACAGCAGCTTAAGATTTGATACTTGCATGGGGATATGAAAAGTTGTGTCTGTGAAAGTTGGCCAGCAGAAAGAAAAACTTCCAATTCAGCTCCAGCTTGTTTTCTGTTATCTTGCACCCAAAATACATAAAGTCTTCAGATAAAGGATCTTATCAACTAATCCTGGTGGGAAAGCAACTTACCAATAGCAACTTGGTATAGTTTGAAGAACATTTTTACCTATTATGTCTGAAATTTAAATGCTTGAAGTTGTGGCTTTTAACACTTTGGGCATTGAAGACCTTTTCACAGGGGTCACCTAAGGTCTTCAGAAAACACGAATATTTACATTACAATAAATAATAGAAGCAAAATTATAGTTATAAAGTAGCAACAAAATTAATTTTATGGTTTGAGGTCAACACAACATGATGAACTGACTTAAAGGGTCTCAGCATTTAGCCCCACTGCCTTGAGGGAGAATAGACATGCAGGCATCTTTTTTATGTCAATTAGTATTTTTGTAATAATTTCAAATAAATTAAATGATTTGTAGTATTGTTTCCTTTTTAGATGCATCCAGAATGTTTCCTGATATTTCACTTTGGGATTGTATTTTTATTTTATGCATTACTGTGCGATTAGGTGGTAGCAACTCAGTGATAGGGGATTTGTTATGTGCTAAAGCCTGGGAATGATCCTTTGAATTTTATAAAGTACAGTAAGTATTAAATACAACAGTACATCTGTTTTTAAAACGGTGTTTTCTTTTCATATAGGATAGCATTTATTTTGTTTCCAATAATATTTTGGTAATTTTGAAATTTCTTCATTAAAGAATATAATATCATTATGGAAAAAGTGATTTTCATACAAATGGGTATTATATAATATGAAGGAATAGTCATTCACTATGCCGATCTTCATTTTTTAAACTAAATATACTGAAGAAATACCATTATAAAATGTATTTATTTTTGAAGCTTTTCAAAATGTGTGTGTTCCCGTGCATGTGTGTGTGTGTGTGTGTGTCTGTGTGTATGTGTGTGTGTATGTGTGCACATGCGCATGCACATGTGCATGTTCATGTGTGTGTGTGTGTGTGTGTGTGTGTGCCTGAGTGCGTGCGTGTATGCGTGTGTGTGTGTGTGTGTGTGTGTATGTAGAGCCCAGGAGGAGACAGATGCCCTGAACTGGAGTCACACTCAGTTATGAGCCAGGAAGCACATTCTAATCCTCTGTACAAATATGCTCTTGTCACCAAGCCTCCTTTTAACTCTGTATGTGTGTTTGTGTATGTAAGTGTGAGTATGTTTGCAGACAGGGACTTGTGATATCTATTTATGTTTGAGGGCAGCACGTGTGAAAATCAGAGAACACTGCAGGAGTTGACTGTCCTCCACTGTGTGAGCCCTTGAGGTCAAACTCAATTCATAACTTTTGTTACCAAACCCCTATTATTTTTGGAGCCATTCAAAGACCCAAAGTATTTGTTTGTTTGCTTATTTATTTATTTTAGTACAAAAGGGAAATATATAAAGTTAAAAGGATAAAGGTGATAAAATGTGTTGTATAATTCATTAGTTATGTTCACAATCTTTTTGTTACTTTTGCTCCATTTTTGTTAATTTTGTTTTTATATATTGTAGGATCTTATATATTGTATATATTGCATATTTTGCATATATTGCATATATTGTATATATCATATATATTGTATATATTGTATATATGTTATATATGTTATATATGGTATATGTGGTATATATGGTATATATGGTATATATTGTATATATTGTTTATATTGTTTATGTTGTTTATGTTGTTTATATTATATATATTGTATATATTGTAGGATCAGGCTATCTGAGGACTCATTATGCTTCTTTGTAGGAAAAGATGACCCCGAACTCTTGGTTCTTCTCTCTCTACCTCTCAAATTCTGAGAATTTTACTTTTAAAATGGTTGTTAGCAAACTAAATGATAATTTTTTTTATCTGAAACTGTCATTTTAATTGCTTTCCACTAATTTATGTGTGTGTTCACTTTACATCCTGATAGCAGTCCTTCTTTGCCCAGGACTCCTTCACACAGTCCCTCCTATCACGCCCCTCCCCTTTTCTACTGAAGAGGGAGAGTCCCCATCCTGGCATACCAAATTACTGCAGGTCTCAGCTAATTCTCTCCCACTCAGTTAATTCTTCTAACTGAAGTGGCTCAGTTAGGGGAATGGGATTTAGGGACAGCCCTAAGTCCAGTTGTTTGGGGGACCCTGCATTAGGACAAAGCTGCACATCTCCTACATGTATGTAGAAGACTATATCCAACTACATTTGCTCTTCAGTTGACGTTTCAGTCTCTTGAAGATCCCAGGCATCTATGTCAGTTGGCTCTGTTGATCTTCTTCTGGCGTCCCTATCCCCTTCAGTTTTAGTTTTGATATGATAATATGATTATAGTTCTCCCTTCCTTTTCTCCATCCAAACACTCCTTTTCTCACTCTCATTCACATCCATGGCCTCGTTTTATTAGTAACTGCTTTGACGTGTATATGTATAAACATATATTATCCTAAATATCACCTGTTCAGTCTGTAGAATGCTAAAGCAAAATAATAAGGCTAAACTCAATCTCACAGAGTAAAGAAATACACTTGATTTTTCTATGGTAGTGAGTAGGCACTGCAAATATGTGCCACCAAAAAAATAAATGCACAACTCTATAAAGTAACGAGTAATAAGGATGAATTGTAATTCAAGTCGTGGCATTTTCCATTTATGTATATTTTGGTTGAATATCCTTTATTCAGTGGATAAATAAATGCTCTATTCATTGTGCCTCAATGATTTATACTACTTTATTGATAAATTTTGTAATGCTTTGAACAGCATTTAACATTACTGTAAATTATTTTTATTTTCTAATTAAAACATCTATTATAAAATACTTATAATCATTGTACATACATATGTGCATATGATATGTATGTAATTTGTGTACATATGATTGAGAATGCGTATGTACTGTGGTATCCACAGTGAAGTCAGGGAAGAACTTACTTTCTTACCATGTGTTCTGGGGATTGGGATGAGGTCCACAGGAATCCTTGCCGAGTCGTCTTGACAGCCCTGAACTATGTTGTTATCAATCACGTTTCCTTCCCATCTAAATCCGTCTAAATATAGGTTCATTCACTATGTGTTAGCATACCTCTGGTTAAAATTTTAAAGTTATTAAATTGACATTTTGCCCTACTTTTAATTATCAAAATATTTGGGACTTCCCATTCACCTTTCTAGTAAACCTATTTCAGTCCAGCATTACTCTCAAACCACTTCTCTCTGCTTGACTCTAATTTTCACATATGTATATAACAGCGAGCTGCTCCAGAGGGTGTGTGGTACATCTTATTTACCTTTGGGTTAGTAGAATTTGTGCTCTTTTCTGACCCATAAATTTTCTCTCCTATGGGTATACATGCCCTCTTCAGAGAGAGATAGAGGCACATAGCCATCCATTCTAACTAGCAAGATGATGGCTTCTGTATCCTGGAATGAGAACAAAGACATTCCCAGCATGGAGGAAAGCTTTGGCTATTCATTTATTTCACAATTTATGCCATTATTCATTGGTGAACGATTGTGGTCTCTGCAAATGTGGGACTGCTAAGTTTGTAGAAAAACAAATATTATCAAAAGATGTATAGGCCAGCAAGTGTTTAAATTCACTTTGTAAATATAATTGTGGTTATAAAGTTCTACAAATACTATATGAAATTATTTTCAATTATGATTTCATTTTATTCTTATGTTAACTTCTACTATGAATTGAAAAATGAAATATTACTTTTATGTTTTTGTTACCCTTACCATTCATTAGATATTTAACTCTCCTTTTAATATTTATTTCAACATTATTGGATATAGAACATGTTCTTCTTTATTGTGTAGTTTCCTAATGCTCTTTTCTGGCCCATAAATTTTCTCTCCTATGTGCATACATGCCCTCTTCAGAGAGAGATGGAGGCACACAGCCATCCATTCTAACTAGCAAGATGATGGCTAGTTCTTAATGGTATCTCTCTCTTATTTTGCAGCTAGAGATGACTTATTAGTTTAACTTCATCCATCCTCAAGTTAATTGAAGTTTTCCTTCCCGTGGCTTAGATTGTTTATAAATACTGGCTATCAGTTATAACAAGTCTGCCCCTTCCAGCTTCATTTGAGCCATGGTCCCTTGCTCGCTGCTGTGTATGCCAGGCTATCTGACTCATCAGTTTACAGAGGTGCTCCACCTCCAAGTTCACTGTGGGTATAGTGGGATTCAAACTGAGGACCTCATGCATATGGGACAATATTTTATCAACTGATCCATTCTGCAAATGACTTGTTTGTCCACATTCAGTCATAACAGATTTCTTGTGCAAATAACGTTCATTTCTGTTTTCTTCTTTTGAAAGGTGTATTTATTTATGTGAGTACATTGTAGCTGTCATCAGATATACCAGAAGTGGGCATCGAATCCCATTACTGATCATTGTGAGCCACCATTTGGTTGCTGGGAATTGAACTCGGGGACTCTAGAAGTACACTCAGTGCTCTTAACCATTGAGCCATATCTCCAGCCCCTTATTTTTTCATATAATGAACTTTTTCCCTTCAACCAGTCTCTGCTCTTGATAAAACAGTCCTCTATAATTCAGTTATCTTTCCACAGATATTGCTATTGGGTACATTATATGATGATATTTGTTTTTACTTATAAACATGTATAAATGCATTTTTCTCCATATATTTGTGCTTTCAAATGCATTTTCCCTCAAGGAATGCAAATGACTCAATACTTAATAGATCCGCATTGCTTCTGAGAAAGCATATTTTCTTCCCTTATTTAGCATCCATTTTGAAAGCTTATCTATATAAATAGAAGCTCATCCTCCACAGTGCGTGCAGTCTCAATAAATCATCCTCCAAATCTAGATCTACTGAACCTATTATTCTGTATTTTATCTATTCATTTTAAAGTAGTAAAAATTCTTCGATAATTGTAATACTTCATTTTTCACTTAGGCTATTATAATTAATTACCACTGTCAAAAATAAAATCAGATCAAATTTTTTAAGAGTTAAACTACATTATGGAAAGTGAAGTTCATAATAATACTATGTATTTTTGTAATGGTAAGAAAATAGGTTTTTAAGTGCTCTTACAAAAAAAAAAAGGCCAACTATGTGCAATGATTCATGTGCCAATTAGCTTGACAGCTATTTCACATATTCTCTCTCTCCTACCCCCCGTGTGTGTGGGGGTGGGGGGTGTGTGTGCATGTGTTTAATGTATCCTGTTGTTCAGATGTATGCAACTTTAAATATCAATTTTAAAATAAAAGAAAATAATTGCATCAGGAAAAAATGCATAAATACAAAGAATTCAATGCAGAATGACTGGGGGAAGAGGTATTTCACTTCACATCATGGTCTCAAAGTCTGGGTGCTATATGCTTTTGAATAAACATATCACAACTGTACATAAATATCGATGAGCATGTGATATTTTCATATATATATATATGTGTGTGTGTGTGTGTGTGTATACACATACATAGATATACATATGCATATATAAATAGTTTGTCGGATCAGGCTAACTAGCACTTGTGCCTCCTTAACATTTTTTATAGTTAGAGAATTTGAGTGCTTTCCTTAGGGATCTTTCCAAAATTTTATTAGCACATTGTAAATTACAGTTTCCTCACACTGAAATGTCATTAATGCTCCAAACTATCTCCGATTTGGTATCTCGTATACACCCACTGTCTGTCTCGTTTCCAGCATGCTCTCCCAGTTTCTAATGACTAACATTCAATTTCCTTCTTTCTCGCCAACATTTTAATCTTCCATGTGTGAGAGTATAGGTCATTTGTGTTCCTGTGCTAAGCCAGCTTGTAAAATATAAATGGAATAGATATTTTCATTTGACTGGTTGTTTTTGCATTTTTTTCCAAGAGGTAGAAAGCTGGTTGTAATTTAGCATCTTACCTAGTATTTGGAAAACTAGTTTAATTTATTATTTTCAGAGGCATTTGTAAAATGTAACCTTAGCTGACTTTGACGATGTGGATTGCCTAATTGATTATTAGGCTGCCTTGTTACTGCCCTGCAAAATTCAAATAAATATATTAGTATACAGTACATGGTAGTGCTTTCAAACTGTATATTGAAACTAGAAAAAAGGACAAGTAATTCTGATTCAAAAATGAGTAGGAGAAATAAAAATAAATGATTAGAAGAGGAGGGAGGATGCAGGAAAAATACATACAGCTCACTTTGGTAGGAGCGTGGCCCTATGCCCTTTCAAGAACATTTCCTGTGACTGCTAATCTCTTTTCAAAGTCTGTCTGTATTTCCTACTGTGTATTGGCTCATTATTGTGCATTTTTACATCTTTACTACGCCCTCATTCATTTAATCTCATTGAGGCCTAAGGGTGGACCATCATAATCAGTGCACATTGCTGATCTTCAGTACAAATGGGTCAATTCAGGCATAAATTAAAAGTTCTATAGATTGTCACTAATCACATATTCCCATAAAAAGGGCTCCATCCCTATAATGAAGCAAGACACTAATGAGTATTCTTGATATGAAAATGAAAGGGACAATGAAGGGAATAAAAGAAGAAAAGGAAGAAACTAGACTCTTGGACTCTTTATTCTCTGGTGGTAAAATTGAAGGTCATATTCTGAATAATCTGTATAGAATAAAGGTATATTGGTTGCCCATCTCAGAAGACTGGAAGAATTTCTCAGAAGACACATCTGATTACCACATCTTTTGCCTGGTGGTAACAGTAGACTCCATGGATAGTTGAAAGTCTCACACACTGAGACCGTGTCGAAGTTTGCCCCTTTTCTATTATTATAAAGTTCCAGTTTTCCTATAGTAGTGTCTCAAGCCAATGCCCCAGGAACCTTAGCCACCTGCTAAAAGCTTCACCTACTAATGTGACAGTGAGAAGAGCTCTCTCCTCACGTCATTCCTTATAATGAGAATTATGTTTCACAGAGAGTTTTAAAGGTGGTGTTGGTCTCATCAGGTACTCCTTAAGAGGGAGAAGCTCTGCAAGGTTGTAACATTTGGATTGGCTCTGAAGGAGAAATTTTTCTGTCTTTCATATTTGGGGATGTGTAGTATCCTCACAGTACACTAAAGCATCTCTTTCACAGTGCTGTTTACAGCTTCACTTCTGCAAGGTTATAGCATTTACAAGAAATTGTGTTATTTCTCCAAACAGCACAGCATCTTTCTAATACAAGTCATCAGTTCTACTGATTTTTTTCAGTGTGATTGAAAATTAAATGCAAATGTACTAAAGCAAGATTGTCTTCTTTTTATATCAGCATAATAAATTCTGTGCATAAATCCACATATATTTCTAGGTGTCTATCCAGATAAAGGCTTTTCCTTAATGGATTACTTGTGAACTTATAAAATAGATTGTATTTTAGAGTAATTTTCATAAAATAATTCTATTTTTTTAAAAGTGTGAGTCATAATCTATAGGGAAGCTTTGCCTTTTTTCTGAACAGTCTCTAAAATCAGAGTTCCTGATTAATCAGTACATGTTATGAATTATTCATAATTTATTCATTATAAGCTAAACATGCTAATATTACAGAACTTATATACAAAGTAGAAACATAACATTATATGAAATCAAACAGGTTTAGAAGATGGACTCATGTTTTCACATGTTCCTGGTTTGATATTAGTTGTTAAAAAAATATATGATTTTAACAAATCAACAAGCAGATAGAGACTCACTGATTTTTATATACTTTAATTTAAAAAGCAGGAAAATTCTATGAATTACAAGTAAATTAGGGCAGTATGTAGCTTTGCAAATTAGTAAAGAGTATTAAATAATTTCATCGGTTTTCTATGATTGGTTATGTTTTTACTTTGTTTTGTTTCATTTTGGCTTCCAATGTAAAAATGAAGAGGTGTTCACAGTTATTCAGCTAATTTTTGTTTGTACTATTCAATAACTCCTTATCTTCATGAAATCTGAAAAGCCTTTGCAATGGCACTTTATCTCAACATATATTTTCAAGGCAAAATTAGTGTGTGAGAAATAATCAGGACTGAACTAAGCATACAGACATAATCACTTTCTAGTAATTATAAATGCTCTACAGTGGGGAAGACTTAGACATATGGAGAGTTTCAGATGAGGTATAATTATTTGATGAAAAGATATTGGTCACAGGTGTATCTATTCTTACTCCTATGAATCATACAGAGCTAAATGTTCCCATTCTTATCCCAAAATCATTTAATATACCTTTAAATGGTTTATGATATGTGTAAATCCAAGAATTTGTAATAACTAAAATTCTATTTAGCAGTTAATATACTCTTCAAATGAATTACTCAACAACAGAAAAGCCTCTGAAATAAATGACAATATTATACAAATTCTGTATGTCATGAATATAAGACACAAAGTGTACCCCATTCCACCTTGAAAGCAAAATTTACGTCAGATACAAAATTAGACATGTAGATCCAAAGTTTGCTAAAGGGAAAGTAAGTCTTAAAATCTCTTTTTTTCTCTCTCTCTCTTTTTCTCAAAGAAAGAGAAAGTTCTGTTCCCCCCAAAGTTTACAAATAGAAATGTAGGAGTGAGGACCCAGAGATAGAATCTAAGTTTCTATTGCCAAAGACACTATAAGCTTCAAAAACAAGACCCAGAGTCTCCTTAGCTGGAGATAGCATGAGGGACTCCTCCTTGAGATAAAAGAATGAACCATGAAAGCTTCAAAAGGAGGAATTTAAATAGCAGTCCTACTCAGCTATGACATCTATGAAAACAAGCAGTATGGCACTGTAGTCCTGTGGTTGCAATGATAGCAACATATTTTTGCAGTGTCCAACAGTTCATTAATTTGATTTAGGAGCCACCAAAAAGAGGAAAAACATACGTAGCACTAGAATCCTAGGCAGATCCTTCCTGGTAGAGCAATGAATATTGGGGAAGTACCTACCACCACGACTTGGCTAAACCAGGATAATCCCAAACCACAGCCAAAACATTTATTCTTACACTCACATATAATTAATTATGCTTCTCATCCCTCATCAAGAAAACATCATTTCAGCAGGTAGATATCACTACAGAAAATCACTCTACAAATCAAATTGCAGAGTTGTAGGAATATGTCCCAGAGAATAACTCTATGAAGCACCTACAGCCAAGGTGTAGGGAACATAGTGAAAAATGGAATTGGAAAAGTCTAAGAGCTAGAGCATGTAGGAGTTTTCTATGCGATTATGTAGCTTAGAAATGCAGAAGCAACTCTTATAACATATTGCTCAAATGACTGTCCAAACAAAAATTGAAGAAATATGTCACCAATATACATGCCAACGTAGATGGGGGAAAGACCATGAGGCTTCTCCAATACTACATAAAGCACAACAGGCAACTAAGAAATTCTCACAGCAAAGAAAGCAGTCTTCTCCAAGGAAGAGCACAACATACACTTATACAAAATCAAATGGTCAGCCTTGAAAATATAGGAGCAGGTAGCATTATATAAAATGAGCAGGTTATATTTAGGCTTACATATTCGTATGTGTGGTGACAGTGTGTCTTCAAACACAGAAGATCCTGTCCACAGCATGAGAGAGATTCAACACTGAAAATCCTTCCTGAGAAGAAGGAATGAAGACCATTCTTTCTCTGCTCTGGACCAGGGCTGCAAGTCTTTGTGCATGTAGTCTTGTGTCCCTCCCTCATAAAACTTTAACCCCACCAGAGATGGTCACTGAGTCTCAACCAGGGTAAACTTCCCCATTCCTTACAAGGTACTGTCCAGACAACACTTGGAATTCCTCTTCTTGCAAATAAAGCATTCCCAGGACCTTAGCCCAGGCTAGTGTCATTTGTGCCCTCTCCCTGAAAACCTTTATGTACTCCCAGAAAGTTTAAATAGCCCACTGACACCCTCCCCTCATTAAACAAGCTACTATTCAAAGATGCCTGCTCACCAAGTTTCTTAGCCAGGGTTTCTATTCCTGAACAAACATCATGACCAAGAAGCAAGTTGGGGAGGATAGGGTTTATTCAGGTTAAACTTTCCACATTGCTGTTCTTCACCAAAGGAGGTAAGGACTGGAACTTAAGCAGGTCAGGATACAGGAGCTGAAGCAGAGGCCATGGAGCTTTCTTGAATTGGTCACATTTGTGTTTCATGGATCTGCCAACATGAGATGTTTCTTACTGGCTTGCTTCCCTTGGCTTGCTCAGCCTGGTTTCTTACAGAATGCAAGACTACCAGACCAGGGATGGTGCCACCCGCAATGGACCCTCCCCCCTTTATCACTAATTGAGAAAATGCCTTACAGCTGGATCTCATGGAGGCGTTTCCTCAACTGAAGCTCTTTTCTTTGTGATAACTCCAGTTTGTGTGAAGATGACACACAAAACCAGCCAGTACACCAAGATGCTGTTTCCAGCCTTGCTCAGCTCCATCATTGCCTTAGACATTCCTGCCTCCCTCTTCCTTCTCTCAGGACCTTCCTCCTGCATTTGCAGACTGACCCAGGCCAGAGGGTGGGGTAAGCAGAGCACAAATGGCACGAACATGTATACATAATTATTTATTTTCATTTAATAAAAATTAGTGGAAAAACTCGTGAATTTGAAAGAGAAAAGGGAGGGTATATAGGAGGTTTGAAAGAGAGGAGGAGAGGGAGGAAATTATGTAATTATGTTACAATCTCAAAAATTAAAAAAAATATTAAACTTATTTTGCAGCAGTTATCTCCAAATTAAAATGGGGTTCAACCTTCAGCCATATAGACACCTATTTTTAGGATTTTAGTTCGGTGAACTGTAAATAGCTTATATTCACAAATATTTTCACAGTATTGTTCATCCCAATAACACTGCTGATGTCAAAAAAGAAAATAAATCTCTAGACTATCTCTGATCCTTTCTGTTTTTTTTTTTTCAATAAGGTAGACTCTTTTGTTTTTTTCTGTTACAATACTAGAAGCAGAGATTGAGCCCAACATAGCTAGGGCTCTGTATCTGGGTAGGAAAAGTAGAGTACCCATATTTATACTGAAAAATGAATATTTTCCAGTGTGAGAGAAATAGTATATTACAGATTTTCTATGTCTGCTCAGCACAGAGCTAACATTCAAGAAAGAGCTACCAGTGGGAGCAAGAGGTGGATTACACTCTATGCTTTGTCATAAAATTCAACTTTTTTGGCTATAAAATTGAACTTTACTGTGGAATTCACTTAAGAGTCATATGAGGTTGTAGAAGAATAATTTTAAATCAATATTCATGTTCCCAGTAGATGGTGATTGGAAATTCTCCTGATGTGTTTCTTTCCCAAAGAGATTTTTCTTGCAGGCAAAAACATATTTCTTTCATCATTTGGAGTCTTGGAATATGAAAATGGAGATGCTATCTTAGTAAAGTTATAACTATTTGAGTTTTATTTGTTCTCTTCTTCTCTAAAACATGTACTATCTCATAAACCAGGAACAAACACTGGAGATGAGTGACCAAATACAAGAAGTATGGGGAAATCTTTCTTCCCAAAAGGCAGTACATTGTCAAAGAAAAGGGATATTCCTTCCTCTAAGTGAATCTGCTCCCTTTGATTCACAAATAAATGAAGAAGAGAAAAAATAAAGTGCCTAAGCCTGTCTTTGATGTTAAACAATGGAATATGAGGGAAGGGAAACTTACTTGTAGAGTCTAAAAACTTGATTTAGCCTTTACCATAGACCCAAGTATTGAACTGTTAGTAGAGGAAACATTGATTCTATCTGCAGGATTTTTGCAATTTCATACTGAGTGCATGAGGTAAGATTCACTTAGGAAGGAATATGTGACTCTTCCCACTTGAATTTAAGATGATTTCATATCACTACACATCCATGTATAAATGCTCATAAATCAAACAAAAATCAAGTGTGTTGGGGAAAAATAAAACAAAACAAAATACATAAGGCAATAATAAAGACAAGAACAGATGAGAATGATGGAAAGAAAATTAAGTCATCCACAAACATTGAAGAACATCACAAAAACTTTATGTCTTGATTACACTTTCAAATTTTATAAAACTCTAGAACATCATAAATGTCTGAAAAACCAGCAATTGGGATGGATCTGATATTTCTAAGTATTAAAAGATGCAATGATATAGTTTGATACAAATTACTTCTTCATCTACAACCCCTTCTACACGTTGGCAGATCCATGAAACACAAATGTGACCAATTAAACGCAAGCAGAATTGTCATGGAGGATCGTTTCTTCATGGTAGAGATGACGATACAAGGGCAGCTTCATGCAATTTTTTTGTAATTGTGTTTATTCAAATGTATCTTTTTATGTGAAATCATCTGTGTGTTTGTTTCTTCTGAAAACAGAAGGGTATTCTTTATGGTTTTAATTTTATAAAACAGTGTTAACAGATATTTTATATGTGTTTGATGCCTTTACCTTTTAGCTGTATTGTAAATGACAAGTAAGATAAAATGCATTCATGAAACCTGAGACCAGAAATAAGATAGAAATCACCTGAGCTGAAGGGCACAAAAGGCATTCCAATGCCTGTGCACAGAAACAACATCAAAACTCTAGAGTCAAGAGGAGATTACTCAGCTGAAAGCCATGTAAACACAAGACTAGAATTCAAAACACATTTATAAATGTACAGAGATGAATTTAGAAACTTAATCAAATGTTTTCAACAGCAGAGAGTACACTAAACAAGATATTGGTGAGAATCGATAAGATTTCATACCGAATATAGAGCAAAATGGATAAAAATAAGTTAACCATACTATTAGAATAGTTATTTATCATTGGCAATTTTTAATAACTAAAACAATCCTTAATCATTCTATTCATCTACTTATTTCATCACTAAAACTTTTACTAATCACCTTTTATGAGACAACCTCTTCCTAGGTCCTAGGTTAGATAGAGAAAATGTAAATATTTAATAATAAAATGTGCTGGTATTCTAGTACTCATATTTCCCAATTTCCAGGAGAGTGCAATGAAGTACTTGTACTGTCATAGGAATCCTGCAGTGGACACTGGAAAAGCCATCTCTAACCTAATGAATATTCTCTGACACTTCCATACATACCTATAGACTTAAATCTCAAAGCTCTATAAAAGATAACTTTTTATGTAGTTAAGTCTAAAAATTATAAATTACATAAACCATAACCTATATCACTGTTACTATGAAAGGATCATACTTCTTTTACTAAGTTAAACTAAACAATTTATTGAGCCCCACTCAATATTCGTAGTGTGTGCATTTGTGTGTGTGTGTGTGTGTGTGTGTGTGTTAACTTTTCAATTATATGCTGATCTGTGACAAAGGTCAGAGCATGGCAAGCTTTCATGTAATATATTACTTTTGCATTATACTTCCATTTCCATATATCTAAAATTTCTTATTGTTAATAAATGATCAGAAAATAGATGGAAGATAACAATTCAAATACATTCATGATTTGTTTGTTAGTGGACATCATTGTGTTATGAATTACCTAACAGTTATTCACTTCCTACAAGGAAGAATTTATTTCAGCATTTTTATCCAAATTTTAAACCAATCAGTTTGAATACATGATGGCATTACCATTGGCAATTTAGGGGTTCTTCTTTTACTCACTCAAATTATCAAAATAGATAACCTGTTGAAAGGCACTTGTTATTTAAAACATAACTGGGTAAAACTACAGAGTACAATGAAAATGTTCTTTTATATATATTTTGATTAGTGAGTCTGTATTTCTAAAATATAATAATGAAATCTACTTTATATATTTAGGTGTAAATCACTAATTAAATCAACAGGCTATATTTGGAAGCTTTAATAAACCAAAACCAATGTAAAATCTCCTCGTTTTAGAAATCATGTAATAGACTTAGTATTTCCATCAAATTCAGCATAGAAAGTGCTAAATTTTGTCTCATTAATTTTGAAACAAAATAGAGTTGATATCAGTTGGTAATAGGTTTTATGGAGTCTTAGTGTTATTAAATTTTAAGCTTAAATTGCCTTTGCTAATTTTTTTAAACTTAATTTCAATGCACTTCCTGATTTGAAGCAATCAATGGTCTTATCAGATGAACACTGTAGCATTTAGTCTTGTTATTTAAAACAATTTTAGAACTCTGTCCTCTAGAGGGATGGCTGGTACTGTATTCAAATCAAAGCAGTTGTAGTCTCCCTCAAGGAAATCTCACATAACTGAGACTTTTAGTCCCTCATGGTTGTGGAGGAGACATATGAAGGACAGGAAACACATGAGATACCAGTGTCCTACAAAGATATGTAGTTGGTTTACAATTGTTCATAAGTGGTATGGTAAGACCAAAATTGCCCTCACTTCTGTAAACTGCATTAATTAAAGTTAATAGTTTGAGAAATCAATTTTTTAAAGGTGAGGATGGGTGAGGGAAAAGGGTTCAGTGGTCAAGAGATACTGCAGCAGGTCAAACTTTGCTTCTCAGCATCCATGTGGGTGGCTTGAAATCACTTGTAACTCCAGTCCTAGCTCATCATGTACCATCTTCTAGCCTTAGGAATACCTATACTTGTGAGCAGACATACAAAATTCATACAATAATAAACATAAAACCTTTTATTAAAAAAAACAAAGGTAGACTCTTTCCTTGGAATAACCATCTTTCACACTCTCAGCTTTGCTCAGTTGCCTGTGGATCTTTGTGGAGAGTTGAGGTTTCACTGGCTTTTCCATGTTCAGCTTAACAGGTTTGATAATGCTATTTTGTTCAGCTCACTTCTGGATGGTCATGTTGCTGAGAATTCATAAAAATAGTATCCGATATTGCTAGGAAACATAGTCTCACAGCATCCTCATTTTCTTCGAAAATTCTTCTTCCCTCTTCCATTGAATCTTAGGTGCAAGAGATTCTTCCATATGAACTGGGCTCCACAGATATTCACTTTGATTATGGTTATCTGAACTGGTCTCCATCTGCCGCAAACAGATATTTCCTTGATGAAGGGTATGGCTACACTTATATCTGTATATAAGGAAAAATGTTGATAGATTGTTGTTAAGACTATGCTGGCCCAATGAGTTAGTGGTTTTAGATAATCCTCCACAGCATACCAATTGGCTGTCCAGTAACAAACAGTCAGCCCTGAAAAGATATATCCAAGTAACATTGTACAGACTCAACCTCATTTATATTTATATACAAATGCATATAAGCATAACACAACAATTAATAAAAAATAATCCATGAATTTGAGAAAGGGAAAGAAGAGCACATGTGTGAGTTTGGAGAGAGGACAGGAAATAGAAAAACACTGTAATTAAATTACAATCTCTAAGACTTTCAAACAAACAAAAACCATTCGGTTATCCAAACTAATATTCGGTGGAAATATTTCTATGGCCTGTTCTTTACCTTTTTGTCTAGTATAAAATGAATATACTCACCCAAAACATATCACACAACATTATGTATCTAAACAAATGAGAAATTTGCAAAGGACACTTACAATGACCCTGCTATGGGTGTTAAGTTATAGAACTGGGCTTCTGTATTTGGAAGGTAGAACATCTTTTTAAATTGCTGGGACATTGTTGTCCTTATTCATGTAATTATGCTGTCATGCCTTCTTCCATTTCCTCTACTTACAACCATATGAGGCTTCTATCAGCAAGCATTTCCCAGCATCCACAATAATGTCTTGGTTTAGTGACTGTATATGGGATGGATCCCCAGGTCGGACACTTTTTATCTCATGTGTGTGTGTGTATGTGTGTGTGTGTGTGTGTGTGTGTGTGTGTGTGTGTGTGTTATGTATAATAAAACTTTTACTATATAATAGTCTTGAAATGTTAGAGAGAAAAGAGTGGAGAGAGTAATTTTACAGGCCGTCTTCAAATCAAAATTTAAATAACAAAGAGTAGAATATTATATAAAAATCAGTTTATCAATCATAATATAGGAGAGAAAATAATATGATGCAAAGATATTTCTGACTTCTTGTGTCTCTGGGCTTGAAAGAAAATTATAAACATCACAGATCAATAAGAATAGACTATATTTGGTACATACGCACATGTAGCCTTGTGGTTTTAGTTTGTAAACTCCAAAGTATAGGACACTCGCAAGATTTCCAGAGCATGATTCCCATGAGCCTTTACTGAGATCTACTAGATGATGTAAGATGGAATAACAATACCTATGGAAGTTAGTAAGTTGGTAAAAATCATATTTGCTTGTATGTTTTAACATTAAAAAAAGTAGAATACTTATTTAAGAGTCAGAGGTGACAGGTAATAATTGTAAAGAGAAATCATTGGCTTAAAAAATGGTGACATAAAAAACATATGTCTTTCTAGCCTGAGGTGCAGTGGTCAGTGTGCCATATCTTGAAAGTGATTGTGCAACTATGGCCTAGTTGTGGTAGGATCTGGAAGAATCAGCATAGAAAGTATGATTTCCTCTAACTTCCATGACTGTAGATCAAGCTGTACAGATGGAGACCATAAATATGTTTTTATAAAACAATACATATAAGAACTCATGGAAGATGTATGTCTGGATATAATCTATGTTAATAATCACTCCATAGGATTCAGTTCTTGTCATCAGTACAATGCAGAAATTAAAGTTCTTCATAGAGCAGAAATCATGGACAGAAACAGGCTCCCAAGCTGACCTTATTTTGATATCGGAATATGTTTGATGGAGAATGACTAGCATTTCTTTACTTAGTAAATAGGTAATCAGAGTGTCAGCAAGAAATTTGGCCAAGTGAGCATTAACATGCCCCTGTTTTCAAATGAAGGAAAACTAAGCTCAGAAGGAATGGTTGACTTTCCTAACGCACTTATCTAAAGTGAAAGGTGTTGAGATCAGACTGTCCTGAGGCCCTGTCCTGTACACTCACACACCTTCAGTACACTCTGTATCTTCCTCTCTACTGAAATCAATGGCTCTCCCAACATTCTGGAATCTTTGTAATCTTTGTAAATATATGCCAGCATCTTTGTAGCAAAATTACTGTTAAATTATTATGCTTCCCTTACTCCCTAAAGCTCTAGGCCATGTCACTTTGAATTCAAAGGATCATACAGGAACATGACAGCTTTGGGTGGCTGAACAGTGTCTTTTACTACTAAAATAGTTCCTGAAAATTTGAGTGTAATTTTTCACTGTCTGGGTTATGAACTTTGTGTAAGTCTTGCGTAACTCCTCTAAGGCTTAGTATATTAATCTGTAGAGGGAGATGTTATTCTTGCCTTACAACTTGGGATGATGTACATAAAGGTGTTTTATTAATTCTAAATCATTCTCTCTCATATATATATATATATATATGCATATGTGTGTGTGTGTGGACACTTTTTAAAATTAAACACTCACATATATATGTATTACAATGCATAGAGTATTCGCAGATATAAACACCTATATATATTTTTTAAAATAGTAATATCATGTAAGTTTATATTCAAAAGAAGGAAATATGAATAAAGGTAAATGTTGAAATACATTTTAAAAGGAAATATAACAATTGTTTAACAATATATTTCAGCTACAGAAATCAGTGGCATTCATAAAAATTCTGAAAAAATAATGGAATACAATTAGTATGTTTTTACATGTGGCCCCGATATATTATCTTTTGGTCATATTGCTTCATTTCACATTATCCCGTTATTCAGTAATTAAAATCAGTTAAAAGTTATAATTACATAAAACATATTGCACGCATATGCTATATATAATGAAATTTATTTTAAATGAAAATCAGAAGAAGTCTGAAGGAGAATAATTGCCCAAACCACAGGCATCAGGAAGCAGGGCAAAGGGACCACAAATCACAGATCAACGTTTCTATATCGACCTAGACCAAGGTTTCTATAATGACCTAGACCAACATTTCTATAACAACCTAGCACACACGACAAAATTCTATCTTGACCAAAACAAATGTCAATTCTAAATTGTAATGATTAAAAGAGAAGTTATGAGATATAATGTGAATATGCAACTTTGTAAATACAGATTTCCATATATCCCCTTAAAAATGACTGAATATCTACTTTAAAGAGAACTTATAGACCAGTAGAAGAACATAGTAAATGTATCACATTTATTGCACTGGGTCTAAAACAAATACCATAAAATAGTGGAAAAAAAGGAAGAGTGTTCAGAGAAGCCAAAAGTTCAGTTCAGTTAGAATTAGGCTTCTTATAGAATTTAGACATATTAGTTTATTATTTGGATACATTACTTTGACATATTATTCGGATATACCATTGACAATATAGTTTCTGTGTTTTGTTATCAGAAATTAGTAAGTGATTTAGTGTAAAAGTAAAGGTTAAAAATTACATAGGTAAAGTATTTACAATTAATGATAACGATTTCTATGGAAACATAGTTGGACTCTAGTGTCTGTTAATCAAATGTATAATATCAGAATAAAAACTCTCTTACACAATAATCCCATCATCTACAATGGTGATTTGTAATTCTTAATTATTTTTTTACAAAAATATGTCAATTATTTCCTTTTGCTGGATTATTATATTAAAATATTCTTTTAAAATAATCTTTCATCATTTTTCATTTATGTAGATTTTGTTATTTATGTAGCTTATTGAAACAAGCATTATTAGTAATAAAAGACATACAATGAAGTTCCTTGGAAATAAAATGATCTTTCTTTTTTTTTTATTCGATATAATTTATTTACATTTCAAATGATTTCCCCTTTTCTAGCCCCCCCACTCCCCGAAAGTCCCGTAAGCCCCCTTCTCTTCCCCTGTCCTCCCTCCCACCCCTTCCCAGTTCCCCGTTCTGGTTTTGCCGAATACTGTTTCACTGAGTCTTTCCAGAACCAGGGACCACTCCTCCTTTCTTCTTGTATCTCATTTGATGTGTGGATTATGTTTTGGGTATTCCAGTTTTATAGGTTAATAACCACTTATTAGTGAGTGCATACCATGATTCACCTTTTGAGTCTGGGTTACCTCACTTAGCATGATGTTCTCTAGCTCCGTCCATTTGCCTAAGAATTTCATGAATTCATTGTTTCTAATGGCTGAATAGTACTCCATTGTGTAGATATACCACATTTTTTGCATCCACTCTTCTGTTGAGGGATACCTGGGTTCTTTCCAGCATCTGGCAATTATAAATAGGGCTGCTATGAACATAGTAGAGCATGTATCCTTATTACATGGTGGGGAATCCTCTGGGTATATGCCCAGGAGTGGTATAGCAGGATCTTCTGGAAGTGAGGTGCCCAGTTTTCAGAGGAACCCCCAGACTGATTTCCAGAGTGGTTGTACCAATTTGCAACCCCACCAGCAGTGGAGGAGTGTTCCTCTTTCTCCACACCCTCTCCAACACCTGCTGTCTCCTGAATTTTTAATCTTAGCCATTCTGACTGGTGTAAGATGAAATCTTAGGGTTGTTTTGATTTGCATTTCCCTAATGACTAATGAAGTTGAGCATTTTTTAAGATGCTTCTCCGCCATCCGAAGTTCTTCAGGTGAGAATTCTTTGTTTAACTCTGTACCCCATTTTTTAATAGGGTTGGTTGTTTTTCTGGAGTCTAACTTCTTGAGTTCTTTATATATATTGGATATTAGCCCTCTATCTGATGTAGGATTGGTGAAGATCTTTTCCCAATTTGTTGGTTGCCGATCTGTCCTCTTGGTGGTGTCCTTTACCTTACAGAAACTCTGTAACCTTATGAGGTCCCATTTGTCAATTCTTGCTCTTAGAGCATACGCTATTGGTGTTCTGTTCAGAAACTTTCTCCCTGTACCGATGTCCTCAAGGGTCTTCCCCAGTTTCTTTTCTATTAGCTTCAGAGTGTCTGGCTTTATGTGGAGGTCCTTGATCCTAAAATGATCTTTCAAATTTGGGTTATAATACCTTAATTCTCCTCTTTTATTATGCAAACATGTACATATTTAAGAGGTTTCTTTAAAAGATGACAAAAACATGAATGTTATGATAGCATGTGTTTGTGTGTGTATGTAATTGTACATGTATTAGTAAGCAAAAATTTTAAGAGCTAAACATTGACATGTATGGGAATATATTTATCCCAATATTAATCTGGTATCACTATCCTCAGTATATGTGTAATTAACACCATGAGTTAAATTAAGAGTAATGAATTGTAAAAGGTAGAAAAAAATCTGAGTTGATTATAAAATAGTTAAATTCAGTGATGATATTTGAAGTCTTTTGCAAATGGGAACTTCATAAAGTCTAAGTTTTTAAACAGGATTATATTTAAACTGTTGTATAATGATGATTCAGCTATCCAAAAGAGAGATTATATGCAGTGTTTCATTTGAGTAAATTTGAATTTGATTATTAATATGTTTTAATTGAAGCATTTTTAACAATTTAAACATTAAAATATATGTGAGCTCTAATCTGTATGTGTACATTAGATAGACAGATAAAGTAATGAATCATTAATAGTCAATGACTGATAGAAGCAATTAAGTATTAACATTAATTAATGAATACAGCATGACTAATCATTGTGAACAAAATTGCTAACTGTATTATAATAACTAGGATGTGAAGATGTAAGAGGCAATGTGAAGGAGATGTGATAAGGAGAGAATTGACACTCATCAGAAGAAACAAAGATTAAAGTATGGGGCTGCATAAAGATCCTTCTAAGAGCTGTAGGTATGTTCCATGCTTTAAGGGGGTACTTTTGCAAATTTGTTACAATATAATGTGGAAAGTGAATAAAGGTATTGCAGGCCTGTCAGGATAGTGCAGAAAAACAGAACTCAATTATTAACAGAGGAATAGCTCAGACATTAACAAATAAAGTATGTCTAAGAATAGTGTATAAAAGTAAAACAAAGCAAAACAATAAAAAATGCATTTCATTATCTTAACTATATCAGTGACCAAAGTTTTCTTTTCTCTCTCTCTCTCCCTCTGTGTGTGTGTGTGTGTCTGTGTGTGTGTGTGTGTGTGTGTGTGTGTGTGTGTAGGTATGTCATCTATATTTTCTTAATCCTTCACAGCTATATAATAGACTACAAGACCCCTCCCCCAAAAGCTGGAACCAGGTCTTCAGACTGATTCTGCTTGTTCTGCAGGAGGCTGGCATCAGATGTCCTTGGATAACAATGGACTTCACCTTGGTCTGAGTGCTCCACCCTACGTGGGAAGCAGTGGCTGGCAGAGTTTTGAAACTCCTGCTAAAAAGGCTGGGGGGGGAGGGCACACCATCTTCCATGTCCTGCAGGTTCCATCAGTATGTCTTGGTTACCTACACCACAGTATAAACCTTCATAATATAAGCTCTCGCTTATTTAATAAGATTATGGCACCTGATGCATCCAAGAAGCAAGAAAAAATCAGTTTTCAATCATAGTTGTGTATCAAAATTGGTGGGGCAGTCCTTGATATAGCATGTTTCTTTAAGAAAGGAAGGTTCCCACTGATGTTAAGAGATATTAAGGAATAGTGATTGTTACTTCCTGTCATTTTTGATGTTATTTTTTAAATTTGATTGGTTAACTTCTTTTGGGTTTGATAAGAGAAGGTTACTATCTTGCTTTTTCCAGGGTGAAGTTTCCCTCCTTGTATTGGTGTTTTCCTCCTATTATCCTTTGTAGGGCTGGGTTTGTGGATAGATATTGGGTAAACTTGGTTTTGTCATGGAGCATCTTAGTTTCTCCATCTATGGTGATTGAGAGTTTTGCTAGGTATAGTAGTTTTGGTTGGCATTTGTGTTCTCTTAGAGTCTGCATGAGATCTGCCCAGGATTTTCTAGCTTTCATAGTCTCAGGTGAAAAGTCTGCTGTGATTCTGATAGGTCTTCCTTTATATGTTACTTGGCCTTTTTCCTTTACTGCCTTTAATATTCTTTCTTTGTTTAGTACATTTGGTGTTTTGATTATTATGTGACGGGAGGTATTTCTGCTCTGGTCCAGTCTGTTTGGAGTTCTGTAAGCTTCTTGTATATTCATGGGCATCTCTCTCTTTAGGTTAGGGAAGTTTTCTTCCACAATTTTGTTGAAGATATTTGCTGGCCCTTTAAGTTGTAAATCCACGACACAATGAGAAGACCAAACCTAAGGATTATAGGCATAGATGAGAGTGAAGAATTCCAAGTTAAATCAAACCATCAAATTGGGAAAGGATATTCACCAACCCTACATCTGATAGAGGGCTAATATCCAATATATACAAAGAACTGAAGAAGTTAGACCCCAGGGAACCAAATAACCCTATTAAAAAATGGGGTACAGATCTAAACAAAGAATTTTCACCTGAAGAAACTCGGATGGCCGAGAGGCACCTTTAGGAGTGCTCAACATCATTAGTCATTAGGGAAATGCAGATCAAAACAACCCTGAGATTTCACCTTACACCAGTCAGAATGGCTAAGGTCAAAAACTCAGGAGACAGCAGGTGTTGGTGAGGATGTGGAGAAAGAGGAACACTCCTCCACTGCTGGTGGGGCTGTACGATGGTACAACCATTTTGGAAATCAGTCTGGAGGTTCCTCAGAAAACTGGACATGACACTTCCGGAGGACCCCACTATACCTCTCCTGGGCATATACCCAAAGGATTCCCCGGCATGCAATAAAGACACATGCTCCATTATATTCATAGCAGCCTTATTTATAATAGCCAGAAGCTGGAAAGAACCCAGATGCCCCTCAAAGGAGGAATGGATACAGAAAATGTGGTATATTTACACAATGGAATACTACTCAGCAATTAGAAACAATAAATTCGCAAAATTTTTAGGCAAATGGTTTGATCTGGAAAATATCATCCTAAGTGAGGTAACCCAGTCACAAAAGAATACACATGAAATGCAATCTCTGATAAGTGGATATTAATTAGCCCAGAAGGCCTGAATACCCAAGGCACAAATGGCATAACAAATAACTCCCATGAAGAAGTATGGAGAGGGTCCTGATCCTGGAAAGGATTGATCTAGCATTGGAGGGGAATATAAGGACAGAGGAAAAAGGAGGGAGGTGATTGGAGACTGGATGGAGAGAAGAAGGTTTATGGGACATATGGGGAGGGGGGATCCGGGAAAGGGGAAATCATTTGGAATGTAAACAGAGAATATAGAAAATAAAAATATAAAAAAAAAAAATAAAAAGAAAGGAAGTTTCCCAACAAGCATGGATTGGATTGCTAAGTCTCTGTATGGGGCTTCATGAACATTCTTGCTAAGGTAAAACCAAATTGATACAAATCTTGGAATGATCATCTCTCAAGCACTGAATAATTATAACAAAATAATAAAAGAAAAATCTATCTGTTTAGTTGGGAGGGAAATCCCCTCTAAAAATACATCGCTGACTATTTATAAACCAAGATTTTCATTGAGATTTTAAACAATAAAATGCCTCTGAACTTATTTTATTCCAATTTTGAGCAATATTTGAAACTGCCAACATCTTCTGATACATGTGGAAAATATCTTGGCATTGTAGAAATACAAGCAAAAGAGTCAGGGTGCTTGCTATACTACATATGCATCAGTTAAGTCTTATAAAGAATCCTCCTTTGATTTCTTCCATCACTAACAACTAGTGAAACTAAAATCTTGATTTGAGTTATTGTGTCAAATAAGTATGGTCATTCTACTAATGAATGATAGTGCAGTCTTTGGAACGTACTCTTGCTTTGGCTCAAAAATATCACACCACTGTTGTCGGTCAATGAGTTAAATGGATCTGAAGAAATAAGTCTCCATCCAATCTAAAGAAGGTGAATAGGTATTAGTTTTGCTAAAACTAATATCTAGGACCAATTCATATCGATTTCAAAAGAAATAAGACATCTATTTCAGGAATAAACATGGGTTCTAATTAGTCAAAAGATGCAGAATCTCTAATTAAAAAATTGATTGTATTTTAAAATTTTAGAATTGAAACAAATCACTTCAAAATCTGTCTAAAATGAATTCTGAATGAATACTGCAAAAGTTATACGAAGTATTTATATTTAGAAAATAAATATTGCTAATAAAAATATAGATTAATTATATCAATAAATGGAAAATGATATTAGAGTTTTGGATTAGAATAAATACAATATCAATGCTTTTATATTTTCAATACATCAGAAGGAAGTATTGCTACTAACTGTTATGTAGACATTGGTATTTTTTTCAAGTTCCCATTGACATTTAAATATCCTTAGAATATTGAAAAATATAGAACTTAATATATTCAGTTCCTATTAAGTTAAAAGCTACCTCAAGAATTGCAGTCTTTGTTTTTCAGAGACGGTTTCTCTGCAGAGCCCTAGCTGTCCTGGAACTCAGTATGTAGACCAGCTTGATCTTGAACTCGCAAAGATCTACTTACTGCTTCTGCCCCCTGAGTAAGAATTGCAATCTTAAAGTATAAACTACACTTACAAGCATTTGCAACTGAACTGATTTTAAAAATACAACATATTTTTTCTAATGAAACAATGAATATGTTATACCGAAAAATCTTTTTATTCACATAGAAATGTGCAAGGACACTTGGGGAGATGGCTCAATGAGTAGGGCCTTGGTTCTCTCACCCAAGTCTAACTCTAGTTCAAGTAGATCCTAGCTCTGTCTTACTTCGGTGGGTCTGAGCATAAGGGTGTAGTGTGTATATACAGATGAAACACTGATAAATATAAAATAAGAGAAAAATTCTAAGAACAAGCATTTTTGAGAGTGCACCCTTATTCCTTTGCTACTTACGCCATCATTGTCATGAGCTTAATATTACATGTAGGGTAACTGCCTTAGTCAGGGTTTCTATTCCTGCAAAAACATCATGACCAAGAAGCAAGTTGGGGAGGAAAGGGTTTATTGAGCTTATACTTCCACCTTGCAGTTCATCACTAAAGGAAGTCAGGACTGGAACTCAAGCAGGTCAGGAAGCAGGAGCTGATGCAGAGGCCATGGAGAGATGTTCCTTACTGGCTTGCTTCCCCTGGCTTGCTCAGCCTGCTTTCTTATAGAACCCAAGAATACCAGCCCAAAAGTGGTACCACCCACAAGGGGTCCTCCCCCCCTTGATCACTAATTGAGAAAATGCCCTACAGTTGGATCTCATGGAGGCACGTCCCCAACTGAAGTTCCTTTCTCTGTGATAACTCCAGCCTGTGTCACGTTGACACACAAAACCAGCCAGTACAGTAACCAATGTTAATATAATTGCTATCTTCATTACAAAATGTGTTCCTGAAGCCTTTTGTGTTTAGTTTACTTAGTTTTTAGACAGGTTTTACTCTATATCTCAGGCTAGCCTGGTACCTAAGATTCTTGTGTCTCAACCTCTAATGTATTCAGATTTCAGCAGTGTGCTGGTTAGTGTTAAGTCAACTTGAAACACAAATTAGAGTTATATGAAAGTAAGAAAATGCCTCTATAAGTTCTAATTATAAGGTATGTTCTGAATTGGTGATTGATGCGGGGGGCACAACCCATTCATTGTAAATGGCTCCATTTCTGCCTTGGTGGTCCTACATTCTCTAAGAAACCAGATTGAGGGAGTAATATTGGACAGGCCAATAAGCTACACTCCTCCACAATTTATGTATCAGCTCTTGCCTCCTGGTCCATTTCCTGCTTGAGTTCCTTTCCTGACTTCATTTGTTATCCACAAGCAGAAAGGATAACCCCAATAAATCCTTTCCTCCCTACCTTGCTTTTTAGTCAGCTGCATATTGGGACTCTTGGAGGCAGCCATGCGAGGCTCCTACCAAAGCCTTGGAGCTGTCCCTTGAAATGGGTCCAAATTTGGGCCACTCACTGGCCTTCCTTTCCCTCTGTCTCTTCCACATTTTTGTTCCTGAAGTTGTTTTAGACAGGGACAATTCTTTCTTGAAAGACTTGACGTTCTTGTCACAGAACTTTCACTTATTTGGTTAGAGTTACCCCAATATATTTTTTAATTATTTGTGTCTATTGTGAAGTGTGTTATTTCCATGTTTTCTTTCTCAACCCATTTATCATTTGTATAAAGGAAAGGAACAGGTTTGTTTGAGTTTAATTTTATATCCAGCCACTTTGCTGAAGTTATTTATGAGCTGTAGAAGTTCTCTGATAGAATTTTTGGGATCACTTATGTGTACTATCATATCATCTGCAAATAGTGATACCTTGACTTATTCTTTGTCAATTTGCATCTCCTTGATATCTTTTTATTGTTCTACTATTCTGGTTGAAGGAGCTGAAGGGGTTTGCAACTCCATAGGTATAACAACAATATCTACCAAACAGATACCGCAGAGCTCCCAGGGACTAAATCACCAATCAAAGTGTAGACATGGAGGGACCCATGGCTCCAGATGCATATGTAGCAGAGGATGACCTTCTCTGGCATCAGTGGGAGGGGAGGCCCTAGGTCCTATGAAGGCTCAATGCTACAGCACAGGGTAATGCTAGGGCAGTGAGGCTGGAGGGGGCAGGTGGAGGAAGATCCTCATAGCAGCAAGGGGGAGGGAGGGATGGGTTTAGGGATTTGCAGAGGGAAACTGGGAAGAGGGATAACATTTGAAATGTAAATAAAATAACCAATAGAATTTTTTAACTCTTTATTTCTTCACTGACCAAATTATCATTGAGTACAGAGTTGTCCAGTTTCCATGGGTATGTATGTTGGTTTTCTGTTGTTTTTGCTGTTATTGAAATTTACCCTTATTCTGTGGTGATATGATAGGATGCATTGGATTATATCAATCTTCATGTATCTGTTGAGGCTTATTTTGTGACCAATTATATGGTCAGTTTTGGAAAAGGAACAATGAGGTGCTGAGAAGAAGGTATATTCTTCTCTTTTAGAGTGAAAGGTTCTGCACATGTCTGTTAAATCTACTTGGTCCATAATCTCAATTTGTTCTTACCACATTTCTAGTTTCTGTTTCAAAGACCTGTCCATTGGTGAGAGCAGGGTGTTAAGTTTCCCACTATTATTGTGTGGGATTCAATGTATGTTTTGAGCTTTAGTAAAGTTTCTTTTTTGAATGTGGGTTACCTTGCATTTGGAGAATAGGTTTTTCAGAACTGGAAATTTTCTCTTGTAGATTTTTCCTTTGATGAATATGAAGTGTTGTTCTCCAACATGCCTGATAACTTTTGGTAGAAATTCTATTTTGGGGGATATTAGAAAGGCAACTCCTGATTGTTTTTTGGAAATATTTGCTTGGAAGATTTTTTTCTAGCTTTTCTCCTTCTAACTCTGAGGTAGTGTCTGTCTTTTTCATTGAGGTGTGTTTTTTGTATGCAGCAAAATGTTGGATCCTACTTGTGTATCAAGTCTGTTAGTTTATGGCTTTTTATTTGGGAATTGAGTCCATTGATATTACGAGATACTAAAAAGAGATGATTGTTAGTTTCTGTTGTTTGTTGCTATAGGTGGTATTACATGAATATGATTCCCTCCTTTTTGGTTTGTTGAAAGATGATTAATATTTTGTTTTTTCTTTGGTGTAAGTATCTTCCTTGTGTTGGAGTTTTCCTTCTAGAATCCTCAGTAGGGCTTGCATTAGTAGGGTAAATATTGTTTAAGTTTTTTTTTCATGGAATATTTTGGTTTCTCCATCTATGATAATTGAGAGTTTTGCAGTATATGTAATCTGGGTTGACATTTGTTTTCTCCTAGGTTCTGAATGACCTCTATCCAAGGTTTTCTGGTTTTCATGATCTCTGTTGAGTAGTCTGTTATAATTCTTATTGGTCTGCCTTTATATGTTGCTTGGACATTTTCTCTACAGTTTTTAATATTCTTTTTTGTTTTGTGCATGATGTTTTGTTCATTATGTGATAAGAGGATTTTCTTTTCTGATCCATTCTGTTTTGCATTCTGGAGGCTTCTTGTACATTTCTTGCCTTAGGTTTGCAAAGTTTTCTTCCATGATTTTTTGAAAATATTTTCAGGTCCTTTGAGATGGATATTATTGCTCTCTTCTATTCCTATTATTCTTGGGTTTGGTCTTTTCATTGTGTCCTGGATTTCCTGGATATTTCAGGTTAGGAGTTTTTTTCTGTTTTGAGTTTTCTTTGACATTTGTGTCAATACCTTCTAAGGTATCTTCTAAAGCTAAGATTCTCTCTTATATATCTTGAGTTCTATTGTTGATACTGGCATCTTTAGTTCCTGACTTCTTTCCTAGGTTTTCCAGTTCTGGGGTTGCCTTCATTTGTGTTTTCTTTATTGTTCTACTTCCATTTTTGGGTATTAGACTGCTTTGCTCAATTCCTTCAGTTGTCTGATTGTGTTTTCCTGCATTTCTTTAAGAGATTCATTTGTTTCCTCTTAATGTGTTTTAATCTGTTTACCTGTGTTTTTCAGTATTTCTTTTAGTGAGCTATTTATGTCCTCCTTAAAGGACATAAACTGTATTATTTTTATGAGATAGAGTTTTAGGTCAGCATCCTGTTTTTCAGGTGTGTTGTTATATCTAGGGTTGTGGTGAGAGAACTGAGTTCTGATGGTGCCAGAGTATATTGACTTCTGCTGTTTATGGTCTTGTGCATTCGTCTTATCATCTGGTTATCTCTAGTGTTAACAGGCTTGGGTGTCATAGTCTGAAGCTTGTAGCCTATGTTTCTTGGTTGCTGCAGGTCTTCTGGGAGGCCTGTGATCCTGTCTGTAGCAGAGCTCCTGGCATGCTTTCAGACTGTAGGATCTGTGGTCCTTGTTGCATCTGATTTCCTGGGTACCTGGGGTCTTTTGAAGAGCAGCAGATAAGCTTGTGGTTTTCCCAGGTGGGAGGCACAGTCAAGAAAGTGGGTAGTTTCTTAATTAATAATTTATGTGGAATGACATAGCACTTTGTGGGTGGAATCAACGCTGAGATAGTGTTCCTGGGTTTTATAAGAAAGCAGTCAGAGCTAGCCCATGGAAGCCAGTAAGCAACAGCCAGTAATGGCCTCTGATTTACTTCCTGCCTCCATATACCTGACTTATTTAACTTCCTGTTTGGCTTCTATCAATGATGGACTACAATGTGGCAGTGTGAGCCAAATCAATACTTTCCTTCCTAACTTGGATTTTGTTCATCATATTTCATATCAAAAATAGAAATCAAATTAAAACAAGTATGTGTTATTGATATTTTTTAATTTCTGTGTTTTCTCAGTTTTCTGTTCTCTTGTAGCATCTGGGAACTTTAAGAAATTATTTTGCATGTGATAGTAATAATTGCTTCTAAATATCTACATATCATCAAATTAAGTACAGAGTCTGAAAAGAGAAGCTTAAAGGTGATTGTAAAACAGTTATGAATATTTTCCTGTCCCGTTGATTGCCTATTTTCTATCTTCTAGAGCCAATAATCTGTGAATTTTAATTCTAGTTTAGTAAAAATTGACCATATTTTTAATAAAGCATTCTATATCAATTGATACAAATTATTCTTTCAGGTAGCAAGCTATTTCTGAGGATAGAAAGCAAGAACCCATGTTGTAAATTGCTTCATAATAGGGAAATGTCCTGAGAAGTGTGTTTTAAGATGAGAAGATTGGGAGAACATCATAGATGTACTAACACAAATGAAGCTGATAATGTCACCTGATGACATGATTTTATAGGACTACTATACAAATGCAGTTTACTGTAGAATGAAACATCTTATGTAGTGTTTGGCTCTCTGTATTAGTTCTTTTGCATTGCTGTAATAAAACACCATGAGCAAAGAAACTCATAAAAGGAAGGATTTATTTGACTATAGTTTCAGAGGGAAAAAAAAGCCCATCACAGTAGGGAAGCATAACAGCAAGGAGAAAACTTGGTGGTTGGGTCAGAAGGTGAAGACTCAAATCTTGAATCACAAGCAACAAGTGAAGACTGTGCAATGATCATGGTGCATGGATTTGAGATATCAAATCACACCCTTAATAACATGCTTCCTCCAGCAAGGCTGTAACTTCTTCTTTTTTTTTTTTTTTTCTGCCTCCCTCTACCTCCCAAGTGCTGGGATTACAGGCGTGTGCCACCACTGCCCAGCTTACTCACTTATTTTTTTTTTAATTTTTTAAATTTATTTTCTATATTCTTTGTTTACATTCTAGAAGCCTTCCCCTTTCCCAGTCCCATCCCCCTCATATGTTCCCTAAGTCCTCTTATCTCCATCCACTCTCCTGTCTTTCCACCTCCCTTTTCTCTGTCCTGGTGCTCCCCTACAATGCTGGATCAAGCCTTTCCAGGATTAGTGCCCTCTTCTTCCTTCTTCATCGGAATCATTTGATATGCTAATTGTATCTTCAATATTCAGAACTTCGGGGCTAATTAATATCCACTTATCAATGATTGCATTCCATGTGTATTCTTTTGTGATTGGGTTACCTCGCTTAGGATGATATTTTCCAGTTCTATCCATTTGCCTAAAAAATTCATGAATTCATTGATTTTAATTGCTGAATAGTACTCCATTGTGTATATATACCACATTTTCTGTATCCATTCCTCCATTGAGGGATATCTGGGTTATTTCCAACTTCTGGCTATTATAAATAAGGCTTCTACGAACATAGTGGAGCATGTGTCCTTGGTGCATGCTGGAGAATCCTCTGGGTATATGTCCAGGAGAGTTATAGCAGGGTCCTCTGGAAGTGTCATGCCCAGTTTTCTTAGAAACTGCCAGACTGATTTCCATAGTGGTTGTACCATCTTACAATCCCACCAGCAGTGAAGGAGTGTTCCTCTTTCTCTACATCCTCGCCAACACCTGCTGTCTCCTGAGTTTTTAACCTTAGCCATTCTGACTGGTGTGAGGTGAAATCTCAGGGTTGTTTTGATCTGCATTTCCCTAATGGCTAATGATGTTGAGCATTTCTTAAGGTGCTTCTCAGCCATCCAAATTTCTTCAGGCAAAAATTTTTTATTTAGGTCTGTACCCCATTTTTAATAGGGTTATTTGTTTCCCTGGGGTCTAACTTCTTGAGTTCTTTGTACATGTTGGATATTAGCCCTCTATCAGATGTAGGGTTGATGAAGATCTTTTCCACTTGTTGGTTGCCGATTTGTCCTTTTGACAGTGTCCTTTGCCTTACAGAAACTTTGTAATTTTATGAGATCCCATTTCTCAATTCTTGATCTTAGAGCATAAGCTATTGGTGTTCTATTCAGGAACTTTCCCCCTGTGCCTATGTCCTTAAGGGTTTTCCCCAGTTTCTTTTCTATTAGTTTCAGTGTGTCTAGTTTTTTGTGGAGGTCCTTGATCCACTTGGAGTTGAGCTTAGTACAAGAAGATAAGAATGGATCAATTCGAATTCTCCTGCATGCTGACCTCCAGTTGAGCCAACACCATTTGTTGAAACAGCTATCTTTTTTCCACTGGATGTTTTCAGCTCCTTTGTCGAAGATCAAGTGACCATAGGTGTGTGGATTCATTTCTGGGTCTTCAATTCTGTTCCATTGGTCCACTTGCCTGTCCCTGTGCCAATACCATGCAGTTTTTAACACTATTGCTCTGTAGTATTGCTTGAGGTGTGGGATACTAATACCCCCAGAAGCTCTTTTACTTTTGAGAATAGTTTTAGCTATCCTGGGTTTTTGGTTATTCCATATAAATTTGAGAATTGCTTTTTCCTACTCCATGAAGAACTGAGTTGGGATTTCGATGGGGATTGCATTGAATCTGTATATTGCTTTTGGCAAGATGGCCATTTTAACTATATTAATCCTGCCAATCCACGAGCATGGCAGGTTTTTCCATTTTCTGAGGTCTTCTTCGATTTCATTCTTCAGAGACCTGAAGTTCTTGTCATAAAGATCTTTCACTTGTTTGGTTAGAGTCACACCAAGATGCTTTATATTGTTTGTGGCTATTGAAGAAGACCTAAAACCAATACTCTTCAAACTGTTCCACAAAATAGAAACAGAAAGAACACTACCCAACTCATTCTATGAAGCCACAGTTACACTGATACAAAAACCACACAAAGATCCAACAAAGAAAGAGAAATTCAGGCCAATTTTCTTTATGAATATCGATGCAAAAATACTCAATAAAATTCTTGACATCTGAATCCAAGAACACATCAAAACGATCATCCACCATGATCAAGTGGGCTTTATCCCAGGGATGCAGGTATGGTTCAATATACAGAAATCCATCAATGGAATCCACTACATAAACAAACTCAAAGAAAATTCCCGTATGATCATTTCATTAGATGCTGAAAAGGCATTTGACAAAATTCAGCATCCTTTCATGTCTTGGAAAGAACAGGAATTCAAGGCCCATACCTAAACATAATTAAAGCAATATACAGCAAACCGGTAGCCAACATCAAACTAAATGGAGAGAAACTTGAAGCAATCCCACTAAAATCAGGGACTAGACAAGGCTGCCCTCTCTCTCCATATCTTTTCAATATAGTACTCGAAGTCCTAGCTAGAGCAATTAGACAACATAAGGAGGTCAAAGGTATACAAATTGGAAAGGAGGAAGAAAAATTATCACTATTTGCAGATGACATGATAGTATATTTAAGCAACCCAAAAAACTCCACCAGAGAACTCCTACAGCTGTTAAACAACTTCAGCAAAGTGGCAGGTTATAAAATCAACTCAAGCAAATCACTTGCCTTCCTATACTCAAAGGATAAGCAGGCTGAGAAAGAAGTTAGGGAAAGGCTGCACCTTCTAAATAAATTCAAACTGCACTACCATCTTAGTAGCAGATATACAAACATCTGAGCTTATAAGGGGCATTCTTATTCAAACTAAGACATCTGTAGCCATGATGACACAAGCTTCTGTAAAAAGATTATAATCGGTATCTCTGTGGAGACCAAGGCTGGTCCTAGATTATAGGTTCAATGCAGGCTTACAATCATATTCTTATTGTTTTATGAAAAAATAATTATATATACAGAGTGTGCCCAGTACTTTGAAAAAACACAGTGTGATGTCTTTGCAACAAACTCCTGAAACATGATGACATGGCAGGTTTAGTACTCTCTTGTCTCTATGCTATTCTCCACTGAAGTTTATTAAATTCGAAGAGTGATATTCTTGCAGCTATGTGATGGCATAATGTTATTGTGCTCTCTGTAAAGGTTATCCTGGTATTATTCAAATGCTGCTTTAAGAGAGATCAAAAGAAGGGAGACTTGGATAACAAGAAATAAGAAATATTGAATTCTAGGTTAGAGGATAAAGAACAGAAGTTAGAGGATTTTGGTCCTATAATAACAGTGAAAAAGGTTGTTCCTGATGAAAAATCCATAAAAGCACAAGAAATAAACTGGTAACACATAGATAGATAATTTATTGAGTTAAGAATACAGATTATCATGGATGCTAACTTAGAGCAATGCCATACAATAGATTGTATGTTTCATTTAAATAGTTTGGAGAATTAAGATATGTACATGAGATAATACTCCATAGTGTTGATACATGTTCTGAATTACAATGGGCTTTTGCCTTGAATTCTGAAAAAGATGATTATGAGACTGCATATTTATTGGCTATCTTGGAAATGCCTCTACAGATTGAAGCTGAACTTCTTACACATAAAGCTTACAATTTTACTTGTCAAGTAACTGTGGAGAGAACTAACAAAACTCTAAAGGAAATGCATATAGAAGAGAATTGGGTATGAGATCTCCAAGAGATAGATTGAAAAGTGCTTTGTTGACTTTGGGCTTTTTAAATAGCAATGAAAGATAATATAGATGCTGAAATACATTGTAATTTGGAATGGACTTTAGAATTAGATCAGTCCATACTTGCCAATGCCTCAGAATTGAAGACAGGAAATATTTTGCATTTGGGAAAAGAATATTCTCTTGCTTTAAGAGGAAATGAAAAGCTTTGGATTCCTTTCAAATTGGTAAAAATCAGATATGACAGCAAGAATCTTCTCCCTGAAGATTTAGGCTTTACCACTAAAGCAAGAAACATATCAGGAAGGACAAACACAACAAGTAACATGGTTTGCTTATCTGATACATAGGATCAGCTCTGAAACTGGCTGAGACATAAAAACATCTCCAGCCAGAATATCAGCTATGCATAAACCATAGTTCTAGGATACCAAAAACCTCAAGACTTATCATGACATCCTTTCAAATGGTCTACATAGAAAATTGAATTACTGTTTGGTTAATGCAATCCAAACTAACTTGCCATGAAAGAAAGATGCCTTAGATTCTCAGAGAACAAAGAATCATCTTTAGCTAAATTGGGCACCTGCAGATTCCATGCATGTGTAAATGTGAAAGTGTATATTACCTCTCAAGGCTTATAAGTTCATAAAGAAAAATAACTAGACAATCAGCCCTGACAAGATTTACCCTTGAGGAACTGAAAAGGATGCTGAGATGCTGAGTCATACTCATTTTAACATCCTGCTTGATTCAACCTTGGATTGCCTTAATAGCTGTTTAATCAAAATCAAGGACTGCTTCAAAGAAAGTTGTTAACCCTAGTTGGTCCAGTAACACAGACTCTTCCAGTTAGGACTTCAGTTAACCCTGATCTTTCTCAGCATGCAGTGACTGAACAGCAAATGATACAAGTAGCTTTCTTATGACTAACCATTATCCCATTTGGTGGTTGAGGCTGGGGCAAAATGAAAATGAAGATGAAAATCAGAAAGAACCATATTAAGAGAGTGATGCTCCATTCACGTTGGATAAGTTTTGCATCAGGGGTGGTTTGAATATGCTTGGCCCAAGGAGTAACATTATTTGAAGGTGTGGCCTTGTTGGAATAGATTTGGCCTTGTTAAAGGAAATGTGTCACAGTGGGCATGGGCCTTAAGACCCACGTCTTAGTAGCCTAGAAGCTGGTCTTCTGTTTGCCTTCAGAGCAAGATGTTGAATTCTCAGGTCCTCCTGCTCTGTGCCTGCCTTGATGATGACAGACTGAACTGCTAAAATTGTAAGCCAGCCCCAATTAAATACTGTCCTTATAGCAGTTGATCATTGCGTCTGTTTATAGCAGTCAAACCCTAGGAACAGAGGCGTTGGATGGGTTTGTTGTCACAAATGGGGAATTAGCTGAAAATTGTAATACTTTTGATCAGGGAGGAAACAACTTGTGAGGATAGATACATGGATTTCTCTCTTTTCCTATCCTTTATTCTTCTTTCTCTATTCTCAGTGTTGGGGTTAAAGGGGGAGAAGGGATTAAAAGAAAGAAAAGTGATGGTGTGTAGGACTAATCAGAAAAAATCTACTCTTAAACTATTAGAGTTACTACTTTTTTTTCATTTGATATTTTATTTATTTACATTTCAAATGTTATCCCCTTTCCTGTTTCCCTACCGCATATCCCATAACCCATCCCCCTTCCCCAGCTATTATGAGAGTACTCTCGCACATACTCACATACTCCTACCTCCATCCCCTAGCATTCCCCTATACTGGGGCATTGAACCTTCTCAGAATGAAGTGTCTCACCTTCCATTGATGCCAAAGAAGGGCATCCTCTACTATATATACAGCTGGAGCCATGGTTTCCTCCATGTGTACTCTTTGGTTGGTAGTTTAGTCCCTGGGAACTCTGAGGGGTCTGTTTGGATGATATTGTTGTCTCCCTATGAGGTGGTAAACTCCTTACTTCTTTCAGTCCTTCTCTTAATTCCTCCATTTGGGTCCTTGTGCTCAATCTGATGGTTGGCTGTGAGCATTCTCAACTCTATTGGTAAGGCTCTGGCAGAGCCTCTCAGGAAGCAGCTATCTCAAGATCCTGTCAGCAAGCACTTCTTAGCATCAGAAAAAATGTCTGGGTTTGGTGACTGGTGATTGCATATCAGATGGATTGCCAAGTGGGGTAATCTCTGGATGGCTTTTCCTTTAGTCTCTGCTCCACTCTTTGTCCCTGTATTTCCTTTAGACAGGAGCAATTCTGGGTTAAAATTCTTTAGATGGGTGGGTAGCCCTATCCCTAAAATGTGTGCAGTGCCTAACCATTGAATATGGTCTCTACAGGTTCTCTCTCCCCTTTATTTGGTATTTCAGCTAATGTCATACCCATGGGGCCTGGGAGCCTCTTGCTTTCCTGGCATCTGGGATTTTCTGCTGGCTGAATCTAATAAAGGAGAAAGTGCGGAAGAGCCTCAAACACATGGGCACAGGGGAAATTTTCCTGAATAGAACACTAATGGCTTATGCTCTAAGATCAACAATCAACAAATCAACAAATGGAACCTCATAAAATTGAAATGCTTCTGTAAGGCAAAGAACACTGCCAATAGTACAAAATAGCAACCAGAAGATTAGGAAAAGATCTTTACCAACCCTACATCCAATAGAGAGCTAATATCCAATATATACAAAGAACTCAGGATGTTAGACGCCAGAGAAACAACTAACCCTATTAAAGAGCTAAACAAAGAATTCTCAACTAAGGAAACTCGAATGACCAAGAAACACTGAAAGAAATGTTCAGCATTCTTAGTTATCAGGGAAATGAAAATCAAAATAACCTTGAGATTCCACCTTACACCAGTCAGAATGGCTAGGACAAAAATTCAGGTGACAGCAGAAGCTGATGAGAATGTGGAGAAGAGGAACACTCCTCCATTGTTGGTGGAATTGCAAGCTGGTACAACCACTCTGGAAATCAGTCTGGCAGTTCCTCAGAAAATTGGACATAGTAGTACCTGAGGACCCAGCTATACCACTATTGTGTATATACCCAAAAAATCCTCCAACATATAACAAGGACATATGCTCCATTATGTTCCTAGAAACCTTATTTATAATAGCCAGAAGCTGGAAATAACCCAGATGTCCCTCAACAGAGGAATAGACACAGAAAATGTGGTAGATTTATACAATGGAGTACTACTCAGCAATTAGAGCTACTGTCAATCAAAAAGCTTATGTTGGCATAGAGCTTTGCATATTGATACAAAATCAAAGTTGTAGTTGTTTATAACACACAGTAAATGCATGTTTCAATTCTTCTTTACTGTATTAAACCTACATAAGTTTTAAAAATGGAATATTAAATTCTAGTATTCTGCTATTACAAATTGTTTAGGATAATTAACAAATTCAAGTTAGCAGTCAGACAATCAAACTTATATTCATGTTAGATTCTAGTCTAGTTTATTGTAGAAATAGGTTTCCTTGATTGGACAAATATAAATAGCTAGAAACAAGCAATGTGTGTCTATTCAGATATATTATTATAGATGATAGATAGATAGATAGATAGATAGATAGATAGATAGATAGATAGACAGATAGATAGATAGATGATAGATATTTTAGATAGATATTTTCAACAATCTCAGAGATTTACAGAATATCGTATTTAAAAGACGGGTTATTCATAAAAGGCCTTTTTGACAATGAAATGAGTCTGTTCCTGGCCATACCTTTATTCCACTCCTAAGAAAATTATGAGCATTGAAGAACCACCATATGGAGTTTGCTTCAATTATGGCAAGCTAGCTACTAGGCAAAATAAATAAATAAATAAATAAATAAATAAATAAATAAATAAATAAAGTAAGTAAGTAAGTAAGTAAGTAAGTAAGTAAGTAAGTCCTTGCTTCAATTGTAGACAGAATGTTGTTCAAGCTAGAGAAATGGAATTCAGGGAAGTTGACTGCAACTACCGGACCTGAAGGCTAGAGATGGATGCTCCAACCTTATAGAGGAATTTTGGCGGAATGTCCAGGAAGTTGGATTTGTCTTTAATTTCTATAGATTTCAGAGCTGTTTTCCTATACTTCCTGCATTATCAAATAATACTTTTTCCTCAGGTCTCTGATAGGGTTGATAGTTACAGTCTTAAAGGTAAGTTTAAATTGTTTAGGTTTCAGAGTAATGTTTAAAGTCTATTCAACTTATAAAGTTTGATTTAAGTACAGAACTCAGAACTCATCAAGATAGAATAGATATTAGGGCTCTTTCTCAAAAATGCTAATATATATGAACTGGACATTATAAATGTAACTCTTACTTAATAATTTTTATACTTTTTCTTATTGTATATAGCTTGTTGTTGTAAGAGAGAGAACTGTCTCAGAAACATCGTCAGCTTTCACTGTGAATGGGCCTCTGGCAAGTGCAAATGGATGTCTAGTGTATTTGAAAAATATGATAAAATTTGGTCTACAAGAATGTGCAAGTGTACTTTCACAATAATTATCATCACAATCATTTTGTCTGGTTCAAAATCATGTTCCTCAAAGACATCAGATAAAGTAGGCAACATATAAATTTTACTTTATTATTTTATTTTATTTCACTTACTTTTAATTTTGGCCAAATCTGTAGTTTCAATTGGAATGATTGGATCTCTGGAATTTTTGAGAAAAATGGACATGTGTTGCATTTGATTCTTTCAGTAATACGTTTAACTCCCCCAAGATGGTAAAGACATCAATCACGTATCGTATTTTCTGCAATTCACTTTTATTACTGGAAAATGTTTTGAACTGTCATCATGCTTTCTTATGAAAACTTGTATGAGTTCATCACAAAGCTTAAATACACATTTTAAAACAAAGTACAAATAAGCTTCTTTTATAGTGATATTGATGATTGCAGTCTCATAGTTGAGAATGAGAGACATAGACTTCGTGACAACATATCCTCCCTGCACAATCCTCAGAAGAAATAATTCTTTGAAGCCACTGAAGAGAATAAATCTCAGAATTATGAAATGGATCCTAAAGTTTAGGGCTTCACAGTTAAGGAATTCGGACTGGGGTACAGATGAGGAAGGACTCAGCTTTATTTAAGGGCCTTCCCATGGGTAGTTTGACAATTTCCAGTGAGTGCATGCACAATGTAAGTTGGATTTGCTATTTTTTCCTCTCTTCTTACTTATTTAAGGGGGTGCTTTCAAGGGAGGGGTGGACATTGGAAGACAAGAAGATGAGTGTAACTATGGTGCATTGTACGAAATTACCAAATAATAAAAATATGTGGAGAATAAAGCTATATTTTCTTGGTCATAACCATCTCACTTCAGTGTGAATAGCACAGCTGTTTAATTCATCTAACTCAATGCATAACTCTGAAACAGTTGACAGTTTAAAGTGTTTTCCCTTACAATATTGACAGGACTTTATTCATTATTTTTTGTAACATTGTGACACCTAATATTTGCTGATGAGTCAGACAGTTCCAATGAATTTTGGTGACTCATTCAGTACCACACATTGAAATCCAAATGGACATCATAGCATAGCTGGGACACCATCTGTGCAAACACCTCAATCCTTTCCCCCAAGAGATTTTATACTCTTTAAGAAATGAGCCAACTGTTTCAAAAACATCATGTGCAGTAATTATTGTTTCAAGAGTTTTAAAGTCACCAGCATTAATATGCCTCACATAAACCAATAACTGAAGAGTTTCCAACATCTGTAGATCTATCTAGCTGGATACAAAATATTGCAAGTAGAGCATATTTAATATCGTAGATTACCTGACAAGAATATCAATAGATGTGCCATCGGTTCTTCTGTAGACAGTGTCACTAAATAAGGAAATTGCATTCAATTGCATAACAAAATCTTTTCTAATTATAATTTGAAAAATATTATTGGCCTCTGGCATTAGCAAGTCCTCCGGAATGATATAAGGTTCATGGCTCTGGTGATTTGCAAGGTTACTAAATACGAAGATTCAATGGCTGCTCTTGTTTGATTCTGTCACTTGCCCCCATATCATGTCAGCTTTAGAATACTACCTTTATATGCACAAAGCCCTGGAACCAAATTACATCATGGAAGCAAGATTATACCAAAGCAATATCACTCTTTTCATATATATATAACTGATTATGACCATTTAGAATTCAACATGGGGATGAAAGTTTAGCTAAACATAAAAATCAATAAACTACCATATATTAAGAGAAGCAAATAGAAATAAATGTTTGTTTCAATAATACAGATAGATATTTGAAAATGCTGAAGACTTTTCATCATTAAAATGCTAAAAATAAGTATAAAAATAATATAATGTAGCATAATTAAGGCATTCTGAGTAAAATGAAAGAAAATATTTAACTGGATGAACTCTACTATGGACTTACTAAGTTTTGAAACAAATTTGTATATATTATTTATTTTTGTAGATAATATTATGACAACGAGTAAGAATGGACCCATAGGCTTACATATTTGAATATTTTATCCTCAGTTGGTAGAATTGTTTGAAACTCATGGGAAGGTGTAGACTTTGTGAAGGATATATGCCACTTGGCATGTTCTTTGAGATTTCAAAAGTCCATGCTATGCCCTGGTAGTCTTTTCTGTGCCTCCTACATAGATATCAGGATGCGAGCTCTCGGCTATGGCTGTAGCACCATGCTTTTTGCTGTTATCATCCCCTGCCATGTCTTGGACTCACCCTATAGAACTTTAAGTATAATAAATTATTTCCTCCATAAGTTGCCTTGGCCATGGTGTATCATAGTTATAGAAACATAGCTAATAGAAATTTTTTAAATTTCCTTTTTGAGATTTCAAATATTTATGTAATCTATTTTGATCATATTTACCAACTCTTGATATACTCCTATTCTTCATATGATCCTATTCCTCAACCATTCCTAAATTCCTCTACTTTTTTTCTGTTATTAATAATAAGCTCTGAATATAGTTAGTCTAAGTACCTATGGAGCCATCCTCTGGGGCATAAGACTGTCAACTTTTATTCAACAAAGTCATGAAGTCTTATCAATAACAAAAAAGTCAAGACAATCAGCCAATCAAATAAACAAGAAAGTTTCTCAAATTGGAAATAAAAAAGTAAACTTTCCATTTGAAGATTATATAATTGTTTCTGTGAAAACTCCAAAAATGTTAACTTACCCTATTAAATCTAATAAATGGATTTATTGAACATAAGTGATATTAGAACTAATTCACCAAAATTAATAGCATCATTGTAGCATTATAGATAATTTTCTGAAACAGAAATTACAAAATAATCCCCAGTTATACCAGTTACCAACAACAGCAAACTGGTATTCAACAGATGTGCTTGGAAGAAAAAACAAATTTCTCATTTTCTAGTGCCCAGAAAATCGAATGCAGAATTGAAGGAGACTGACATTTCTCATAAAATATAAAACTCAGTATATTTACATTCTAAATATTTAACTATGACTTTTTATACTTGAAGTTATTAGTAGAAATGGGAAAAATATTTCCTGACATTTGATTGAGGAAATTTGATTATTGGCTGCTTTTTATAAAATAAAATTAAATCTTTTGGACACAGAAAGACTATTGTAACAATCAACTCACACCACAGGATCCAGCCAGTTAGCATTTTATCATAGGAATGGGAGGAACTTAGATCTTACACTCCTAAATGATGAATTATGTCAGTCAAGAGCTTCTGGGAGATGGAGATTCATTTTATTTTTTAAAAGTGTAGCCCTTGGTAAGTCAATCATGCTCTAGTGGATGGCTGCACATTTTTCGGATACATACTGGCCCCCATGGGTAATTATTAAATTTAAAAAGAGGACAAAATGTTGCGAAAGGCTTAGGAATTGAAAGATGGATCTAAGACAAACTATGGAGAGTAATTCTGAAAGAATTAATAAAATATTAGATTACCAAATACCTTAAGAGCAAGTAAATAAAAATGAAATACTTCTAATACTAATAGCGAAAGCACAATAGCACTGTAAAATTAACACCTTTGGTTGACAAAGGAAAGAATTATTAAAGTGAAGAGAAAACATGTAAGAGTAACTATTTTTAATCTGTCATACCCAAGAACATTTCTCACAAACAGGAAAGTATTAATACATGCTGCTGTAAATGAATACCTTTCTGCCTGGAGAGTAGAGGTGATAAGATGAAATCAATGACTTCTCTAGAGAATGGTTTGTAAGACATAAGTTATTTTTACACAACATGGCTATCCATTGGCTGTATACCCAGTGCATCTAGTGTGTACACATTTCACTTCAATCTTTCTATCCAAAAAGTAGTAACATCAAGGTATATTCATGTTTAAATGCTTAATAAGGGGCAAATAATCACCTTAAGGACACAGTGTATGTATTTTTTTAATAATGATTGCTTAATAAAGACACATGAAGTATAAAATTTAATAAAAAACAATATTTGGAAAATATTTCAATGAAATTTAGTTCACCAAAATAGTACAAAAAGATGACAATAAATTAACATTTCAGAAAATATAATGTATATATCAGAAAAAAAGCACTATATCTGAATAAAAAGGATATTCTAAAACAAGTAAACACTTAAAAAACACTTAGGTTTAATAAAGAAATAGGGTTTCATATTTTCAACAAAACATGAAAGTATTGTCAACATCATCATTCATTCAGAGAGATGAAGGCTACATCTTTTGTAAGATATCAGCAGACATGTGCAAAAAATGGCCGAGTAACAAGAATCAATAAAGTTACCAACTGATTGAAATAGTCAAGACAATTAAGTGACATATAGGACAATTTACAGTCTTCATTGAATAAAAGAAGAAATGTTTTATAAATACATACTGAGGTTACATAGACAAGTATGCTGTATAAATAATATTACACACACCCAGAGTCAGAGACAGAAAAATAGACAGGTCTGTGTACAGTATATTATAAGAGACCCTAAAGGGTTTTTCTAGTCCCACACCCTCCATACAGCTTCCTTTTCTCTCCTGGGGCCAAGGCTAGGCCAAGTTTCATTCTCCACCCATAGGAACATTCTTGAGTAAAAAATTCTAATAGTTACCTGACCTTCCAGACAGTCCCATGTAGAGTTCAAATGCGTGTCATGATTTGCCCATGCTTGCTAGCCTATAGATTTAAAGGTTAATATGCTTAGCCATTAAGTTTGAACTGTAACCTTGCTGATGTAACCTGTGCTCTTAAAATATATAAAAATTGATTTTGATAGCCATTCAGGGTTGCCTTTTTATCACTTACCTTGAGGGACTGATTGAGGGTTGACCCTGACAAGCTGGAAAATAAACCTCTTTCTTTTGCATCAATCTATGTCTTGCTGTCTCACTCAGGGGTAACTTGAAGTCCCACTGACCAAGGGTCAGGGTCTTACAATTGGTTCTACTAATTAGTTGAATTATTTACTTTTTATATATTTTTTACTAGATTATATAAAAAACAAATAAACCTTGAAGACTCAGAAAGAGAGAACATATTTAGGCAATAGTCTTAATTTAAATATTTACTTGGAGAGTTTCATTCCCATATCTTAACAACTTTACAAATGCATAATTCCAAATACCATCATATTTGGATAAAAGTTTAATCCAGGTTTTGAGGAATCAAAGAAATTGTTACTATCCCACTGCTAGTTTTTCTCCTCAGCTACTCGGTCTACTGACTCTCATTCTTCCCTTTTTATGAGTTTTCACTGGCTCAAAATATATTTAAGGAGATGCCTGATGATTTCTTCTCTGAACAACACAGGATTTTCCAACATGACCTCTCTCAAGTAGATACATCTCTCCTGCTTTTGAAGGGTAAACTAAACAGTTTTTGGTTTTGTGTTTTTTGTTAACATTTTAGCTGATAAATATTTGGTTCTTTAATGCCTAGTACTTAGTATAAGTTAAAATGTCATCATTTGCTTAAAGGTAAATCAGCAAAGAAATCAACAAATTAATGTTTCTCTACCTCCTTAATCCATTTGTAGCCATTGCATCATTTTCAAATTTCTCACAAAAGCTTTTGTGGATGTGAGAAACTGACAGGTTTCCTGGGTATTAGACATTATATTTACATTAACTCGCAGTATCTGCACCTGGTAATTTCATTTCTGCACACTTTATTTTTTTCAGACCAATTATTTTTATCTTTCAACATTTTCTGAAAGATATGTTTAAAGTTGGTTTCAAAATTCCTTTTGTCCCCAACAATAAGTGCGGATTGTCTAATGCTGTTGTGTTTTAGGTAGCTAACACACACTTCATGACACATGGGGAGAGGGGGAAATGACACCCCACACTTGTGGGATTCCTGTTCACATTGCTATCCTTCCGGAAGATCCTATTCCCTATGTAGACAATGCTGAGATATTCTTACTGCATTGAAAGCCTTGATCTTTTTCTTATTGTTGTTAGCACTTTAAAGGGTGTGATGAATCATATTTGTTTTGGGCAGTATTTAGTCATTTTCATGGTGACTGCTTGAGGATGAATTTAGTATATTCAGCTGAATGATGCTCTGCATGAAAATATGATGCTGGAGAGATCTGGACATACTTCCCCTTAGTCACTTCCCAGTAGGTAAGACAAAGGAGTATCAGAGAGTGTACTGGTGTCATTTCCCTCAAATTCCTACCATTATCTGACAGATATTGTGTAACAAGGGTGTGGCATGAAAAACTCTGATTTAAATTTTAATTGCTAAATGCCTCAAGTTCACCCATTGGTGACATGTCTGTGTCTTTGCAAAAAAAAAAAAAAAAAAAAAAAAAAAAAAACCTACTTTCAAAACACTGTTGAGAAATTATTTATCTTGACAAATAAGGATATCTAATGTTGATAGATCATGATACACAGGGAAAATACATGACACAATTTTGACAGTTTCTTATTTATCTGTTTTCAAAAAATGATTGTTAGATTTTACCTTGTAAAAGTATAAAAATTACCATAATTACCATCAGTTTAAGCTGTTCAAAACATATTTGATGGAGAAAAGAAACTGCTATGAGGATAAAAACTGCCAAAATGCTGTCTCTTTTATGTTCTTATGGAGTAAATTTTCTTGCCCTTACTGAATTCTGGAAAGGCTAATTCTGAGACTCTCTTAATTCCTTTGTCTTTCAGACTAATGATGTTGATGGATTAACATATATACATACATGAGAGTATTATTTATACTCTCTTTAATGCCTTTTAGTTATATTAAGAACCAGAAACTTAATCTTACCAGTGCTTCACTTACCTAAGCTAAAATGATATTATTTCATGTTTCTCCATGTAGTACAGGAAGATCAATAATGATTCACATACTGTAACTAACACTACAAAGTGAAAATTTATTACAAATTGGAATATATGAAATTTTGACCAGTCAGTGTGGCTTAATAATCCTGAGTACATGTGTACTACCTTCCAAGTCTAGATTTGTATATTTCTTGATTAAAAAATGAGAAGATAGACTTTTGATGGGTAAGAATAACCACTCTGGAAATCAGTCTGGTGGTTCCTCAGAAAACTGGGCACGTCACTTCTGGAGGAGCCTGCTATACCACTCCTGGGCATATACCCAGAGGATTCCCCAGCATGTAATAAAGATACATATTACACTATGTTCATAGCAGTCCTATTTATAATAGCCAGAAGCTGGAAAGAAACCAGATGTCTCTCAGTGGTAGAATGGATACAAAAAATGTAGTATATATACACAATGGAGTACTATTCAGCCATTAGAAACAATGAAGTCATGAAATTCTTAGAAAAATGGATGGAGCTGGAGAACATCATACTAAGTGAGGTAACCCAGTCTCAAAAGATCAATCACGGTATGTACTCACTGATAAGTGGATATTAGCCTAGAAACTTGGAATACCCAAGACATAATCCACACATCAAATGATGTCCAAGAAGAACGGAGGAGTGGGCCCTGGTTCTGGAAAGACTCAGTGCAACAGTGTAGGAGAATTCAAGAACAGGGAAGTGGGAAGGGGTGGATGGGACAACAGGGGGAGGGAAGAGGGCTTATGGGACTTTTGGGGAGTGGGGAGCCAGGAAAGGGGAAATCATTTGAAATTTAAATAAAAAATATGTCAAATAAAAAAAAATACACGTATAAAAAAGAAAAATAATATACCCAAAAAGCCACCAGGTGAAGTTAGTCATATGTATATGTAGAAGTCATTATTATTTTATTTTTGTTGAGTACTAGAGTGCATTATATTCTTGCTCATCTAAAAAAAATAAAATTTAAAAATAGTCCTACTATTTAGAAAAGTCTTAATCTCTTTACATAACCACACCAACTCCAGCATTCCAAATGTTACAGTTTTTGTAATTTTAATAAAGATACATTACAGCTTGAATCTTGTCTATTACAGTCTAGATATATGTGGGGACAGAAATTGCATGAGAAAATAATGACCTGAATCAGTTGAAGGCAATGAAGAAGCTCACAATCTTCCTCTTTGAAGTGGGGAAGAATGACCATTTTTAATGCCATTATGTTGTGGTAAATGTTAAAAAGAAACTGTCTGAGAAACGTTGAAAGCCATATGTTTTCTTGTATGTACTAAATATCATAATCATTTGGGTTCTTTACAATTCTTTCCTGGATTAAAAAAAAATACATTACAGTACAAACAAAGTACTTTATTTTTTACTGTTTCATACCCTTTAAGTCCTAGCTAATGTCATAGCAATCATGTGCTTTGTAACAATTTGAAGTTTGCTTCTTCAGAAAAATCTAGTGAGAACAATGCAAGAAACATAGTACTGTTCAGTCTTAAAAGGCAAAAATACATAATATCTACTGCAATTTAATCATAGGACTTGCTTTAAAAATCAGTTACTGAATCATTTATTACTAATCATATTAACGTGTCTAAATTCTTACAAAAAGGTTAATCATGCTTAGGTTTTGAATTTGGAAAACTGAAACTTAGGCATGTTCTATACACACCTAATACCACCGTGCTGTTTAATGGTTTAGTCTGATTTTGCTGATAATTTGCTCTAATGTCCTGGACTTACATTATCTATACTAACGGCTATGCTTGACTCACTGTTTCAAAGTGTCTCAATGCTGAATCTTTTCTTTTCTTGTTGGTACTATTACTCATTTGTTTAACTAGCACTATTTGAAGTTTTGGTTTGCAAAACCAATATAGTAGGGTATGGATGTATCTAGCAAATAGAAGTTGATCATTAATGATACCACACATCTGCCCTGAACTGCTTCACCACAGACTTCTGTAATGAGAAAAAGAAATACAATTCTATTTCCTTTAAGGCAATGAGGATTCTATGGCAAATATCTAGTAATTGTCTTCCTGCTACAATGCCTTTGTTTGCAATAACACAGAAATTGTGATTCAGAGAAGAAAGTGTATTATCTTACAAAAATGAAATTCCCAAATGCCAAACAAGATTTCTGCATTGTTGAGTGCTTTGGGGAAATTGGGGCCCACACATTATTTTTGTTCATTCTACAGATGAAGAGAAGAGGATTTTCGGACAACATGGCTAAATTATTTCATTTTATTGCCAAGGAATGGGAAGCAGAAAGAAAGTTAGGCAATGACACATTTGAAAATTGTAACATACAGTTCCTTATTCTGAGCCTAATAATAGCCCTGGTTTTTACGTGTGAACATCAAGAATTTTCCTCCACCACCCACAAGGCTGTGAGTAATTGTCAAATATGTCCGGACTAGGTGATTCTTTCTTAAGCTAGACAAATATAGAGTACAGAGGCAGACACAGAGACACAGAGACAGGCAGAGACACAGAGAGACAGGGAGACAGAGAGAAAACAGAGACAGAGAGAGAGACAGAGAGAATGAATCTGCAGATAAACATTGAATAGAAAACAAAGTAGTTTCAGAAATATTCCAAACTTAATTTTAAGAAAGGATTATTATTTTTTAAGTACTAGATTTATATGATTCCAACTTACTTGTACTTCCTTATTATAAAGATTAGGCCAATAATTAGGGAGCTATGTGCTAAGACATAGTCATGAATTTGGGGGTATATAAATTACTTATTATTATTTTCAAATGTCAAACGAGTTTATATATATATATATATATGCTTTTCATAGCATTTAATAAGAAAATATATAATATATTTTAAATGATTATAAATGCCTGATTGTTGATTTTCATATATTACATATATGATATTGACAGCCAATCCTTTAGATGCAGTTACTGATTTGAGAAATGAGGCAAAAAATATCTAATTTAAGAATCAAATGCAGAAATGGATATAAATTTCACTCTAAATATTCTAGGTAGGCTAGGTTCTACAACATAAGATACTGAATTAAATTTGAGTGTGTGGAGAGATAGAAGAAAGAGAGGGAGGAAGGGAAGAAGGAAGGAAGGGAAGTTTAAATTCAGATCCCATGTTTCTCTGTAGGTGGGTGACACTCTTGGAATATTCTGGGTCCAGTACCTTTGGGGTGTAAATAGCATCCAGAGTTCTCTGCTTTAGTTACCTGCTACACTGTGAATCATCTGTTAATCCCTTGCTAATTTTTTTAACCTGGCAAATTCTGGCCAAGACAACCACAGCAACAAATGCAAGTATTTAAGAAATATTTTCTGATCTTTTTTTCCTAAAATTAATTATACATATTTTACCTGATAAATTTTGAATAATTCATCCACACAAATACTCATATACAAAGATGTTTACTAGAATTAAATGAATTTAGATGACATTCTAAACATTCTATATTAAATAATGTTTGGTCATTAGTTTTTAAGATATAAAACAGAACTGGCTCAGAGGTTAAGAGTGCTGACTGCTCTTCCAGAGGTCTTGAGTTCAATTACCAGCAACCACATGCTGGCTCACAACTATCTGTAATGAGATCCAATGGTCTCTTCTGGTGTGTCTGAAGACACATACAGTGTACTCATACACATTAAATAAATAATATTTGAAAAAAGAGAGAAAAAACTATTATCTGAAACATGGTCTCAGCATACATGTATATATTGAGTAGAATAACTATGAATAATTCGAAGCACATATTAAATATACACCACTATTGTAGAAACTGTTTCTAGATGAGGTCTTGCATCTGGCTTAAAGGTGTTAGTGTCCTGAAATTGCAATTGTGCTTTCATCTGAATTATCTAATTGGGGATCATTTCCTCTCAGATTATACTGGGTTTTTGGGTTTTTTTGCTTTCTGTTTGTTTGTTTTGTTTTGTTTTGTTTTCTTTCATTATTGATTCATATTTAGGAGTGATTTTTCATATTGTCATTATTTTATTTTTTTATTAAGCACACATTTCAAAGAAGCACTCTGTAAATGACAAATCTTCCAATAAGTATCTTGTTTTTTTATTTCTCTGTTTTTTTCCTTTGGAGTTTTAATACATAAAAATTTTACAAACTTTTAAAACCACAGTCTCTTATTTAGTCTAGGCTGGCCCTCAATTTCATCTGAGGTTAGTTTGGCTTAAATGATTTCTCTTCTTCCTTCTAGCTTCTAAGTGCTGAAAATATAGGTATGTTTCATGCTTGGCTCATCTTGAATATTCCTGTAGGATAATGTACAAATACAAAGTGTATTAAATCTGTCACTGGTGTCAGCATGCTTGCAGATTCCTCCTACTTGGCAAGTGTTGTATTCTGTAGCGTCCTGCCACTACTGCAAACTGGTTTCTGGAAGAGAAACTTAGGGATAGATGGAGAAAATGCAAAAAGAGAAATGAGTCAAGTCAACATCGTGCTGATCAAGAGTAAAACTTTAATAAATATTAGTCAATATATAGCTTAGGAAGAAACCCCTCCTCCCAGACTTCAAGGAGAGCTCCAAGAAATTGCTAGCTCCAATCTCAGCAGGTTGCCTGAGGCTAGAAATCCCAGCTCAATGTGGAGCAGGGAAAGGGACAGTTAAGTATGGAATGAAAATATTTTATAGATACTTTACATAAATGTCATCTGTCTAAACTATGTTCCTAATCATTTGTGGTTCTTCTTAGTACACAGTAGCTTTTCTTTTTTTCTTTTTTTCTTTATTTGATATATTCTGCATTTATATTTCAAATGATTTCCTCTTTCCTGGATCCCCCTTACCTGAAAGTCCCATAAGCCCTTTTCCCTTCCCCTGTTCCCTCATCCACACCTTCCCACTTCCCTGTTCTGGTATTCCCCTATACTGCTGCACTAAGCCTTTCCAGAACTAGGGGCCTCTCCTTCCTTCTTCTTGAACATCATTTGATATGTGGATTGAGTCTTGGGTTTTCCAAGCTTCTAGGCTAATATCCACTTATCAGTGAGTGCATACCATATGTGTTTGAGACTGGGTTACCTCACTTAGGATGATGTCCTCCAGCTCCATCCATTTGTCTAAGAATTTCATGAATTCATTGTTTCTAATGGCTGAATAGTACTCTATTGTGCATATAATATTATGTATATATGTCCATTCCTCCATTGAGTGACAGCTGGGTTTTTTCCAGCTTCTGGCCATTATAAATAGGGCTGTTATAAACATAGTGGAGCATGTATCCTTATTACATGCTGGGGAATCCTCTGGGTTTATGCCCAGGAGTGGTATAGCAGGGTTCTCTAGAAGTGTCATGCCCAGTTTTCTGAAGAACCTCCAGACTGATTTCCAGAGTGGTTGTAGCAGCTTGCAATCCCACCAGCAGTGAATAAGTGTTCCTCTTTCTCCACATCCTTGCCAACACCTGCTGTCTACTGAGTTTTTAATCTTAGCCATAATGACTGGTGTGAGATGAAATCTCAGGGTTGTTTTGGTTTGCATTTCCCTAATGAATAATGATGTTGAACATTTCTTAAGGAGTTTCTCAGCCATCCAAAGCTCTTCAGGTGAAAATTATTTGTTTAGCTCTGTACCCCATTTTTTAACATGGTTATTTGGTTTTCTGGGGTCTAACTTCTTGAGTTCTTTGTATATATTGGATATTAGCCCTCTGTCAGATGTAGGGTTGGTAAAGATCTTTTCCCAATTTGTTGGTTGCCGTTTTGTGCTTTTGATGGTGTACTTTGCCTTACACAAACTTTGTAACTTTATTTGTCAATTCTTGATCTTAAAGCATAAGCTATTGGTGTTCTGTTCAGGAACATTTGCCCTGAGCCCATGTCCTCAAGGGTCTTCCCCAGTTTCTTTTCTATTAGTTTCAGTGTGTCTCACTTTATTTCAAGATCCTTGATCCACTTGGAGTTGAGCTTAGTACAAGGAGATGAGAATGGATCAATACACACTCTTCTGCAATTGAACCAGCACCATTTGTTGAAAAGGCTATCTTTTTTCCATTGGATGTTCTCAGCACCTTTGTCAAAGATCAAGTGACCCTAGGTGTGTGGGTTCATTTCTGGGTCTTCAATCCTATTCCATTTACCCACCTGCCTGCCTCTGTACCAATTCCATGCAGTTTTTAACACTATTGCTCTGTAGTATTGCTTGAGGTCTGGGATACTGATTCCCCCAGAAGTTCTTTTACTGTTGAGAATAGTTTTAGCTACCCTGGGTTTTTTGTTATTCCAGAAGAATTGGAGAATTGCTCTTTCTAACTCTATGAAGAACTGAGTTTGGATTTTGATGGGGATTGCATTGAATATTTATATTGCTTTTGGCAAGATGGCCATTTTAACTATATTAATCCTGCCAATCCATCAGCATGGAAGATTTTTCCATTTTCTGAGGTCTTCTTCAATTTCCTTTTTCAGAGACCTGAAGTTCTTGTCATACAGATCTCTCACTTGTTTGATTAGAGTCACATCAATATACTTTATATTGTTTGTGGCTATTGTGAAAGGCATCATTTCCCTAATTTCTTTCTCAGCCTGCTTATCCTTTGAGTATAGGAAGGCTACTGATTTGCTTGAGTTGATTTTATAACCTGCCACTTTGCTGAAGTTGTTTATCAGTCTTAGGAGTTCTCTGATAGAGTTTTTTTGGTCACATGGGTAGACTATCATATCATCTGCAAATAATAATAATTTGATTTCTTCCTTTCCAATTTGTATTCCTTTGACCTCCTTATGTCAGCTAATTGCTCTAGCCAGTGCCTCAAGTACTATATTGAAAAGCTATGGAGAGAGGGGGCAGCCTTGTCCAGTCCCTGATTTTAGTGGGATAGCTTCAAGTTTCTCTCCATTTAGTTTGATGTTAGCTACTGGTTTGCTGTATATTGCTTTTACTATGTTTAGGTATGGGCCTTGAATTCCTGTTCTTTCTAAGACTTTTAGCATAAAAAGATGCTCAATTTTGTCACATACTTTTTAAGCATCTAATGAAATGATCATGTGTTTTTTTTTTCTTTGAGTTTGTTTATGTAGTGTATTGCATTGATGGATTTCCATATATTAAACTATTCCTGCATCCCTGGGATGAAGCCTATTCGATCATGGTGAGTGATCATTTTGGTGTGTTCTTGGATTCAGTTGGCAAGAATTTTATTGAGTATTTTTGCATCGATGTTCATAAGAGCAATTGGTCTGAAGTCCTCTTTGTTGAATATTTGTGTGGTTTTGGTATCAGCATAATTGTGGCTTTGTAGAACGAGTTGGGTAGTGTTCCTTCTGTTTCTATTTTGTGGAATAATTTGAAGAGTATTGGAGTTAGGTCTTCTTTGAAGGTTTTATAGAATTCTGCACTAAAACCATCTGTTCCTGTGCTTTTTTTGGTGGGAAAATTTTCCATGACCCCTTCTATTTCCTTACAATTTCTTTAAATTTTTGTTTAATATGTTTTCTTTTTTTAAATACGAATTTGATATTTGCATACAATTGTTTATTGTATTACCCTTCAGGATACCTGAAGAATCGAACCCACATAGTTTACCAAGAGTAAAAAACTGGATAAGGAAAATGTGGAATTTGTGACTGAATTTTAAGGAGCTAGAATTAGATACTGCTCCAGGAATACATCTGTTTTGTAATATGAACTCAATGCCTAGCATAGAATATCTTCATTCACCCATGCACAATCAACCACTAAAATTTTGTCTTAGAGTTGTTAACAACAAACAAAAATAAAGCACTTGATGTTAGGAGGGGGATAGACTAGAAGACACAAAGGACAAGTAGGAGGAGTTAATAGTAAATGGATGTGATTAAAATACATTAAATAATTATACAAAAATTTTTGGAGGTGAAATAATAAATTAAGAAAGTTTTATAAAGAGAAATATTTTTTCGTTGTAGTTGTTTTTTAAAACAGGTCATCTCAAAGATTTATTTGCATATTATTTTGTAGTATACATGATTTCTGAGTAATCACAGCTTCCTACATCTACTTTTATATAAAATGTGAAGTCTACAGAAACTTTAAAAGTCAGAGAGTCAGTATCTAACTAAATGTAGTAGGTGATATATGCATATATCCCAAACTTGGGACTACCGTAAGATATAGAGAAAGATGCTGTGAGATAAGACCAAGCAGATTCAAAGCAGTAGGGGCGGGTACTTTTCTGAAGATTCTATGAATACATATGAGCATATATTTATAAAGTAACTTAGAAACTGCATACTAAACAATGCAAAAGATATGTATATACTGAAATAAATTAATATTAAATAGCATTGCTTTGCATAATAAAATTCTGATTATTAAAATGAATCCGGAGGTGAGGAAATGACAGTAGACTAATTGAGGGAGATATTTTAATGCCAAATAACCTCAGAAATGCTGTGACCTTGGGGAATACATCCATCTAGAAAAGATTAGGATGGATAAAGAAAGGCTAGGAAAGGGGAAGGAAGAGGAGAGGGGAACAGAGGAGCAGAGGAAAAAGGGAGAGAGAGAGAAAAGGGAGGGGAGGGGAGGGGAGGGGAGAGTAGATTTCAATGAATGTGTCCTAACTAATTGTGTTTTTTTGTGAAGTTGTGTATGTGTGTATGTGTGTGTGTGTGTGTGTGTGTGTGTGTGTGTGTGTTGCTTTTTTGAAAAGATAGCAGTATATCTATGTGGAGAGCCTTTGGGACTGCCTTGTAGAAATTTGGTATGAATCTGACATTGGGCTAAGACTCAGGAAATGGGCTTAGATTAAGGATATTTACATTTGGGCTAATACAAAGCTCAAGGCAATCTCAGCTGAGGAGTGTGTGGTGTTCCTTTTACCTTGGTTATCCTGATAAGTCCCTAGAATTTTTGTTCCTTAACTATTTTGTTTATGCCTCTGGACTGACCATATTCTTCGCATGAACTTAGAATGGTATAAAAGCAGATTGGAAAAAAAAAATGAAACCACTTAAGCCTCAGTCCTTGCCAGAGTTTTGTTATAATGTGCCAAATGTCTTTTTTGTCTTTTTTTCAGTCCTTGCTCCTTCCCTTGAGACTCAGTTGATTGACAAAGCTGGCTTGGTTGTTACTATGTTAATTGTCACATGGAGAAAGGCATATTGTCCCTTGCCATTTTGGGAAAATAACCTTTGAGGGTGTTTACTAAACAATATTGGCTCAGTATACGTAAGTGAAAAAGCCTGACCTGTGAGTAGAGGTCTGAGATTTGGGAGCTACTGAGCTATATGCTTGGGTCCCCCCCACCCCCCGCCCCAGTGTATAAAGAGATCTTATGTTTATGGTTATGAAGGAGAAGAGTCTCTGCTATCAGCAATTCAAGAAGGACCATTAGTTCAAACAACTTTCGGCAGGTAAAAGATCTACTTGCTGGAGAAGATCTTGGACAAAATAGGAGCTGGTATCAGCACAAAATAACTCTCCAAGTTTAACACCAAGGTTCTCAGGTGGTTTATTATGGTGTTTTACCCTAGTAATGTTCAGCACTACATGATCCATAAATGTTAAAATAATCAACTTTTGTTTGTTAGAAATGTAAGTTAATGGAAAATACTGAGAATTTAATTCACAATAGTACAGTTTGAAACATCACAAAGCAGTATTACCAGCTTCTGAGACATTTGCAACTGTAGGAACACACAGCAATTTCCAATATAAATTTAAGAATCCTGTTTTGAATGCTTTAAATGTCTGAGTAAATTTCAATGCATTCATAAATCAAAGGATAATGTTCAGTGTAGATGGTTTCATATCGGAGAAAGATCACATGGACATTTAGGAAAATAAAAGCTTTTTTATTTCATTTTATTTTTAAACAATTTTTATTCTATGTGCATTAGTGTTTTGCTTGAATGTATGTCTGTGCATTTTATGTTTACTAACCCAAAAGAGGATGTTTAGATACCTTGAAACTAGGAAACAGAAGGCTGGCAACCACAATGCAGAAACATATAGCATGCTAAAAGCTTGGGTACTGGCATATTTATAATAGTGGAAAATAGGAATAGTTTTCCTATAAAATTAAAATTAGTAGAAAAATATTATAAAAACCTATCCTTATAATGTCTTTACTCTATGCTCTTTTTATTCCATTTAGTCTCATCTAGTTCTCTTTTGATTGTATGTTGATCCTCTGAAATTCCATCGATATCTCAGCAGTAGCTAGAAGTAGCAGCATATTCTATACAAGACACCAAATATTTATAAGACAAAAAAAGCTGACAGCTTAATTTCAAGTTACAAACCTCTCTTTTCATAGTACATGTGATAATTGACATGTAGACACAGTATCACCTATAGAATATTTGTGACACAAATATTTTTCTCAGAAATAAACATTATACTACCTGCATCAAGTTAGTGCCATGTGTTTCAACAAAGTATTTGATAATGCCTGAATGTGAAATACAATGCATTAAAATTCTTTCATGTACCAGGTATTTATAAAAATTACACAAAAATCAGTATAAAATCTATTTTGCTATTAAAGAACGCAAAAGTTAAAACAGCAGTTATGTGTGTGCTTTTCACAAATATACTTTAGTTTATAAATATCAGCAATTAGAAATGTAATACTATTCTTGAGTAATTAACCATTTTTGCTTTTTATTAAGAAAGCTAATATATCAAATTCTGATAAGACAAAGTTTTCATAAAATCCATAATAAAAATTTAAAAGGAAGAAGACGGGAATTATTTTTTAGATGACTTAACAAAGCAGCAAAAAATCCAATTATACTTTCTAACTATCCATTAGAAAAAAAAATCGCTAGCTTTATGTTAACTCTTCAGTATTAATTATCTTTGTAGAGTGTTTATATTTAAGTAATCAAATAAAAAGACGTAATTTATTATATTGTTAAAGCAGTATAATATCCACAGTTTTGTTTCTACTTTGAGAAATATTCAGGTTTAAGAAAACTAAATTTTTTTTCTATTCATAGTATTCTCTCAATTCTTTAGTTATTTTCTAAAATATTTTAAATTTTTTTTTGTCTTTTTTTTTATTTGATATAATTTATTTACATTTCAAATGATTTCCCCTTTTCTAGCCCCCCCCCCACTCCCCGAAAGTCCCGTAAGCCCCCTTCTCTTCCCCTGTCCTCCCTCCCACCCCTTCCCAGTTCCCCGTTCTGGTTTTGCCAAATACTGTTTCACTGAGTCTTTCCAGAACCAGGGACCACTCCTGCTTTCTTCTTGTATCTCATTTGATGTGTGGATTATGTTTTGGGTATTCTAGTTTTCTAGGTTAATAACCACTTATTAGTGAGTGCATACCATGATTCACCTTTTGAGTCTGGGTTACCTCACTTAGTATGATGTTCTCTAGCTCCATCCATTTGCCTAAGAATTTCATGAATTCATTGTTTCTAATGGCTGAATAGTACTCCATTGTGTAGATATACCACATTTTTTGCATCCACTCTTCTGTTGAGGGATACCTGGGTTCTTTCCAGCATCTGGCAATTATAAATAGGGCTGCTATGAACATAGTAGAGCATGTATCCTTATTACATGGTGGGGAATCCTCTGGGTATATGCCCAGGAGTGGTATAGCAGGATCTTCTGGAAGTGAGGTGCCCAGTTTTCGGAGGAACCGCCAGACTGCTTTCCAGAGTGGTTGTACCAATTTGCAACCCCACCAGCAGTGGAGGAGTGTTCCTCTTTCTCCGCACCCTCTCCAACACCTGCTGTCTCCTGAATTTTTAATCTTAGCCATTCTGACTGGTGTAAGATGAAATCTTAGGGTTGTTTTGATTTGCATTTCCCTAATGACTAATGAAGTGGAGCATTTTTTAAGATGCTTCTCCGCCATCCGACGTTCTTCAGGTGAGAATTCTTTGTTTAACTCTGTACCCCCATTTTTTAATAGGGTTGTTCGGTTTTCTGGAGTCTAACTTCTTGAGTTCTTTATATATATTGGATATTAGCCCTCTATCTGATGTAGGATAAGAGCCTATACTCAACACAACTGGAGAATCTGGAGGAAATGGACAATTTCCTTGACAGATACCAAATACCAAAATTAAATCAGGACCAACTAGACCATCTAAACAGTCCCATAATGCCTAAAGAAATAGAAGGAGTCATAGAAAGTCTTCCAACCAAAAAAAGCACAGGACCAGATGGCTTCAGTGCAGAATTCTACCAGACCTTCAAAGAAGAGTTAACACCAATACTCTTCAAACTATTCCACAAAATAGAAACAGAAGGAACACTACCCAATTCCTTCTACGAAGCCACAATTACGCTGATACCAAAGCCACACAAAGATCCAACAAAGAAAGAGAACTTCAGACCAATTTCCCTTATGAACATCGATGCAAAAATACTCAATAAAATTCTTGCCAACCGAATCCAAGAACACATCAAAACGATCATCCACCATGATCAAGTAGGCTTTATCCCAGGAATGCAGGGTTGGTTCAATATACGGAAATCCATCAATACAATCCACTACATAAACAAACTCAAAGAACAAAACCACATGGTCATTTCATTGGATGCTGAAAAAGCATTTGACAAAATTCAGAATCCCTTCATGCTTAAAGTCTTGGAGAGAACAGGAATTCAAGGCCCATACCTAAACATAGTAAAAGCAATATACAGCAAACCGGTAGCCAGCATCAAACTAAATGGAGAGAAACTTGAAGCAATCCCACTGAAATCAGGGACCAGACAAGGCTGCCCCCTTTCTCCTTATCTTTTCAATATTGTACTTGAGGTACTAGCTCGGGCAATTCGACAACATAAGGAGGTCAAAGGGATACAAATTGGAAAGGAAGAAGTCAAACTATCATTATTTGCAGACGACATGATCGTCTACCTAAGTGACCCAAAGAACTCCACTAGAGAGCTCCTACAGCTGATAAACAACTTCAGCAAAGTGGCAGGTTATAAAGTCAACTCAAGCAAATCAGTGGCCTTCCTATACTCAAAGGATAAGCAGGCTGAGAAAGAAATTAGGGAAATGACCCCCTTCACAATAGCCACAAACAGTATAAAGTATCTTGGGGTGACTCTTACCAAACATGTGAAAGATCTGTATGACAAGAACTTCAAGACTCTGAAGAAGGAAATGGAAGAAGACCTCAAAAAATGGGAAAACCTCCCATGCTCATGGATCGGCAGAATCAATATAGTTAAAATGGCCATTTTGCCTAAAGCACTATACAGATTCAATGCAATACCCATCAAAATCCCAACTCAATTCTTCACAGAGCTAGAAAGAGCAATTATCAAATTCATCTGGAACAACAAAAAACCCAGGAGAGCTAAAACTATTCTCAGCAACAAAAGGAAATCTGGGGGAATCAGTATCCCTGACCTCAAGCAATACTACAGAGCAATAGTGTTAAAAACTGCATGGTATTGGTACAGTGACAGGCAGGAGGATCAATGGAACAGGATTGAAGATCCAGAAATGAACCCACACACCTATGGCCACTTGATCCTCGACAAAGAGGCTGAAAACATCCAATGGAAAAAAGATAGCCTTTTCAACAAATGGTGCTGGTTCAACTGGAGGTCAGCATGCAGAAGAATGCGAATTGATCCATCCTTGTCTCCTTGTACTAAGCTCAAATCCAAATGGATCAAGGACCTCCACATAAAGCCAGACACTCTGAAGCTAATAGAAAAAAAACTGGGAAAGACCCTTGAGGACATCGGTACAGGGAGAAAGTTTCTGAACAGAACACCAATAGCGTATGCTCTAAGAGCAAGAATTGACAAATGGGACCTCATAAAATTACAAAGTTTCTGTAAGGCAAAGGACACCATCAAGAGGACAAATCGGCAACCAACAAATTGGGAAAAGATCTTCACCAATCCTACATCAGATAGAGGGCTAATATCCAATATATATAAAGAACTCAAGAAGTTAGACTCCAGAAAACCAAACAACCCTATTAAAAAATGGGGTACAGAGTTAAACAAAGAATTCTCACCTGAAGAACTTCGGATGGCGGAGAAGCATCTTAAAAAATGCTCAACTTCATTAGTCATTAGGGAAATGCAAATCAAAACAACCCTAAGATTTCATCTTACACCAGTCAGAATGGCTAAGATTAAAAATTCAGGAGACAGCAGGTGTTGGAGAGGGTGTGGAGAAAGAGGAACACTCCTCCACTGCTGGTGGGGTTGCAAATTGGTACAACCACTCTGGAAATCAGTCTGGCGGTTCCTCCGAAAACTGGGCACCTTACTTCCAGAAGATCCTGCTATACCACTCCTGGGCATATACCCAGAAGACTCCCCACCATGTAATAAGGATACATGTTCTACTATGTTCATAGCAGCCCTATTTGTAATTGCCAGATGCTGGAAAGAACCCAGGTATCCCTCAACAGAAGAGTGGATGCAAAAAATGTGGTATATCTACACAATGGAGTACTATTCAGCCATTAGAAACAATGAATTCATGAAATTCTTAGGCAAATGGATGGAGCTAGAGAATATCATACTAAGTGAGGTAACCCAGACTCAAAAGGTGAATCATGGTATGCACTCACTAATAAGTGGATATTAACCTAGAAAACTGGAATACCCAAAACATAATCCACACATCAAATGAGGTACAAGAAGAAAGGAGGAGTGGCCCCTGGTTCTGGAAAGACTCAGTGAAACAGTATTCAGCAAAACCAGAACGGGGAAGTGGGAAGGGGTGGGTGGGAGGACAGGGGAAGAGAAGGGGGCTTGCGGGACTTTCGGGAAGTGGGGGGGCTAGAAAAGGGGAAATCATTTGAAATGTAAATAAATTATATCGAATAATAAAAAAAAAATGAAAAAAAAATATTTTAAATTTTTGATAACAATTAGCTATATAATTTTTTACATTCCTTCCCTTCCCTTCAGATTGTCCCATGTGCTACTGCTCTCTTTCAAATTCATAATTTCTTTATTTAAAAAAATAATGTTACATATGAATTTGCATCTCTCTGTGTTTGTGAGTGTGTGTGTTTGTGTGTGTGTATGTTTGTGTGTGTGTGTTTGTGTGCCTAAATACATAAATAGAACATGAGCTGAACAGGGAGAGTAATGTAAGGCTAGCTTTAGAAAATTAGCCTCCAGCTATATACTGACAGTTGTCAGTGATTAGAAAACTTGATTTCTAGCATTTCCTATTTCCACTAGTATCTCTATGGATGCCTGAGCATGATATTACTAGCTGCTTGTTTGTTTCAAAGATAGAAGCATATGCATTTATTTTAGGAAAAGATAAACCATGCTTTACTTTATGACCAAAGAGAAATAAAATGCTTAAATATGATAGTAAATGTAAGTGACCCTAGAGAACTGATAAATCCTTTAAGCAAGTTGACTGGATTTATGATTAACTAAAGAAAAGAATATAAAAGAAAAGAAAAAATTCAGTAGCCTTCCCATATACAAATGACGAATAGGCTCAGAAGAAAATCAGGGAAATAATCTCTACAAGGTCTCAAAGAATATAAAACATTTTGAATAACTCTAACAATGGACTTGAAAAACTCATTTGATTAAAAATTTCTAGTTTTTGAAGAAAGAAATTGAAGAAAAATTCAGAAGATGGACAATCCTCCTAAGCTGTAAGATTAACAATAAAAAATGACCTTGCTACCAAAAGTAATTTACAGATGCATCACAATCCCTATCAAAATTTCAATACAATTCTGAACAGACCTTGAAAGGACATTACTAAACTTCACATGGAAAAACAAAAACTGAAACTTTCCTGTACAATTAAAGAACTTTTGGAGGGAGTCTTCTACTAGCATCCTTTAAATGAAGATGTAGAACTCTCAGCTTCTCCTGCACGATGTCTGCCTGGATGCTGTCATGTTCCTGCCTTGATGATACTGGACTGAACCTCTGAACCTATCAAGTTGCCCCTGATGAGAAGATGATCACATACACCAAGTAATACTATGTAAACCTTGTTGTACAATTTCTCTGGTCAATTAAAGGCTAGATCCTGTAATTCTGCAATAGAAGAAGAAGCATGTTACTCGAGGACCAATTAAGGGATTGCAGGTACAGAGAAAAGAAGAAAGAATTTAGAAGTGGAGGAGGCTTCCATGAGAAGAGATGGACAATAAACACATTGCCAGACAAATAGCAAGTAAAAGAGGCACATAGTTTGCTTATAAATAAGGCTAGAAGATAACTTAGCATAGCTCTGAACTTTCCCAATCAAGGCTGATGTCTCCTTAATAAAATAACTGGCCTCCCAGTTTCTGTCTGTGGCCAGAGCTGATCGAGTGCCACAGAACTCCACGCCCAAGTACTCCCAGGAGAGAGCTGGTCTCCAAGCAGTGCAGGCACACCCATGAGCACAAATAAGACCACCACTTCTGTTCCGAGGGACCCAGCCATGGACTTCAGGACACAGGAACCAAGGAGCAGCCTGGAACAGGATCTCTCCAGTTTTCATCTGTACCAAGAGTTGATCCTGTGCCACAGGGCTCCATACCCAAGTACTGCTGGAAGTGAGCTGGCCTCATAGGAGTGCTGCCACACCTGAGAACACATGTAATACCACCACTTCTGCTCAAGGACCAGTCCAGAGACATCAGTACACAGGAACAAAGGAATAGCCAGGGTTGGGATCTTTCAGGTTTCATTCTGTGCCCAGAAGCTAACACTGTGCCACAGCTCTGTATATCTGAATTCTTCCTCAAAAGAACTGGACTCCTGGGAGTATTGACACAAAGGCTTTCAGGAGGGACAAGCCACAGTCATAGACAGCAAGGTCAGCTAACAACAGAAATATCTGGATGGCAATAAGCAAGGGCAAGAATATAAACAACAGAAACCAAGGCTATTTGCCATCATCAGAATCCAGTTCTCCCACTACAGCAAGCCTTTGGAAACCCCAACACATCAGAAAAGCAAGACTCAGATTTAAAGTCACACCTCATGATGATGATAAAGGACTTTAAGAAGGACATAAATAACTCCCTTAAAGAAATACAGGAGAATACAGGTAAACAGGAACAAGCCCTTAAAGAGGAAGCACCAAAATCCCATTAAGAATTACAGGAAAACATAACCAAACAGATGAAGGAATTGAACAAAACCATCCAGGATCTAAAAAATGGAAATAAAAATGATATAGAAATCACAAAGGGAGACACACTCCTGGAGATAGAAAATCTAGGAAAGAGATCAGGAGTCATAGATGCAAGCATCACCAAGAGATTACAAGAGATAGAAGAGAGAATCTCAGGTACAGAAGATATTATAGAAAACAATGACACACCAGTCAAAGAAAATGCAAAATGCAAAAGTTCCTAACCCCCAAAATCCAGGAAATCCAGGACACAATGGAAGACCAACCCTAAGGATAACAGGTATAAAAGAGAGTGAAGATTTTCAACGTGAAAGGCCAGTAAATATCTTCAACAAAATTATAGAAGAAAACTTCCCTAACCTAAAGAAAGAGATGTCCATACACATACAAAAAGCTTACAGAATTCCAAATAGACTGGAGCAGAAAAATTCTTCCCATCACATAATTGTCAAAACACCAAATGTGCAAAATAAATAATATTAAAAGTAGTAAGGGAAAAACGTTGTGTTGTATTCCATAGCTGCCTGCAGCTATTACGAACTGGGTTGCTGGAACAAAAGCTGAGGGATGAATGGGAGAGGGGCAAAAGGAAGGAGGGCCAGGACAATGTTTCACTGATCGAGGCTGAAACTTTAATGGCCGTCAGACCTTTTAACAATTTGAGCAACCCCCCCCCTCCCTCCAGGTTGAGTTCCAGTGGAAGTTGTCTAGTTTCTCCTGGAGGATCTTGTCTTGACTGCTAAGGCAGCTGGGTGGGTCACCTGCTTAATTCGGGAATTCCTAGACCTGGAAGAACAATGAGCTTAACCTTCACTGAGCTTCTCCACCCTAGGATAAAAATTCCTGCCTTAACCTACTTCCCTATTATGTCCTAAAGGCAGATTCCTGCCCAAAGCCAGGGATTGATTGTCCTTGGCCAATGTCAAGTACATTCTTAGCACTCCACCCAAGGATAAAAATTCCTGCTGTACCATGTGTAATGACTCCCCATTATGGCTCTGTACAGTCATGTAAGATATAAAGGTGGACCTATCAGAATTACACTAAATTTCTCAACAGAGACTATGAAAGCTAGAAGACACTGGGCAGATCTCATAGAGACCCTAAGAAAACACAAATGCCAGCCCAGGCTTCTATACACAGCAAAACTCTTAATTAACATATATGGAGAAACTAAAATATTCCATGAGAAAACCAAACTTATTTAACATGTTTTCACAAATCCAGCTGTACAAAGCATAACAGATGGAAAACTCCAATGCAAAGAAGTAAACTATACCCTAGAAAAAGCAGAAAGTAATCTTCTTTCAATAAAACTAAAAGAAGATAACCATACAAATATAAAAAAAACATAAAAAATAACAGGAAGCAACAATCACTTTTCCTTAATATATGTTCACATCAATGGGCTCCATTCCCCAATAAAAAGACATAGACTAACAAACTGGATATGTAAACAGGACCTAGCAATTTGCTGCATACAGGAAATGCACCTCAGTGTCAAAGACAGACACTACTTCAAAATAAAGTACTGGGAAACAACTTTCCAAGCAAATGGTACTAAGAAACAAGCTGGAGTAACCCTTCGTATATCAAATAAAATTACTTTCTACCAAAAGTTATCCAAAATGATAAGGAAGGACACTTCATACTCAGCAAATTAAAAATTTACTAAGATGAACTCTCAGTTCTGAACATCTATGCTCCAAAAGGATACCCACATTCATAAAAGAAACTTTACTAAAGTTCAAAGCACACAGTGAAACTCACACCATAATAGTGGGAAATATCTATACCCCACCCTCACCAATGGACAGATCATGGAAATGCAAACTAAGCAGAGACACAGTGAAATTAACAGAAGTTATAAACCAAATAGATTTAACAGATATCTATAGAACATTTCATCCTAAATCAAAAGAATATACCTTCTACTCATAACCTCATGGTACCTTCTCCAATATTGACCATATATTCGGACACAAAACAGGCCACCACAGATACAAGAAGATTGAAATAATCCTATGCATCCTATCAGATTAACATGGACTAAGGCTGGTCTTCAATAACATCAGTAACAAAGAAAGCCAACATACACACAGAAGCTAAATAACAGATGTTAACCTCAGGGTACACTGCAGTGAACCAGAGGCTTTAACTTGTGCTTCACAGCTCCTGCTTCCAGTATCTAGATAGTAACACACCAGGCATTACTACCCCAGATTAAGTTAAAATGTGAAATTCTTGGAATGGTTTCTACTAAATATTAGTTACATTTTCCCATCAGAAAATGTGCAAAATATTCTTAAAACATCAGAAATCATGAGCAGCCTCTATTGACTTCTTTTGTTTTGTAGATTAATAGATATATTTCTATTGGATAGTTCTATGTATATATTGAAATTCTTTATGATTTAAACTGTACATATATCTTTTACCCTGAAATATCTTGTAATTTCTTGAAGACATTTTAAAAGTCATTCAGTTAGCAATTTTCTATATAATTTGCACATTGACAATGATATAAGATGTAAATCCTATGAATCTGCACACTGGTGATATGACATAAAAAACAAAAATAGATAGACAGACAGACAGACAGACAGACAGATAGATAGATAGATAGATAGATAGATAGAATAGATAGATAGATAGACAGACAGTCAGATAAATTGACTGCAATTATAATAATTATGATAAACATAAGGTATGATATAAAATGTGTTATATAAATTATATTTTGCATAACAGATAAGTTCAGTGGGAACTCTTTATATCATATAGTCAGTATATGAAGTATATTTAGGAAGAGTGCAGGGCCAAGCTGCTATCATTGGCACCCTTTTGTTCATTTATATATTTAATGTACTTATTGTTAATTCCTATGATTTTATTGTTCATTGTACTATATTCTTTAGCCATGTTTCTCCCATTCCTCCTTTGTCTTTCTACTCTCTCATTAATTCCTTCATATATCTAGGCAATTTCTCTTTTACTTCAATGGCATCTATGCATCACAGTTTTACTTATCTATATGAAATCTAGGATCTATATATGATAGAACATGTGATATTGCCTTTCTGATTCTGCTTAATTTGCTTAATGTAGGATGACCTATTGTCATCCTTTTTTTCTGCTAATTATATAATTTCACTCTTATGACTCAATAAAGTTCCTTTTGTATATATATAAAAAATTAAAAAAGAACTTTTGAAGATAGCTACATCTCTGATTTTAAACTGTACTACAAAGCTATTACAATAAAACTAAATGGTATTGATATTAAAGTAGACAGGATGATTAATGGAATCTAATCAAAGATTCAGATTTAATCTGCATACCCAGTGAGACCTGATTTTTGATTTAAAAAAAAAAAACAGAAATACACAGTGGAAACAAAGAAAGCGTCTTCAACATATGGTGCCAGATTACCTAGATGTCAGCCTATAGATGAATTCAAATAGATCAATTTTCATCCATTGGCACAAAATTCAAGTCCAAGTAAGCCCAAAGATGTCAACATAAAACCAGATACACTAAACCTAATAGAGGAGAATGTGGCTAATAGCCTTGAACACATTGATCAGAAGACAAATTCCTGAATAGAACAGAATTTAGCACAGGCACTAAAACTACAATAAATAAATTGGACCTCATAAAACTGAAAGTCTCCTGAATGGCAAAGGACAGCAGCAATAGGACAAAATGGCAGCCTACATAATCAGAAAAAGTTTTCACCAACTCCAAATCTAACAGAGAGCTAATATACAAAATATTTAAAGAATTTAAGAAACTAGACATCAACTAACTAATATAATTAAAAATGGGTTATAGATCTAAACAGAATTCTCAAGTGAGGAAACTCAACTGAGAGACCCCTAAAGAAATAGTAGCTACTCCTGTTCCCCACCCAGTACCGCTACATATTTCTATTAATTTTCCTGACCCTCTGTACTTCTCTCCTGTCTCTTCCCATACCTGATCCTGCTCCCCATTTTTCCACTATACCTCCTCTTTCTATCCCAGGTCCCTCCCTCCTTCTACCTCCCATGATTAATTTCTTTTCCCTTTTTGAAGTATCCACACTTTGGTCTTTCTTTTTCTTAAACTTCATATGGTCTGAGAGTTGTATTTGGGGTAATCTGATATTTGTGAGCTAATATCCACTTATCAGTGAGTACATACCATGTGTGTTCTTTTGTGTCTGGGTTATCTCACTCAGGATGGTATTTTTCTAGCTCCATCCATTTGTCTTTGAATTTCATAAAAGCATTGTTTTTAATTGCTGATTATTACTCCATTGTGTAAACATATCAGGTTTCTGTATCCATTCTCCCTTTGAGGGACATCTGGATTCTTTCCAGCTTCTGGGTTTTATAAAGAAGGCTGCTATGAACACAGTGGAGCGTATGTCCTTATTATATGTTGGAGTATCTTTTGAGTATATGCCTTGTAATGCTGGGTCTTCAGATTTAACTATTTCCAATTTTCTGAGGAAACACCAAATAGTTTTCCAAAGTGGCTGTACCAGTTTGCAATCCCACCAACAATGGAGGAGTGTGTCTTTTTCTCCACATCCTCATCAGAATCTGCTGTCACCTGAGTTTTTTATCTTAGTCATTCTGACTGGTGTGAGGTGGAATCTCATGATTGTTGATTGCTGGATGTCCCAGTTGCCAGGAAAGAAGAGGTTCTCAGGACCCAGCGGGGATGACATTAGCACAAATACCCAAAAAAGGGGGAGCTAGAATCTGTTGAGACCACCAATACATAGCCATGGCCCCTAGTTGAGAGATGGGCAACACACCTATCTCAAAATTTTTAACCCAAAATTGTTCCTGTCTAAAGAAAACACAGGGACAAAAAAAAACGGAGTAGATACTGAAGGAAAGACTATCCAGAGACCACCCCACTTAGGGGTCTATCCCATACACAGTTACCAAACCTAGACACTATAGTGGATGCTAGAAATGCTTGCTGACAGAAGCCTGGTATAGCTGTCTCCTAAGAGGATATGCCAGCACCTGAATAATACAGATGCAGATACTCAAAGCCACCCATCAGAATGACCTGGGGGACCCTAATAGAAGAGTGAGGGGAGTGACTGAAGGAGCTGCAGGGGATTGCAACCCCATAGAAAGAACTACAGTATCAACTAACTGGATCCCCAGAGCTCCTAGAGAATAAACCACCAACCAAAGAATATACATGGAGGGATCCATGGTTCAAACTACCTATGTAAAAGAGGCTGGCCTTATCTGGAATCAATGGGAGAGGTGGCCCTTGGTCCTGTGGAGGTTTGATGCTCAAGCATAGGTGGATGGTAGAGGGATGAGTCAGGAGTGAGTGGTGGGTAGAGGAGCACTCTCACAGGGGTAAAAGGGTGGGAGGGATGGGATGGAGTGTTTAGGAAGGGAAACCAGGAAGGTGGAGAATATTTGAAATGTAAATAAATAAAATCAGCAAAAGAAAAAAGAAAGAAAGAGAGAAAGAGAGAAAGAGAAAAAAATGCTAAACATAGTTATCCATCAGGGAAATGGAAATCAAAATGATTCTGAGATTCCATTTTACACCTGTCAGAATAGCTAAGGTCAAACAGGTAAGCTCATGCTGCTGAGGATGCAGAGTAAGGGGAACAATCCTCCATTATTGGTAGGAGTGCCAATGTGTGCAACCACTATGAAAATCAGTATGGCCATTCCTCAGAAAATTAGGATACAGGGTTTTAAATTGTTCAAACTTAGTAACCTAATATGTTAGACTAAGTGACCTGTGCCCTCGAGGGATCCTCTATTTCTCCCTTCCTAGGACTAGAATTAAAAGTGCATATCACTAGCTCTGTTATGTTACCTGGGTTCTGGGTCCTAACACCAAAGCGCAGGCTTGCCCTGCAGCATTCTGTTAACAGCTCCACATTATATTTTCAAGTTTTGAATGGATTTTAATGACACAAAACACATATTTTAAATAAATTTCACATTGTGGAGGCCAGAAAGAATAAATAATAAAGGGCATTAGGAAAAAGACAAAGCAGGTGCTTTGGTTGAAATGTTATACTCTCAATTGCTATTAAAATGGTTTTTCAAAAATTTTGTCCAAATCTTAAGAAGCACCATAGACTAAAAGAAGATAGCCATAAAAAAAGCATTAAACAAAATAGGGAATATCATTTAATGATATACAGAAATAATTTGATTTTTCCCATTTAAAAAATGAGTATATCAAATATAGTAGCTACATATAAATACAGAATATCTTGCAGTTTTGACTACATAAACATACTTAAAATTTTTCATCTATAGTTTTATATACAGATATATTTTATTTTAATTTTAACTCCATTTTTTATTGCTTTGTTTTTTTTTTTCATTTTCCACATTCTTTGTTTACATTCCAAATGATTTGTCCTTTCCCAGTTCCACCCTCCCCTTAAGTACCATAAGCCCTCTTCCCTCTGCTCATTGCGGATCAAACCCCTCCCACTTCTCTGTCCTGGTAATCCCTTGCATTGCTGCATCAAGACTTTCCAGAACCAGGGCCCTCTCCTTCCTTCTACAGGCAATCAATTGATATGTTATTTGTGTGTGGTATTCAGAGCTTCTGGGCAAAAATCCACTTATCAGTGATTGCATTCCAATCATCTTTTGTGATTGGGTTAACTCACTTAGGATGATATGTTCCAGTTCTAACCATTTGCCTAAGAATTTCATGAATTAGTTGTTTTTAATTGCTGAGTAGTATTCCATTGTGCAAATATACCACATTTTCGGTATCCATTCCTCCACTGAGGGGCATCTGGGTTCTTTCCAGCATCTGGCTATTATAAATAAGGCTACTATGAACATAGTGGAGCATGTGTCCTTATTGCATGCCGGGGAATCCTCTGGGTATATGCCTTGGAGTGGTATAACAGGGTCTCCAGAAGTGTCATCCCAGTTTTCTGAGGAACCCCCAGACTTATTTCCAGGGTGGTTGTACCAGCTTGCAGTCCCGCCAGCAATGGAGGAGTGTCCCTCTTTCTCCACATCCTCAGCAACACCTGCTGTCTCCTGAGTTATTAATCTTAGCCATTCTGACTGGTGTGAGGTGAAATCTCAGGGTTGTGTTGATTTACATTTCCGTAATGACTAATGATGTTGAACATTTCTTAAGGTGCTTCTCTGCCATTTGAAATTCTTCATGTGAAAATTCTTTGTTTAGCTCTGTATTTGATCCTCTGGAGTTTAACTTCTTGAGTTCTTTTTATATATTGCATATTATTCCTCTGTCAGATTTAAGGTTGGTGAAGATCTATTCCCAATTTGTTAGTTGCCGTTTTGTCCTATTGACAGCTAACTTTGCCTTTCAGAAACTTTGTAATTTTATGACATCCCATTTGTCAATTCTTGATCTTAGAGCGTAAGCTGTTAGTGTTCTGTTCAGGAACTTTTCCCCTGTGTCCATGTCCTCAAGGATCGTCCCCAGTTTCTTTTCTATTAGTTTTACTGTGCCTGGTTTTATGTGGAGGTCCTTGATCCACTTGAAGTTGAGCTTAGTACAAGGAGACAAGGATGGATCAATTTGTATTCTTCTGCATGCTCAACTCCAGTTAAACCAGCACCATTTGTTGAAAAGGCTATCTTTTTTTTCCACTGGATGGTTTTAGCTCCTTTGTCAAAGATCAAGTGACCACAGGTATGTGGGTTAATTTCTGGGTCTTCAACCCTATTCTATTGATCCACCTGCCTGTCACTGCAAAAATACCATGCATTTTTTAACACTGTTGCTCTGTAGTATTGTTTGAGGTATAGGATACTGATTCCCCCAGAGGTTGTTTTACTGTTGAGAATAGTTTTAGTTATCCTGAGGTTTTTGTTATTCCAGATGAATCTGAGAATTGTTTTTTCTTTCTTTTTTCTTTTTTTACTTGTTTTTTATTGATATATTTTTTATTTACATTTCAAATGATTTCCTCTTTTCTGGGTCCCCACTCCCCGCAAGTCCCATAAGCCCCCTTCCCTCCCCCTGTTCCTCCATCTACCGCTTCCCGCTTCCCTGTTCTGGAATTCCCCTACACTGTTTCACTGAGTCTTTCCAGAACCAGGGGCCACTCCTCCATTCTTTTTGGACATCATGTAATTTGTGGATTATGTCTTGGGTATTCAAGGTTTCTAGGCTAATATCCACTTATCAGTGAGTGCATACTATGATTGATCTTTTGAGACTGGGTTGCCTCACTTAGTATGATGTTCTCCAGCTCCATCCATTTGTCTAAGAATTTCATGAATTCATTGTTTCTAATGGCTGAATAGTACTCCATTGTGTAAATATACCACATTTTTTGTATCCATTCCTCCGTTGAAGGACACCTGGGTTCTTTCCAGCTTCTGGCTACTACAAATAGGGCTGCTATGCTGAAGAATCCTCTGGATACATGCCCAGGAGTGGTATAGCAGGGTCCTCAGGAAGTGTCATGCCCAGTTTTCTGAGGAACTGCCAGACTGATTTCAAAAGTGATTGCAACCATCTTGCAATCCCACCAGCAGTGGAGGAGTGTTCCTCTTTCTCCACATCCTTGCCAGCACCTGCTGTCTCCTGAGTTTTTGACCTTAGCCATTCTGACTGGTGTGACGTGAAATCTCAGGGTTCTTTTGTTTTGCATTTCCCTAATGGTTAATGATGTTGAACATTTCTTAAGGTGTTTCTCAGCCCTCCGAAGTTCTTCATGTGAAAATTCTTTGTTTAGCTCCATACCCCATGTTTTAATGGGGTTATTTGGTTCTCTGGGTTCTACCTTCTTGAGTTCTTTGTATATATTAGATATTAGCCCTCTGTCAGATTTAGGGTTGGTGAAGATCCTCTCCCAATCTGTTGGTTGACATATTGTCCTTTTGACAGTGTCCTTTGCCTTATAGAAACTTTGTAGTTTTATGAGGTCCCATTTGTCAATTCTTGATCTTATAGCGTAAACTATTGGTGTTCTATTCAGGAACTTATGCCCTGTGCCCATGTCCTCAGTGGTCTTCCCCAGTTTCTTTTCTATTAGTTTCAGTGTGTCAGGTTTTATGTGGAGGTCCTTGATCCATATGGAGTTGAGCTTAGTACAAGAAGATAAGAATGGATCGATTCGCATTCTTCTGCATGCTGACCTCCAATTGAAACAGCACCATTTGTTGAAAAGACCATCTTTTCTCCACTGGATGCTTTCAGCTCCTTTGTCGAAGATCAAGTGACCACAGGTGGGTGTTGGTTCATTTCTGTGTCTTCAATCCTATTCCATTGATCTGCTTGCCTGACATTGTACCAATACCATGCAGTTTTTATCACTATTGCTCTGTAGTAAAGTTTGAGGTCTGGGATACTGAATCCCCCTGAAGTTCTTTTACTGTTGAGAATAGTTTTAGTTAGCCTGGGTTTTTTGTTATTCCAGATGAATTTGAGCATTGCTCTTTCTAGCTCTATGAAGAACTGGGTTGGGATTTTGATGGGGATTGCATTGAATCTGTAGATTGCCTTTGGAAATAGGGCCATTTTAACTATATTATTCCTGCCAATTCATGAGCAAGGAAGATTTTTCCATTTTCTGAGATCTTCTTCAATTTCCTTCTTCAGAGATCTGAAGTTCTTGTCATATAGGTCATTGTAGTTTTGGTATCAGCGTAATAGTGGCTTCGAAGAAGGAGTTGGGTAGTGTTCCTTCTGTTTCTATTTGGTGAAAATGTTTGAAGAGTATTGGTGTTAAGTCTTCTTTGAAGGTCTGATAGAATTCTGCACTGAAACCATCTGGTCCTGTGCTTTTTTTGGTCGGAGGCCTATCTATGACTCCTTCTATTTCTTTAGGGGTATGGGTCTGTTTAGATGGTCTATTTGATCCTGGTTTAATTTTGGTAATTGCTATCTGTCTAAGAAAACGTCCATTTCCTCCAGATTCTCCAGTTGTGTTGAGTACAGTTTTTTGTAGTAGGATCTGATGATTTTTTGAATTTCCTCAGTTTCTGTTGTAATATCTCCATTTTCATTTCTAATTTTGTTAATTTGGATATTTTCTCTGTGCCCTTTGGTTAGTCTGGCAAAGGGTTTATCTATCTTGTTGATTTTTTTCAAAGAACCAGCTTTTGGTTTTGTTGATTCTTTGTATGGTTCTCTTGGTTTCTACTTGATTGATTTCAGCCCTGAATTTGATGATTTCCTGTCTTCTTCTCCTCCTGGGTGAATTAGCTTCTTCTTGTTCCAGGGCTTTCTGTTGTTCCGTTAATCTTCTAGTGTATGCTCTCTCGAATTTCTTTTTGGAGGCACTCAAAGCTATGAGTTTTCCTCTTAACACTGCTTTCATTGTGTCCCATAGATTTGTGTATGTTGTGCCTTCATTTTCATTAAATTCTAAAAAATCTTTGATTTCTTTATTTCTTCCTTGACCAAGGTATCATTGAGTAGAGTATTGTTCATTTTTCATGTGTATGTGGACTTTATGTTGTTTTTACTGTTATTAAAGACCATTTTTACTCCATAGTGATCTGATAGGAGGCATGGGATTATTTCAATCTACTTATATTTGTTGAGGTCTGTCTTGTGACCAACTATATGATCTATTTTGGAGAAGGTACCATGAGGTGCTGAGAAAAATGTATATTCTTTTGCTTTGGGATGAAAAGTTCTATATATATCTCTTAACTCCAATTCATTCAAAGCTTCAATTAGTTTCACTCTCTCCCTGTTTAGATTCTGTTTTCCTGATCAGTCCATTGGTGAAAGTGGAGTGTTGAAGTCACCCACAATTATTGTGTTATATGCAATGTGTATTTTGAGCTTTAGTAAAGTTTCTTTTATGAATGAGGACACCCTTGTATTTGGGGCATAGATGTTCAGGATTGAGAGTTCTTCCTGTTGGATTTTTCCTTTGACAAGCAAGTAGTCACCTCCATGTCTCTTTTGATGACATTAGGTTGAAAGTCAATTTTATCTCAAATCAGAATGCCAAATCCGGCTTGTTTCCTGAGACCATTTGCTTGTAGAATTGTCTTCCAGCCTTTTACTCTAAGGTAGCTTTTGTCTTTGACACTGAGGTGTGTTTCCTGCATGCAGCAAAATGTAGGGTCCTGTTTAGATAACCAGTCTGTTAGTCTTTGTCTTTTTATTAGGGAATTGAGTCCGTTAATGTTAAGAGATATTAAGGAGTAGTAGTTATTGCTTCCTATCATTTTTGATTTTAATTTTATAGGTGTATGGTTATCTTCTTTGGGTTTGATGAAAGAAACTGAATATTCTGCTTTTTCCTGGGTACAGTTTCCCTTGTTGGATTGGTGTTTTCCTTCTATTATCCTTTGTAGGGCTGGGTTTGTAGAAAGATATTGTGTAAATTTGGTTTTGTCATGGAATATCTTGGTTTCTTCATCTATAGTAATTGAGAGTTTCGCTGGGTATAGTAGTCTAGGCTGACATTTGTGTTCTCTTAGAGTCTGCATGAGCTCTGCCCAGGATCTTCTAGCTTTTGTGGTCTCTGGTGAGAAATCTGGTGTAATTCTGATAGGTCTTCCTTTATATGTTACTTGCCCTTTTTCTCTTACTGCCATAAGTATTCTGTCTTTATTTAGTACATTTGGGGTTTTGATTATTATGTGATGGAACATATTTCTGTTCTGGTCCAGTCTGTTTGGAGTTCTGTAGGCTTCTTGTATATTCATGGGCATCTCTCTCTTTAGGTTAGGGAAGTTTTCTTCCATAATTTTGTTGAAGATATTTGCTGGCCCTTTAAGTTGTAAATCTTCACTCTCATCAATGCCTATAATCCTTAGATTTGGCTTTCTCACTGTGTCCTGGATTTCCTGGATGTTTTGGGTTACAAGCTTTTTGCATTTTTCATTTTCTTTAACCATTGAGTCCATGGTTTCTATGGTATCTTTGGCATCTGAGATTCTTTCTTCTATCTCTTGTATTCGGTTGTTGATATTTGTGTCTATGGTCCCTGATTTCTTCCCAAGGTTTTCTATCTCCAAAGTTGTCTCCCTTTGTGCTTTCTTAGTTGTTTCTACTTCTGTTTTTAGATCCTGGAAGTTTTTGCTCAGTTCCATCATTTGCTTGTTTGTGTTTTCCTTTAATTCTGTAAGAGATTTTTGTGTTTCCTCTTTTATGACTTCTGCCTGTTGATCAAAGTTCTCCTGTATTTCTTTAAGTGATTTTTGTGTTTCCTCCTTATTGGCTGTTGTATTCTCTTGAATTTCTTTCAATGATTTTTGTGTTTCCCTTGTAAGGGCTTCTAATTTTTGATCCATTTTCTCCTGAATTCCTTTAAGTATGTGCTTCATGTGTTCCTGTACCAGCATCATGACCAGTGATTTTAAATCCAAATCTTGTTGTTCTGGTGTGTTGGAGTATCCAGGACTTGCTATTGTTGGAGAATTGGGTTCAGATGCTGCCATAATGCCTTGGTTTCTGTTAGGAACATTCCTACATTTGCCTTTAGCCATCTAGTTCTCCCAGGTGTTAGATGGTCTTATTGTCATTGGCTGGTGCTTCAACCTACTGTGGATCTTTAAGGCTATTTCCATGACACAGGTTGACTGGGTTTCCTCTGGCACACATTACTGATATGCTGCCTTCCTCTTTTGTGCCTTTGGAACCCTTCTCAGTCTTGCCTTAAGCAATGTTATACTTATGTTGTCAAGGTCAACCAGGTGTTCTCTGTCTGCTCTATTATGGAGCGAGATGGTGTGGTGGGGGTCACTCCCTCTGTTGATTCTCACATAGGACACAGGTCCCGCAATGGACTGGCTTGCAGATGAACCGCCTATATGCTCAGTTCCTGAGTGCAGGCAGACCGCCAGAGATCTAAAGCTCAGTGTGATACAGTACCTAGTGACCCTTTTCTGTCCTGGCAGGCACAGCCACAGGGCTTCTCTCCTTACACAGCTCTCTGGGCAGGACACCTGTTCTTTCTAACTCTATAAATAACTGAGTTGGGATTTTGAATCGGATTCCATTGAATCTGTATATTGCTTTTGACAAGATGGACATTTTTACTATATTAATACTGCCAAACCACGAGCATGGAAGATTTTTCCATTTTCTGAGGTCTTCTTTAGTTTCCTTTTTCAGAACCTGAAGTTCTTGTCATATAGATCTTTTACTTGTTTGGTTAACATCACCCCAAGAAACTTTATATTGTTTGTGTTTATTGTGAAGGGTGTCATTTCTCTAATTTCTTTCTCAGCCTGCTTATCTTTTGAGTATAGAAAGGCTACTGATTTGCTTGAGTTGATTTTATAACCAGCCACTTTGCTGAAGTTGTTTTTCAGCTGTAGGAGTTCTCTGGTGGAGGTTTTTGGGTCACTTAAGTATACTATCATATCATCTGTGAATAATGATAGTTTGACTTCTTCCTTTCAAATTTGTATCCTTTACATCTCCTTATGTTGTCTCATTGCTCTAGCTAGAACTTCAAGTACTATATTGAAAAGATGGAGAGATGGGACAGCCTTGTCTAGTCCCTGATTTTAGTGGGATCCAATATATACAGAGAACTCAAGAAGGTAGACTCTAGAGAGCCAAATAACCCTATTAAAAATGGGGTATAGAGCTAAACAAAGAATTTTCACCTGAAGATTTTTGAGATTTTGAGAAGCACCTTAAATGTTCAACATCATTGATCTTTATTGGCTTCTATCTGTTGATCTACATGCTCCTGAATTTCTTTAAATAATTTTTGTGTTTCCTTTGTAAGGGCATCTACCTTTTGATTCATGTTCTCCTGTATTTCTTTAAGACATTTATTTATGTCCTTCTTGTGATCCTCTAATATCATCATGATATGTGATTCTAAATCCAGATCTTGTTTTGTTTGTTTGTTTGTTTGTTTTTTGTTGTTTTTTTTGTTTGTTTATTTTTGGTGTGTTGGGGTATCCAGGACTTGCTGTTGTAGGAGAATTGGGTTCAGATGCTGACATATTGCCTTGATTTCTGTTAGTAATTTTCCTGTTTGCCTTTTGTCCTCTGGTTATCCCTGGTCTTAGTTGGTCCTGTTGTCATTGGCTGGTGCTTGAACCTCCTGTGAGCCTTTAAGGCTATTTCTGCACCTCTGGATGACTGGTTTTCCCCTGGCACAGATTACTGATGGGCTGCCCTACTCTTGGGTGCCTTTGGAGCCTTGGTGTACCTTGCCCCAAGCGATGTTATACTTGGGTTGTCTCTGTATACCTGGTGTTGCCTGTCTTGTCCATCTGGGAGCAAAGATGGTGGATCTCATCTGTAGTCTTACATTCAAATATATTTTCCAGGTTTGAGGGAAATTCTTTCTGTGAGTTTTTTATTCTTTTATTTTTCTTTTTTGGATGAACATTTATTTATTTATTTATTTATTTATTTATTTATTTATTTATTTATTTATATTATTTTTTACACTCAAGATTTTGTTCTTCTCCTGGTCCACCCTCTGACTATTCCACATCCCATACCTCCTCCCTGCCCCCCCCCATCTTCATGTGATTTTCCCCAACCCCAATTTCTCACTCTACCAGAACTCTAAGCTCCCTGGGGCCTTCAGTCTCTTGAGTGTTAGGTGCATCTTCTCCAACTGAATACAGACCCGGCACTCCCCTGCTGTATTTGTATTGGAGGCCTCATATCATGTGGTGTATGCTGCCAGGCCAGTGGTACAGTGTTTGAGAGATGCTGCAGTTCCAGAGTAATTGAGACTGCTGGTTCTCTTACAGGGTCACCCTCCTCCTCAGCTTCTTCCAGCTTTTCCCTAGTTCAACCAGCGGTGTCAGCAGCTTCTTTCCATTGGTTGGGTGCAAATATCTGCATCTGCCTCTTTCAGCTGTTTGTTGGTTCTTTCAGAGAGCAGTCATGATAGGTGCCTTTTTGTGAGCACCCCATAGCCTCAGTAATGGGACCTCCCTTTGAGCTGGATCCCACTTAGGGCTTGCCACTTGACCTTCTTTTCCTCAGGCTCCTTTCCACTTCCATCTCTGCAGTTCTTTTATGGGTCAAAATTTTGATGGTGGGATGGCAACCCCACCTCACTTGATGTCCTGTCTTTCTGCTGGAGGTTGGCTCTGTAAGTTCTCTCTTCCCACTGTTGGGCATTTCATCTAAGGTCTCTCCCTTTGAGTCCTGAGAGTCTCCCACCTCCCAGGTTTCTGGTACATTTTGGAGGGTCCCACCAACCTTCTACCTCCTGAGGTTGCCTATTCCCATTCTTTCTGCTGGCCCCCAGAGCTTCAGTCCTTTTCCCTAATCCAATTCCAGATCAGGTTCCCTCTTCCCTCCACCCACCCCCCATCCACTTTCCCTCTCAGGTCCCTCCCTCCCTCCTTGTGATTGCTTTCTTCTCCCTCCCAAGTTGTACTAAGGCAGTTATCCTCACTTGGACCTTGAAGGGACTTCTTTAAACCAAAATCTTATCTGGAAACGTTCACTTCTAGCCTCACAAAAAAAAAAAAAAGTTTACTACTCTCAATAGATGCCAAAGTTTCAGGAATAAAAATATCATTTATTAAGAGAAATAAGACATTTTGTATCATGATCTCTTTGTCTACAGGTCTGTGCAAACTATGCTGTGCACCTTGTCTTTACTTTTACATAAATTGCCCTGTCAGTTTTAAGGCACATCATAAAAGAAAAACATCACTGAAATGAAAAGAGATTACAATCAGAAGATCTACAAGAGAAAAATATTTTTCATCTTTACTTTTTGAAATTTACAGGAATTAGGAAATGTAGTAAATTATACTCCTGTCCACCAGATATTAATTTCTTGTAGTGGGAACTACATTTCAGTTATCTTCCATTTCAAGCAAGGATAGAAGCTTCTAGACTTAAAGTAACAAGCACGTTCATCATCATGGATTTCTTCATTGCTTCAAAGTCTCTCTCTCTCTCTCTCTCTCTGTCTCTCTGTCTCTCTGTCTCTCTCTGTCTCTCTCTCTCTTTCTTGCTGCTTTGCTCTTTTATGATAAATATATCATATTGTAAGTCATAGCTTCTGAATTCATTACTTGAAACCACCGAGAAAAAAGGAGAGGTCTAACTGTAGAAGTCGGTTAACGTTTCAATATGAAACGTTACATGAGATCAAGTACTATATTAAATTGCCTCCATAAAAACTTGGTTGGATTAAATTTTGTTCTATAATAAATAACAACACTTTACTTATAATTGTATATATATATATATATATATATATATATATATATATATATATATTTCCATATAAAGGTAGATTTGACTGTACTTTTTGGCTGACTTTGCTTCTGTTTCTCAAACAGCACAGGTTTTAAAAAACACTTTTCAGGGAAAATTAATGCTTTTAGCTCTGTGCATTTGGATGACTCAGCAAAATATCTTGCTGACTTGATGACAAATTTTTCAAGCCAAGCCAATGTTTAATGAAGTTTCCTAGTTTCTTGGCAATTTTAAGAAAAAACAATGTATCCTTAAATTATCAACATACAGAAGTAGAAGACTTCTTTTCCTGTGAGTTTATATTATGGTATATATTATTTTCCTCTTCAAAAACAAAAGTCTCTTAAAATGGTTCTATTATATCAACAAACACTTGGAAATATGTGATGTTTCCTTACAAAGTCAGATTATATGGTATGAAATTTTTCTCATTTAAATTCACAAATACAAGAATTAATAATAATAACCAAGGCTTTAAAATCATAATGACAATTATTTTAAATTGCAGTGAACAATGCATTTTATCAGCAATTCTGTTAAAACTTATGAAACCTGGTATTTCACAGAACAAAATTCCCAAAGGCTTTTACTATGACACTTTCATTTGAATTCTATATGAGTCATGCTTGGTAAGTAACTGTAAAGAGAATTAGAAAATCTGTTTACAACCCCATTCGGAAGTGTAATGCTAATCATCTTGGAGAGTAGTCCACTTCCTTATCAAAGTGTTCTCCCCATCAGAATTCTCTTCCTATGCTTTCTGATTTGTTTTGTATAATTATTCATTTAAAAGATTATGATGAACACAAAAGAAAGGTTCATACGTGAACACCTAGGAGTCAGTGGCTGAACCTCCCCTGCAAGGATAACTTCCCTTAGTAATAATCCAATCCTTACTGCAGAAGAAACAGAAGATGAAGCTATTGTTCTGCAAAGACAGAGCCCTTAAAATGCATCTGGAAATCTTATTCTGTGAGGGCCTTTTGGGATAAGTCAGAAAAATATATTTGCATGAAGATAAAAAGGGTCAAGGCAAATGACTTTCACAACTTGAACCTTATTGGCTATTTCCTCCAATTTCTTTCACTTAACAGCTCAACCAGGGCTTGGGACACTACAGAATATGGATTTTACTTCATTTATAGTTTTTTTTAGACTATTTAATGTGTGTGTGTGTGTGTGTGTGTGTGTGTGTGTGTGTGGGTGTGTGTATGTGTGTACTGGTCTGGTATATATTGCTGTGTATACATAAAAGTGCAAGAATTGGGTGTAGAATCTTCTGGAGTTGAGTTAGAGTTAGCTTGTGTTTCTGGACACAGGTGTTCAGAACTGAACTTGTGTCCTGGACAAAAACAGCAGTCAACCTTATCTGTTGAACCAGCTCAACAGCTCCTTTTAGAAATATGAATTCAGGTTAACCATGTGAAAGGGGATGAAGTTACAATGGTTATCGAAAGGAAAACTTTACTGTTGAAATTCCAGAAGAGTTAGAAGACTATGAGAGCTTTGGGAAAAAACAGAAAGTCCTCTTTTCCCTCTCACCTCTGACCAATTTATCCATCTACAGTCAAATACCTTAGGCTACTGCTTATTGAAGGCCTACCATTCTAGCAGAATTGACAATACTTACTCTACCCTCACTAGAAAGGGCACTGATACTTATTAATATGTGCTTATAGGAAATCAAATATGTTCCTCAAAAAATAGCAATAAGTAAGTGGGATAATTTGAGAAAAATTTGAATAAGCACACTATTTTTTATTTACTGATTTGTTTGTCCTCCTGTATTGTTTAGAAGCAGTATAAATAAATTCCAGATAACATATACATTAATATATATACTATTAATAAGAAAAATTTAAATAAATAAAAAACAACCAAGATAAGTTCTGGTGGTTGTTTTAGGAATCAAAGAAATACTAGGTTTTCACTCTTGCCTCCTACTGCTAAAGACTATATCAGAAGTATCAGTATTGTATATTAAAATAGATATGAAACAGCATTACTAACTGTAGGGGGATAATCTAGCAAAAATCTTATAAAAGTCAATTGTATAAGCAGAATAACTATAAAATTTTAATTTTCATGAAGCATATTAATTTTATTAAGCTAATTTCATTCTTATTCAAATCAACATTGTTTTTCCTTATTCTTATTCTGATTATGTATTGCAAATGTCAAATTGCTTTCTCTCAAGTTCTGCTAGTCTATAGCCTTCTTCTTGTTTATCTTCATGTGAACCTTATTGATTTGTCGCCTAATGTTTGGCTGTATTTTATGACTGGGAACTTGTTCAGTTTTATTCTACCTGGTGAACATCCCCTATAGCTATAATTTCCTTGGAAATAAATATAATCTATTTTTCTGTACATTTATTTTTTGGTCTCTTTCATCAATTTGTCTTTCTAAGAGCTTACAAAATTTAATCACCTGTAAATACCTTCCATTTTTTTTCTACTTTGCCTGCCTCTGAGTAGCTATGCATGATTTTCTCATCTGTCTCACAAATCCTTTTCAGGTTATTATTTGCCTCAAATTCACATATACAGACATACTTCTACTAATAGAGATTAAAAATAAAGCTTTAAATGGTGTGGCATATATGAACTTTTTCTTTGAAGACTGCAATTCTTTATTTTAATATGATTGATGAGTCAGTTATTGGATCTTAGTTTAAAAATATAAGCCATCATTAAATAAATCTTTAGTATTTATATCTTCTACATAAACAATCCCCTTTCTTTTATTGTGTTTGATCAGTATTCTACAATATTTTTATTTTTTCTACTTTCCTTACATAAGCTATTTAATTTTGTTCCCATTTTGCTATTTCTTCTGAAAATTCTACTACCTTATTACTTACTTTTTGGTTTGTTTGAATCATTATTAAACTCATTTTAAATTAGTGTTTAATTCCTTCATTCAAATAACTTTGTATACTCTTTTCTTGTTACTTTTAATGATTTATTATTTTTCTTGGCCATCTATAGCATCTTATCTTAATTCATTTCATTTCAATCTTGATATATTTATTTCTAGTCTTAATTCTTTCTTTCCTACATTTTTCTTCACTCAAGCTATCTTGTCCACGGTATTCATGTTCATTTTCTCCTTTTAATTATCATTTGAGGTAGTTTTGTCCTGAAAAATATCTGTATATAATTTGAATAAATGTAATCTCTCTTAAGGTTATAATATTTCCCTACTAATATTGAAGATATACAAAGTACTCAAGAAGTTATATACCAACAATACAAATTACCCAATTAAAAAAATGGGTACATCGCTAAACAGAGAATTCTCAACAGAGGAATCTCTAATGGTCACAAAACAACTTATAGAAATGTCCAATGTCCTTACTCATAAAGGAAATGAAACTTAAATTCACTCTGAGAATCTACCTTACACCCATCAGAATGGCTATTATCAAAAATACAAGAGATAGCACATACTTGTGAGGATGTGGATAAAGGGGAAAACTTCTCCATTGCTAGTGGCTATACAAATTTGAAGAGCCACTTTGGATATGATGGTGGTTTCTCAAACAATAGGGAATATTTCTGCTTCAAGACCCAACTATTCCACTCCTTAGCATATACCTAAAAGATGTTCCATCATCCCAGAAGGACACTTGATCAACTATTTTCATAGCAACTTTATTCTTAATAGCCAGAAACTAGAAACAACCTAGATGTCCCTCAACTGAAGAATGGATAAATAAAATGTGGTTCATTTGCACAATCAAATACCACTCAACTATTAAAAACAATGACACTATGAATTTTTTCAGGTAAATGGACAGAACTGGAAAATATCATCCTGAGTGAGGTAACCCAGATCCAAAGGGACATGCATCCCTTTCTATTGATTTATAATTGGATATTAGTCATAAAGTAGTCAATAACCAAAACAGACCAAAAGAAGCCATGTAACAATTAGGTTCCAATGGAAGATGCTTGAATCTTTCTTAGAAGGTGAAATAAAATAGATATTCAAGGTAGATTGAGGGATAGAACTGGAACAGGGTGGCAGGATCAGGTGTAGAGAGAGCTGGAGTGAAGTAGAAATTTTTGAATTCTTTAACGACTCAGTTTGTGTCCTGTGATGTTTTTCTGGAAGCTGTCTTATAAGAGGACATTTTGCTTAAGCATACATGAGAGAGGAATCTTTAGCTGAGGCAAACACATGAGAGAATGCTTGATGTTTAGGAACAGTTTGAGTAGAACCCAACAGAGAGTAAATGATACTCTTGCATTGGTTCACCTTGCAACGCTTTGTTGGTCTTTACTGATCTTCACTAGTAGTGACTTTATGGAAAGCGATGTTCCAACGAACTTCTTGTAGTGTTCAGGTGCTTTTTGTCACTTCTGTAGAATCAGTGCTGCATTACCATAGCCTTGCAGGTTCTTCTGGATTTAATTGCTGCTATTGACTCCTGTTTGATGTTTTGTACTGGACTGCTGATATTCTGACAAGAAAAATTGGTATTGCACCAAAGAACTACTTCTAAATAGGGCCACCCCACCCTATCTTTCTCCCCTACCTTTTCTCAGTAGGCTAAAAGAGAGGTTGAAGTGTTGAACACTTAATAAAGTAATTTTGAAACTTCCAGGCCTACACATGGAAGAAATAACATAAATTGGCATCAAAGGGACTATCTAGGACATGCTAGAGACATGGGACAGGGGGAGATCTCAGGGAGTCTATGGGGATACCTCTAGCTGAGAATCATAACAGTGTAGAATATAGAGCCTAAAGCTGACATATACTATTGCCAGGCATTGTTTCCATTAGAGTGATAAAGATAGAAACAACACCCACAAAACTTTCCACCCCAAATCTGTCCTGCCTACAAGATGCTCAAGCATAAAGACAGAGCACAGACTTAGTCAATGGCCAACCAATGACTGGCCCAAATTGAGTCCCATCCCATAGACAAGAATCAATCCCTGACAATATTAATGATACTCTGTTATGCTTGCAGAGAGAATCCTAGCATAACTGTCATTTGTGAGTCTCTACCCTCCTGCTGATGGAAACAGATGCAGAGAACCACAATCAAATATTCAATGGAGCCTTGAGAATCTGATGAAAGATTTGGGGGAAAGATTGAGGAACCTTAATAGGATAGGGCCTTAATAAGAAGATCAACAGGGTCAACTAACCTGGACCCTTAGTCCTCTCAGAGACGGAACCACCAACCAAAGAATGATCATGGGCTGGACCCAGCACCCTTTGACCCACTTATATTTAGCAGATGTGCTACTTGGTCCTCATGTAAGTTTCCAAACAACTGGAGTAGGGACTGTCTCTAAATCAGTTGCTTGCCTGTGGTTCACATTTCCCTAACAGGGCCTCCTTATCTTAACTCTCTACAAAAGGATGCATCTCCTCCTACAGTGACTTGATGTGCTGGGCTGGGGTGATATCCAGTGGCAGGCTGCCTCATTCTCAGAGGAGTAGAGGAGAAAAATGGGGAAAGAGTTGTGTGAGGGAACACTGGGGAGGTGGGGGAGGGGCTGGTAATGGATGTAAGTAAGTAAGTAAGTAAATAAATAAATAAATAAATAAATAAAATCATTTGCTCTAGTTGTTTGCTTGGTAGGAGAGGTAAGATGGCTTCTTGTTTCCAAAATACATATAGAGCTGGAAAGAGTTCTGAGAAATATGTCACAAACAGTAGTTTCTATATTTTAATGCAGGGCCAAACTTTCTCTGAGTCATTCTCTAATACAGGAAGAAGGAAAATATTTAAGAAATGATTAACACTGAAGTTTTGATTTTTATTTTAGGAAGATCATTTACAGTGACAATAAAATTAAATATTTATAGGGGCTTAGTTTTACTATATGTACTTTTAAAATCCTATATCATGTTTTGATTATTTAGGTCATAAGAAGTACACCGAATTTGTGTGATTTTTTTTTCTGTTTTGGAAAGAGAGAGAAAAAGGACATAAATCTGGGTAAGTAGAGAAGTAGGGAAGACCTGGGAGGAGTGACAAGATAGGAAAAGATGTTCTAAATGTATTATATAAAATTTTTTCATTAAAATAAATAGCAAAAAGAAATACACAAACTTTTTTTTTACAACTTTGCTTCTATGGACCTGTGTTTTTTTTATATTTTCTTTTTACCTCCAAATTAAAATTCTGTATTTTGATAGTATGTATAGTGAGAATTTGGCTTTCTTAAAAAATCCAGTTATGTTATATGAATATGTTTTTTGCTTTAATCCCAGGCAGGTTAAGGAGCTGCTTCAGATGGTCCACAGCTGCTATAATTGTTTCATACTCTAGGAGAGGCATTTATTTTTGCCACCTGCAGATAGTTTATGTTTGGAATTCTGGGACTTTTGAGAGTGTATAAATGTGAGAGCACCAAGAGGGCCTGTGGTGGTGGCTACTGCTACCTCTACTGCTGTGGCTGCTGCTGCTGGAGGTGGAAGTCTCTGATACTTCTGCTTCCTAGTGCTACTTTTGCTATTCATTGATTGCTAGATTTCTGGATAACTGGATTGCTGGAGTGCTGCATTGCTGGAGTGCTGGATTGCTGTTTGGATGTTTATCTGGATTGCTGCAAGTTAGAGATATCATGGTAATGGAGATTGGACTTGCCATAAGGAACCTGATACCCCTAATATGCAAGAAGTCACTAAAAGAGGTGTATGCACTCTCTTCCCTCTAACCTTCTTTCTTCCTATCCAGGGTTGGAAGGAATAAGGATAGAATAAGTTTGGAATGGAGGTAGTTATAAGAACCCAATAAATTCGTCAAAAATCTACAATTATATCCTTTGAATTTCTTTTTTATTAAATATATTTTTATTTGCATTTCCTATGTTGTCCCCTTTCCTGGTTCCCCCCACCCCCGAAAATCCCTGTACTGGATAGTTTCATATGTCAACTTGACACAGGCTGGAGTTATCACAGAGAAAGGAGTTTCAGTTGGGGAAATGCCTCCATGAGATCCAGCTGTGGGACATTTTCTCAATTAGTGATCAAGTGGTGAGGGCCCCTTGTGGGTGGTTCCACCTTTGGGCTGGTGCTCTTGGGTTCTATAAGAGAGCAGGCTGAGCAAGCCAGGGGAAGCAAGCCAGTAAGAAACATCCCTCCATGGCCTCTGCGTCGGCTCCTGCTTCCTGACCTGCTTGAGTTCCAGTCCTGACTTCCTTTTGTGATGAACTGCAATGTGAAAGTGTAAGCTCAATAAACCCTTTCCTCCCCAACTTGCTTCTTGGTCATGATGTTTGTGCAGGAATAGAAATCCTGACTAAGACAAATTGGTACCAGCATAGTGGGGTATTCCTGTGACAACCTGACCATGTTTTGGGGAGGACTGTGGAAGTACTTTGAAACTTTGAGCTGGAAAAGATGTGGAAAGTTCTGTAGGAGCTTGGAAGACAATGTTACAAACAGTGCAGAAGATGGAGGCCTGGCTTGTGAAATTTCAGAGGGAAGATTAAAAACTCTTAAAGTGGCCATGTTTTGATTGTGAAGATTCTGTGGTTTTGGTTAGCTGGGGCTGAAGAATCAGCTGTGAGTAACAAGATACCAGAACCACTAAAGCAAACCTTTGTGTTACTGGGACTATTGATGCTGGTTAGCTGGAGCTAAGAAATTAGCGGTGATTAAGAAGAGACCAGCATCACTGAGATGAAATATTCTGGGAAGTGTTTTCTGAGAGCACAGAGAGTGTGTTCCAGAGATAGCCACAGTTGTAATTTGTGCTGTGGCTGAACTTGGTACTGTGTAAGAGTCACCCAGATGGTACTGGTTTTGAAGGCATGAAGGGGTCATGAATAGCACCTGAGGCTCTTGGCACAGTGAGAGGCCACAAAAGGCCATTGGTGAAGGTGCAGCCTCAGTTGTAATTGATGGCCCAGGACATGAAGGGGTCATGCATGGGAGCAGAGGCTTGTCACCCTGAAGAGAGCCTATGAGAAGCTATTGGTGAAGCCTAATTACAGTGGAAGATAGCAGCATTTGGAGATGCCAGTACCATGTGATGACCACCAAGAACAGCAGCAGCAGTGAAGTACAGGAAGCTGGAGCGTAGAAGACAAGCTGTGTGCTACAAAGCGCAGAGTTGAAGAAGTGACCCAAGCCCTTGGAGAAGCCCAGAAAATCGTGGGTTGGATCCCAGACATTGAACTATTGGAGTTTGAGTTTTGCTTTTGTTTGTGACTGTGCCCTGATATGTTTCCCTCTTGAAGGAAGAAAATATTTTAGTGGAGCCCACAGTTGAGAGACTTTGAATTTTTAAAAGACTTTGAATTTTAAAGATATTGGATATTTTATGGTGATTGAACTTTTAATATGTGGGACTTTTAAAGTAATTTAGATCTTGGGGATGAATAAGAAAGTAAGGGTTGAGGCTTAATAATGATGTGTTTGTGTGTCAAGTTGACAAGGGGCCAATTGTACTGGCTAGTTTGGTGTGACAACTTGACACAGGCTGGAGTTATCACAGAGAAGGGAGTTTCAGTTGGGGAAGTGCCTCCATGATATCCAGCTGTGGGGCATTTTCTCAATTAGTGATCAAGTGGTGAGGGCCCCTTGTGGGTGGTTCCACCTTTGGGCTGGTGCTCTTGGGTATAAGAGAGCAGGCTGAGCAAGCCAGAGGAAGCAAGCCAGTAAGAAACATCCCTCCATGGCCTCTGCATCAGCTCCTGCTTCCTGATGTGCTTGAGTTCCAGTCCTGACTTCCTTTTGTGATGAACCGCAAAGTGGAAATGTAAGCTCAATAAACCCTTTCCTCCCCAACTTGCTTCTTGGTCATGATGTTTGTGTAGGAATAGAAACCCTGACCAAGACAATCCACTAACCTATCCCCCTTCCCCCTGCTCAGCAATCCACCAACTCTAGCTTCCCTGTCCTGGCATTCACCTATACTGTGCCATCTAGCCTTCTCAGGACCAAGGGCCCCTCCTCCCTTTGATATCCAGCAAGGCTGGTATGTTGTATTAGGATCATTCATCAAATTTGAACATATTTTTCCCTTCATGCTATTATTCCAATCCTTTCTACCACAGACTAAAAATATAGATAAATTTATTATTCTATTTCATGTTGTCTTACAGCTGAAATTCTGGTCATGTTTATGCATTTGTTAAATGTCTAGTACACATTTAGAATAAGTTATGCTGTAATACCATAAGATGATTGAGTTTTCTTTTTTCTTCCATCGTATTGTCTTTTAGTTTTTTCTAATTTCTACTTTATAAAATTCTATTTAAAAATTTCATTTACTAACTGACATTTTCCTCAAAACCACTTTTCTTAGATAACCTTGGTGATTGCTAAAGCAATCTAAGCCCTAGCCACAACCGGGTGCTTAAGACTGAGTGTGTCTGATTACAGAGTAGCATGATGCAAAATTTCTGTGAAGGCCCTTGAAGGTGGTTCATTAATATCTCTGCTAGGTGACCCTGTTTGCCATCATCTATTTCCTGAGTTTCTGGGTTTGATATATTGAGCACTTTTATTCCTAATATAAGTCAATATATGTGCTACTTAAATGCATAACAATGATAAATTTGCCTTGTCATCATTGCATGTTTTGTTTTGGGGAATACCAGATTTTGAGGTGTTAGCTAATTTTTATTCTGTTTTGTAGTTAAAGGCAATTTGATAACTCTGAGTTTTTCTTGTGGATTACAGTATTTCCAACCCAGAAAAGCATTCATTCTGGGATAATTTTAACTCAACAAACAGAGTGATGACTTGCTCAAAAAAAAATGCTTCCAATAGTCTGGGATTTAGGATTTCTCATTCCAAGTTATGACAATTTTTATTTCAAGTCAAATTAGCCCTCACTATTTAGCTAAATTGAGGATATCCCTTACTTGATAATTTCATCCTTCTATTTAGGTGAAAGCTTCTACAAGTCAATGGTTTGCTTAGCAAATTTTAGTTACCAAATTGCATATTTTCTAGAGTTTTATATAAGGGTTACAGCTCTGAAGGTAAAGGTATTCTCAAACAGAACCAAGGATCACTACAAAGTTACACTATGCAAAAAACTTTACAGATTTATTGGGAACGTTGCAGGAGGGTGGCTCCCTTTACTCATGAAAGAAGCAGAATAAAACTGAGCAGGAGGCAACCTTTAAAGAGAGTTGGGTAATGGATTTTCAGGTTGGAATGGAATCAGCAAGATTCTTTTGCCTGATCTTGGAGCAAGTACAGGGATGGGAGGATTCTATGGACTGATCTTGAGCTTATTGTCTCAAGGGGATGGAAATGGCCTTTACCTCTTTAAAGCAGTGTGAGGAGTGGGGGAGGAAGTTACTAGCCACTTAACTTGTAAGCCTTGAAGGGCTTATGTGCTGTCCTCACTAGTTTCTGTTTAGTTCTACCTCTTTTTGCAGTAGTAGGGAACCTCCCTGCACTGGAGCATTCTTCTAGGGCAAGAAAAAGAGAAAAGTAAACAAAGTAAATCTACTTTTTTCAATGCAATCCCTTCTAGTCCAACCACACTCACTCAACAACATTCACTTCTAGAATGAAAGAAAAACCCAGGAGAATCTAGCCATGTGCTCAGCAGACTTTTATTAAATGATCTAGGCTGAACTCAGGACAGAAAGAGGATGCAATGTTAGAAACAATGGAAGAAATGTTAGAAAGATTGGCTTTTATAGGGGGATATGGCCCAATCAAGCTTGATGTTTGCCAGTCAGTTAACTGTGGACAAAGGATTTTTAAATAGGTCTAAAGGTGCATACTGTCTGATATGCCTGCCCAAAAGTTGCAAATGCAGAATATAATAGGCTTAATATTCCTTCCTGGGAGGGGGTGAGCTTATTGGAGGAATCCAAACATACAGTGGTCAGATAAGCAACTATTTGGTAGACTGAGACAAATGGCCTTACTAATGTTAACCACTGTCAGATGAGTGCATTTATTCACTTGAAGGTCATTTAAGATTTTTTATATTTCTTTAGATTTTCATAGTGTATTACCACATATCTATTCACACTCTTACTTAAAACTAAATCTCGAACTGAGTGAGATGGAAGTCTTTTCCCATTCATTCACCTGCAGGAAGTTTAGGTGTGATTACAGACTTCCTGGAACAGCTTTTCTTTCTTTCTTTTTTCCTTCTTTTTTTCTTGGATATTTTCTTTATTTACATTTCAAATGTTTTGCCCTTTCCAGGTCTCCCCTTTGGAAACACCCTAACACATCCCCCCACCCCAGTGCCCATAGGGTGCTCCCCCACCCACCCACCCACTCCAATCCTCAGGCCCTGGCATTCCCCTACATTGGCATTCCACTTCAAACACCCTCAGGCCCAAGAGCTTCTCCTTCCACTAATGTCCAACAAGGCCATCCTCTGCCACATACCTGGCCAGAGCCATGGGTCACTCCATGTGTATTCTTTGCTTGGTAGTCTGTTCCCCGGGGATCTTCAGGGATTTTGGCCTGTTGACACTTTTGCTCCCTCCGTGGGGCTTCAAATCTCCTCAGTTCCTTCAGTTTGTTCTCCAACTCTTCCATCGGTGACCCTGCACTCAGTCCAATGGTTGGCTGTGAGTATCTGCCTCTGTATTTGTCAGGCCCTGTCAGCCATATCAGGCTTCTCTCAGGAAGCACTTACTGGCATCACATTAGTGTCCGGGTTTGATGACTGTATATGGCATGGATCCCCAGGATGGGTTAGTCTCAGGATGGCCTTTCCTTCAGTCTCTATTCACCACTTTGTCTCCATATTTCTTCTTGTGAGTATTTTGTTCTCCCTTCTAAGAAGCATTGAAGCATCCACACTTTGGTCTTCTTTCTTCTTTGGCTTCATATGGTCTATGAATTGAATCTTGAGTACTCTGAACTTTTAGGATAATATCCATTTATCAATGAGTATATACCATGTATGCTCATTTGTGACTGAGTTACCTCACTCAAGATGATATTTTCAAGTTCCATCCATTTGCCTGTGAATTTCATGAAGTCATTGTGTTTAAATAGCTGAGTAATACTCCATTGTGTAAATGTACCACATTTTCTGTATTTATTTCTCTGTCAAGGAACATCTGCGTTTTCAGCTCCTGACTACTATAAATATGTCTGCTATGAACATAGTGGAGCATGTGTCCTTATTACATGTTGGAGCATCTTCTGGGTATGTGCCCTGGAGTGGTATAGCTAGGTCCTTATGTAGTGCTATGTCCAATTTTCTGAGAAACAGCCAGACTGATTCTGGAACAACTTTTCTATGGTTACTTGTGTAGCAATTTCCTCTGAGATTAAAACATACCACACTGCACAAAACCCCCTTAAAACAGAATTAAACAATTCAGTACAACTTCAGGAAGTCCTTGAAACTGACCATACTTACTAGGTTCCCTCCTTCTTTAGAAAACTACAAAGAATCACTCTTAGATGAAACACACTGCAAAGAAGACTCCAGGGCAAGGTGGTGAGCCTGAAGGAAGCAGGGCACAGCCCCATTGACTGGAGGAGGTTTAGGCCAATTGAGCCACCAGGAAAGGACACTCTAACTTTTTGAGTCACATGTAGGTTGTCCAGTATGCTGATTTCCAGGAAGTGATACCTGTCACCCATGGTAGGGCTGGCTTTGGCTCATTTGCCATTATCTTTGAGTTGGTTTTCGCTCTTAAAAGTAATATTTCACCCATATTTTTAAAAAATCATCTATAATTCTCAGTAAAACTTATCAGTTCTCCAAATTAGACTCTGATGGTATTCCTACTTGGTCTGTTGTAGCTCTTTCTTTGGATCTTGTATCACATCAGGGGGAAAAATCTGTCATGGAACATTTCTCAAAACTTTATTTTCCTCACCATTTAAATTCACTTCTTTCTCACCAACCCCCAATTTGGCCAAAGGGTGTCTATAAAAGTATGTATGCTCAGTACAGATTAAGCAGATGATATATGATAAAATCTGAGTCTAGATAAGAAAAGCTATAGATGATTGAGCATGACAACAATCCAAACTGAAATTTATATTTATACAATGAGTGGAATTTTTTCAGTTCTCTTGGGAAAAATGACTGTATAGAGTTATATTGCAGCTGTCTCTGAGTTATACAATTGCAACTTGAAGGCACAATATTCAAATATGGGAATTCCTTAAGTTGTGTGTAGAAAGACTAGGGATGTAGGAGAAAGATAATTGAATTTTTCTCTTTAACTGATTGTTCTTGAAGCATGTGTGTAGAAAGAGACTTGGGGTCATCCTTACCTGTCATCCTTAGGAACACCATACGCCTCCTATGAGACAATGTTTCTTATAAGCAGTTAGGTAGGCTGAATTGCCTAGTCAGTGACCACCATGAGGTTCTTAGGTCTTACCTTCCTCAGCTCTTGATAACAGTCATAGTAACCAGGCCTAGCTTTTTTAAAGTGTCTAATAGAACTCACTGTTTGTGAGATAAGCATGTTTGTGATTGGGCTAACCTTAAAGTCCTCATTTAAATGATTTTTGTGCTCTGTGGTTCTGGGTGTTATAGTCAAAAGTTCTTAACATGATGGCCAGTTACTCTAGAAAAGTATACCCTGTCCTGTGTTTATTTAATTTTTAGTAACTTCACAATTATTGGACAAATGCCATAAGTGAAATAAAATGTATAACAAAAGTATTTTTGGTTTATGGGATTGAATGAAGGAAATTTATATAATTTGAAATGGAGAATCTAGGAGCAAGAGATTAATTAGTAATGAGCATTTTTGATTTACTGAGTCTAAATACCTGTGAAACAGACAGATAGAAGGCTGAGATTGGAGGAGAAAGTAATTGCAGGTGGTAATTTGAAGCAATTACTTCAGTGATCATTTGAAACATCTTTCTGTGGATGATCCTGCTGTCTCATCAGGTGTGTGTTTCCTAATCTTAGCCTATTAAATTCAGCACTACATTTTTAAATGTTAAAAATGGATGAGAAGATTAAATGTTATAATTTTGTAAGAAGAGCAATCAGAAAGAATACTTTATATTTCCTCAATGACTCACCAGTGTATATGGCCTATGATGCAGCTAATTAAGATTTAATTATCTATCATAGTAAACATTAGACAAGGAAGATTTTCCTTCTCAGCTATTTAATGCAGAAAATTGTCTTTGGTTACATGAAGAAAAAATGTATACAAAAAGTATAAAAAGCTTGCAATGTTTTATACTACAACCCATTCATTTCAGACATTTGGCCAAGCTTAATATTTGAATCCTCTCACCTATCAGTCAATGTGAGCCACAGGAAGAGACCTCCTGTCTCAGTTCTTTGATGCATCAATTGCCCATGAAGCCAATAGCCAGGGCAAATATCAGAAGTTGAATATGTGGACAAATGCATGTGCAATTGGAATGTGTGTAACTGAGAGACAAAGTACTATGAAATGAATACACACACACACACACACACACACACACACAAAACAGCTCACAATCTCAGGCCTAGGGCATCTGTCAAGCTCAGAATTACATATAGCACTCAGTTATAGAGGTTATGCTATGCTGCAACAACTGAATCCACATCATCTCGATAAAAGAGAGATGGAATCTAGGGTTTTAGTTAATTGTTGGAGTTCATTTAATAACTGTGTAAAAATAACTTTTATTCACCTGATGTAATTGTAATCTCAGAGGCTTAATATTGAATAAGTTCGGCTTTTTACGTTATTTCTGAACTCTATCTGGTTCAACTCAGTTGTTTTTGCCCAGAGTCCTCTCTGCAATGATTCAAACTGACTTCTCTCAGCTTCTTGGCTGAATTGCTCTGCTTGTCATTCTTTGGCATCAACTGCCTTGGCATGAGCAAATTCACCTCTACTGCATTCACTGAACTGAACTCAACTCCACTAAACTATACTACATTGCCTGAACTCCACAGAAGTGCACTGACTAAACTGCCCTTTACTGTTAAGGATAAAAAGAATGTACTAAAGGCATGTCTATATTCCTGCAAGATCATACTGTAATCCAGGGTGTGTCTGCATTCTGGCTTGATCATATAGTCCTAGAAGGCCTTTGGATAACACCTTGCCAGGGTAGCCACATTGGTAGATTACAATCCCTCTACTAATAGGAAATGAAACCTAATTGCAGAAAAATTTTGGTTTGGAACTCCAATGACATTTGGAGCATTTATAATTATTGCTATTTGAATACTTAAAAAACAAAACAAGCAAACAAAAACCAAACAGTAAAGGATTTCTATTCATTCATAGTTGAAAAGAAATACTTTTTACCCTTGACATTATGTTGACTTGAATATAAGGATACATATTTTTAATTAAATACCCAGAATTAATTTTAACAGTTAACATAATTAAACTCTTCAAATTCTAAGTTTTGCTACACTTTTTAAATCATTTATCCTCTTCAAAAACCTTCACAACTTATTTAAGAAAAGCTGAAATATTTAAATTATCAAAAAATGTTTGGCATAGAAAAAGAGAATAGGAAACAAAACACTCAATTTTGATTCTACATCAATAAAATTTTCCTAGGAAAGTAAAGTTAGCAGATGCCATATATAGGAACAAACAAACCTAAATACACAAAACATGGATGCATATATGAAAACACTGCCATATATATGATACTATGTGACTATGTGACATTGTGATTTGTGTATCAAATATTTCATAGTAAAGATATTCACAATTGTTTCACCCTTTTAAGAAAATGCACATAGTTGATCTTGCAGTCACTCTATTGTGTACCACCAAACCAGACTTCTTCCCAAAACTTTATCTTAGTTTGTCCCAACCCAATTATAAATATTATATATATGCATATATACATATGTACATATACATACATAATATATATTTATTATCTTTACCAATAATAATTCTTTGACATTAGTTACTCTATCCTAAAATTTAAGACTTTTTTGATAATAGATACTAACAATTATGGGCCCTTTGGTATTTGTCTTGGGTATTCTGTTTATTTTACATACCAATACCCAGTTCCACCCAATATTCTTTTTGAAGAGAAGAATATTCCATCATGTATTTGGTGGATCATATGGTACTTTGATATATAAATTTTAGGGAATTTGTAACTGCAAATACCTGTGGTGATTTAGATTTCCACAATCAAATGTGATAGGGTCCCTTTTCTTTCCCCTATTCACTAACAATTAAATTAGTATTGTTGAAACCAGTCATTCTTGTTCAAATTTGGTGGTACACCTGTGTGCTTTTGGTTTTTGGAGACATTAACCTTTTGGTTTGCACAACTTCCATTCCTGCTTCTTTTAGAGAACTATCTACTTAGGTCTATTTAATTTTATTGTCTTAGAGTTTCCATTGCTTTGAAGAGACACCATGACCAAGGCAAAGTTTTTAAAAATCCAACATTTAACTGGGGCTAACTTATACGTTTAGAGGTTCAGTCCATTATTGTCAGGGCAGGAAGCATAGCAGAATCCAAGTAGGCATTGTGCTGGAGAAACAGAGTTCTACATCTTGTTGCAAAGGCAAAAAGGAGAAGACTGTCTTCCAGGCAGCTAGGATGAGGGTCTTAAAGCCCATGTTCACAGTAACACACCTACCCCAATAAGGCCACACCTCCAAATAGTGCTACTCCCTGGGTCAAGCATATTGAGACTACCATATAAGTATTCAAATTTCTTGAAAAGGTATATACATTAACCACTTGGCAAAAAATACTTTATTCCTACCCTTTTTTTGATTTATTTTTATACTATTTCTTATAAAAATTATAGATAATAAAAGTAATTTTATATAACCACAGCATATCTAAATTTAATTAGTATTAGAAAGGCTTATTCCATTAAAACTGGTGTACTAATAAGGATACATGCTCTACTATGTTCATAGCAGCCCTATTTATAATTGCCAGATGCTGGAAAGAACCCAGGTATCCCTCAACAGAAGAGTGGATACAAAAAATGTGGTATATCTACACAATGGAGTACTATTCAGCCATTAGAAACAATGAATTCATGAAATTCTTAGGCAAATGGATGGAGCTAGAGAACATCATACTAAGTGAGGTAACCCAGACTCAAAAGGTGAATCATGGTATGCACTCACTAATAAGTGGTTATTAACCTAGAAAACTGGAATACCCAAAACATAATCCACACATCAAATGAGATACAAGAAGAAAGCAGGAGTGGTCCCTGGTTCTGGAAAGACTCAGTGAAACAGTATTTGGCAAAACCAGAACGGGGAACTGGGAAGGGGTGGGAGGGAGGACAGGGGAAGAGAAGGGGGCTTACGGGACTTTCGGGGAGTGGGGGGGGGGCTAGAAAAGGGGAAATCATTTGAAATGTAAATAAATTATATCAAATAAAAAAAAATGTGAAAAAAAAACTGGTGTACTGGGGGCAGGTGAATATTAGAACAGGAGAGGTCAATGGGGAGGAGAGATGCAGGGAGAGGGTATTGGGATAGATACCAAGAATTGGGGAAAATTTGGTGGGGGTAATATAAAAACCTACTGCAGTGGAAACTCACTGAAATCTACAAGTGTGACCCTAGTGCATAATCCTAGTAATAGGAAACAGAGAACCTAAACTGGCGATCTTTTGTTGTTGGGAAAGTCTTCCAGTGGAGGACCTGGGACACCAAGTGAGCTGCAAAACCTTTGTCTACATTCTGTCCTACCTGCAAGATAAGCTGGGTAACATTGGTGAACAATATATCAGAGTTGACATTCAATGACTGGTCCAATTTGAGACTATAACAGGAGACTGGAGGGCCAGGAACAGGAAAGTAGAAAGCCCACAGACCTAGGATTGAAGGAGCTTGGGGAACCCCTACAGAAGATAAGGAGAAAGAACTGCAGTAACCAGAGTTGGAGACCACAGTATCAACCACGGAGGTCTCAGAGGGGCACACCGAGTCTGAAGTGTCAATCATGAAACCTGTATGGGTCTGAACTACATACTCTGCATATATGATAAGGTTTCTGTAGCTTGGTATTCTTGGCAAACACATAAAAGTGGGAGTGGAGGAGTCTCAAACTCTTTTGGTGTTATTGAGGCCCTTTCTCTCTTATTGGATTGCTTTTGTGCAGCCTTGATATGACAGATTTTCTCTTTGTTATTGTACCTTGTAATGGTATTTGGTTGATATCCCTGGAAGACCTGCTCTTTTCTGAAGGAAAAGAGGGGAGGAGTGGATCTGGGGGAGATGGGATGTATGTAGAGGAACTGGGAGGAGTGGATTGAGGGGAAACTGTTTTTAGGATTTATTGTATGAGAGAAGGTACAAAGGAAGGAAGAAAGAGAAAGGGAGGAGGGAGGGAGGAAGGAAGGGGAAGGAAGGAAAGAAGGAAGGAAGAAAGGAAGGAAGGAAGAAAGGAAGCAAGGAAGGAAAGAAGGAAGGAAGGAAGGAAGGAAGGAAGGAAGGAAGGAAGGAAGGAAGGAAGGAAGGTAGGTAGGCAGGCAGACAGATTGTTTCAATAAAAAGTAACTATACATTCCAGCATTGAAAACCTTGTAATTTTTACATTTTGTTTTCATCTGTAAGAAAGTCTAACATGTTTTATTCATCAGAAGCAATAAATATTAGGATGAAATCTCTGGGAGAGAAGATTGCATGATATATTGTTTTACGCCATCATACTCAATAAATAAATTTCTACAAAATAAATGCATATCAATCTATAATTACTATTATTTACTTCAGTAATGTCTAGACATATTTCTCCACTGTAATTTTCCTAACTTACATCACTCTTTTTGTGATGTCAAGTTTTAAGAGTTGGCTAGGTCCGACCTTTAAGTAATCTATTGTTAGCAGTGACTGAGCTTCTTTTTTTAAAGTTTATTCTTTATTTACACTTCAAATGTTGTCCCATTTCCTGGATCTTCCCCTGTGTGATTAGGTTACCTCACTCAGGATGATATTCTCCAGTTCCATCCATTTGTCTAAGAATTTCATGAATTCATTGTTTTTAATGGCTGAATAGTACTCCATTGTGTATATATGCCACATTTTCTGTATCCATTCCTCCATTGAGGGACATCTGGATTCTTTCTAGCTTCTGGCTATTATAAATAGGGCTGCTATGAATATAGTGGAGCATATGTCTTTATTACATGTGGGTGAATCCTCTGGGTATATTCACAGGAGTGGTATAGAAGGGTCCTCCTGTAGTATTATGCCCAGTTTTCTGAGGAACTGTCGGACTAATTTCCAGAGTGTCTTTACCAGCTTGTGATTCCACCAGCAGTGGAGGAGTGTTCCTCTTTATCTACATCCTCTCCAGGACCTGCTGTCTCCTGAGTTCTTTATCTTAGCCATTCTGACCAGTGTGAGGTGAAATCTCAGCGTTATTTTGATTTGCATTTCCCTGAAGACTAAGGATGTTGAACATTTCTTTATGTGCTTCTCAGCCATTCAATATTCCTCTGGTGAAAATTCTTTGTTTAGCTCTGTACCCCATTTTTAATATGGTTAGTTGGTTCTCTGGAGTATACCTTCTTGAGTTATTTGTATATATCGGTTATTAGCCCTCTATCTGATGTAGGGTTGGATTCGATGAGAATCAATCAATTTGCATTCTTCTTCATGCTAGCATCCAGTTGAGTTATCACCATTTGTTGAAGAAGCAGTCTTTTTCCACTGGATGAAATTAGTTCCTTTCTCAAAGATCAAATGGTCATAGGTGTGTGGGTTCATTTCTAGGTCTTCAATTCTATTCCACTGATCTACCTGCCTGCCACTAATCTGATCTACCAATACCATGCAGTTTTTAACACTATTGCTCTGTAGTACTGCTTGAGGTCTTGAATACTGAGTCCCCCTCAAGATCTTTTACTGTTGATAATAGTTTTAGCTATCCTGGGCTATTGATATTCCAGATGAATTTGATGAACTAACTACATGAAGAATTGAGTTAGAATTTTGTTGTGAATTACACTGAATCTGTTTATTGTTTTTGGCAAGGTGGGCATTTTTACTATATTAATCCTGTCAGTCCATGGGCATGGGAGATCTTTCCATTTTCTGATGTCTTCTTTGATTTCTTTCTTCAGAGTCTTGAAGCTCTTGTCATACAGTTCTTTCACTTGTTTGGTTAGAGTCAGGGAGTCATTTCCCCAATTTCTTTCTGGTCTTTTTATTCTTTGAGTATAGGAAGGCTACTGATTAGCTTGAGTAAATTTTATATCCAGCCACTCTGCTGAATTTGTTTATCAGCTGGAGGAGCTCTCTAATGAAGTTTATTGGTTCATTTAAGTACACTAGCATATAATCTGCAAATAGTGATAACTTGATTTCTTCCTTTCCTATCTGTATCCCTTTGACATCCTTTTGTTGTCTAATTGCTCTAGGTAGAACTTCAAGTACTATTTTAATAGATATGGAGAGAGAGGGCAGCCTTGTCTGGTCCCTAATTTTAGTGGGAATACTTCAAGTTTCTCTCCATTTAGTTTGATGCTGGCTACAAGTATGCTGTATATTGCTTTTACTACTCTTAGATATGAGTCTTGAATTCCTGGTCTTCCCAAGACTTTTAGCAAGAAATGATGCTGAATTTTGTCAAATGCTTTTTCAGCATCTAATGAAATGACCATGTGATTTTTTTCTTTGAGTTTGTTTATGTAGTGGATAATATTGATGGATTTCCATATATTGAACCATCCCTGTATCCCTAGTATGAAGCCCATTTGATCATGGTGAATGATAGTTTTGTTGTGTTCTTGGATTCCATTGGGAAGAACTTTATTGAGTATTTGTTGCTTCGACATTCATAAAGGAAATTTGGCTGAAATTTTCTATCTTTATTGGACCTTTGTGTGGCTTTGGTATCAGTGTAATTGTGGCTTCATAGACGAGTTGGGTAGCATTCCTTTTGTTTCTATTTTGTCGAATAGTTTGAAGAGTATTGGTGTTAGGTCTTCTTTGAAGGTCTGATAGAATTCTGCACTAAAACCATCTGGTCCTGTGCTTTTTTTTGGGTGAAAGACTTTCAATGACCACTTCTATTTCTTTAGGCATTATGAGACTGTTTAGATGGTCTATTTGATCCTGAGTTAATTTAGGTATTTGGTATCTGTCTAGGAAATTGTCCATTTCATATAGATTTTACAGTTGTGTTGACTATAGGTTTTTGTAGTAGGAGCTAATGATTTTTGAAATTTCCTCAGTTTCTGTTGTTATTTCTCCCTTTTCATTTCTGATTTTGTTAATTTGGATACTATCTGTGTGCCCTCTGGTTAGTCTGGCTAAGTGTTTATCTATCTTGTTGATTTTCTCAAGGAATCATGTCCTAGTTTTGTTGAGTCTTTGTATGGTTCTTTTTGTTTCTACTTGGTTGATTTCAGCCCTGAGTTTGATGATTTCCTGCCTTCTACTCCTCTTCATTGTATTAGCTTCTTTCTGTTCCAGAGCTTTTAGGTGTGCCATTAAGTTGTTAGTTTATGCTCTCTCCAGTTTCATTTTGGAGGCCCTCAGGGCTTTGAGATTTCCTCTTAGCACTGCTTTCATTTTGCTCCATAAATTTGAGTATGTTGTGCCTTCATTTTCATTAAATTCTAAAAAGTCTTTGATTTTTTTCCTTAGTTATTCCTTGACAAAAGTATCAAAACTGAAGTAGAAACAACTAAGAAATCACAAAGGGAGAGAACTTTAGAGATAGAAAACTTTGGAATGAAATCAGGAATCATAGATGCAAATATCAATAACAGAATACAAGGGAAGGAAGAAAGAATCTCAGGTGCTGAAAACCCATAGAAAGCTTTGACTCAACAGTCAAAAAATACAAAATGCAAAAAGCTTATAACCCAAAACATACAGGAAATAGACTACACAATGAGAAGTCCAAACCTATGGATTATTGATATAGAAGAGAGTGAAGATTTCAACTTAAAAGGCCAGTAAACATCTCCAACAAAATTATAGAAGCAAACTTCCCTATCCTAAATAGAGAGATGCCCATGAATGTACAATAAGTCCTCTGAACTCCAAACAGACTGGATCAGAACAGAAATACTTCCTGTCACATAATAATCAAAACATCAAATGTACTAAACAAAGAAAGAATATGGAAAGCAGTAAGAGAAAAAGGCCTAGTAACATATAAAGGAAGGCCTATCAGAATTATACCAGATTTCGAGCCAGAAACAATGAAAGATAGAAGATCATGGGAAGATCTCATAGAGACTCTAAGAGAACACAAATGCCAGCCCAGACTGCTGTACCCAGCAAAACTCTCAATCACCATAGATGGAGAAACCAAGATATCCCATGATAAAACCAAATTTACACAATATCTTTCAACAGATATTGTGTAAATATGTAAAAATCCAGCCATACAAAGGATAATAGATAGAAAATGCCAGTACAAGGAGGACAACTACACCCTAGAAAAAGCAAGACAGTAATCTTTCAACAAACCCAAAAGAAGATAACCACTCAAATATAAAAATAGCATCAAAAATGACAGGAAGTAACAATCACTATTCATTAATATCTTTTAATGTCAATGGACTCAATTCCCCAATAAAAAGACATAGAATAACAAACTGGATATGTAAACAGGATCCAGCATTTTTCTGCATACAAGAAACACACCTCAGTGTCAAAGGCAACCACTACCTCAGAGTAAAAGGCTGGAAAACAATTTTACAAGCAAATGGTCTCAGGAAACAAGCTGGAGTAGCCATTCTAATATCAGATAAAATTGACTTTCAACCTAAAGTCATCAGAAAAGATGTGGAAGGACACTTCTTATTCATCAAAGGAAAAATCCACCAAGAAGAACTCTCAATTCTGAGCAACTATTCTCCAAATGCAAGAGCATCCTCATTTGTACAAGAAGCATTACTAAAGCTCAGAGCACACATTGTACCTCATACAATAATTGTGGGTAACTTGAACACTCCACTCTCCTCAATGGACCAATCAGAAAAGCACAAACTAAACAGGGACACAGTGAAACTAAGTGAAGTTTTGGACAAAATGGATTTAACGGGTATCTATAGAACATTTCATCCTAAATCAAAATAATATACTTTCTTCTCAGTACCTCATTGCACCTTCTCCATAATTGGCCATATAATTAGTAAAAAAAATAGATCTCAATAAAGATAAGAAAATAGAACTATTCCCATGCCTCCTATAAGATCACTATGGAGTGAGGGTGTTCTTCAATAGCAACAAAAACAACAGAAAGCCCACATACACATGGAAGCTGAACAATGTGCTACTCAGTGACTGAGTTTCTAGGGAGGAGATGTTGGTATGATAGTATTCCTGTGCCATGCTGCTATTATGCTTCGTTTTCCCCAGTAGGTATATCCATTTAAGGGGATATTGAGATACTCCCATAAATTTGCATTCTAATTCTAACAAAAATTAAATGGAGATGATACTGAAAGTTATACTAATAACGTCATAAAATTTGTCTTTACTTTATTTCTATATAGAATAGCATTGATAATAATAGCTAATATTTTAAGCACTTGAAATGTATAACAGATTTCTGAACTCTTTATACATTATCTGAATAAACATTGTCAATGATATAAAACAGATCCAGAAAGCTGAACAACACTCTCAGAGTAGGATTTAATAAGTATGACATGCACATAGATTTCTAGATTTTTAATTTTTTTAGCACTGTACATTCTTATGTTTTCAAGATGACTCTTCCAAAATTCAGCTGATTTCAATGTGATAATATTAGGAGATGAAGGTTTTAAAGAGTGATCAGACCATGCATAAAATCAAATCCTCACACTACTGACTTTTAGGTTCCATCTTTCTTCTTCTCTAGAATATGTACTCCTTATCAGACTATCAACACCTGAAATGCCTCATGCTTGACTTTCTCAGACTCTAGAACCAGAAGAAAGTTTAGTTCTTTAAAACTTAACCAATGTAGATATGTTCTTATAATACAACAAGAACAACAACAGAAAACAAAACAATAAAGACAAATAATCAAACAAAAGAATAAGACAACATAAATGAAATATGTGGTTTTGTAGAAAATTAAATACAATGAGACACATTTTTAGACAACACAGACTATATGAGTGGAGCACCTGTGTTTTATTTAAGAAAAGGCAGGTGATTAAACATAGGTGTATGAGATCAGATTTACCTCTAGAGTAACATTTCAATGTAGACAATATTTTATTTCCCTAGTAGCCCATGTTTTTATTCCCAGGGTTTAATAAGGAACCCACAAAATTGAGTACTTTAATATCACTGCTAAATACCATCAAACCTTAAAGTGGTATTTAATTTCATTGGTAATATATGCTACCTTATGAGATAATTTTATATATCTTTGCATCAAATCTGTCTTATAGATAAATGAATACTTATGAATACTTAGTATTTCTTATTATATGATTAGGCATCAGCTCAGGCCAACATGAACCAAAATAATAAGAATAAAATTTCAGACCTGGGCCTCATTATTATAGATCCAGTGATTTCAGCTGCTCTATAGCAATCTGTAGCGAAATGAAGTGGTTTGTCTCTTTTTATAGATGAGTAGATACTTAGAACCCCTTGTCCTTTCACCAGACTAATGATTGAAAGCAATATGTGAAAGCAGTGTCATAGATATACACACACTGGTTTCCTTTACTGCAATACCAGGAGCCGCCTACATTCTATAGGATAGACGACAAATGTTTAAAGACACTGCTAAGTCCCCTTTTAAATCTTCAAATTTAATGGTCATAAAATCACGGTTGTTTCTACGTTTGGGTTGTGCTGTTCTACTGCTGCTTGATGTTGTTTATATGTCACTGAGACACATTCTTGACATCATATATAATGATTGCTTCCCCTATGTTTCTGTAATAGTCTGTTAGCAACTAAAAGTTACAGTTTCATTTTTCTAAACTTTCCCAATTTATCATGTAATGAATAGTCTTTTAATATCCTTTTGGTTAGTTGACACTGTTGGTCTTCCTGTGGAATTCCTAATCCCTTCAAGCCCTGAAATCCTTTCTCTTATTATTCCATAAGAGTCACTAAACTCCATCTACTGTTTGGCTGGGGGTGCCTATATCTGCCTGACTCAGGTCTCTCAGAGGACACCTGCCCCTGTCCTCTGCAAACATAAGAAAGTATCATTAATAGTGTTAGATATTCAGTCGGTTGGTCTATGTCTTTTTATTGGGGAATTGAGTCCATTGAGGTTAAGAGATATTAAGGAATAGTGATTATTACTTCCTGTCATTTTTAAGTTATTTTTTATATTTGATTGGTTATCTTCTTTTGGGTTTGATGAAAGAAGGTTACTATCTTGTATTTTCCAGGGTGAAGTTTCTAAAACAGGACCCTACATTTTGCTGCATACAGGAAACACACCTCAGTGTCAAAGACAAACACTACCTTACAATAAAAGGCTGGAAGACAATTTTACAAGCAAATGGTCTCAGGAAACAAGCCAAAGTAGCCATTCTAATATCAGATTAAATTGACTTTCGACCTAAAGTAATCAAAAGAGATACTGAGGAATACTTCTTGCTGGTCAAAGGAAAAACACACCAAGAAGAATTCTCAATCCTGAACATCTATGCTCCAAATGCAAAAACAGCTTCATTCATAAAAGTAACTTTACTAAAGCTCAAAGCACACATTACACCTAACACAATAACTGTGGGTGACTTCAACAATGCATTTTCCTCAATGGACCAATCAGGAAAACAGAAACTAAACAGGGACACAGTTTTGGACCAATTAGACTTAAGAGTTATATATAGAACATTTCACCCCAAAGCAAAAGAATATGCCTTTTTCTCAGCACCTCATGGTACCTTCTCCAAAATCAACCAAATAATTGGGCACAAGACAGACCTCAACAAATATAAGAAGATCAAAATAATCCCATGCCTCCTATCAGATCACTATGGAGTAAAAGTGGTCTTCAATAGCAACAAAAACAGCCCAAAGCCCACATACACATGGAAAGTGAACAATACTCTACTCAATGATATTTTAGTCAAGGAAGAAATAAAGAAAGAAAATAAGAAATCAAAGACTTTTTAGAATTTAATGAAAATGAGGACACAACATACCCAAATATATGTGGAATAGAATTGAAGACCCAGAAATGCATCCACACACCTATGGTCACTTGATCTTTGGCAAAGGAGCTGAAACCATCCAGTGGATAAAAGATAGCCTTTTCAACAAATGGTGCTGGTTCAACTGGAGGTCAGCATGCAGAAGAATGTGAATTGATTCATTCTTATCTCCTAGTACTAAGCTCAACTCCAAGTGGATCATGGACCTTCACGTAAAACCAGACACACTGAAACTAATAGAAAAGAAACTGTGGACAAGCCTTGAGGACATGGGCACAGGGGAAGTTCCTGAACAGAACACCAATAGCTTATGCTCTCAGATCATGAATTGACAAATGGTATCTCATAAAATTACAAAGTTTCTGTAAGGCAAAGGACACTGTCAAAAGGACAAAATGGCAACCAACAAATTGGGAAAAGATCTTCACCAACCCTACATCTGATAGAGGGCTAATATCCAATATATACAAAGAACCCAAGAAGTTAGACACCAGGGAACCCAATAACCCTATTAAAAATAGGGTATAGATCTAAACAAAGAATTTTCACTGGAAGAAATTCCGATGGCCTAGAAGCACCTTACGAAATGCTCAACATCATTAGTCATTAGGGAAATGCAAATCAAAACCCTGAGATTTCACCTCACACAAGTCAGAATGGCTAAGTTTAAAAACTCAGGAGACAGCAGGTGTTAGCAAGGATGTGGAGAAAGAGGAAAACTCCTCCACTGCTGGTGGGATTGTAAGATGGTTCAACCACTATGAAAATCAGTCTGGTGGTTCCTCAGAAAACTGGACATGACACTTCTGGAAGACCCTACTATACCTCTCCTGGGCATGTACCCAGAGGACTCCCCCACATGCAATAAGGACACATGCTCCACTATGTTCATAGCAGCCTTATTTATAATAGTCAGAAGCTGGAAAGAACCCAGATATCCCTTAATGGAGGAATGGATACAGAAAATGTGGTATATTTACATAATGGAATACTACTCAGCAATTAAAAAGAATGAATTCATGTATTTTTTAGGCAAATGGTTGGAACTGGAAACTATCATCCTAAGCAAGGTAACCCAATCACAAAAGAATACACATGGAATGCAATCATTGATAAGTGGATATTAATTAGCCCAGAAGCTCTGAATACTGAAGACACAGTTAGCATATCAAATGATTCCAGTGAAGAAGGAAGAAGAGGGTCCTGATTCTGGAAAAGCTTGATCCAGCATTGTAGGGGAGTACCAGGACAGAGAAAAGGGAGGGGGAATGATAGGAGAATGGATGGAAAGAGAACTTATGGGACATATGGGGAGGGCGGAACTTGGAAAGGGGAAAGCATTTAGAATGTAAATAAAGAACATAGAAAATAATATATATATATACAAGAAAAATATTTTGAAAAAATAGTGTTAGATATTTGATGGCTCTCAAGTTGTGCCAGTTATTGGTTGCTCATTCCCTCAGTCTCTGCTCCATTACTTATATGCCTGCATTACTTATAGACAGGATATATTTGGAGTCAAATGTTTGAAGGGTGGGTTGGTTCCTCTTTTGTTTCACTGGGGTTCTTGTCTGGTTTAGGAAGTGGCCTCTTCTGTTTCCATATCCCCATTGATTCTTGGATGCCTCCTTTATCCCAGGTAGTCTGAATCATCACCAAAGAACACACATGGCCTGGACATATGCCTCCCCTCACATATGTAGCAGATGTGCAGCTTGACCTTTGTATGGTTCCTAAAGGACTGAAATGTGGCCTATCTCAAAAGCTGTTGCCGGTCCATGGGATATGTTCTTCTAGATGAGCTGCCTTGTCTGGCCTCAGTGAGAGAGGAAGCACCTAGCCTAGCAGAGACATAAAGTGCCAAGGTTGGGGATGAGAGGATACCCAGGGTGGCCCCAGAACTTAGAGGAGAAGAGGGTGTGGGTGGAAAGATTGTGGGAGATATTGACTGGGAAGAGAACAGTGAGTAGGATGTAAAATGAATAAGTAGAATAATAAATTCTAAAAAGAAAAAAAATGATGAGAAATAGTAATTTTACCCAAAATTTTCTGATAGATTCAACCGAGTTATGTAAAAACCAATTTTTTTAATAATATAAAGGAATTGCTTTTAACAAATCATTGTAATTGTGAGTGGTTTCCTATGCTGTCAAGATGTACTGTCTTCTTTGGAATAAAATAATTGACTTTAGAGCTTGTGGCAACAAAAATTCTTCTGTCCTTTCTTAATTTCTTTCCATCTTCAGTTTCTCGGTGTCTTCCTCTTCTCATATGTCAAATTTTCATAAAATATTCAGAATACATAATTTAAAAAACAGCTTCTCATGTTAGGAGATATTGCACTTATTTACTCCACTTGTAATTATCTAAAGTATCTTGCTGAGCTCTGTTATTTTTGCTGAGTTTTTGTTGTTGTTGTTGTGTATCATAGTTTAATTAAACAAATTACTTGCAAAAATAGTAGATTAAAAACTCTGAAAATTGACTTCACTTGGGAAATATTTAAGTTGTTATTCTATGCCTTAATATTATATTGGAATTTGACACCAGACTTCATTTAATGTATGGAGTAATTATGATAGTTTTAGGAGTTAACTAATTTGCTGGAGGAACTACTAAAGTAAAAATACTATGTAGACAACCTCAGCAATTGTTACAAACTGTAGTAATTGTTCTCAGGTCAATTGCAATAAACGCAAAGTTATTTTTTCCCTGGCTATGCCTTCTATGTTCTTGTAAGGATACACCATACAAGCATCTCTAGAGTTTTATTTAAGCTGATAATATCCTCCTAATTAATTGTGAAATATATAATCACCAGACAGGAACGAATACTCAATGTGCAGTAACCAAACTGTGTCTTAGGTCTGTGAAGCCAGTGATGGATGTGTGAAGACTCACCTTGACTGACCAGAAAAGGGAGATAGCTTTAGGATATATGAGAAGTCATCATTCTTCATCTCTTATTAACTACTCACATAATATATGAGCCTCAAAAGAAGCATAAAGAACAGTAAAATTAACAGACATTGGTTCTCTCAAATCTAGAGGCAAAAAGGACTTTGAACATGATTATTCTGAATATTTTGTCTCTGTCCTTTTTAATCTATTTCTTCCTTTCATGTACTTTCTTTTACTGTGTATATATCACTGATTAGGTGAGGTGCACAATACTTATTCAAACATGTTTTGCTACATGATAACTTAAAATATGATGCACAATTTTGTTGACCTTGATTACTATGTGTATTATGAATTTTAATAATGAAATCTATAAAACAGTTTCAATGAAGTAAGAGGTGTTAGCAAATGATACAGGAAAATTTCATAAAATTTTCAGTTCATATTAGATTGTAATACATGTACACATGTAAATTCAGATTATAATGATTGTGCAATTTGTATACTCTGATGCACTTTTGGGGGAATTTAGGATAATATTTATGATAGTTACCAAGACATTACGAAATATAGCTTGTCTACATCTCTGTTCACATCCTTACAGTCTTCTTTCAATTTTTTTAACAATTTTTAATTAATCATTTTATTCATTTACATTTCAAATGATATTTTCCTTCCCAACCCTCCATCCCACTCTCCTTCTCCTTCTTCCCCTTTGCCTCTATGAATGTGCTCCTCCAGCCACTCATGCACGCCTGCCTCACTGCTCTAACATCCCCCCACACTGGGGCATGGAGGCTCCACAGGTCCACGGGCCTACACTCCCATTGCTACCAAATAAGGCCATCCTCTGCTACACTTGTATTTGGAGTCATGGACCTCTCCATGTATACTCCTTGGTTGCTGGTTTAGTCCCTGGGATCTCTGGGTGGTCCAGTTAGTTGGTATTGTTCTTCTTATGGGGTTGCAATCCCTGTCAGCTTGTTTAGTCATTTCCCTAGCTCTTCCATTTGGGTCCCTGGGCTAAGTCCAATGGTTGGCTGTGAGTATCTGCATCTGTATTAGCCAGGTGCTGACAGAACCTCTCAGGGAACAGTCATACCAGGCTCCTGTCAGCAAGCACTTCTTAACATCAGCAATAGTGAAGGTGTTTGGTGTCTACAAATGGTATGGATCCCTAGATGGAACAGTCTCTGGATGGCCTTTCCTTCAGTCACTATTCCATTTCTGATTCAACAAAATTCTTCTATCTGAAAAAGAAATGTCATTATATTTCTTCCATAAATGTACCTTTCTTGTTGTTATTTCTCTTTGTGAATCTGATACTCAGAATATGTACTATTGATACCTAACATTAACTTTTATGCACATTTTTAATCTAAGAGAAATTCATCTAAAATTTGAACCAAACATCATAAAGAGATTGTATATCCCTTTAACCACAATACTCAAGAGGTAGCAGCAGACAGATCTCTCTTAGTTAAAGAACAGTTAGGACTACATAGTGAGTTCTGGTCCAGCATGGGGAACTTGGTGAGATCCCCATTTCAAAATTGAAGAAATAAATTACACTTAAATGTTTATGTTTTCTTTCATAAAGAATTAACATTCTGTATTATGTATAGTACTTTTCAAAAATCTTCACTTTTGTTTTACTGTTGGGTATGCATAACCATTCATATGCATAACTGTGGAGAATAAATTATTGAATTACTCAGTTTTAGTGAGTAGGAATTAAAAGCTATTAACATATGTAGTTGAATTTTGATGAGATATAAGGTAACTATATACATTATTTACTTCTGTTCAAATTAATGACTGATTTCAAAGGGCAAATTCATAAGAAAGATACCTGGTAGAGATGCTGAGCTTTGGTTATTTTTCTCATTTTTGTATTGGGAATTCCTAATAAAAGTTACATAGGGCATAAAGGGTTTATGTTAAATCATAATTTGATATTCTGCACATCACGGAGCAGAAGGCATGGCAAGAGGAGTGAATTGAGTCTGATCATTTTGAATCCACAGTCTGGAATCAGAAATTAATGGTGTTCTCCATCTCATTTTCTCCTGTTTATTCAGTTTAGGATTGAGATGCTATGTATCTCTAGCAATTTTAAACTCATTAATTCGACATTCCATAGCAACCATCACAGCACATTAGTCAAATGATCAAAGATAACATATTAGGAATAGGACAAAGATCATGGGATTTTATTTCTCAAATGAAATATCAAAACAGGTTGCTTGCTACTCTGGGGCTACCTATAACCAAAACCTTTGAACAATCACAACCAGAAGAAAGCTTAGGCAAGCCAGACAATGGAACATTCCAAAAATAAATGCACTGATACTGACATATTTGAAAGAAAAATGACTGAATAATCTCTTTTATTAAGTTATAATTGAGTAAAAAGAAATATTTTCTAAGGGGAAATTAGATTGACAGAAGACTTATCAAGATCTTCTTATTGATTGCCTGTCTTGAAGTAAAAGGGTTATTTTTACAATATGCAAAGGGAAAGAACAATCTATCAGATAATACTGCCATGTCATTGGCTTTAATATAAAATTATTAATTTTTATATCCTAATATATATGTTGAATTTGTTGGATTATAAAATATTTTCTAATCTGAGGTATAAGTGAACTAAAACATACTTTTATTCATTTTGCTTTCTCATCCATAGTAGTTGGAAAATTACACTTTCCTTAGGAAAAAATAAAAAACAATGGAAGCCAATTTCCTTGTAAGTTGACACTTAAATGCTATGAGTTTCTTGGCTACAGAGTACAATTTGCATCTATTTCAATCACATTAAAATATTAAAACCAGGAATTGAGCATGTTATTCTGACTCCTCTATCCACACTGTTCCTTGTGCCTTTTGAAAATGAACAGATACCAGCCTTCTGATAAATGTTCCCAGAGTGAGTAAAATACAGTGAGTTTGCCATACATGCTTAGATGCTTATAGATAAATTGAATTATGCTATAAGGCAATAGTCGATCAACTCCAGGGAAGAGCGCATGGTCAAGAATATGTTGGGAATTACAAATTGTTCTTTAAGGTTTTTGTTTTTATTTTGTGATTGTTGTTGTTTTGTTGTTGTTGTGTTGTTGATTGTTTATTGTTTTTGTTTTTTGGTGGGGGTATAAATTTAGATGGAGAGGAAAATGAGAGAATGTTGAAAAATTTAGGGATGGTAAACATCATCACAGCATATTGTATAAAATCTGAAGTTCACAAGGACACAATTATCAAGAGAAATACTCAGTCACTGGAAATAAGAAAGGAAATGGAATTTTTTATTTGAATATGTTTTATAAAAATTTATATTAATGTATAACCTTAGGCGTATATTTGTATTACATTCCTTTACTCACTGTCTATGAGACATGTATCTTAATTATACCAAATAAGGTACATTTCAGAAAGGAGCTAGCATTGACAATTGACAGACTGTTCCAATACAGTGGGAAACATGGCTTTGAGAGCTTTTAAGAACGTTTCCAGGGTGGAGGTCCGTCTATCAGAGACAGTCAATTTATGTCTTCTATTTTATGCATACAATATCAAGTACAAATTTGTAATATGTCTAAATCTATGGTAAATGATTTCTGTACCTTTAAGACAATGTCTCAGATAACGGGATTTCATTAAAAGAAAAAAGCATTTTTTCACCAAGACCTAATTGTCATTGCTTTCATTTATCTACATTTTCTTTCTAAAATATTTTCTGATCCTATGGGCACTAATCATTGTTTTTCTCATTATTTCCACTACTAAGATTGAAAGTGAATTCTGTGGTTGTTTTTATATTTTGACATTGCATTTGTACTAAAACTTTAAAATTATTTTTAAATCTGCACATATACAAACAAACTTGCTTGACTATAAAAGTGTCAAGGATAAGGTGGGAAAAGTATTTAATCAAATACTAGTCATACAGTTTTTCCAGCTTTTTCGTCTTGGAAAGCCCTATTAAAGCTGAGACTGGTGAAACCTCATTACCAGAAATCAAATACAATGGACAAGATGCAAGGGATCAATCCAACAGGGCAATGAAAGCAATAAACAGAACAGTTGAACATTTGTCATACCTGTCTTGCCAAAAAAAGAGCACCAGAAGCAGTGAGCAACAAATTTACAGGAAGAAGCTGTGGCAAAGGGGTTTGGGTGATCCACAACTTATAAAGCAAACTGGGACAAATTCCATCACAGAAGTTAAAGGGGGCAGTTCAATTTTGATGTTAGAGCCATTAAGTGTTCTCAGGTGAAGATGTGCGGGTACCACATCATTTAGTGTCTGTAATGAGGACAATTAATCAGACAGGAGGAGGCATTAGATTGACATGGATCATTTCCCACAGATGTAGAGCAATGGCCAATGTCATAAATCAGGAGGGAGAATACATGAACTTCCTAACAGGGAATTTAAAATTTGTGCTCTTGTAGTACTTTGTACTGTGACTATGACGGAGTCCAAGCTAATATTTTTAGTGTCATATATTTTAAATATATTTTGTTAAAATTTGATGAATTACAATTTGTAGATGGTTAACACTAACCAAGCAATGTTCACTGTGCTTTACTCCACTGAAGTATTTATTTTTTATTTGAAGTTAAATTTAAATGTACAAAAACCTCACAAATATGACTGCCCAAATGTGACCTGAATAAGGATGATGATAATGTATATATCAAAATGAATGGGAAAAGGTCAGGAGGCCTCAGTTTTATATAGAGCAATACTGTACCTGAAGTACCTGGAAGCATTACTCCAGAGAAATCACACAAGAGGTTTGTACAGTGCCAGAGGTCAGCACTGAACACATACATGGAGGTAACATTACCTATGAGCTCAGCAGATCACATTTGGAGAAACATTATATATATATGAGACAATCATTATAATGTATATATATATGAGACAATCATTAAGGAAATATGAGGCCATAAATGTGGAGAGTGTAGATTGTTGGAAGGAGAGTTTGGAGGGAGAAAAGAGCCTGAAGGAGTATGATAATTGTATAATAATGTAATATTTAAAAAAATTATATAATATTTACATAAACAATTATAAAAATATAAACATTTGAATATTTTAAAAATAAAATTATCCTACAATCACTTTTCTCTCTTTACTTCACTTTCTAGTGTATTCTCCATATAGTGTTGAGCTATTTTTCCTAACATATGAATTTTACTCCTTTTGCTAAAAACGATTCTGATCACTGATATGTAAAACTATCTCGATTTTCTATTCTTATCCAAATGCACACAGACCATGTAATTTCTACTTACACCAAAATAAAACAAAATAAAATGAAATTAAAAGCATCATTAAATATATGACAAGAAAGCACTAGAAATAAATATACATGCAGAACTAGTACAAGGAATCAAACTTTAAAGAAAACAGATGATTTTCAATTGAATTCATGGATTAATTATTCTTGGCTTTCTTAAAACAAAGTTAAACGTATAAGACTTGTATGATGCTTTCTTTTTTCATCATTTTTATATTTTCTTTGGGAATGTCATGAAATATACTTTAATCATACTCATCCTTTCATTAAATTTCTAAAACTATGTTCCATTCACCACACATCTACTTTTATGTCTTCACTTTTAAATTCTATCGTTGAAAATTAGAACACACATGGAATGCACTTACTGATAAATGGATATTAGCCCAAAAGTTCAGAATACCAAAGATTCAGTTCACAGACAATATGAAGCCTGAGAAGAAGGAAGACCAAAATGTGGATGCTTCAGTGCTTTTTAGATGGTTGAAAAGAATACACGCAGGAGGAAATATGTAGACAAAGTGTGGAGCAGAGACTGAAGGAAAGGCCATCCAGAGATGCTCACAGCCAACCATTGATCTGAGTGAAGGATGGAGGAGTTGGAGAAGGGACTGAAGGATCTAAGGGGGTTTGCAGTTCCATGGAGGGAACAACAGTGTCAACAGGTCAGACCCCACAGAGATCCTGGGGACTGGACCACTAACCAGAGAATATACATGGAGGGACCCATGGCTTCGGCCACTTATGTAGCAGAATGTGGCCTTGTACATTAGTGGGAGGAGAGGCCCCTGGGCCTGAGGGAATTGGATGCTCCAGTGTAAGGGAATGCCATGACAGGAAGATATGATGGATAAGCAGCCAGGGGAGCACCCTCATAGAGACACGGGGAGGGTGGATGGGATAATGTGTTTCCAAAGGAGAGACCTGGAAAAGAGAAAATATTTGAAATGTAAGTAAATAAAATAAAATATCCAATAAAACAAATGAAAAGAAAAGTTAGAATCTTTAAGTGCAGTTAACAATGCTCCGTTGGAAGGCTACAACCTTGTGGATTTGTTGTAAATATCTTAATATCCCCAATTATTGATTTTTATTTAAGCAATTACTTCATAATTACTTAAATGAAGACTGCAACATACACACACACACACACACTCACACACACATACACACACACATACATACACAAACAAGACATATAGACACACACATTCACATATATACACACATACATACAGTGAATTAGAGTCACCTTGTAGAATTGTACTGACAGAGGATTTGTCAAAATTCACATACTCCATGAGTCAATCAAATGTAGCCCTTACAAACATATGTATTTAAATAATGGTTCTAAATACTGAAAGCTCTTTTAGAGACATTGACAATTTGTTAGAATGGGTTATGTGCATTCTTGAGGTTTTGATTTTGTTCTTCACTAAAGAAATTTTTCGTGTTCTGAAATACATCTATGCTGTGCAAAGGTCATAAAAAAAGGTCTTTTGTGCTCTATAGAGTAGGAATAAAAGAATTGTTTTTTATCTTAAGATGTTAACTTTTCCCTCAATTATTGTTATCCCCTTCCTTGAGTTTGCCACAGCTTACAATTAATAAATCACTAAGATGCAATTTCATAGCTACGCTACATGGTTTACTTAAGTTCAATAATTTTATTTAGTGCTATTTTTCCTTACAAGACCCAAGGCTCTGTTCAACAGACATATTTTGTGGTTCTGTTTTATATGTAAGTTCTTGCATTTTATTGCTGATGTGAAATGATTTGAGAACAACCTGTTTTGTAATACTGTTTCTAATTGTGACTTTTTATGACATCTGTGAAAGAAAAAGGCCAACATACTGTATTTTAGGGAGAAAGCCAGAACTTTCTTTCTTATGTTATATGTAGAACACTTATTGTCACACAGTTCATAGCTTAGTAACCAGCCCATATTGCTAGCTTTGTGGTTCTATATAGAAAAGCTATTCTTTATCCTAATTTTCAGATTGCTATTGTTGTGAAAGAAGTTGCTAAATACAGATTGTATAAAAAGTGAGAATTTACTTAACTGTTTTTTTTTTCTGAATAATTCTTCTGTTCAATTTTCCTGTAAAATCTGACATGAAGCCTCAAAATATTGGATACTTCTAGCTGGTGAGTCAGTATTTTTTTTAACAATCAATTAATTTAATGTCAATTCTTCCAGAATTATCTATGTATTATTTTGATAAATAATGTAATATCAGCACTTAGAATATTCCTCAGCCCAGGCAAATTGACAAATAAAAATTTGCATCTCAGAGATGCATTTAGAATTTTCCTATGTTTTTATTTTATTCTATATATTTATTTAGCCAAAGATCTGGATCAGTCTAGAGTCAAGAATTAAATATTAATCTAATAATTTTGTTCATTTTTTTCATTTTTTTCCCAAATTTGATTCACCTCTGGAAAATATTAGCTTCTTGGGTTAGTTTTGATTTAACTGGCATCTGTGTGTGTGTGTGTGTGTGTGTGTGAGAGAGAGAGAGAGAGAGAGAGAGAGAGAGAGAGAGAGAGAGAGAGAGTGAGTGTGTGTGAATGTGTGTGTGTATTTTGAATATTCTCTATTTACAGAGAGTATGGTATATGTACAAATCAATTTGCATATTCCTTATGAAGTATTAGATTCTTCTACTTCCAGAGTTTCATTTATATTCACCTGACTCTAGTTTTGCAAATCATGTGTTCACTAGTATGTGAGGAATCATTGATTTAATAAATTATGTCCATATAAATTCGGGTATATAAATATAAGACCATTTCAATTTAATCACCCATATGTATATTAAGTTTTAATTCTATGCTTATCTTCCAGTTTCAATTCATAGCCATGTAGACTACTTAGTTTAGCTCCATCACTAATTCTCATTAATTATCAATGTGGCTTAACTATTTTAGCTTGTTAAAAATGGTTCAGTTGACAAATATTATTTAGAAATAGATTAAAATAAAACAAAATGTCCCAATAATACAATCAATTTTTATTAATAAATAAGTGATAAAAAAAGAGGATGAAAACATTTCAACAATTCCTATTAAATGTTTTAAACTTGAAGCTGGCATAGAGTTAAGGTAGAATGTCACATTATAGAGCATGCAAATTAAAGTAAATTTTAATTATTAAATTAAATTAATAAATTTAATTATCATAGGACCACTCCTCTGATAAACTACTTTGTTGATTGATATAAAATTGATGCGATACCATAGAGCAATGGTGAAAATACTATAAAATCCATTTATCTGTCTTTATACATGCAAATCTATGGATATCAAAATTTTTCATATTCTTGATAAATAAAATGTTTATACCAAATTCCAATTTTAATTATATAGAATTATATAGACCACATGCCTATTAAATTATCATTATTATCAGATCTCAAATATCAGAGAAAGACTTCAAAATAACCTTTGTATGGGGACACTTATTTACACTCAATCCTTAAGCTTAATAATGATGACTTACTGAAGAGATGTAAAATACATGAATATGAAATAATAATTTTAATTACAATAATACATTCCTGGATATTGTTGTAAAATGCAAAGTATTAGTGACATTACGATAAAAGCATTCCCTATGTATTACTCAGAACATTGTTGAATCATAGAGTTAGTTTTACCAAAGAAAAGTAAACAAGAAACTTTAAATTATTATGTTAATTTGTATTTTTGAATAATCACTGCATAAAGGAAATGTGTATTAAAAGACTCTAGCTAGAAGGTTCAAAATGGTGATAAAACAGCTTCTATTTATTTATAACAGAAAGACATTTTATTCTTAAGTTTTCATTCAAGAATAAGCATAAAGGTAGTTGTTTGGTAATGAAATATATTATATGCTTAAAAAGTCTCTATCACCAAAATCTGTAAAAATTGTTTGGATTTATTTAAATAATTTAGTCAAAGGCAGAAAAATCATTATGCTTCATCCTCATAAAAATCTTATCTTTCACATTATCACATACAATACTGTGTGTAAGGAAGGGGCTATATGATATGAGTTACTGTTTCTTCCCAGCCCATAATTATATTTTATGTATGTACATACATGTGCACATGCACACACACACACACACACACACACACACACACACACACCTTTCCTGATTGGAAGATTGATATACCATAATATTGCTTCCACTCAGCCAAAAGGAGTTGTATGTAGGGAATGTGAAATTAGCTATATGATTAACAATTGGGATGGTGAAATGTTTTGTATATATTCATGTATGCTAATATTCTATATGAGATGATGTGTTCAGTACTTGCTGTAAATAGACTTGATGTATAATGGTAGACACCATCTGCTATCAGAAAATCTTCATTACCTCATCTATAGGGGATCTGGATATTTTATTCAAGTGTAATCCATATTATGAAAAGACATTTGCACTATCATGTGCATTGAATAGTCAACAAGTATAAACAAAGCATCCATCAAATAATGAATTTGTACTATATATACATACAATAAATGGCAGGCTATAAATTGGAATTTTGTTGTGAAAGCAAATGGTATCAAGTCACTTACCATGACAAAGATGAATCTAGAGACTTCTGTGTTAACTAAAATAAGCCAGTGTTGGAAAGGCTTTATGGTCTCAGCCGAGAGCAGAATGGTGAATCAGATGCGAACTGATTAATCAATTGTGCTTGGGGAAATGTTGATGGGTCAATACTAACAAACTAGTAAATAGAAGAATTGATTATTGGTGAGATTCTACATTGAGATAGTCATTGATAAAAATAATGTACTGTTCATATCTACATTCATAAAGAAAGGACTGTGAAAGTGTTAATCATTGGACATGTTAAATTTTTAAGGGAAAAATATATGTTTATATAAACTTCTGGGCTATGAAATGAATATGTCCCTAAATAGAATATAGAGTTGAATAAGTTTGTAAAAATTGTCATCACTTAAAAATGTTAGCATTTGCTAACTAGAAGTGTACCAGGAATTTTGCCATATTTTTCCAGAAAAGCAGGAGAACTACATTTAGATTTTTAAAGACAAGTTCATAAAAAGAAAACAATTATAGTTTGTTAATTTGATGAATATATTACACTATGAAAACAATCACTTAGGTTCAAAACAGGAGTTTGAATATTTTATTGTTATTTCAAATTAAAGTGTGATTTCTTTATTGATCAATTACTTTAACTATAACTGTGCAGAAAGCACTACAGTGTGAGACCTGCAAAAGAAATTCTTTCCACTTTAGAATATACGATGACAACTGAACGCTATACTTTTCCTCCTCCAGCACCATTAAGCTACTTTCTTTTTACGTTAACAGCACTGTATCTTTTACTTATAAATTATATTTAACATATTCCTAAAATGATTGTGAAATTGTTGTTATATTATATGATGAAAGCCTATGATGTACAAAGAGAATTGAAAAAACATTTAGGATCATCCAAAAATGACAAACTCAGAAACTTGGACCTTAATCTATGATTATTCCAAACCCAATTCCACAAAGGCTAGGAATTAGACCAAAAAAAAATATGACTATTTACAGATGATATGATAGCATATTTAAGTGACTCAGAAAACTCCACCAGGGAACTCCTACAACTGATAAACAACTTCAACAAGGTGGCCTGATATAAAATTAACTCAAACAAATTAGTTGCCTTCCTATACTCAAAGGAACAGGCTGAGAAAGAAATTAGGGGAAAAACACCCTTTACAATAGTAACAAACAATATAAAATATCTTGGTGTGATTCTAACCAAGCAAGTGAAAGATCTGTATGACAATAACTTCAAGTCTCTGAAGAAAGACATTGAAGAAAACCTCAGAAGATGGAAAGATCTCCCATGCTCATGGATTCGCAGGATTAATATAGTAAAAATTACCATCTTGCCAAAAGCAATACACGGATTCAATGTAATCCCCATCAAAATTCTAACTCAATTCTTCATATAGTTATAAAGTTCATCAAATTCATATGGAATAACAAAAACGCAAGATAGCTAAAACTATTCTCAACAGTAAAAAAATGTGTGGGGGAATTAGTATCCCAGACCTCAAGTTGTACTATAGAGAAATAGGGTTAAAAACTGCTTGGTACTGGTACAGAAGGTAGATCAAGGGAATAGAATTGAAGACCCAGAAATGAGTCCACACACCTATGGTCACTTGGTCTTTGACAAAGAATCTAAAACCATCCAGTGGAAAAAAGATAGCCTTTTCAACAAATGGTGCTGGTTCAACTGGTGGCTAGCATGCAGAAGAATGCAAGTCGATCCATTCTTATTGCCTTGTACTAAGTTCAAGTCCAAGTGGATCAAGAAACTCCACATAAAACTAATCACATTGAAACTAATAGAAAATATTTTGGGGAAGAGCCTTGAGTACATGGGTGTAGAGTCTAGCTTATACATTTTAACAGTGGGTTCTCTGGAAGAAGAGATGGTATAGGAAGAGGGACAAGAGAAAACACATGGAGAGACACAAAAACACTTGGCTTCTGGTTCAAGTCTCTATCTTTAATCCTTCTCTCCCAAGATACAAAGGCAGGCCAAGCCCCTCCCCTGCAGGCTGGAAACTTGTTCTTCTTGTTCTTCAATGAGGCAGGCAGATCAGGTTGCTGGCTGCTATTCTTTTAGAACAGTGGGCAAGAGGAGGTCACACATGGGCACAGGAGAAATTTGCCTGAACAGAACACCAATAGCTTAAGTGCTAAGATCAAGAATTGACATATCGGACCTCACAAAATTACAAAGCTTCTGTAAGGCAAAGAACACTATGAATAACACAAAATGGCAAATAACAAATTTGGGAAAGATCTTTACCAACCCAACATCTGACAGAGGGCTAATATCCAATATATACAATGAACTTAAGAAACTAGACTCTGGAAAACCAAATAACCCTATTAAAAATGGGGTACAAAACTAAACAAAGAATTTGCACCTGAGGAGTATCGAATGGCTGAGAATCACCTAAAGAAATTTTCAACATCCTTAGTAATCAGGGAAATTAAAATCAAAACAACCCTGAGATTTCACCTCAAACCAGTCAGAATGGCTAAGATAAAGAACTCAGGAGACAGCAGGTGCTGGCAAGGATGTGGAGAAAGAGGAACACTCCTCCACTACTGGTGGGAATGCAAGCTGGTACAACCACTCTGGAATTCAGTCTGGTGGTTCCACAGAAATCTGGGCATCATACTATCAGAGGACCTTTTTGTACCTCCCTTGGGCATATATTCGGTGAATAAAGAAAATGTGATACAATTGTACAATGAATAATTGCCAGATACACAATGGAGTATTATTCAGCCATTAGAAACAATGAATTCATGAAATTCTTAGGCAAATGGATGGAGCTAGAGAACATCATACTAAGTGAGGTAACCCAGACTCAAAAGGTGAATCATGGTTTGCACTCACTAATAAGTGGATATTAACCTAGAAAATTGGAATACCCAAAACATAATCTACACATCAAATGAGGTACAAGAAGAAAGGAAGAGTGGCCCCTTGTTCTGGAAAGACTCAATGAAGCAGTATTCAGCAAAACCAGACCGGGGAAGTGGGAAGGGGTGGGTGGGAGGACAGGGGGAGAGAAGGGGGCTTAAGGGACTTTCTGGGAGTGGGACTAGGAAAGGGGAAATCATTTGAAATGTAAATTAAAAAATATATCGAATAAAAAAAATTAAAGGGGTTTGAAACCCCCCCAAAAATTTTTATTTTCTATATTCTTTGTTTACATTCCAAATGATTTCCCCTTTCCCAAATCCCCCCTCCCTATATGTCCCATAAACCTTCTTCTCTCCACCCATTCTCCAATCACCTCCCTCCTTTTTCTCTGTCCTTATATTCCCTTCCAATGCTAGATCAATCCTTTCTGGGATCAGGACCCTCTCCATACTTCTTCATGGGAGTCATTTGTTATGCGATTTGTGCCTTTGGTATTCAGAGCTGGCTGAGAAGCACCTTAAGAAATGTTCAACACCATTAAGCATTAGAGAAATGCAAATCAAAACAACCCTGAGATTTCACCTCATACCAGTCAGAATGGCTAAAGTTAAAAACTCAGGAGTAACTTAACTTCAAAAGCATATGAGGTAGACATGATAGTAAACAGTAAATGGAACTTAAAGGTAAATTCAATTTTCTTCTTAGTGCTGTCATGAACTTTAATTCTGCTGGCCATATTTCATTTGTCACAGGAGCTGAAATGAGTACATACTGTGTGCAATTGTCTAATGTTGTTGTCCTAAAATTTAATACATTTACTTTTGAGTGCCATTTACAGATTGTTTCTCTTACATGCACAACCAGAGTTATTAAAGTTTAAAAGTGCACAAGGCCCTTATGAAGACTGCTCATAGCTCAAGTACAGAGAATAGGAATTCTGGCTAAATTACCTCCTCTTGCTGACAGCTTATTCTGTTTCATTTTAGATGGGCTAAAAATCAAGAGAAGTGTATGCTTCATTTCATAAAAAACAACAACAGCAAAGAAATGACAAAATCTTAAACTCTAACAATGAGTGACTAACATGTGCCAAAAGGGAACACCTGAGTTTTAAAGCAACTTTCTATTTAGAATACATAGATAATATCAGGATCCAATTTTCATGGTGAGGAGGAAAAGGTGTAAAATGGGTAATTAGAAAGCTGGTCATCCCAGATAAGTCATCAATTAGAGTTGTGTCACCAAAGTGTGTGAAGGCAGATGTCATATTTCCGGAACACTCATATCTCACAGTGCTAAAAAAAACAAAAACAAAAAAACAAAACTATTTTCTGGTACAAAGGGCCAAGCCATCCAGGGAAAGCTCATTCTCAGCTTCTCCCTAAGGTTCTGACAAAGGCTACTGCCTATGCTAACATCTTCTGTTTCCAGCCTTTGTGCTATGCTTGGCTGGGTGAACCATTAGACATTTTGTGCATAAAGGTTTTTTTATTGCCTTTAATTTTTTTCAGATAGTAGAGTTTATTGATGGAATTTGTATTGGCTGATTGATTTTAAAAGGTTCTGGGCATATGGTATACTGTAATGTGACACATACTTGTATAATGTTGTATGAGTTACTACTCAAGTAGTACCACAACATACTGTTTTAAAATTGTGTTTTATTACTTTATGTGATAAATGTTTGCTTGCATGTATCTCTGTTCCACATATATTTGACTTTAACAAAACTGCTTTTATGAACATACATAAAATAATTTTGGTTAAAACAAAACTCAGGAGTCAGCAGGTGTTGGTGAAGATGTGGAGAATAGGAACATTCCTCCACTGCTGGTGGGATTGCAAGATGGTACAACCACTTTGGAAATCAGTCTGGCAGTTCCTCAGAAATCTGGTCACATCACTTCCGAAAGATCCTGCTATACCACTCCTGGGCATATACCCAGAGAGGATTCCTCGGCATGCCTTAAGGACACATGCTCCACTATGTTCATAGCAGCCTTATTTGTATTAGCCCAAAGCTGAAAAGAACCCAGATGTCCCTCAATGGAGGAATGGACACAGAAAATGTGGTATATTTATACAACGGAATACTACTCAGCAATTAAAAACAATGAATTCATGAAATTCTTAGGCAAATGGTTGGATCTGGAAAATATCATCCTAAGTGAGGTAACCTAATCACAAAAGAATACACATGGAATGCAATCACTGAAAAGTCAATATTAATTTGTCTAGCAGCTCTGAATTCTCAAGACACAATAAGCATATCAAATGATACCCAAGAAGAAGGAAGGAGAGGTTCCTGGTTCTGAAAAGACTTGATGAGGCATTGTAGGGGAGTACCAGGACAGGGTAATGGGGGGGGGGGGAGTGATTGGGAAATGGGCAGAGGGAAGAGGGCTTATGAGACTGATGGGGAGATGGGAACCGGGAAAGGGGAAAGCATTTGGAATGTAAACAATGAATATAGAAAAAAAATGTTGGTATGCATCAAGGGCATACATACATATATTAACTGTTTGTGTATCTTATATGTGTGTATATGTATGTGTATTTGTGTATGCATATATATGTGTATGTCTATGCATATTGTATGCATATATATGTGTATGTAATAATGTGTATATGTATATGTTTTATATATATATATATATATATATATATATATATATGTAATAAGGAAAAGGAACCAGTACATATATATATATATGTTGGTAACTTTTCCTTTTTACATCAAACCTAACCTTATTCAACAATGGAAATTAAAGTAGGAACCAGGATTTATGAAAGACCAGCCCGAGGTAAATATATAATAATTGATGTAGATGTAATGACAATTTTTTCTTAGTTCTTTAATTTGATCAGTTATAAATGGAATTAGGTTCTGCAGGAAAGTATCCTCTAAGGAGAGTAGAAATGAGGCTCAGTTCTTTTTCATTAGGGTGGGATGTTCTGGAAATGCTAAGATATTGAAAGAACTATTTGCAAATTCATCTGGAATAAGGATAGAGAAAGCTATTCTCAACAATATAAGAACTTCTGGCAGGATTACCATCCTGGACCTCAAGCTGTGATAGAGAGCAATTGTGATAAAAACTTCATGGCATTGGTGCAATGAGAGGAAGGTGCATCAATGGTACAGAATTGATCACCCAGAAATGAACCCACACACCTATGGTCACCTGATCTTTAACAAGAAGCTAAAACCATCCATTGGGAAATAAGTCATCATTTTCAACAAATGGTGCTGGTTCAACTGGCAGTCAGCATGTAGAAAAATGCAAATTGATCCATTCTTATCCCCTTGTACAAGCTCAAGTCCAAGTGAATCAAGGATCTCCACATAAACCAGACACACTAAAACTAATAGAAAAGAAACTGGGGAAGAACCTCAAGCACATGGGCACAGGGGAAATTTTCCTGAACAGAACACCAATAGCTTATGCTCTAAGATCAAGAGTTGACAAATGGAGACACCATCTTCACTCCTGTCACTGAGTGGACTGTTACAACCAGAAACGCAGGGAACACACGAGTATAAGATCACTTGGGACACACTGGATCCTCCTGGGCCCTACCTGCACCCAGGAGCTGGGTAGCACCACAACCCTCTATGTTTCTATCCTGCCAGGGGACATCTGCTCTACAGGGAGTGTCATGGTTAGAGGTTAGGCCACCATCTTCACTTTTGCGACTGAGGGGGCTATTACAGTCAGGAATGCAGGAAACACCCTAGAGTAAGTTCACTTAGGACACAGTTTGCCAGGGCCCAACCTGCACCCAGGAGATGGACAATGCCCCAACACTTTGTGCTAGGGGAAAGCCAGTCACCCAGGGGACTGAGACAGGCTAACAGGCAAAGAGGTAGGACAGGCACCAGTCAGAGAAAGCAACTAACAAAAGAGATAACCAGATGGCAAAAGGCAAATATAGGAGCATTACTAACAGAAATCAAAGCACCACGGCACCATCAAACCCAATTTACCCACAGCAGCAAGTCCTAGATACCCCAACACACAAGAAAAGCAAGATTTGGATTTAAAATCACAGCTCATGATGCTGATAAAGGGCTTCAAGAAGGACATAAATAACTCCCTTAATGAAATACAAGAGAACACAAATAAACAGGGAGAATCCCTTAAAGGACTATAGGAAAACATTAAAAAACAGGTGATGGAATTGAACAAAACCATCCAGGATCTGAAAAGGGAGGTAAAAACAATAAAGAAATCAAAAAGGGAAACAACTCTAGACACAGAAAATCTAGGAAAGAAGTCAGGAGTCATGGATGCAAGCATCAACAACAGAGTACAAGAGATAAAAGAATCTCAGATGCAGAAGATACCATAGAAAGCATTGACACAACAGTCAAAGAAAATACAAAATGCAAAAAGCTCCTTACCCAAAACATCCAGGAAATCCAGGAGAAAATGAGAAGACCAAACCTAAAGATTATAGGTATAGGAAAGAGTGAAGATTTCCAATTTAAAAGGCCAGTAAATGTCTTCAACAAAATTATTGAAGAAAACTTCCCTAACCTAAGGAAAGAGATGCCCATGAACATACAAGAAGCCTACAGAATTCCAAACAGATTTGATCAGAAAAGAAATTCCTTCAGTCACATAATAATTAAAATGACAAATGCACTAAACAAAGAGAGAATATTAAAAAGCAGTAAGAAAAAAAAGATCAAATAACATATAAAGATAGAAATGCCAGAATTACGCCAGACTTCTCACCAGAGACTATGAAAGTCAGAAGAGCCTTGGCAGTTGTCATACAGACCCTAAGGGAACACAAATGTCAACATAGACAGCAAATCTCTCAATTACCATATATGGAGAAACCAAGGTATTCTGTAACAAAACCAAATGTACACAATATCTTTCCACAAACCCAGCCCTTCAAAGGATAATGAATGGAAAACACCAACAAAAGAAGGGAAACTAAACACTAGAAAAATCAAGAAAATAAACTTCTTCCAACAAACCCAAAAGTAGATAACCACACAAACGTAAAAATTATATCAAAAATAACAGGAAACAACAATCACTATTCCTTAATATCTCTTAACATCAATGGACTCAATTCCCCAATAAAAAGACATAGACTAACAGAATGGATACATAAACAGAACCCAACATTTTGCTGCATACAGGAAAGGCATCTCAGTGTCAAAGATAAACACTACCTCAGAGTAGAAGGCTGGAAAACAGATTTCCAAGCAAATGGTCCAAGGAAACAAGCTGGAGTAGTCATTCTAATATCCAAAAAAAATAAACTTTCAACCAAAAGTCATTAAAAAAAGTATGGAAAGACACTTTATACTCATGAAAGGAAAAATTTACAAAGAAAAACTTTCTATTCTGAACATCTATGCTCCAAATACAAGGGCACCCTCATTTCTAAAAGAGACTTTACTAAAGCTCAAAGCAGACATTGCACCTCACAAAATAATTGTGGCTGACTTCAATAACTTACTCTCCTCAATGGACATATCAGGGAAACACAAACTAAACAGAGACATAGTGACACTAACAGAAGTTTTAAATCAAATGGATTTAATAGATATCAATAGAACATTTCATCATAAATCAAAGGATACCTTCTCCAAAACTGGCAATATAGTTGGACACAAAACAGACCTCAACAGATATAAGAATATCAAACTAATCCTATGCCTCATATCAGATAACTATGGAGGAATGGTGGTCTTCAATAGCAAAAATAAATAAATTAAATGAATAAATAAATAAATGAATAAATTTTAAAAAGCACCAGAAAGCCCACATACACATGGAAGCTAAGCAATGCTCTATTCAATTATACCTTGGTCAAGGAAGGAATTAGGAAAGAAATCAAAGACTTTTTAGAATTTAATGAAAATGAAGGCACAATGTACCCAAATGTATGAAACACAATGAAAGCAGTGCTAAGAGGAAAACTCAGCTCTGAGTGCCTCCAAAAAAGAAGCTGGAGAGAGCATACAATAGCAGCTTAACAGCACACCTGAAAGCCCTGGAACAAAAAGAAGCTAATTCACCGAAGAGGCATAGAAAGCAGGAAATCATCTATCTCAGGGCTGAAATCAACCGAGTAGAAACAGAAAGAACTATACAAAGAATCAACAAATCCAGGAGCTAGATCTTTGAGAAAATCAACAAGATAGATAAAACGTTAGCCAAACTAACCAGAGGACATGTAGACAGTATTCAAATTAACAAAATCAGACATGGAAAAGTAGATATAACAACAGAATCTGAGGAAATGCAAAAAATCATCAGATCCTACTACAAAAGCCTATACTCAACACAACTGGAAAATCTGGATGAAATGGACAATTTCCTAGACCAAATACAAAATTTAAATCAGGATCAGATAGACCATCTAAATGGTCCCATAACCACTAAAGAAATAGAATCGATCATTGAAATTCTTGCAATCAAAAAAAAAAAAGAAAGAAAGAAAAGAAAAGAAAAGAAGAGAAAAAAGAAAAAAGCACAAGACCATATGGTTTCAGTGCAGCATTCTTTCAGACCTACAAAGAAGACCTAAACACCAATTCTCTTCAAACTATCACACAAAATAGAAACAGAAGGAAGACTACCCAACTTGTTCTATGAAGCCACAATTATGCTGATACCAAAAGCACACAAAGATCCAACAAAGAAAGAGAACTTCAGACCAATTTCCTTTATGAATATCAATGCAAATATACTAAAAAAACTCTTGCCAACAGAATCCAAGAACACATCAAAATGATCATTCAACATGATCAAGTAGGCTACATCCCAGGAATGCAGGGATGGCTTAAAATCAGGGTATCCCACTAAAATCAGGGACAAAACAAGGCTGCCCTCTCACTCCATATTTATTAGATATAGTACTGGTCAAAGGATAAAAATAGGAAAGGAAGAGGTCAATTTATCACTATTTACAGATAATATGATAGTATACTTAAGTGACCCAAAATACTCCACCAGAGAACTCCTATAGCTATAAACAGCTTCAGCAAAATAGCCAGATATTAAATTACCTAAAACAAATCAGTAGCCTTCCTATACACAAATGATAAATAGGCTGAGAAAGAAATTAGGGAAACAGTACCCTTCACAATAGTCACAAACAATATAAAGCATCTTTGTGTGACTCTAACCAAACAAGTGAAAGATCTGTATGACAAGAACTTCAAGTCTGTGAAGAAAGAAATCGACGAAGTCTTCAGAAGATGGAAAGATCTCCCATGCTCGTGGATTGGCAGGATTAAATTATTAAAAATGTCCATCTGGCCAAAGGCAATATACAAAGTCAATACAATACCCATCAAATCCCAACTCATTTCTTCACAGAATTAGAAAGAGAAATTCTCACATTCATCTGGAATAACAAAAAAACCAGAACTGCTAAAACTATTTTCAATAGTAAAAGAACTTCTGGGGGAAATCAGTATCACAGCCCTCAAGCAGTACTACAGAGCAATTGTGTTAAAAAACTGCATGGTATTGGTACAGTGACAAACAGGTAGGTCAGTGGAATAGAACTGAAGACCCAGAAATGAACCAACATACCTATGGTCACTTGATTTTTGACAAAGGAGCTAAATCCATCTAGTGGAAAAAAGATAGCCTTTTGAACAAATGGTGCTGGTTCAACTGGAGGTCAGCATGCAGCAGAATGCAAATTGATCCATTCTTATCTCCTATTACTAAGCTCAAATTCAAGTGATTCAAGGACCTCCACATAAAACCAGACACACTGAAACTAATAGAAAAGAAACTGGGTAAGAACCTGGAGCACATGGTCACAGGGAGAAATTTCCTGAACAGAACACCAATAGCTTATGCTCTAAGATCAAGAATTGACAAATGGGACCTCAAAATTACAAAGTTTCTGTAAGGCAAAGGACACTGTCAGTAGGAAAAAATTGTAACCAACAAATTGGGAAAAGATCTTTACCAACACTTCATCCAGCAGAGGGCTAATATACAAGATATGCAAAGAACTCAAGAAGTTAGTTTTCAAAGAGCCAAATAACCCCATTAAAATGGGGTACAGAGTTAAACAAAAAATTTTCATCCAAGGAATATCGAATGGCTGAGAATCACCTAAAGAAATATTCAACATCCTTACTAATCAGGGAAATTCAAATCAAAATAACCCTGAGATTTCACCTCACACCAATGAGAATGGCTAAAATAAAACCTCAGGAGACAGAAGGTGCTGGAGAGAATGTGGAGAAAGAGGAAAACTCCTTCACTGCTGGTAGGATTGCAAGTTGGTAGGACCACTCTGGAAATAAATCTGGCGGTTCCTCAGAAAAGTGGGCATGGTACTATTGGAGGATTCTGTTATACCACTCCTTGGCATATACCCAGAGGATTCCCCAGCAGGTAATAAGGACACATACTCCACTATATTCATAGCAACCCTATTTTTAATAGGCAGAACCTGGAAAGAACAAGATGTCCCTCAATGGAGGAATGGATAGAAAATGTGGCATATTTACGTAATGGAATATTACTACATCTATTAAAAACAATGAATTCATGAAATTCTTAGGCAAATGAGTGGAACTGGAAAATATCATCCTATGTGAAGTAACTCAATCTCAAAAGAACACACGTGGTATGGTAATAAGTGGATACTGGCCTAGAAGATTGGAATACCCATGACACAACTCATATATCAGATGATGCCCAAGAAGAAGGAAGAACAAAGTAAGGATACTCTTGTACTTTTTAGAATGGGGGACAAAATATCCACAGAAGGAGAGACAGTGACAATGTATGGAACAGAGACCGAGGGAACAACCATCCAGAGACTGCCCTACACTAGGTGTAGTGATCCATCCACATGGATCAAAACCTAGACACTATTATTGATGCCAACAAATGCTTGCTGTTTGGCGCCAGATATAGCTGTCACCTGGGAGGCTCTGTTAATGCATGACAAATACAGAGGGGGACACTCTCTGCCAGCCATTGAACTGAGCACAGCGTCCTTAATGGAGTAGCTAGAGAAAGGATCCAAAGAGGTGAAGGGGTTTGCAGCACCATAGGAGGAACAACAATATGAGCCACCCAGTACTCCCAGAGCTCGCAGGGACAAAAACATCAACCAGATAGTACACATGGTATTACCCATGGTTCCAGATGTATAGGCAACAGATGATAGCCTTGTTGGACATTAAAGGGAGGAGAGGACCCTGGTCCTGGAAAAGCTCAATGCAGCAGTAAAGGAGAATGCCAGGACAGGGAAGCAGGAGGGTGTTGATTGGGGAAATGGGGGAAGCAAAATGGCTTATGGGAAATTTTGGGGGGGGGGACCAGGAAAGGGGAAATCATTTGAAATGTAAATAAAGAATATATCTAATTAAAAAAAGGAAAAAAATAATTAACAAATGGAACCTCATAAAATTGCAAAGCTTCGATAAGGCAAAGGACACTGTCAATAGGACAAAATAGCAACAAAAAGATTGGGAAAATATCTTTACCAATCCTACATCCAACAGAGGGCTAATATCCAATATATACAAAGAAGTTAGACTCTAGAGAACCAAATAACCCCATTAAAAAATTGGGTTGAGACCTAAAGAAAGAATTCTCAACTGAGGAATACCAAATGGCTGAGAAGCACCTAAAGAAATTTTCAACATCCTTAGTCATAAGGGAAATGCAAATCAAAACAACCCTGAGATTCCATCTCACACTAGTCAGAATGGATAACATCAAAGACTCAGGTGACAGTAGATGCTGGCAAAGATGTGGAGAAAGAGGAGCACTCCTGTATTGCTGGTGTGATTGCAAGCTGGTATGACTTCTCTGGAATTGGTTAGGTGATTCCTCTGAAAATTGGACATCCTACTACCTGAGGACCCAGCTACTCCATTCCTGGGCATATACCCAGAAGATGCTCCAACATGCAGTAGGGACACATGCTCTACTATGTTCATAGCAGCCTTGTTTATTATAGCAGAAAGCTGAAAAGAACCCAGATTTAAGAGGAATTGATATAGAAAATGAGGTGTGTTTCCACAATGGAGTTCTATTCTGTTATTAAAAGCAATGAATTCATGAAACTCTTAGGCAAATGGATAGAACTAAAAAACAAAAAAAAAAAAAAAAAAAAAAAAACCACACATAATCATCCTGAGTAAGGTAAACCAATCACAAAAGAACACACATGGTATGCATCCTCTGACAAGTCAATATTAGTCCAGAAGCTCAGAATAACCAAGATGTAATTCACAGACCACATGAAGCTCAAGAAGGAAAACCAAAGTGTGGATACTTTGCTCCATTTTAGCAGGGGGAACAAAGTACCCATTAGAGTAACTACAAAGGCAAGTGTTGGGGTAGAGACTGAAGGAAAGGACACTTAGAACCTGCCCTACCTGGGAATCTATCCTATATACAGTTACCAAACCCAAATACTATTGTGGATGCCAACAAGTCCTTGCTGACAGGATGATGATATGGCTGTCTCCTGAGAGGTTCTGCCAGTGCCTGACAAACACAGAGGGGGTGCTCTCAGCCAACCATTCAACTGAACACAGGTTCTCCAGTGGAGAACCCAAGGAGCTGAAGGACCCAAGGAGTTGAGGGGGTTTGCAGCCCCATAGGAAGAACAACAATATGAGCCCAATCAGTACCCCCAGACCTCCCGGGGACTTCATCAGCAACCAAAGAGTACACATGGAGAGACCCATGGATCAAGCCCCATGTGCAGCAGTTGATGACCTTTTCAAACATCAATGAGAGGAGAGACCCTTGGTCGTATCAAGGGTTGTTGCCCCTGGTAGGGAAATGCCAGGCCAGGGAAGAAGTGAGTGGGCTAGTGAGCAGGGAGAAAGGGTGTGGTATAGAGGATTTCACAGGGGAAAGGAGAAAAGGAGATAATATTTGAAATGTAAGTAAAGAAAATACCTAATAAAATAAGAAAAATAACAATATATATATATTTTATTTTATATAAAATGAATATATTTAAAATAAATATATTTTAAATATATAAATATATTTAAAATATATATTACTGCAATATATATATATTGTTATTTTTCTTATTTTATATAAAATGAATATATTTATTTTAAATATAAAATTTATGTTTATTTTAAATATAAAATTTATATTTATATATATATATAAATTTTACCAATAAAACGTTGGTGGGCAATAAATACTGAATGGAAAAAGAAATCTGTCACCTGGATAATAGAAATAATCTGAATTCTGAGTTCTGTATGAAAATTCTACCATCTTTAGATCAAAGAGTTAGTAAGATATAACTTAAAATAAGTAGTTAATAATGATCAAGTTTCTATACAATGGAATAATCTGTAATATACCAAAGTATGTCTAAAATCGTGGTTGTGTTTATAACTTAAGATGAACTGACAAAGTGGGATTTTTTGCAATATAAGAATAGACAAAACCATGCAAAGCCTTAACTTTTATTTATTTGTTTCATTTAGAGCTAGAGTTTAGTAGTATCAGCAAGAAATCTCCAGTACAATGTAAATGATGACATGAGATTGAACAGCCAATGGCCTGTTCGGTTGTGAAGACATATTGTAAAGTCTACTTTCTCTGCGCTGCTGAAGTTCATGTTAAAAACTCTGTAAGGGAATCTTCAGAACACGACTTTCACCAGATGTAACACACAATCACATTTTGCAGTGAAATAGGAAGACGTGAGTGAGCGAAAGGCCAGGTTTGTCTTCTGCCTAGGTTGAGCAAACTACCTGTGACCTTCAATATGGTTCATGAGTATTAACCTTCAACATTATTCTTCACAGAAACAATTGCATTATTTCTGTGCTACGTCTGAACTGCAATTATGCTGATATTATGAATTATAATGTAACTATTTGATATGCAGGATATCTGATATGCAAGCCCTGTGAAAAGGTCATTCAACTCTCAAAGGGGTCACAACTTCCAAGGTTAGAACCACTGCTCTATATGGAAAACTTACAGCTTCTGTGACAGAAACAGTATTTATTACAATATATTAATCTCAGGAACAGAACATCACTGCAGGCATTTAAACTATGCTATTTACGGCAGAAAATTCCTTTAGATAATTATTGAAATTATTGAATTTTAATTTAGATAAAAATTCTCCTTTTTCCTTATATATTGTGAAATTAACTTACCAGGATATTTAGTTCACTTATTCCTAACACTAGGTGGTCATATATACAGAAGGCAGCACACTTTCCTCATATTAATGCTGTGTGCCCTCTGTAACAACAATTTGCAAGCCGCTTCCTCCCAGAGGAAAACTTGTCATTTCTCTGAGGGATCTTTCCAGCTGTCTGCTCTTGGAACACTCTCAGTTATGTGCTGATCTGTGATCAACATGTATTTGCACTCCAAAGCTGCATAATGCATTCATTCTCAGCATGGGAATGTGCAGCTGTTACATACTAAGGATATTGTTTACATTTTTAACAGAGTTGAAAATGAAGGATTACCTTCCAGGATTCATTTTATTTCCTCAAAAAATAACTCAGTCCTGCATTTCCCTTTTCATTAAGCATGATTTCCCATGTTTTCATCTTCTGCGATGCAATATGTACTCATAAATATTTTTGTGTTCATAAATACGTATAGCAATACCAACTGAGAAGGAGAATAAAACTTTGAATACAGCGTGCTTTCATGGTCACTGACATTTGATATGGCATTTTATTAATACATATAGATCTCACTCTGAAGAAACTCCCAATTGAGAGAGGCTAAAAGTTATGCAGAAGTAGGCTCTTAAAGTATAGCATTTTCCCTCAACAGGTACCATGTCAGGTTTCCATCTACCCCCTCCCTTGCCCCCAGCCTGGTATTGGGTAAAGGAAAAGGACTGAAGCCCTGAGGGCCAGCAGAAAGAATGGAAACAGACAGACAACCTCAGGAGGTAGAAGGTTGTGGGACCCTCCAGAATGCACCAAAGACCTGGAGATAAGAGACTCTCAGGACTCAAAGGGAGGGACCTTAGATGAAAAGCCTGACAGTAGGGAGAGGGAATTGGAGAGTCCACCTCCACAGGAAGACGGCATCAAATGAGGGAAGGGTTTGCTATCCCACAGTCAAAACTCTGACCCATGATTGTTCCTGCCTGAAAGAACTTCCGGGATGGAAATGGAAAGAAGACTGAGAAAAAGAAGGTCCAGTGACTGGCCCCAAACGGGATACCACTCAGGGGGAGGTCCCAAGGTCTGACACTATTACTAAGGTTATATGCTCACAAAAAGGGACTGAGCATGACCGCACTCTGGAAGACCCAACAAGCACCTGAAATTGTCAGATGCAGATATATGCACCCAGCCAATGGACAGAAGCTGCTGATCCCTGTGGTTGAATTACAGAAAGGCTGAAAGAAGCTGAGGAGGAGGGCAACCCTGTAGGAGGACCAGCAGGCTCAATCTGGACACTTGAGATCTCTCAAACACTGGACCACCAAATAAGCAGCATACACTGTTGATATGAGGCACCAAACACATATACAGCAGAATACTGACACACCTGTGTTCAATCAGAGATGATGCACCTAACCCTTAAGAGACTGTAGGCACCAGGGAGTTTGGAGGTCAGATGTAGTAGGGGTTGGGAATTAGAGATATCTTCGTGGAGACAGGGGTAGGAGGTATGGGATGTAGAACAGTCGGAGGGTGAACAGGAGAGGGGAATACATTCTGAAGTATATAAAAAAATTAAGTAAATAATTAATTAAAACAAGAAATTTATAATGGTAAAAAAAAAAAAAGCACAGTCTTGATCTTACTGATAATGTATAAACACCTGAACTCTCATGTGCTCTTCCTATAAAAAAATATATCATGCTTTTGGTAGATTTTCAAGAATTATCTTTATTTTAATTAAGTGTGTCTGTGTGTCTATGTGTCTGTGTCTATGTCTGTGTCTGTGTCTTTGTACACTCAAGTACTCATAGGTCATAGAATCAGATTTTCTTGAGATTCAGTTCAGATGTAAGGAACATTCATGTTCTATTTTCTATTAGTGTTAGCCATAAAAGTCAGATTATTTAAATTTATGAAAACAAACACCCTCAATTTTTTCATTGTGAATTTCTTCAAAACAAACTCAGGGTAAAGTGTTGTTTCCTAAAGCATACATACTGTGGTTGCCACTGTGGTTGCCAGATGTGTGGAAATGTTCTTTTCATTGACATTCATATAAGAAAACATGCATGTTTTTCTGTCTTCCAAGCCTTCCTAGCAATACATGGTTGGGTAGGCTTTTATTTAACAGAAATTTTTGTAGTCACTTTATATTTTTTGTTGCTAGGAGGGGTGATTTTCCTGTAAGATGCCACTAATGTTGTTTCTTAGGTTTGAGCACTTACAGTGTGCACCAGACAAGCTGGGTCTTCAGCAAGCCTCGGCACTGGTGTGCATGCTACATCATTTGTCATTCTGGTTAACCACTGTTTTGTTTGCATGTATTTGGCTTGGAAAGAAACACAGAAAGAGAAAATGATTAGGGTTTCACAAGTCTAAAAAATTAATACATTTTTAAAAGCTTCAGTATAATTTAAAGGTACCATTCCAACTTGACTCTGCTACTGGCTTACGTGGGCAAAGGTATTGAACCACAAATTCAAATACAGGCCAGGCAGACTCTTTGTGAATATCTTCCCTTTGTTTTCGGCCTTTGCTATCTATCCTATGTGTCGCTTTATGTGTATAGGTTTCCTAGCTTCCTTGAATCCCTCTTTTCATGTTTCTGGACTCTCTGAATCTAGAATCCAAGGAAAGCTTTACAAGTTCCAAGTTAGATAAATATCATATCAGGAAAATACCTTCTTATTCAATTATCATTACTCTTTTCTAAATACGATTTCAAATCTGTAAACTTTTGTACCCTCCAAATTTACTCTCTGTAGTTAGAACCTAGTCTATATTAAATTGTGAATGAATATTTGTCAATTAAAATTCAACAAAATTCAATAGGAAAATTCTATGGGGAAGTAAAAAAGTTTCATTGAAACTGACCCGTCTGCACAAACAAATGTATACACATATAGTGCTGGGTTGGCTCTTCCTCTCTTTGCCTTCCTATTATTTTATTTCTTTATATAAAATTCCAATTTTACGTTCCAAGTATTTTTCCTATTGATTGGTTTTACCCCTCTTGTATTTCTCTCTTGTATTTGCTTTAACCATAATATTAATGACATCTGTTTAGCATAAACATTATATTTAGAAGGTGAAGAAGAAATTTCCAAAATGATTATTATGTTTTCCAGATTACTAGAAATCCCTACTCGTCTTCCTGCTCTTCAGAGATGAAAGGTGGTGGTAGTATTAGATAATGTACTGATATGAACTGAAGCGTGACCCTGGTACTCATTTTCCAATGTTTTTAAGTCACATTGATCCATTGTAGACCGGAATCAGCAGACTTTCAGGCTGTCTCAAGATAAATGATTTATGATGGATATAAATACAAGCAACTTATTAATGAAGAGTAAGATAATGCTGTGATGGCTATAATAGCTGCCAGAGTTGTTCATATATCTCCAATACACAGAGCAGTGTTGACCACATTCGGTCATTTAATAAATATAAGTTGTTACGTTTCTAATTTTGTTCTTAGGTCAGAATAGTAGTTATGCATGCCTAGTAGAGCAAAACTATGTTTCATGTGTCTCTGTACAAAATAAAATCACCATAATGAGGGCTCAAACCTTTTTCTTCAAGACATGAATACATACAGTGACTGAATAATGCATGGGAGACAAGGACCTCAAACAATTTTATAAATAGCATGAAAGAAAATACAAAGATATAAATATAATTTTTGGAAATTATTCTAAGTGGAAAAATGATGAAAATGAGTGAATCATTTTATATCCAATATTTTAAACATATTTTTGGTGATTTTTGTCTATCATAAAGTATGTCAATTGTTTATAAAGCCACAGAGGTATGAAGTCAAAAATGAAAACTAAGAGATTGGCTGCAACACTACAGGACTTCCTGCATGGCTCTGGTGCTGTGGTTATCCATGTGTTCCATAAAGAACTGAAAAAACAATGAGGGTTTGAATAGTAGGATTTACCTGCCTAAAGCCAAGTGAAGATTAGAAGCCCAATCTAGCGCAATATCCATTCTGCAAGAGAAAGCTGATGCTCTCATCAGAGTGCTCCCTACATTCCGACACTGTGAAGATTTCATTCATCCCAGGAGCAAGGAAAATAGATCTGTAGGAAACGGAGAAGTTTCTGAGTGATAATTTCATTCTGGAAGTGCAATTTCACACTAAGTTTCTTTTATTTCATTGTGTTTTACACTTTTATAAGAGAAAATGTGAGCTTATTCGCTTCTGTTCATGTTCCCGAAGAGAATCAAAGAAATTAATACGTCACAGAAGACATATCGTTCTATATTTTTTTACTTGAAACTTAAACTGATAATACTTCCCTCTGGACCATGTTCAGTAATCTTGATGAAATTATTTGAATGGCCCCACAGTGGTGATGTGTGCTCTACTATAAAGCAGGTTAATATGCCCACAACAGCACACTTCTATATTCTTTAATAACATGCCAATCTATTTTTATTGAAATTATTTAATGTTGGAGGCCTGAGTTCTCTTCCTTGGAGATAATATAATGTTTATGCATAGGAAGCAATAAATGATAAATTCAGCTTATATTCAGTTTCTTCATGATCATACATTACCTTTCATTCCTGTTATCTATTGGAGTCTTAAGTTATTCACTCTCAAAGAAATATATTGTACAATTTAGAATTATTTTTCCTTGCAAGTCACTTGGCTTATGTTGAACTCACAAAATGTTTTAAAGGAGGAACTGTCCTTCCTTTGTGTACTACTGGCTTAGTACTGTATGCCAAGTTTGCAGTTTTAGGACCTCTGATAATAGAATAATGTGGTCATTATCATCTTTATAACCAGGCAAAGCAACACAAGAGAGTTTATAGGAGTAAGTGACATTTCATGTAGAATCACAGAAAACTCTTTCTAAAGACTTAGTGATGTCAAGAGGAACTCTCATAATTAGGACATTCTTCTGTGATACTGAAACAGTAATTGTCAAAAGACTATGACATCTCCCTCAAATAGAAAAACAGAAACCTGAGCAATGAAGTCATTTATGACATTTGGACATATTTCTGCTTTTGCAACAAGACGATGATCAACAAAAGTTTCAGACATTCCTACTATGAACAGAAAATGTATGTAGCCTTCCTTACCAAATACATATGCTAATACGTCAAGAGTTCAGACTGAGAAACCTTTTTATTTACATCTCAGTTGTAGTTTTCCCATCCTTCTCTCCTTTCATTCCCTCCCTGCCTCTCACCATAACTCCCTGCCATCCTTCAGTCCTCCTGAACTCCTCAGAAGAGGAGAGGCTTCCTATCAAGCCACTTTGGCATTTCAGGTAGGACTTGGCAGACCTCCTATTGAGGCCAGAAAGGCAGCCTGGTTAAGGCATAAGTGATCCAAAGGCAGTCAGAAGAGTCAGCAAAAGCCCCTGCTCCTGCTGTGAGGAGGCCAAGATGAAGGTCAAACTGTACAACTGCTACATATGTGCAGCAGACTTAGGTCCACCCTTGTTTGTGGTTCAGTCTCTGTGAGCCCATGAGGGCCCAGGTCTATTGATACTATAGGGATTCTTCTGGTGTCCTTGGCATCTCTAGTTCACTCAACCCTTCCTCCCCTTCTTCCAAAGGATTCCCCAAGTTCTGTCTAATCTTTAGATGGGGTCTCTCAATCTGTTTCCATCAGTTGCTGGGTGAAGCCTTTCTGATGACAGTTATGCTAGGTTCCTGTATATAAATAGAGCATGACATCATTAACAGGGTAAGGGGGAGTAGACACTCTGTCTCAAGCTAGGCCAGTCATTGGTTGGCCATTTTCCTCAATTGCTGCCCCATCTTTATGCTTGAACATCTTTTCATCAGGACAAATTGTGTTACAAGGTTTTGCTGTAGGTGGTATCCTAATCTCTCCACTGAAAATCTTGCCAGATTATACCAGAGAGACATTTAATATTCCATACTTCCCAATGCTAGGAGTCTTAGGTAAGGTCAGCCTCATAAATTCCTGGGAGTTTAATTGTCCTTGGTTTCCAGCATGTCCAAGAGAAGCATCACCATAATCTCCACATATTCTTGTTATCTTTCCCCATGCTATCCCCCTCCACATCTCCCCCTAAATAATCCCTTACTGTTCTTCTCTTCATCCTTTCCACTACAAAGTCCCCTTCCATAATCCTGCCTGAGTTCCTTCTCAATGAGATCCAAGTTTCTCCCATTGTGTCTTCCTTGTTACATAGCTTCTTTGGGTTTGTAGATTGTAGCATAATTATCCTTTACTCCATGGGTAATATCTACTTATAAGTAAGTACATACCATGTTTTTCTTTCTAGGTTTGGGTTACCTCACTTGGTGTGGTTTTTTTTCTAGTACTATTCTGAAAACTTCATGATGCTACTGTTTTGTTTTGTTTTGTTTTTTATTTGATATATTTTTTATTTACATTTCTAATGATTTCCCCTTTTCTGGTCCCCCACTCCCTGAAAGTCGCATAAACCCTCTTCCCTCCCCCTGTTCTCCCACCCACCCCTTCCCACTTCACTGTTCTGGTTTTGCCCTATACTGCTACACTGAGTCTTTCCAGAACCAGGGGCCACTCCTCCATTCTTCTTGTACCTCATTTGAGGTGTGGATTATGTTTTGGGTATTCCAGTTTTCCAGGCTAATATCCACTTATTAGTGAGTGCATACCATGATTGATCTTTTGAGACTGGGTTACCTCACTTATATGATGTTCTCCTGCTCTATCCATTTGCCTAAGAATTTCATGAATTCATTGTTTCTAATGCCTGAATAGTACTCCATTGTGTAGATATACCACATTTCTTGCATCCATTCTTCTGTTGTGGGACACCTGGGTTGTTTCCAGCTTCTGGCTATTATAAATAGGGTTGCTCTGAACATAGTGGAGCATGTATCCTTATTACATGCTGGGGAATCCTATGGGTATATGTTTTTAATAGCTGAATAATATTCCATTGGGTAAATTAACACAATTTCTTTATCTATTCTTTCCTTAAGGGGCATCTATCTGTTTTCCAGTTTCTCTGTATTATAAACTGCTATAAACAAAGAGGAAGAAGTGTCCATGTAATATGGTACAGTATCTTTTGGGTATATGCCCAGGAGTGGTATAGATGGGTCTTGAGGCAGAACTATTCACGATTTTCTGAGAAACCACCAAATTGATTTCTAAAATGTTTGTACAAGTTTGTACTCCCACCAGCAATTGAGGAGTATTAAACTTGCTAAACACCCTTGATAGCATGAGCATTCATAAGAATTATTATTATTATTATTATTACCCATTCTAATAGTTAATGTAATAAGATGGAATCTCAGAATAGTTTTGATTTGCATAAGCACAGAAAACTGTGAAAGTCAAATGTTTTATTCCTTTAGAAATGACAAATACTGTTGTCTAGTACCATGTAAGAAGATAGCTTGTTTTGATCACTATAGTGAAAAATCAATGACAACCTTTATTTGCTAATTTACCCTTGTCCTTGTATGCTAAGTACACACGAGAATGAAGTTACACTATCCATAACACTTAATGGATTAAATTTAGTCCTTGTCTCTGACATTTAAGGGAAAAATATTAAAAGTCTGTGAAATAGTTTCTCTGACCTGTGATATGACCATCTTTGCCAAACTTAGTAATACCAGTCAGTGCTTACTTGTATATTTTTAGTCAGATCTTCAGGAGTGATCACTGAATATGTGTGCTGTGGGGGAATCACATGCTTTGACTACTTAAGAGTCCCTTTCTCTAAATCAGTATGCTGAAAGATATTTTGCCTTCTTCAATGAAATCCACAAAAAAAATTGTTATTGCTACTACTTAGCTTTCCGAAGCTTGCTTAGTTTGTGAGCTTTTTCTTGCAGTCATTGTAGAGTTTTGTAAAGTACATTGAAAGATGTGTTTGAATGATAACGTGACTTACATGTAAAAGTGGCCTGCTTCCTGCAGGGTTGTAACATGATGGAATGTTTTCCTTACAGTGATCCCTGTTGATCATCAGCCACAAGGTATATCTATTTCCTTTCTACAACATCACATCCTGCCAGTTTCAATAGTTACATGTTTATGAAATCTTTTAAAAAATTGTAGTTTTCGATCATAGTTTTCATTGAAACTTTATAAATATCTAGAATAATTAATAAGAATTTGATATTTAAGAAATTTACAATATTAACTCAAAAATATATTTAAATAGCAATGATCTGTCTAAAAGTAAAAGGAGGTGCGTCATATATCTAAAAACAAAACATACATTTTAAATTTCTACTTGTACTTTCAAAATCCTTGGTGTGGTGACTCACACCTATAATTCTCTCATATTAGGAAATATTTTTAGAGGAAATGTTTGTGCTGTACTTAACTGTGATGTATATATTAAGTTGTTACTTTTCATAAAAACTTGAAGATAACAGAAGTATGCTACATCAGAGAAAGATGTAACTGACAACTCACATATCAGGAGTAAGGAGAGATCAGTGGGAGTTAAGGGGAGCAAAAGTGAAGTGAAAGCATTGACTTAATGGCAGTCATAACATGGAAGCTCACAATGAAGAATTTCAACTTTCCCAGGACATGTGTTGATCTCCAAAAGTACTTAAAATAGAAATTTTTTGTAAAATAAAAATAAAGAGTTTACAAGAAATCTTAAAGGGTAGTGGGATTTGTTACCAAGATTGATGACCTGAGGTTAGTCGTTACATCCCACACAACTGAAGAAAAGAATCAACTTCTCCAAGTTGTGTTCTAATTGCCACAGATTCATTGCGGCACCCACTCACACAGACCCATTTACATTTGCACACATACAAACACAAACTATATTAATAAGTAAATAAATTTAATTTTGAATAAACTGTTTTCTGAAAGTGTAGCATAAATTTATAAGAAAAATTGTAGAATAATATTTATCTAAATTTTTCTTTTTCTTGTGAACTTGGTTATATTTATATAACCTTTTCTTGCCTAGAGTAACATAAAATTAGTAATTACAACTGATTGACCACGGGTTTAGGGAGATTAAATGTAGAATTTTAATCACAGGAAAGGTGACTTTAATTATGTTTCACAATACTTAGGTATATGAATCTCAGAGAATCAAAAAAATATGCAGTCTATTTTTCTTGTGCTTGATTGCCCCATGAGGGTGAAGGAAAGTCCCTATTGGTAAAGCCACCTGTACTTCAGAACAGGGAGAGAGACTCGTTAGCTACAGTTGGCCTGAATGCATAATATAAACAAAGAAAGAAACCAAACAAATCTCCTACCTAGTTTTGATATCTGTAAACCACACCAACAACCAGCATGGCATTTAAACTAATGAAGTGGGTTTTTAGTCAAATCAGACATTAATTAGTTATATCCACAAGCCTTATGCTCTGTTACCATAGCATACTTGCAAACAGGACATTGAAGATGAAAGGTTTGTGTCTGTTTTGGTGTTTATATTTTTCTTTTGTTAACCTGCAGAGTACCTTCCCATACCAAAAAAATGTAGAATTTGGGGATGAATGTTCTATGTAATTACTAGCTCATTAGCTCCATATTCAATTAGTTGTATAGTTTTGTCTTAGCAATGGAAATCTACTGTCAGTTTGTGGAGAGCAAACTACTGTCTTGGCAACAGCATAGGTTGTTGGAGGTTTTCCATGGAAATCAACTCAATTTGATGTAACCCAATGTGTCAGTAATGGAAGCATCATTTAGTGACAAGAAGTAGCCTAGTGGGACTCCATCCCTTTCATTATTTGGAGACTTCATTAGGATAACCTTCATATGTTCTAGGAAGTTTCTACTACATAGGTTTCCATACCATGAACAAATGCCCCTCAGTTTTAGCTGTCTCCCATGAATTTCCTCCCTTAACTCTCATTGCCTGTCTTCTCTACCTGATTCTCCTCTTTCTGCTCTCCATACCCAGATCTCATTTATAAAATCTATTCTATGTCCAATTTTCTGAGGAACTGCCAAACTGATTTTCAGAGTGGTAGTACCAGATTGCAATCCCACAGTAATGGAGGAGTGTTCCTCTTGCTCCAAATCCTCTCCAGCATTTGCTGTCCCTGGAGTTTTTAATCTTGGCCATTCTGATTGTTCTGAGGTGGAATCTCAGCATAGTTTTGATTTTCATTTCCCTGAAGATTACGGATGTTGAATATTTCTTTAGGTGTTTCTCAGCCACACAGTATACCACAGTTGAGAATTCTTTGTTTAGCTCTTTATCCCATTTATTAATAGGGTTATTTGGTTCTCTGGAGTCTAACTTCTTGTATTCTTTGTATATCTTGGATATTAACCCTCTATCAGATGTTGGGTTGGTAAAGATTTTTTTCCCAATCTGTTGACTGCTATTTTGTCCTTTTGCCAGTGTCCTTTGCAATTTTATGAAGTATCATTTATCAATTCTTGATCTTACAGCATAAGCTATTGGTGTTCTGTTGAGGAAATTTTCCACTGTGCCAATGTGCTCCAGGTTCTTCCCCACTTTCTCTTCTATTAGATTCAGTGTATCTGGTTTTATGTGGAGGTCCTTGATCCACTTGAACTTGAGCTTTGTACAGGGAGATAAGTATGGATCAATTTACATCCTTCTACATGTTGACTGCCAGGCGACCCAGCACCATTTGTTGAAATTGCTGTCTTTTTTCCACTGGATGGTTTTAGCTCCTTTTTCAGAGATCAATTGTGTGGGTTCATTTCTGGATCTTCAATTCTATTCCATTGATCTATCTGCCTGTCACTGAAGCAATAGCATGCAGTTTTTAATCACTGTTGCTCTGTAACATAGCTTGAGGTCAGGGATTGTGGTTCTGCCAGAGATTCTTTTATTGTTGCAAATAGTTTTCCCTATACTGGATTTATTGTTATTCCAGATAAATTTGGAAATTGCTCTTTATAACTTTATGAAGAATTGAGTTGGAATTTTGATGGGGATTGCTTGAATCTGTAGATTGCTTTGGGCAAGATGGCCATTATTACTATATTAACCCTGCCAATCCATGAGCATGGGAGATCTTTCCATCTTCTGAGATCTTCAATTTCTTTCTTCAGAGACATGAAGCTCTTGTCATACAGATCTTTCACTGGCTTGGTTAGAGTCACACCAAGGTATTTTATATTATTTCTGACTATTGTAAAGGTACAAACCAGCTATACTCTAACATGTAATAAGGACAAATGCTGCATTGTGTTCATAGCAGCCTTATTCATAATAGCAGGAAGCTAGAAAGAACCTAAATGTCCCTCAACAGAGGAATGCATACAGAAAATGCTGTACATTTACACAATGGAGTAGTACTCAGCTATTAAAAGCAATGAATTCATGAAATTCTTAGGCAAATGGATGGAACTAGAAAATATCATTCTGAGTGAGATAATCCAATCCTGAAAGAACACACATAGTATAACTCATTGATAAGTGGATAATAGCTCAAAAGTTCAGAGTTTATACCCAAGATACAACTCACAGATCATTCATATGAACCTCAACAAGAAGGAAGACCAAAGTGTGGATACTTGGATCCTTATTGGAAAGTGGATCAAAAATGATCATGCCTCACAACCAACCAATAGACTGAGCATGGGTCCTCAATGAAGCAGCTGGAGAAAGGACCCAAGGAGCTGAAGAGGTTTGCAGCCTCAAAGGAGGATCAATAATATGTATCAACCAGTACCCCCAGAACTCCAAGGGACTAAATCACCAAACAAAGAGTATACATGGAGGGACCCATGGCTCCAGCCACATATTTAGGAGAGGATAGCCTTTTCAGACATCAGTGAGAGGAGAGGCCATTGGTCCTGTGAAGGCTAGATGCCCCATTGTAGGGAAATGCCAGGTCAGGAAAGTGGGAGGGGAGGTTGGTAAGCAGGGGGAGGGGGGGTGGGATAGGGGTTTCAAAGGGGTAACATAGAAAGGGGATACCATTTGAAATGTAAATAATGCAAATATCTAATAAAAATAAATAAAATCTATTCTATTTCCCCTTCTCAGGGCATCTAAGGATGTTGAACATTTCTTTAGGTGTTTCTCAGCCATCTGGTATTCCTCAATTGAGAATTCTTTGTTTAGCTCTGTACCCCATTCTCTGGAGTCTAACTTCTTGAGTTCTTTCTATGTATTGATACTAGCCCTCTTTCGGATGTTGTGTTGATAAAGATCTTTTCCCAATCTGTTGGTTGCCATTTTGCCCTATTGACCATGTCCTTTTTCTTACAGAGGCTTTATTCTATGAGGTCCCATTTGGGTATGTGGACAAATGTGATATAACTGGAGATAGACTGATTTCCACCTTTCTATAGAGCTAGCGTTGTGATTTCTATAGTGTTTGTACTGCTTTACTTTCCCACCAGCAATGAAGTTTTGCTTTTATTTATATATCTTCAAAATAATGAGTTGTCATAGTCTGTCAGATGTAGAGATGGAATCTCGAAGTAATTCTGAATTGTATTTTCCTAATGGTTAAGGATGTTGAACATTTCCTTAGTATTTGTCAGCTATTTGAGAACCTTTTACTCAGAAGTCTGTTTAGATTTGTTCTGCATTTTAAAATGTATTATTTATTGTTTTGGTATTTGATTATGTGAATTCTTTATATATTTTGGATACTGGTCCTCTATCAGATATGGAATTGGTAAAAATCTTTAACAATTTTATAGGCTGCTTCTTTGTTTGCATGACTGTGTTCTTTACTGTGCAGAATCATTTCATTTTGATAAAGTCCCATTTGTTAAAATATTAGTGCCTATGCTGTGTTCTGTTCAGAAAATTTTATTCTGTGCCAATTAATTAAAGGTTATTTCTTACTTTCTCTTCTATCAGGTTCAGTCTACCTGGTTTTCTGTTGAGATATTTGATCCATTTGGACTTCAGCTTTGTGCAGGATGAGTACCTATTTGCCCTCTTCTGTGTGTAAACATTCAGTTTGATTATCACTGGAGTCTTTTGTTCCAGTTGCCATTTCTGGTTTATTTAACTAAAATAATATGTACATGAGTGTGTAGATTTATATCAGGGTCTTCAATTTTATTTGAGTGATCATCATGTCAGTTTGGACACAATACTATTCAGTTTTATTACTATAGCTCTATTAGTACAACTTTAAATTATAATTGGACATTTCAAACAGTTCTTTCATTGGTCAAGACTTTTAGCTAACTTGGTTGTTTTTGAGTTTGTTTATTTTCTGATATGAAGCTAAGAATTTTCCTTCCAAGATCTGTAAAGAATTGTGTTGGGCCAGGTGATGGTGGCACAGGCCTGTAATCCCAGCACTCTGGGAGGCAGAGGCAGGCGAATTTCTGAGTTTGAGGCCAGCCTGTTCTACAGAGTAAGTTCCAAGACAGCCAGGGCTATACAGAGAAACCCAATCTCGACAAAACCAAAATAAGAATTGTGTTGGGATTTTTATGGGGCTTACAAATCTGTAGCCTTGTCTCATTATAGAAAATGGCCTGATCAGGTCCCGTGTCTCCCATTGTCTGGAGTCTTTGCTAAGGTTACTCTTGTAGACTCTATGGAGTTTCCATTGTACTAGATTTCCACCTTGCTTATGAAATGTCCTTGAATTCCAGTTGTTTCTCCCATTACTTTTGCCCTCTCTTCGATCCATCCTGTTTCCAACAACATCTGCCCAGTCCACCTGCAAAATTTATTCTTTTTTTTTTTTTTTTTTTTTTACCTTCCTTAGGTGATATTTGCTTCTCCCAGTTAAGCCATACTTGTTGCTTAGCCGCTCTAGATCTGCAGAATATAGCATGACTGCTTTTTTCTTTATAGTTAACATTCACTTATAAGTAAGTATATGCCATGTCTTTCTGTCTGGTATGATTTTTCTTCTATTGATTTCTTTTATTCATTTTATCCATTCACCTATAAATTTCGTATTCTTAACAGCTGGTTAAGAGCCCATTTGGGGACATCTAGGCTGCTTCCATTTTCTGAATATTATGACTGAAGCTGCTATGAATAACATTTAACAAATGTCCTTGTTATGTCACAAATCATTTTTAGAAATATGCCCAGGAGTGATAAAGTTAGATTTCAGGTAGATTGGTTTCCATTCTCCTGAGAAACTGCTATGTTGATATTTAAAGTAGTGGTACAAGTTTGTGTTCCCACAAGCATTGGAGTAATGTTTTTCTTGCACTAAATCCTCACCAACATGAGCTCTCACTCTGTTGTTGATCATTCACATCCCCTGATGGCTAAGTATCTGAACTTTTCTTTAAGAGATTCTTGACCATTAGAGACTCCTCTGTATAGAATTCTCTGTTTAGGTCTGTACCCCAGTTTGGAATGGGATTATTTAGTTGATGAACAGTTTTTTGAGTTCTTTATTTATTTTGGATATTAGTCCTCTGCCAGATATGGAGTTAATGATTTTTTTTTATTATGTGGGCTGCTGTTACATAATATTGACAGCAACATTTGCCATATAGAAGTGTTTTAGTTTCATAAGGTTACATTTATTAATTGTTGATCTTATTACCTACTCTATCAATGTTCTGTGCAGGAAATTGTCTTCTGTGCCAACACATTCAAGATTATTTCCTACTTTCTTTTCTGTCAGGTTCCATGAATCTGATTTTATTTGGGTGTCCTTGCTCCATATGTTCTTGATCTTTGTGCAGGGTCAGAGATATAGGTCCATTTGCATTCTTTTACATACTGCCATCCAGTTAGACTAGCACTATTTGTTGAACAAGTTTTCTTTTCCCATTGTATATTTCTGGCTTCTTTATCAAAATTCATGTGTACACAGGTGTATGTTTTAATACCTTGGACTTAGATCAGCTATATTAATCAATGAGCATGGTTTCATGCCAATACCATTTTTATTAGATATATTCTTTATTTACATTTCAAATGTTGTCTGCTTTCCTGGTCCCTGTCCTACTCCCCAAAATCCTATGACCCATCTATCCTCCTCCAGTTTCCCAATCAACCCTCTCCAGCTTCCCTGTCCTGATATTCCCAGGACCAAGGGCCTCTCATCCCTTTGATGTCCAACAAGGCCATCCTCTGCTGCCTATGAATCTGGAGTCATGGGTAACTCCATGTGTACTCTTTAGTTGATGATTTTGTCCCTGGGAGCTCTGGAAGTAATAGGTGGCTCATATCGTTGTTCCTCCTTTGGCGCTGCAATCCCTGGTGGTCATCTTTGTAGTGGTAGTGCTGCTGGTGGTAGAGGAGATACTGTGTGCCTGCATATGTGTGTGTGTGTGTGTGTGTGCGTGTTTCCTTACTTTATGTTTTGTTGGTTTGAGATTATTTATTGCCTATGTTTTTGTGAGTGTAGTTAATCTCCTTGTGTTGGATTTTTCTTCTACTACTTTCTGTAAAGCTGGACTTGTGGATAGATACTCTTTAAATTTATCCTAATTAGGCTGGAGAGATGACTCAGTGGTTAAGAACACTGACAGATCTTCCAAAGGTCCTGAGTTCAATTCCTAGAAACTACATGGTGGTTCACAACCATCTGTGAATAGGATCTGATGTCCTCTTCTGGTGTGTCTGAAGATAGCAACTGTGTACTCATATACATGAAATAAATAAATCTTATAAAATATCTTAATCATGGAGTGTCTTGTTTTATCATTTTAACATATATGGCCATTGAAATTTTTGCTGGATATATTAGTGCAGTCTCACATCTGTGGACTCTTAGAGTCTACAAAACATCTGTCCAGGCCCTTCTACCCTTTAGAGTATCTGTTGTGAATTCAGATGTAATTCAAATAGGTTAGCCTTTATATGTTACTTGGCCTTTTCCTGTTTTAGTTCCTATACTCTTTTCTCTCTACATTTGGCGTTTTGAATATTTTGTGGTGTGGGAACTTTCCTTTCTGATAGATCCCACTTCTTTGTGTTCTGTAAGTTTCTTGTACCTTTTGTTAGTATACAGCCAATCTCATTAGCTAGCTCTCAGAGACCTAGAAGGTACTTGTTTCATCCTCTGTTGTACCAAATGTGTACTGTGCTGGGGATAAAAGGGGACCAGGCCATCTCAGAGTTCTCACTGCATTCTTTCTCTGCTCCCTATCCATGTTCCCTCTCCTTTGTTTCCCTGTCTCCATGGTGATTTCTCTAACCTCATTCCCTGGTACTGGTCAAGCATCATTAGAACTGACTCCAATAAGCCTCCTTTTATATGTTTTTAATTTGTCTTGATTAGGCTTATTACATTGGTTGAGACAAGTATGTGAGACAAAACCCTACTACTTTTTATGCATGTCATTATTTAGGTTTGAAAATCTTCGATAATTTTGTTAAATATATTTTGTTTGGGTTTTGAGATGGGATTGCTCTCTTTCTTTTATTCTTACTATGCCTAGGTTTAGTCTTTTCAGAGTGTTCCAGGTTCCATCGATTTGGGAATTTTTTTTATATTTAACTTTTTTTTTTAGCTGATGACTCTCTTTATTCTAGCATATCTTCATCCCTTAGGATTCTTTCTTTCATCTCTATTTTTTTAAGATGATGCTTACATCTGTAATTTCCTCTTCATTTACCTAGATTTTCCATCTATCAGATGGAAATCTATCAGATTTTCCAATCTATCATCTATAATTTTTCATTTATCAGATTTCTCTCATTTTGGGCTTTCTTCATTTCTCATTGTTCTACTTTCCACTCTTGAACAGTTTCCTATCCTCTCTCATCCTGATTTTTGTTAGTTAGTTTGTTTGTTTATCTTGGTTTTCCTGACATTCATTAAAGGATTTATTGAATTTTTCCTGTTTTGCCTCTTTTTTTTCTTTCTTTAAGGGATTCTTTTTCATTTCCTCTTTAAGCACCTCTATCATCTTCTTAATGTCAATTTTAAGGTAGTTTTCTTGTGCCTCAACTGCATTCAAATATTCAGGTCTTGCTGTCATAGGATAGCTGAGCTGGGCAGTGGGGGTATCATATTGCTCTGGACATCCTTCCTTACATTTGTATTTAGGTGTCCAGGTTTGGGATGATTATAGTTCTAGGTGATGATTTCTGAGTTTGCCTCCCATGAATAGTTGTTTTGCTCCTTGGCTACTCTTTATTCTTTGGCCTTTGAGCAGGTCAAGGGCATGACTTCTGTCAACTTCTTTGGCATTTGGTACAGCAGGGGCATCTATATTCTTCTGACTCATATGCCTTGCACCTGACATGTAGAGTGTGCCAGAATTGGGAAAAGGGGCCCAACCAAGGGGCAGGTTATGAGTGGGTGAGGGGGAAAGGTGGCAGAATGGGGCTTGGGGAGTAAAATCTAGGGGATGGGGTAGTTCACCTTTCCAGGAATTGCTTATCTGTCATCCCGACTGGTGTGGCCAGAAACCTAGCACCTCAAAAGTTCAGTTTTATGTAAGGTGATAAGTACATATATATTTGGATTTTCCTAAGTATAGTCACCTAGTTTGACCAGTATCATTTGTTAAATATGCTGCTTTATTTTTCTTGTTGCTTTGTTATCAATAATTAGGAGTCCATGGGTATGATGACTTATTTCCTGGTCTTTAATTACATTGTACCTTGAGATCTAGTTATACTGTTCTTGGGTATATCTCAAAATTATTCACTATCTTAATACAGAGACACCTGCTTAACCATGTTCAGTGCTGTTCTATTATAGTAGATAGAAATTTGAAACAACACAGATGTCTTTCAGCTGATAATTAGATAAATACAATGTGTTACATTACCCAATATTGTATTATTCAGATGCTAAAATGATAATCAGGATGTTCACAGTAAATGGAGGTAACTAGAAAAAAATTAATCCTACATGAGGTAACTTGGACTGTGAAATACAGAAATGTGTGTCTTTATTAGCTTGTATGTAGATATTAGCTCTCATATCATTGAAAAACATGCTACAATCTATATATTCATTGAAGTTAGGTACAGAGTTAGAGACATTGGATGAAGAATTGATACAAGAAAGAGGAACTAGAATAGATAATTTAGGATTGAAAGAGCTAGAGGAAACAAGTATGAGAGGGACTATCAAACTGGAAATAGAGGGGAGCAGGGTAAGTAAATACAGCGATTACTCAAACTAAGCACTATTTGAAGGTTTATATAAAAACCTAATACAGTTAGAATGCATTATACAAAATATATTGTAAATCAAAAAGTAAATCCTGTCAAGGATTTCTAATGAATTCAGCCTCATGTCAAGTAACACAATATAAATGCAAGAATAGGAAAACACTAAATGCATCAAAAAATTAATTAATGTTTGTAATACCAATTATCATTCATTCCCATACTATTTAACCACAATTCATAAAAGTGATTAATTATGCAGGAGTTCTTTACTGTTTCTTCATGGTATGTAGTTTTCAGATTATTGTCTGGATTCCTCAGAAAGAAACAATTCAAAATTCTTCAGTGTACTAATGACTTAGCAAATTTAAGTTGTTTGATACATAGAAATTCAAGCTGTTTCTAAAATGATCTGCTCTTAAAAGATAACACATTTTCATATATTTAAAACAAATGATATTAATTTATGATTTAAAATACCAAAGAATCCTTTCCATCAACTATGTTTCAGGTTCTTTGATAAAAATATCAGCTAATTACTTGTTAGGTAATTTGTCTTTTTTATCCAGAATATTTTATAATATTCTAGAAGTATAAATTTCTCATTCAGTTTTCATCTCAAAACAAGAATATCTCAATATGATAGTATTGATTTTATTTCTATCATACTGTGCTGCTGATAAACAATTTGTTTTCTTAAATAAATAGCATTTTCTGAGGTATTACAGTTTCAGTGTCACATTGATACCTTTTATTTTGCAAACACAAAAAAGGCTGATAATTTTTAAGGCGAAGCTCTAGGATAAAAATTGATATATTTGAAATTGGGGGAAAAAGTTCTGTGAATCATAAATCTTTTGAGATATAGTGTTGTCATATAAGATCTCTTCTGTAAAAATTCCCCCTATTTAGTATAAAAGTAGATACTAAATAAATTACAAATTGTGAAACTTATGTTTTCTATTCTAGAAGTCTTTGTTACAACTTGTCTTTATGATGAATAAGTCATAAGATAGTCCTAAACTATTTGCTTATAATTTTAACTGTTGAAATAACAGAATTCTACCTAAAAATCAATTCTTTATCATTTCCAGTTTTTAAGTTTAAGCACATTTCCAGATTAAGTACAACTCATTATTATTTTTCTTAGAAGCCAAGTTTTACGAATTAAAAATGTCTGTGGTTTACTTATATTTTTAGTTCAGTTCCTCTCGTGATGTCTGTTAAAATATTCGATCTATTATTAGAAAAATAAACAGATTTTCTCATGAGAAAATACAATTCGTTATATATTGGCATTTAGAAAATTTTAATTAATTAATTTTGAAAATTAATTAATTTAAAAATAATTAATTAATTTATTTCTTTTAATGGAGATCTCGTTATTTAGCCTGGTTTTGTCCCAGAAATTCCTCTGTAGTTCAGATTGTACTTGAGCTCATGTTGATTCTCCTATCTTAGACTCTGTGTCCTAGGATTACACACATAGGCTACTATATTAGACTTAAATGTTTACCTTACAACATACACTGTAGTCTGTAAACAATATACCACTCATTCATCAAATATTGTTACTTCGTATCCATAAAGTTGTAACCAAATGACCAACACACAGAGTATCCAAATGAACAATGATATGGTGATTTACTAAGATTTATTTTTTACTTCCTTTTATTACTTATTATTTATATCTTTGATGATGAATTACCAGATTTATATTTATAGATTTGAAAAATTATTTCTATCATGATTTTAAAAACTCTATTGCACTTGCTAGGAAACAATCCATAAATATATTCCATCTTTATTTAAGTTTCAAACTATTAATATTATTCTGCTAAGTGAACCTAGTATTAAACCACTTCCTAATGATTTGTTATTATATATACAGATGAATGTATATCTCATACCTCATCTGAGAAGATTTCTTTGCAGTAGGTATTGTTAATCAATATTTGAGGTAAGAATATTCTGAGATAAAAATATTCAATATTCTGAGATAAGAATGAAGAATGTTCAACCTTAAATAGAATCTCTCTACTGCACTCTCTCTTTTCTCCCAAGGCTGGGGGATCATGGTGGAAGAGGGGTCAGAAACTGCAAGGACAAGAGTGGGGATGAACATTAGTGAAGATTTTGTGGATACAGCAGAGCATCTGGTGTGGATTTGGAAAGGCTGCAACATCATGCAGATGACATGCATACACAGGCTTCACACAGACTATGAGAATGGAAAAAACAGGAGAGCAAGAGGTACCAGGAGGTGATGGAACTGAGAATGTAATCACAGATCCTACATGGTTCTGGATATGTCCTCTGCATTCATTCTGTGGATGTTTACATTGGGCTTTCTGTAGGGCTCCTAACAGGTAGGCAATGATGTCTCTGATATGTTTGCCTATTCATAGGACCACTTTCCTTGTTCTAGATTGCCTTGGCCAGCCTTGACATGAGGATCTGTGTCTAGTCTTAATGTAACTTATTATGTAGTGTTCCATTGATATCATTGTGAGGCCTACTCTTTTTTGGAGAAAAACAAAGGAGCAATAGATTCAGGGAGGGTGAGATGGTGGACTATAATGAGTGGAGAAAGGAGAATATAGTAAGGATTTACTGTATTAGAGAATAATTTTAAAATGATAAGTCTGATCCCTAGCAGATGAGCTATTGACTTCTACAAGGTATTGGTGAATGGAAAGATACTTTTCTCTATAGCAGTGATTCCTATAGGTGCACCATTCTGAAGGGCAAACTCCACAACCAGAAGAATATAGGTAACACAAATTAGTTTTGTTTGTTTGGTTGATATACTATTCAAATATACCCATATTTAGCTGAACTCCCAAATTCTATTGGGAGCAAGTTCACAAGAAAATATTTGGCATCTGTTCTAAGAATGCTAATTCAAAGATGTACTTTAGAGCAGCTTGGCTCCATTTATTTACTTCATTTCTGAGACTCCCATAGCCTGACTGATTCATGACAAGATGTCACATTTTAGGATGTGAAACAATGATGCAAAATTTCATGTCTCAGATTTCAATTATAATTAATAATTTTACTTGTAAAAGGTAGATTTGTCAATCATTAAAAGTATCATGTAATAATCAAAAGCTGATTCTACCTTCTTGTTTCTCGGGAAGAATACTGTGATATGATTGTACTATTGCCTACAATACTCCATGTAACTTGATATTACACAAAGTTCTTTTCCTTATGAGTCTAACTCTTAAGGCCCTTCAGAGAGAAAATGAATCTTTTATTTTACTTATATCTGTAACCACTGTAAGAAATCCTGCCATTTTTGATATGTTGTTTTTTATAATAAATGAAGAGTTTTTATACAGGTAAGAGAAATAAACCTATTCCCCACAGTTCTTTCAAATAAACAATGTAAATACTGTAGACAGGGTAAGGGAATGCCATTATAATAAAATTCTAAAATGTGACATGACCAGTCTAAATTAATGTTAACTCAGGGCACCAGAAAGACAACACCAAGGTAGTGGTAGTCACACATTGCCTTGTGATATAGAAAAAAAAATATACAGGTTCTGTGTTTCAAAAGAATAGTCCCCACAATGGAAGTCAAGCCATAGGAGTCCACTTCTTCAAGGTATTCAGAAAAGGTTTGTGTGAGAGCAGTAAGACTACCTTGTGTTCCTGCTGTTAAAAATAAGCCAAAACAGGAAATGTTCAAACTAAGAAGTAGATCTAAAAGACAGACAAACAAAATAAACATATAGAACTGAAAAAGTGACAACACTAACAAATGATCAGACTGTGATATTGTACACAATCAGAAACATGAAGTCAGAGAGATCAATACACTCTAAAGAAAAAATATGCAATGAAAAGAGTCAATGAAATGCTTCATGAAGCTGAAAGAATTAAAAAGTGAAGAGAGAATCAAAAACTCAATGTTTCCTAACATCACAGTCACATGGTGATCTCATAGGGATAGGAGAGAATGGAGAATATTTGATCATTATTGAAGAAACAGAGACTGAACACTTCACCAACTGGCAAAGGACAGAAAACTGAAGGTTTTAAAATAATGAGAATATACTATGCCAGAAATTTATGAAGGTATATGCCTATCCATAACATAATTAAGTATGGCAACAAAGGGAGGAGAAAATCAGTAAAGGATTCTAGTATAAATTATTACTATTTTTCAGAAGAATCTAATTAATTTATCATTGGAAATCATCAAAATCAGAAGGGAAGAATGGCAGAACATTTCGCTGATTTGAAAGACAAACACTAGCAATCACAACAAAACTGACATGTTTTTCTCAGGCAAAGAAAAGGAGATTGAGCCATAGTATTCTAGGAAAAAGTGAAATAAAAATAGAAAGATAGTGTGACTCATAAAAGAATATTATTCACTACAAATGTTTCATATCATATTAATACCATAAAAATTAAAGTACTATCTGGTTTCAAAATAATTCTTAAAATTGGGAAGAAAACGAAGAGAGATGGAATGGAGAATTCTATAATATTCATAGGGAGAATAAATTATTAGAAGCCAAATGTACTTTTTTTTATTAGATATTTGCTTTATTTATATTTTAAGTGTTATCCCCTTTGCTCATTACCCCTTGGCAATCCTTCCATCACATCTTCCTCCTCCTGCTTACCAACCTTCCCTCCCACATTCCTGACCTGGCATTCCCCTACAATGGAGCATCTAGCCTTCACAGAACCAAGGGCTCTCCTTTCACTGATGTCTGAAAAGACCAACTACTGCTAAATATGTGGCTGGAGCCATGCGTCCCTCCATGTGCATTTTTTTGGTTTGTGATTTAGTCCCTTGTAGCTCTGGGGGTTAAAATATGTAGTTGGAACAATATGTAGTTGGAACATATTAGTGCTCCTTCTATGGGGCTGCAAAACTCTTCATCTCCTTGGGTCCTTTCTCTAGCTGTTCCATTGGAGACTCTATGCTCAGTCTATTGGTTGGCTGTGAGCCATGGGTGTCTTGATTCTCCTTCTAAGAAGGACCAAATTATCCACATTTTTATCTTCCTTCTCTTGAGCTTTATGTGGTCTGTGAATTTTATCTCAGGTATTCATAGGTTTTGGGCTAATATCCACTTTCAGCAAGCATATACCGAGTGTCTTCTTTTGTGATTGGGTTATCCCGTTCAGGATAATATTTTCTAGTCCCATCCATTTGCCTTAGAATTTCATGAATTCATTGTTATACTACCTGAGAAGTACTCCATTATGTAAATGTATGACATTTTCTGTATCCATTTTTCTATTGAGGGTCATCTCAGCTTTTTCCAGCTTGTGGCTATTATGAACAAGGCAGCTGCGAACATAGTGGAGCATGTGTCCTAATTACATGTTAGAGCATCTTATGGGTATATGCCCTGGGTGCCCTGAGTGCTAGAGCTGGGTCCTCAGGTAGTACAATGTCCAATTCTCTGAGGAAATCCCAAACTGATATCAAGAGTGGTTTTACCAGCTTGCAATCCCACCAGCAATGGAAAAGTACTCCTGTTTCTCCACTTCCCTTCCAGCATATCCTGTTACCTGAGTTTTTTATCTTAGCCATTCTGACTAAGGATCTCAGGATTCTTTTTATTTGCATCTCCATGATGATTAAGGATGTTGATCATTTCTTTAGGTGTTTGTCTGCCATCCAGTATTCCTCAGTTGAAAATTCTTTGTTTTGCTCAGTACCCCATTTTTAATAGGGTTATTTGTTTCTCTGGAGTCTAATTTCTTGAGTTCTTTGTATATATTGGTTTTTAGCCCTCTGTCAGATGTGGGATTGGTAAAGATCTTTTCCCAATCTGTGGGCTGCCATTTTTCCTATTGACAGTGTCCTTTGCAATTTTAGGAAGTCCTATTTGTGAATTCATAATGTTAGAGCATAAGCTGTTGGTGTTTTGTTTACAAAATTTTCTCTGTGCCCATGTGTAAGGGCTGTTCCCCATTTTCTCTGCTATTAGATTTAGTGTATCTGGTTTTATGTAAAGGGCCTTGAACCACTTGGACTTGAGCTTTATAGAGGGAGAGAAGAATGGATCAATTTGCATTCTTCTACATGTTGACTGCCAGTTGCATCAGCACCATTTGCTGAAAAAGTTGTCTTTTTTTTCTACTAGATTGTTTTAGCTCCTTTGTCAAAGATTAAGTGACCAAAGGTGTGTGGATTCATTTCTGAATCTTCAATTCTATTCCATTGATCTACCTGCCCATCATTATATGAATACCATGCAGTCTTTACCACTATTGCTCTGTAGTATAGCTTGAGGTCAGGGATGGTGATTCCACCAGAGGTTCTTTTATTCTTGAGAATAATTTTCACTATCCTGAATCTTTTGTCATTCCAGATAAATTTGTAAATTGCTCTTTCTAACTCTGTGAAGAATTGAGGTAGAATTTTGATGGGGATTGCATTGAAGCTTTAGGCATGATGGCCATTTTTACTGAATTAACACTGCTAATCAATGAGCATGGTAAATCTTTCCATCCTCTGAGATCTTCTTCAATGTCTTTCTTCAGAGATTGAAGTTATTGTCATACAGATCTTTCACTTGCTTGGTTAGAGTCACACCAAGATATTTTATATTATTTAGAACTATTCTGAAGGGTGTCATTTCACTATTTTATTTCTCAGCCTCTTCATCCTTTGAGTATAGGAAGGCTAATGGTTTGTTTGAGTTAATTTTGTATCCAGTCACTTTGCTGCAATTGTTTTTCTGGTTTAGATGTTTTCTGGTGGAATATTTGGGATCACTTAAGCATACTATTATATCATATGCAAACAGTGATACTTTGACTTCTTTCTTTCTGATTCATATCCCTTTGACTTCTTTTTGTTGCCTAGTTGCTCTGGCTAAGAATTCAAGTACTATATTGAACAGGTAGGGAAAGAGTGGACAGCCTTGTCTAGTTCCTGATTTCAATGAAATTGCTTTAAGTTTCTCTCCATTTAGTTTGATGTTAGCTACCGGTTTACTGTATAGTACTTTTACTATGTTTAGAAGAGCAATGGTATTAGGTCTTCTTTGTAGGTGTGATATAACTCTGCATTAAACCCATCTGATCCTGGGCTTTTTGTAGTTGGGAGACTATTAATAGCCACTTCTATTTCTTTAGGGGTTATGCGACAGTTTAGGTCATTTATCTAATAATGATTTAACTTTGGTACCTGAGATCTGTGTCGAAAGTTGTCCATTTCATCTAGGTTTTCCAGTTTGTTGAGTATAGGCTTTTGTAGAAATAACTGATGATTTTTGGAATTTCCTCAGTATCTGTTATGTCTCCTTTTTCATTTCTGATTTTGTTGATTTGGATACTCTCTCTGTGCCCTCTGCTTAGTTTGGCTAAGGGTTTATCTATCTTGTTTTTTTTTTCAAAAACTGCCTCTTGGTTTGGTTGATTCTTTTTATAGTTCGTTTTGTTTCTACTTGGTTGATTTTAGCTTTGCGTTTTATAATCTCCTGCTGTCTACTCCTCTTGGGTGTATTTGGTTCTTTTTGTTTTTGAGACTTCAGTGGTGCAGTCAAACTGCTAGTGTATGCTCTTTACAGTTTCTTTTTGGAGGCACTAAGAGCTATGAATTTTCCTCTTAGAACTGCTTTCATTGTGTTACATGCATTTGGGTATGCTGTACTTCATTTTCATTATATTCTAAAGAGTCTTTAATTTCTTTTATTTCTTCCTTGACCAAGTTATCATTGAGTAGAATATTGTTCAGTTTCCATGTATATGTGGGATGTCTGTTGTTTATGTTGTTATTGAAGACCACCCCTATTCTGTGGCGATCTGATAGGGTGCATGGGATTATTTCAATTTTCATATATCTTTTGAGGTCTGTTTTCTGACTGATTAAATGGTCAGTTTTGGAGAAGGTATTGTGATGTACTGAGAAGAAACTATATTCTTTTGTTTAGAATAAAATGTTCTATGGATATCTGTTGAATCCAGTTTGTTCATACCTTTTGTTAGGTCAACTGTGTCTCTGCTTCATTTCTGTTTCCATGATTTGTCCATTGATGACAATGTGGTGTTGAAGTCTCACACTATGATTGTGTGAGGTGCAATGTGTGTTTTGAGCTTTAGTAAAGTTTATTTTATAAAAGTGGGTGCAGTTGTATTTGGAACATAGTTGTTCAAAATTGAGAGTTCCTCTTGGTAGATATTTCCTTTGACAAGTAAAGAAGTGCCCTTCCTCATCTTTTTGATAAATTTAGGTTGAAAGTTGATTTTATTTGATATCAGAATGGCTAATCAAGCTTGTTTGTTGGGACAATTTGTTTGAAAAAATATTGTCCAGCCTTTCACTCTGATATAGTGTCTGTCTTTGTGCCTGAGGTGAGTTTCCTGTATGCAGCAAAATATTGGTTCCTGTTTATGTATCCAGTCTGTTAGTCTATGTCTTTTTATTGGAGAATTTTGTTCATTGATATTAAGGAAAAGTGTTTTTGCTTCCTGTTATTTTTTTTATTAGAGGTGGAGTTATGTTCATGTGTCTTTCTTCTTTTTGGTTTCTTAAAAGAAGATTATTTTCTTGCTTTTTCTAGGGTGTAGTTTCCATCCTTTTGTTGCTGTTTTCCATTCATTATCCTTTGAAGAGCTGTGTTTGTGGAAAACAGTGTGTAAATTTGTTTTTTGTCATGAAATACCTTAGTTTCTCCATTGATGGTAATTGTGTTTTTGCTGGGTATATAGCCTGGGTTGGCATTTGTGTTCCTTTAAGTTCTATATGACATCTGCCCAAGATCTGGATTTCATAGTTTCTGGGGAAAAGTTTGGTGTAACTCTGATAGGTCTGTGTTTATATGTTACTTGCCATTTTTACCTTACTGCTTTTAATATTCTTTCTTTCTTTGGTGAATTTGTTGTTTTGATGATTATGTGATAGGAGGAATTTCTTTTCTGTTCCAATCTATTTGGAGTTCTGTAGGCTTCTTGTATGTTCATACTTGCTTTACATAGGGAAGTTTTCTTCTATAATTTCTTTGAAGATATCTATTGGCCCTTTAAGCTGGAAATCGTTGCTTTCTTCTATACCTATAGTCCTTAGATTTAGTCTTCTGAATGGGTCCTAGATTTCTTGTATGTTTTGGGTTAGGAGTTTTTTTTTTTTTTTTTTTTTTTTTTTTTTTTTTTTTTTTTTTTTTTTGCATTTGGAATTTTCTTTGACTGTTGAGTCAACTTTTTCTGTGGTATCTTCTGCACCTGAGATTCTCTCTTTTATCTCTTTTATTCTGTTGGAGATGCTTGCATCTATTACTCCTGATTTCTTTTATAGTGTTTCTATCTCTAGAGTTGTTTCCCTTTATAATTTCAAATCCAAATTATGCTTTTCTGGTATGTTGGAGTATACAGGACTTGCTGCTGTGGGAGACCTGGGTTCAAGATAATGCCTTGTGTCCTTGGTTTCTGTTGGTAAAGTTCTTGCATTTGCCTTTTGCCATCTGGTGTTAGTTATTCCTGCTATCTCTGGCTGGAACTTGTCCCTCCTGTGGACCTGTAAGCCTGTCTCAGCACCTCTTGGAGACCATCTTTCCCTTGGCACAGAGGGCTGTGACTCAGCCCAGCTTCCGGGTGCAGATGGAGCCCAGCAAGTCCTTGCTGTTCTGCCACTCTTGTGATCCCTGTGTTCCTGATTGCACCCAAATTGGACAGTCACCAGAGAGAAAATGGTTGTCTCACCTCTAATCCCAGGAGTCAAAGTACTCCCTGGAGGCCAGTTTTCTCCTGGCTACACTGTGCACAGGCAGCTTTGGAGCAGCCCATCTCTGGGGAGCTGATGGAGGCTGAAAGAGCCCTGTCTCAGCTGCTCTGCCACTCCTGTGCTCACTGTACTCCCGGTTGTACCTGCCTTGGACAGTCACCAGAGAGAAAATGGCCAAATGTACCTTTTATACGTGAAACAATATGTGAAACAATCTGAAAAAAAATTCATGCAAAATCATTAAAATCTAAATAAAATTGGTTTTCATAAGGGTATAACTGTAAAGAATGCACAAAAACTCACCAAATAAAAATAAGAACAGAAATAAAGGTGATAACACATACAATAGGAAACAAGAAAATAATAAAATATTAAATATTGTTAGTGACAGGTACCTTGTATGTATATCGTCTAAAGAAACAGGTAAATTTTCTGAGGCTGTGAGCAGAAAAACAGTGGGACTTTGATATGTCCTTCTATTTAGTCATTTTTGCTGGTTGAAATGTAGAAGATAGGGGAAAATGTACTATATTGGCATAGATGTAAATAAAGCAAGAGGGCTGGCAACACATCTCAATGGTACATCAATTTAATAGCATGCATGTGGTTCTAGATTTAATGTCCTCTGTCATGAACAAACACAAAGAAAGGAATACAGGAAAGAGGAGTTTGGTTACAAGTTTTACATAACATAGATAGCAGAGGAAACAAAATAACAGGAGACAAATAAATCATTATTAGGCCATGAAAAAGAAACTATATTACCCATTAGAAGTATGATCTTCAATATAAGCTAAAACCATCAAGAGTTTACATAATAAATTGAATTCTGATACAACTGAAAATCAAAATCTGACAATGATAACAAAGAATTTGAACTTTTTTTTATTTCAGCAATGAGTAACATCTCTAGATAAAAATCAGGGGAAAATAAGTATAAGTTTAATAAAGTTTAATCTCACATAGACTTACCCTTCTACTCAACAGAATGATCTTATTCCAAACATCTATGAAAAACTTACATAAAATGTATTCTTAACCATGGAGAGATTCCAACAAATTAAAAAATGATTCATAAGTTGTAGAGTAGGTTCTATGTTGAGTGAAGGAATCAAACACAGAGCAAGGGGCAAAAACACTACTGATTACTAAATGTAAGGAAATTAAACAGCACACATCTAAATAAATCAATGTAAAGAAGAAATATCAAAGAAAATACAAAACTAAAAAGAAAGTGAAATGGAAAAATGTGGAATGTTTTTAAACAATTTTAGAAATTCACATTACTGAATTAACAGGTAAATTTTTTAATATACCTCTCATGTGTCTCATTTTTATTAGCTCTTTGAGACGTTCCTTCAATGCATTTTATTAAAAATGACTAGACTTTCCGTATCCATATCTCCTTCCCTATCTGCCAAATTCTGTGTCTTTATCCCATCAATTATAGTTTGGAATGCACATATATATTGGATGTATGAACTTAATTTGAGGGTGGCCTATCCACCATGCATAACAGTCTTAAAGAAAACTGACCCTCTTATCCCTAGAAGCTATCAACTACCAATAGCTCCTTAAACAAAAAAATTATCTTTTGCTTACTTTCATTCATCATGGTTAGATTTTATATGACCTGAAATTGCACACATTTTGTAAATTCTGTCTCAATTCATGAGATGTCATATGTGCAAGTGCCCTGCTATGTCAAAAGGATTGTTTCCACTTAGTTATCCACTGTCTCTGGCTTTGATTATATTTCTGTATCCTCTTGTACTAAGTGATATCTTATGTCTTATGTTTTCTTTTATTGCTGCTATTAAATAGTGTGACCGATGGCAAATTGAGGAAAAGAGATTTATTTGGCTAACGCTTACTGGTTTCCTTCCCATGGCTCAATCAGTCTACTGTAAAACTGAGACCATCTACTCAGAGTAGCACCAGCACCCAGTAGCTGGGCCCTACCAAAAAGCACATGATCTAGAAAATGCACCTTAGACTTGCTTATAGGTCAATCTTATGGTGTCAATTTCTCAATTAAGATTCCTTTTCCCAGGATATATCTATGTGTGTTTCCAAATTCTGTTTCCTCCCTCAGGGTGTCCAGTTGCCACTGCACATCTACTGGGAAAAATGAAGTGGCACCTGAAATAGGTGGGTCAGTAGTATCTCGGCCTGATATCTACTGTGGTCATCTGGAGTTGGGGGATGAAGGAAGTGGGGGCCATGCATCACCTCGATTTCAGTGTAGCAGCTCTTTTAGATAATATTTAGTGAGACAGCTGTCTTAGATGACACTCAGTAAAACACAGCGTGTTCTTTATTTGGGGGTGAAGAAGGGCGATATATACCTTTGAGAATGGGAACGACTTTTCCTTGGGGTCAATGTACATTAAGGTACTGGGGATGCCTCCTGTGCATAGGGAGGCCTTCCAGATGCCTACATGGCATGTTCTTATGTGGAGAAAGGGAACTGAACCTATCATTTCTACCAGGCCTACATGAATTTTTTTGGGGGGGTCACCATCAACAGATCAAGTCACAAAGGGAAGAGGAAGCCTTGCTGGGAAAGGGAGTCCTCCATTTTGCACTGTGATAGGCAGTATCACACTAGGTGTGAGCAACATGAGAACTGATCTAAAACTCTGTGAAGGTTTGAACATGCTTGGCCTTGGCAATGGCACTATTAGGAGGTGTGGCCTTGTTAGAGTAGGTGTGGCCTTGTTGGAGTAGGTGTGGCACTGTGGGCCTGGGCTTTTAGACCCTTGTCCTAGCTTCCTGGAAGCCAGTCTTCTCCTAGCTGCCTTCAGAACAAGAGTTTGAACCTCAGTTCCTCCTGCCTGATGCTGCCATGCCTTGATGATAATGGACTGAACTCCTGAACCTGTAAACCATCCCCAATTAACTGTTGCCCTTTGTAAGAGTTGCCTTGCTGATGATGTCTGTGCACAACAGTAAAACTTTAACTAAGACAATCGTCTCCAACCAAGCAAATACAGCAGAGTTTTAAATAAATACTTAAAGTATTCCTTTAAAAACACCTTAGAAAATGAATCCCAAATGAATTCAAAGGAAAATAATGAAATAATGATGAAGAGCAAAGACTTTAAAATTGTCATATATGAAAATAATAATGGAATTTAGATTAAAAGATATTTCTGTAAGAAGAACCTCTTATGTCTAAACCTCTACCTAGAATGACAAAAATGTAACAACCTAGTAGACCAAAGTGAAGATGAAAAAAGCAATGTGAATAGCCTTGTGAGCACTAATGAAATTTAACTGGTAACTTAAGAAATCCTAAAATAATCTCAGTCTTTAAGAATATGTAATAACTTGGCTGATTCCAGCTCCATCCAAGTTTTTTTTTTTTTAGAGTATTAACATTTTTTTATTCGATATATTTTTATTTACATTTCAAATGATTTCCCCTTTTCTAGCCCCCCACTCCCCAAAAGTCCCGCAAGCCCCCTTCTCTCCCCCTGTCCTCCCATCCACCCCTTCCCACTTCCCCGTTCTGGTTTTGCTGAATACTGTTTCACTGAGTCTTTCCAGAACAAGGGGCCACTCTTCCTTTCTTCTTGTACCTCATTTGATGTGTGGATTATGTTTTGGGTATTCTAGTTTTCTAGGTTAATATCCACTTATTAGTGAGTGCATACCATGAGTCACCTTTTGAGTCTGGGTTACCTCACTTAGTATGATGTTCTCTAGCTCCATCCATTGCCTAAGAATTTCATGAATTCATTGTTTCTAATGGCTGAATAGTACTCCATTGTGTAGATATACCACATTTTTTTGCATCCACTCTTCTGTTGAGGGATACCTGGGTTCTTTCCAGCATCTGGCAATTATAAATAGGGCTGCTATGAACATAGTAGAGCATGTATCCTTACATCTTAAAAAATGCTCAACTTCATTAGTCATTAGGGAAATGCAAATCAAAACAACCCTGAGATTTCACTTTACACCAGTCAGAATGGCCAAGATTAAAAATTCAGGAGACAGCAGGTGTTGGAGAGGGTGTGGAGAAAGAGGAACACTCCTACACTGCTGGTGGGGTTGCAAATTGGTACAACCACTCTGGAAATCAGTCTGGCGGTTCCTCCGAAAACTGGGCACCTCACTTCCAGAAGATCCTGCTATACCACTCCTGGGCATATACCCAGAGGATTCCCCTCCATCCAGGTTTGAAACCAAAACGAGGTCATGTGAAATATTTGAAAGAAGACTTGGAGAATTGCAGTTTACACACTTTGGTATTGAGACAACTCATGTCACCTTTATACATTATTTTTTTCACAGTTGAAAACGCTTTATCTTTATTTTCTTATTTTCTCACATACAATCTTTTAAAAACATTCTAGTTTAAACAATAATGTGCATAGTATATGGTTTCCCTTCCTTTTCATCAATAACTTACAGTTTTCTGCTAACCCATGATCTGTATCAGGAGAGAGGAAACACAGCCTCAGTAAACAGTTAATATAGAACCCAGCACATTGGTATATAACCAAGTGACCTGTAGAATTGCAGTTATAGTATAGAAAGGTAATAGACTATGTACCAAGTAAATTCTAATTTATTTATTGACAAATAATATCTTCCCATATTCTAATCACAAGACCTAGTTCCGCTAAGGCCAAGGCCTTTTCAGAAAATCAGTAACCGGAGTCAATTGCCCCTCTTGCTTGGCTGACCTCTGAATGTCCCTGTTAAATCTTGGAATCAATGAGCCAGCAAGTCTTGTTCACTTTTTTGATAATCACCTAACTGTTGTGTGTGCAAATTGCTGTCAGAACGAAGTTAAAATCCAGAGAGAGCATAGGGAAGTTAACTGATATACCAAGAATGAATCACAGTCTGAGCTTTTTTTTTTTTTTTTTTTCTGATTCTGGGGAAAAATCTGGCACAGAAAAAGTGAAAGAAAAATGCTAATAGCAAAACCAAAATTCAAATGCAAGGCAAAAGTGAACCAAGTATTACATCTGGAAAGGCCAGTATATTTTGCACAAAATCCCCACAGGTCCTTGCCATGTGGGGAACCAAGTCCTCTTTCAGACATGGGATTAGTGAAGACTTTTTTCTAATCTGTAGGTTGCTGATTTGTCCTATTGGGTATGTCCTTTGTCTTGCAGAAGCTTTGCAGTTTTACGAGGTCCCATTTATCAACTCATGATCTTAGTGCCTGAGAGCCATTGGGGTTCTGTTTGCAAATTTTCCTGCTGTGCCAATGAGCTCAAGGCTTTTCCCACTTTCTCTTCTGTTAGATTCAGTGTGCCTGGTTTTATTATGAATTGCTTGATCCACTTGGACTGAGCTTTGTGCAAGGTGACAAATATGGATCTATTTTCATTTTTCTACATATAGATTGCCAGTTAGACAAGAACCATTTATTGGAGAAACTTTCTTTTTCTACTGTATATTTTTGACTTCTTTGTCAAAATCAGGTTTCCATAAGAGTGTGATTTTGCTTCTAGGTCTTAAATTCTATTCCCATTGATCAACATGTCTGTCTCTGTACCAACACCATACAGTTTTTATCACTATTACTCTGTAATATAACTTGAGGTCAGGGATGGTGATTCCCTCAGAAGTTCTTTTATTGTTAAGAATTGTTTTGCCTATTCTGGTTTTTTACTTTTTCAGATGAGTTTGAGAATTGCCCTTTCCATGTCTTAAAAGAAAGAATGGATACAGAAAATGTGATTCATTTACAAAATGAAATACTATTCAGCTATTAAGAATGAGGACATCATGAGTTTGGCAGGCAATTGCATGGAACTAGAAAATATTATCCTGAGTAAGATAACTCTGAACCAAAAGGATATACATGGTATGTACTAACTAATAAATGGATATTAGCCCCAAAAAGTACAGAATTCCCAGGGTACAATCCACAGAACTCAAGAAGGCTAGCAAGCCTCAATCTCACTTGGGAGGGAGAAGAAAGCAAACACAGGAGGTGGAGAGAGAGGTAGGGACCAGGGTGAGAAAGGCAACAAGGTGGGGTACATGATGAGGCATTGAGAGGAGGAAGAGGACTTAAGCCCTGAGCACCAGGAAAAAGAATCAAAAGAGGCAACCTTGGGAGTAGGAGGTGGGGGTACCCTTTAGAATGTACCAGAGACCTGGGAGCTGAGAGACGCTCCAGAATCAAAGGCAGGAACCTTAGATGAAATGCCATACAGTGGGCAGAGAGAACATATAGAGTCCATATTCAGTAAAAACATAGGGTATCAAATGGACGGATGGGGTTGCCATTGCACAGTTAAAAAAACTCTGACTCAGAATCATTCCTGTGTAAAAGAACTACAGGAACACAAATGGAGAAGAGTCTCAGGAAAAAGAGGTCCAGTCACAAGCCCAAATTGAGATCCAACTCAGGGGAAGGTGCTAACACCCACACTGTGGTCTTCCTTCTTCTTGAACTTCTTTTGGTCTGTGAATTGTATCTTGGGTATTCTGAGATTTTGGGCTAATATCCACTTATCAGTGAGTTCAAACCATGTTTGTTCTTTTGTGAATGGGTTACCTCACTCAGGATGATATTTTCTAGTTTCATACATTTGCCTAAGAATTTCACAAATTCCTTATTTTTAATAGCTAGAGCAATTATACAACAAAAGGAGGTCAAAGATATACAATTTGGAAAGGAAGATGTCAAAATATTACTATTTGCAGATGATATGATTGTATACATATGTGACACCAAAACTGCATCTAAAGAATTCATAAGCTGATAAACAACTTCAGCAAAGAGACTGTTATAAAACTAACTCTAACTCAAATAAATCAGTAGCCTTCCTCTACTCAAAGGAAAAACATGCTGAGAAAGAAATTAGGGAAACAACATCCTTCACAAAACATTATTACATTCTTTGGTGTGACTCTAACCAAACAAGTGTAAGATCTCTGTGAGAAGAACTTCAAGTCTCTGAAGAAAGAATTTAAAGATCTCTGAAGATGTAAAGATCTACCATGCTCATGGAATGGCAGGATTAATACAGTAAAAATGGCCATCTGGCCAAAAGCAATTTACAGATTCAATGCAATTCTCCTCAAAATTCCAAATCAATTTTTCATAGAGTTAGAAAGAGAAATTTTCAAATATATTTGGAATAACAAAAAAACTCAGGATAGTGAAAAATATTCGCAAAAATAGAAGAACTCCTGGCAGAATCACCATCCCTGATATCAAACTGTATTACAGAGCAATAGTGAAAAAAACTGTGTGGTATTGGAACAGAGAGAGGCAGGAAGATCTGTGGAATAGAATTGAAGACCCAGAAATGAACCTATACACTTATGGTGACTTGGTCTTTGACAAAGGAGCTAAAACCATGCAGTGGAAAAAAGACAGCATTTTTAACAAATGGTGCTGGTTAAACTGGTGGTCAGCATGTAGAAAAATGCAAATCAAACCATTGTTATATGCCTGTACAAAGCTTAAGTTCAAGTGGATCAAGGACCTCCGCATAAAACCAGATAAAGTGAAGCTTAAAGAGAAGAAAGTAGGGAAAATAGCCAAACACATGGCACAGGGAAAAATTTCCAGAACAGAACACCAATGGCCTATGCTTTAAGATCAAGAATCAACAAATGGGACCTCAGAAAATTGTAAAGCTTCTGTAAAGCAAAGACTGTCAATAGGACACATCAGCAACCATGAGATTGGGAAGAGATCTTTACTACTCCTACATCTAATACTGAGGTAGTATCTAATATATACAAATAACTCAAAAAGTTCGACTCCAGAGAATCAAAAAAACCTATTAATAAATGGGATACAGTTTTCTAGTAGAGTTTTTGGGGTCACTTAAGTATACTATCATATCATCTGCAAATAGTGATAGTTTGACTTCTTCCTTTCCAATTTGTATTCCTTTGACCTCCTTATGTTGTCTAATTTCTCATCCTTGCTGGCAAGGATGTGGAGAAAGAAGAACACTCCTCCACTGCTGGTGGGATTGTAAGATGGTGTAGCCACTTTGGAAATCAGTCTGGAGGTTCCTCAGAAAACTGGACATGGCACTTCTGGAGGACCCTTCTATACCACTCCTGGGCATATACCCAGAGGATTCCCCAGCATGTAGTAAGGACACATGCTCCACTATGTTCATAGCAGCCCTATTTGTAGTAGCCAGAAGCTGGAAACAACCCAGGTGTCCGTCAACAGAGGAATGGATACAAAAAATGTGGTATATTTACACAATGGAGTACTATTCAGCCATTAGAAACAATGAATTCATGAAATTCTTAGACAAATGGATGGAGCTGGAAAACATCATACTAAGTGAGGTAACCCAGTCTCGAAAGAACACTTATGGTATGTACTCACTGATAAGTGGATATTAACCTAGAAACTTGGAATACCCAAGTAATAATCCACATATTAAATGATGTCCCAAAAGAATGGAGGAGTGGCCCCTGGTTCTGGAATGACTCAGTGCAACAGTATAGGGGAATACCAGAACAGGGAAGTGGGAAGGAGTAGATGGAGGAACAGGGGGAGGGAAGAGGGCTTATGGGACTTGCTGGGAGTGGGGACCCAGAAAAGGGAAATCATTTGAAATGTAAATAAAGAATACATTGAATAAAAAAAATGGGGTACAGAGCTAAACAAAGAATTTTCAACTGAGGAATATCTAATAGCTGAGAAGCACCTAAAGAAATGTTCAACCTCTTTAGTTATCAGGGAAATGCAAATCAAAACAAACCTGAGATTCCATATCACACCAGTGAGAATGGTTAAAATCAAAAACTAAAGTGACAGCAGGTGCTGGTGAGGGTGTGGAGAAAGAGGACCACTCCTTTTCAGTGGGATTGCAAGCTGGCACAACCACTCTGGAAATTAGTCTGGAAGTTACTCAGAAAATTGGACATAGTACTACCTAAGGACCCAGCTACACTACTCCTGGGCATATACCGAGAAAATACTCCAACATGTAATAAGGACACATGTTCCATTATGTTCATAGTAGCCTTGTTTATAATAGCTGGAAGCTAGAAAGAACCCAGATGTCCTTCATGGAAGGAATGGATACAGAAACTGTGGTATATTCACACAATGGAGTACTACTCAGCTATTAAAAACAATGAATTCATGATACAGTCTTAATAAGTGGAAAAATGCATCTTAATCATTTATTGAAGTCTTTCCATAATAAACATGACAGTCAATGAGTTAGACTGTTAATGGGATTCCTGCCAATTTCCTCATAAATTTTGTGTAAATACAGATAAGCATATTCTATAATCCACTATGAACTATGCAAAGATATAAGCCATAAAGTAACAAAATTGTCATGAAAAATAAGTACAGTGACATGAATCACTCTTGCTAATCTTAAGGATTCTATGAAACTAAAGTCATGATGAGGACAACAGAGATTAGGAAGAATGTAATTCAATAATATAAACCCAATTATGATCACTTGACTGCTTTGCAAGTTTCAGAAATGCAGCAGAGAAAAGGCAATAAATGTTGCTTTAGCATTAACATACATAAATATAAAGTTAAATTATAGCGCCATTCACTATAGAAATTAAGCCAAATGCTTTTACTTTACATCTTATAAAACTGTTATAAAGAAAATAGAAAACATTTAAGCATCTAAGGTCAGCAAAGAGTTTAAATGATACTGAATGAGTTACTAGTAATGGACTGGTTATTGATCAATTAATTGATTAATTCAATCTCCTCAAAATTTAAAGATTCTCACTTTGCAAATACCAATTTTAATTCAACAAAAACATAAATAAAAAGTTGCCACAAAATATTTGTAGGTACTTAAAATGATACATAGATACTCTGGCACTAGTCCAGGAAGAATAAAAATGTATGTCCAGACAGACTAAGCTTGCTTTGGGTTATTTTGCTCATTTTGTCCTAAGCAAATCTGGTAGAAATGAGAATAACAATTGATTTACTTTAGTTTAGTTAAGGAGCCTGGCATGCTCGCACAAGTCCTAGAAAGACAAGTTCTCTGCAGATGAGATGAGTCTCTAAGAATTACACTGCATGAAAAAGCAGTGACTAAGGACTACATACTATAGTACTCCATTTCTATAATATTCTTTTAATTCTAAGCCTAAGGTGAAAGAAACACTATTGTTTTTTTGCTCTAAATTAGAAATGTGAAAGTTGTTTGAAAATTGGTACAGTTGGCAAGATGTAAATAATCCTTATAATTAGAGATGTTTTTAGTCTTCCCTGTGGCAGTGGCTATATGAGTGTGTGTGTGTGTGTGCCGGTATTTTATCTACTCATATATTATATGCATGAATGGCCTCAAATGAAACAGGAGAAATCTAATTAACATTGAAGGAGTTGCAGAAGTATCAATAACTTCCTTACACTACTATACCTGAATGTTGCCAAGCAAAACCTAATAGGAAAAATTAGACAAGATGCATTACAGAGTTCTCTCTATGTGCTTTCTGGAAGTGGGTAGAAATACACAATTAAATGAAATTGAATTAAAAGTTTAATACTAAAAATCACGAACCTTTTATTTGATAGCCCTGACCCACTCTTACAATCTTAACTACACAAAGAGAAAATGAAATACTAAGAATAAAATAAAATGTTATTCCCTAGTTAACTAAATGAAGTAAAGCCACCTGAGATCTGCCACTGATCTACTTTCTGTGGATGGGGCAAAGAGATAACATAAATGAAGGAAAGGTTTATTTTTGTTCCTGGTTTTAAAGGTTTCCTTGGCTAGTCTTAATGTTTTGGAGATAGAGTAACCCAGGACACCATGACAGAAACCTGTGATGGAGCAGACATATTCATCTCTTTGTAATCAGATAGCAGAAGAGAGAGAGAGGGAGAGAGAGAGAGAAAGGCATTATCTCAATGTCCCTTTTATGTGTGCATTGCCCATGACATAAATTGCTTACAGTTGCTTCACTTCCTAATAGTTTATCCCATATCCACAAACCTGTAATTAGAAGTCAAGTCTCTAATGCATGGGTATTGTGGGAGCACTCTAAATCCAAGCTGTAGCATATATTTTCTCAAATTATTAATTCCGTAATCAAGTTTTAACGTATGCAAATCGAATTTGCATTTGGCTTTGAGTTTCATGTTTAGTTTTCTGGGTGTATGGAGAGTGCTAAAGTGTGAACCCAAGAGTTGATGTATTATAATCAGGTTCTCTTCTGGACGATGTGTGTGGATGATAAGGGAGGAGTCAGGAGTTGCACAAAAAGTCTCCATGACATCCTCATCCGCTAGTATAATTCCCTAGCATTGCTCATCTCTTTAAGAAAAGTTTTGTCAGTTCTGAGGTTTTTTGTTTTTGTTTTTGTTTTTTTGTTATCCGCACCAACATATTTCACATGCTCATTAGTTTCTAAAGTATGATGATAACTTTTTTGAAAAATAAAAGAGAAAAGAAAGACTAAGTTGTTCTTTCGAAGTATTGGAAGATGTCTTCAACAAAAACAAAATGAAGTAAAAATAAAGTCATTTCTGATGCTATTAGAAGATTCTACTGTGAAGACCTTGATAGACTAGCAATTAAATATATATTACTAAGGACATTCTCTGGCACAAGTTGCAATACATACTTTAAAATAGCCCTAAAATTCAGAGATAACTATATAATCACTCTGAACTGGGAAAGCATGTGTACAGTATGTGGTGATGATGATTATAAAAAAGGCTGAGTGACAAAAGTGTATCACGTCATGGATGACTTGAGAGACTGATGTTGATAAACAACCTTCTAAAATGTACTTTGATAAAACCCTTTGGAAATCATTATTGCATGTAATTGGTGTACTTCCGAACATACTAAGGATGAAGAGACAATTAAAATGTAGCAGCTTTTCTTAAGAATTTGGGTACTTTTATTGAGGAAACACATAAGAAAACAGGAAAATGTAGAGATAAGGAGAAGCAGTATCTATTGCTGAAGAAACACCAAAAAAAAAAAAAAAAAAAAAACCAGAAAAGCTATTCAGAGAACAATAAATAACTGCAATATATATGGGAGCTGTATAATAAAGAGAGTACTGGTATATAAACACATATGAAAATTTGATTGTATTTCTTTGTTTTTTTCTTTTTTTATTTTATTCGTTATATTTTTTATTTACATTTCAAATGATTTCTGCTTTTCTGGTCCCCCACTCCCTGAAAGTCACATAAGCCCCCTTCACTCCCCCTGTTCTCCCACCCACCCCTTCCCACTTCACTGTTCTGGTTTTGCCTTATACTGCTACACTGAGTCTTTCCAGAACCAGGGGCCACTCCTCCGTTCTTCTTGTACCTCATTTAATGTGTGGATTATGTTTTGGGTATTCCAGTTTTCCAGGCTAATATCCACTTATTAGTAAGTGCATACCATGATTGATCTTTTGAGACTGGATTACCTCACTTAGTATGATGTTCTCCAGTTCCATCCATTTGCCTAAGAATTTCATGAATTGATTGTTTCTAATGGCTGAATAGTACTCCATTGTGTATATATATCAGATTTTTTGCATCCATTCTTCTGTTGAGGGATACCTGGGTTCTTTCCAGCTTCTGGCTACTACAAATAGGGCTGCTATGAACATAGTGGAGCATATATCCTTATTACATGCTGCGGAATCCTCTTGAGATATGCCCAGGAGTGGTATAGCAGCATCTTTTGGAAGTCACATGCCCAGTTTTCTGAGGAACTGCCAGACTGATTTCCAGAGTGGTTGTACCAATTTGTAACCCGACCAGCAGTGGAGGAGTGTTTCTCTTTCTCCACATCCTCACCAACACCTGCTGTCTCCTGAATTTTTATTCGTAGCCATTCTGACTGGTATAAGGTGAAATCTTAGGGTTGTTTTGATTTGCATTTCCCTAATGACTAATGAAGTTGAGCATTTTTTAAGATGTTTCTCCGCCATCCGAAGTTCTTTAGGTGAGAATTCTTTGTTTAACTCTGTACCCCATTTTTAATAGGGTTATTTTGTTTTCTGGGGTCTAACTTCTTGAGTTCTTTGTATATATTGGATATTAGCCCTCTATCTGATGTAGGGTTGGTGAAGATCTTTTCCCAATTTGATGGTTGCCGATTTGTCCTTTTGATGGTGTCCTTTGCCTTACAGAAACTTTGTAATTTTATGAGGTCCCATTTGTCAATTCTTGATCTTAGAACATAAGCTATTGATGTTCTGTTCAGGACTTTCCCCCAGTACTGATGTCCTCAAGGGTCTTCCCCAGTTTCTTTACTATTAGCTTCAGTTTGTCTGGCTTTATGTGGAGGTCCTTGATCCATTTGGAGTTGAGCTTAGTACAAGGAGACAAGGATGGATCAATTCGCATTCTTCTGCATGCTGACCTCCAGTTGAACCAGCACCATTTGTTGAAAAGGCTATCTTTTTCCCATTGGATGTTTTCAGCCCCTTTGTCGAGGATCCAGTGGCCATAGGTGTGTGGGTTCATTTGTTTAATTATGAGGGGCAGCAATTTTTACATTTACCAATGAGTGTAGCATAGAATTCCAGACACTGTCTAATATGGTAAGAAGGTGGGTTAAGAGGATAGTTTCCAGTGCTATAATGGAAGTACATTGATAAGAAAACTTCATAACTACTGAAATTTTGTGTTTATGTACATAAGGAGACAAGCATTTTTGTAATTGGAGCACTTGAATGAACAGCCATTTTTCTTTTCACACAGGCTACTCTGGAGAATTAACACAGGTCACTGGAATGTTCCAGAATGTTAGTGTCATCAGGCAAAACTAACAAGTTCTGCATAAATTCAGTGAGCCATGTTGTACTGAGTTTTTTTGAATGGATATTGTTAGTTTTAGTTATGTAGAGGAAGAATAATGCAGGGAACCTGGTTTGGACCAGAATCAAGCTTAAATGGTACTCAATCTATTGTCAAATGACAAAACTTTAGAGCAATCATATCAGTTTAACAGGAAGGAAAATTAAGGCAGAAGAGAAAAGACCATGAATTTCTGTGCCTATAAACTCTTAGAAAAAAAAATGTTTGCTTTTTAAATAGTGAAAAATCAGAGATATAAATTCAGGGATAAGATGCAGAGAATCGAAGCACCTTTAATAATCATAACAATATATGTATTGATACATGCATGTTCACACATGCATGAGGAATTAACAGATCAAATACTCTTTACTAATAAAAAGACTTATATTTCAAATGATGTATGGGTTTATTTTAAAAAAACTCATTTAAATATCTGTGGTATATGAGATTCATTCTGTTGCCATCAAAGAAAGCTGACCTGCTCTCTGAAAGACAGTGTAAGAGTTTATGAAGAAAAAAATTAAATATTGTTGATATCAAAGATCATAAGGAGTTCGAACTAAAACACATACTAATAATACTAATTAATACTAACACATACTAATACACACTAATATTACATACGAAGAGGTGAGTCCATGGTTACCCAAGGAGAACAGAATAATTCAAGGGAAATTCTTAGGAGCTTCACATAACCTTTCTAATGTAGTTTTTATATGAAGCTGATATTTGATATTTGATAACATCTGTATTTGAAATGAAGAATGGTATTTGATGAGAAAAAATAAAACCTTGTGGCAGAGCCTGACAACATTCAATCAAGCTCAACTTATTCTTGTGTTCTTAAGCTCAATGGTCTCCTGTAGGTTTGGTGCTTACCCTCTTCTCCATGGTAATTCATAGTTAACACAGGAGAACTCAGTGTAATACAAAGTAGGCAGAATTTGTCCAAACCTGAGTCACACTATCACCTAATATGTTATTTGTGTAAATCTACTATAAGCCAGAACCATGTCCTATAGATATTAACCTAATCTGATGATATGTTATTCTCTATTAGTGTCTCAGCAACAAGTGATTTAATTACATACATGTATATGGATGCTGCTTCTTGAAGATTTTTTTCTCTCATTACAGAGTAGACTGTTTAAGCAATATTTATAGTTTATTTTAAAAAAGAATATTCATTGACTAATAAAGTTAATATCATCATTTAACTATACATTAAATACCTGATTTGCCATTAATTACAAAACAGAATTTGTTCAAACCTGAGTCACACTATCAATTTGAACACATTAATAAATTCCCTTACTTACATTAGGTAATTAAATATTAGTTTAGCATGATTAGTGCATTGTTCATGTAAAAAATGTTTAACACTTACTCTTTTTATAGTTTTAGGGTTTCTTTTTTTAATTGGTAATTTTATTTATTTACATTTCAAATATTGTCCCCCTTCCCTGTTTCCCTCTCCAAACCTTCTATCCCATCCCACCTCCCTTCTGCTTCTATGAGGGTCCTTCTCCACCCACCCACCCACCCTCCCACCCACTTCCGTACATTCCCTTGCACTGGCACATCCAGTGCCCACAGAACTAAGGGTGTCCCCTCCCACTGATGCCAGATAAAGCATCTGCTACACATACAGCTGGAGTCATGGGGCCTTGATGTGTACTCTTTGGTTGGTGGTTTAGTCCCTGGGAGCTCTGTGGTCTGATTGGTTGTTCATGTTGCTGTTCTTCCTATGGGGTTGCAACTCCTTCATTCCTTTCCCTTACTCCTCCGTTGGGATCCCTGTGCTCAGTCAGATGGTTTGCTGTGAGCATCTTCATTTGTATTAGTCAGCTCCTGTCAGTAAGCACTTCTTGTCATCAATAATAGTGCCTGATTTTGCTGGCTGCATATGAGATGGATCTCCAAGTGGGGCAGACTCTGGGTGGCTTTTACTTCAGTGTCTGCTCCACACATTGTCCCTGCATTTCCTTTTGATAGGAGCAATTCTGAGTTAATATATTTGAGATGGGTAGGTGGCCCCATCCCTCAATCAGGGACAGTGCCTAACCACTGGATGTGGTCTTTACAGATTCTATCTCCCCTTTGTTGGATATTTTAGCTAATGTCATCATCATTGGTTCCTGGGAAACTCTTGCTACCCTGGCATCATGAACTTTCAGGTGGCTATTCCCAGCTCCCCATTCCCCACCGCTACACACAGCTGTTCAATTTTCTGACCCTCTGTATTTCTCTCCAGTCTCCTCCCATACCTGATCCTTACCCCCTTTACCCTGTTCTCCTCTCTCCCTTCCAGGATCCTCCTTCCATTTACTGCCTGTGATTATTTAGCTCCACTCCCCCTTCTAAGAAGGACTGAAGCATCCACATTTTGGGATCTTTTTCAAACATAGGAAGTAATATTACATTTAAAGGGAAGAATTAAAGGTAGCCTTTCATCTCTGCCTTCTGAAAAACAGTACAAACTTTTGGAAAATAATTCATCTTTCAAATACAGAAAAGGAAGTTTGAAACATCTAGTGTTGGTTGCTTTTGTATGTTAGTTTGCACTGTGTCACTATTTGGAAAATACATGAGTTGCATTGGCTCCTTGTTTGAGAGACTTCACTATGCAGATCCCCAACTCCATACACTCTGGCAGAGCACAATGACAGCAGAAATGAGAGCATGGGTTGTCATCTGCTCCAGACAGCAAGCAAAAGAACAGGCAAAGGAACAGCAGAGGCCCCATTCCCTAGGAAACTGTCCTAGTGCCTCCTGTGTCTAAGTTGCCTTTTAAACTTCTCAGGCCTTCTGATATTTGGATGATCTTTGCAGAAATAGCCTTGAAAATACACAACTGCTGGGACAATTCAGAATTAAGACACAGTGTTTTGTAATGTTTAGATATTTTAGAAAATTTAAAACCTTTCATATCTATTTAAACAAATCACTACCAGCACAACCATTTCATTATTCAGTTGTGTTAGGTCTTAAAATAATTATGAAGAATTTTGTGAAAACATTTTGTCGATGCCCAGAATAATAAGCCCTAATTTACTGCCAATAGAAGCATAAGCTGCTATACCAATCATGGAAATCATTGTGATAATCTCTTATTTATTTATTTATTTATTTATTTATTTATTTATTTATTTATTTATTTATGTCCCAAATGTTCCCCCTCACAGAGTTCTTCCTCCTCCCTCTCCCCCTTTCCTTTCTGTTCCCCTCTCCCTTTTGCCTCTGATGAGCCTTCCCAGTCTGCCCCTATAATCCTCCACCCTGGTACATCAATTCTCTGCAAGATTAAATGTATCCTCTCCCAACAATGCAAGGCATCACTATGGTAATAGGCCTCACACCAGCCTCTGCATGCTCTTCAGTTGTTGACTCAGTCTCTAGGAGCTCCCAGGGATCCAGTTTAGTTGACACTGTTGTTCTTCGTATAGTGTGTCCATCTTCAGTCCTTCCCATAATTCTTCCACAGGGATCCCTGACCTCTATCCAATGGTTAGTTGAGAGTATCTGTATATGTCTCAGTCAGCAGCTGTGTAAGGCATTTCAGTGGGCTGCTATGCTAGGCTCCTCTCTTAAAATACAACATAGCATCAGTAATAGTGTGAAGGATTGGTACCTGTTCATGGGACATGTCTCAAAATGGACTGGTTACTAGTCAGCCAGTCCTACTCTCTGCTCTATCTTGCCACTTCATTTCTTTGAGACAGGAACAATTTTGTGTCAAAAGCCTTGTAGGTGGGGTGTTCTTCCCATCCCTCCACTGGAGGTCCCTTCATGTTCTATATCCCAACTGTTGGACATTTCTGCTAAGGTCATTTCCATACCTCCCTCATCCCAGGTCTCTGGGAATTTCTAGAAAATCACCCATCTCTGGAATCTGAAATCCAGCAGCAGCATATTTCCATTCATTTTCCTGGCCCTCTGGGACTCTTGAATCTTTCTCCCCATGACTGATCCTAGTCCTCCACTCTCCCATGATTATTGTATTCCCTCATCTAAGTGGGATTCAAGCATCCTCAGTTAGGCCTTTCTTCTTGTTTAACTTCTTTGGGTCCATGGGGTATATCATGGGTATCCTGAACTTCTGGTTAACATCCAATTATCGGTGAGTCATACCATGCAGGTCCCTTTGGGACTGGGTTACCTCACTCAGGATGATATTTTCTAGTTCTATCCATTTGCCTGAAAAATCTTATTTTATTATCTGAATATTATTCCATTGTGTAAATTAACCACATTTCTGTATCCATTCTTCAGTTGAGGGATATCTGGGTTGCTTCCAGTTGTTGGTTATTATACATAAAATTGCTATGAACATAGCGGAGCATATGGTGGGGCATCTTTTTGGTATATGGCCAATAGTAGTATAGCTGAGTCTTCAGGTAGAACTATTTTAAATTTTCTGAGAAACTGATGATGAATTTCCAGAATGGCCTTACAAGTTTGCACTCCCACTAGCAAGGAAAGAGTGTTCCCCTTTTGCCACATCCTCACCAACATGTGCTATTGCTGGAGTTTTTGATCTTTGCCATTATGATTGATATAAGGTATAATCTTGGGGTTATTTGATTTGTATTTCCCTGTTGACCAAGTATATTTAACATTTCTTTAAGTGCCTCTCAGCCATTTGTTATTTTTGTAATTTATTTTTTAAATTTCATATTTTATCTGCACCCTGTCATCCACACTCTGACTGTCCCATATCACATACCTTTTCCCCAATTCCCTGTCTCCTTGTGGATGTCCCCATCTACCACACCACCTGACCTCTCAACTCCCTGGAGCCTCAGTCTCTTGAAGGCTAGGTGCAACATCTCTGAATGAACATACACCCAGTAGTCCTCTACTGTATGTGTATTGGAGGCCTCATGTCAGCTGGTGTATGTAGTCCAGTGTTTGAGGAATCTCATGTGTCCAGATTAATTAAGACTGCTGGTCCTCCTACAGGGTTGCCCTTCTCCTCAGCACTTTTCAGCCTTCCCTAATTCAACAACAGAGGTCAGCTGCTTCTGTCCATTGGTTGAAGGCAAATATCTGCATCTGACTCTTTCAGCTGATTGTTGGGTCTTCCAGAATGCGGTCATGTTGGGTCCCTTTTGGTGAGTGCTCTATAGCCGCAGTAATAATGTCAGGCCTTGGGATTCAAATAACAAGGCCATAGATTCAAGTATGTGTCCATTTATTTTGATATTGGCTTTTGGTTTGCAGTATGTTGCTTTTATTATGTTTAGGTATGGGTCTTGGATTCCTGATCTCTCCAAATACTTTTAACATGAAGGGGTGTTATATTTTGTCAAATGATTTTTCTAAGGAGATTTTCATGTGATTTTTTTTTCTTTGAGTTTGCTTATATAGTGTGTTATGTATTAACAGGATTTTCATATATTGAACCAATCTTGCATCCCTGAGATAAAGCCTACTTGATCATAGTGAATGATAGTTTTGATGTGTTCTTGTATTTGGTTTGCAAGAATTTTATTGAGTATTTTTTGCATCGATATTCATAAGCGAGATTGGGCTGACATTGTCTTTTTTGGTTGAGCCCTTGTGTGGTTTAGGTATGAGAGTAATTGTGTCTTCATAGAATGAGTTAGGTAGTATTCCTTCTCTATTTTATGGAATTGTTTGAAGAAAATTGGTATCAGGTCTTCTTTGAAGGTCTGGTAGATTCTACACAAACCTATCTGGTCCTGGGCTTTTCCGGTTGGAAGGTTTTTAATGACTCCTTCTATTTACTTGTGACATATGGGCCTGTATAAATAGTTTTCCTGTTCTTGATTTTTGGAATGTGATATCTGTCTAGAAAACCATGCATTTCATCTAGCCTTAAGAATTCGGTTTAGTATTGTACCCCATTATTTGATTGAGTTATATGATTTTTTTGGCATTTAACTTCTTGTGATCTTTATTTATTTTGGATATAAGCCCTATATTGTCTGAAGGGTTAGTGAAGACATTTTCCCAATTTGCAAGATGCTGTTTTGTCCTATTGACAGTGTCAATTTACTTAAAAACACTTTTCAGTTTCATGAGGTACCATTTATTAATTTTTAACCTTAGTACCTGAGTTATTGCTGTTCTGTTCAGGAAATATCCTCCTGTGCCCATGAATTCAAGGTTGTTTCCCACTTTCTCTTATACTAGTTGTAACCTGTCTGGTTTTACATTGAGGTCTTTATACATTCAGACTTACATTTTCTACAGGGTGACAAATATGGATCTATTTGTATTCCTCTACATGCAGGCATCCAGTTATAGATTTTCTACCAGTTTCTCTGTATGGTTTGAATTTTTTTCAGAAATCAATTTTCTATATGTTGTGGGTTTATTTCTGGCTCTTTCATTTGATTTCATTCATCCATCTGTCTCTTTGTATACCAAAATGATGCAGGTATTTTTGCATTTTTTGCTATGTTAGTAATAACAGTTACTTTTGTACAATTGCTCTGTTGTACAGTTTTAGTTCAGGGATGGTGTTACCTCCAGAAGTTCTTTTACAGTTCAGGATTGTTTTGCCTATCCTGGGTTTTTTGTTTGTTTGTTTGTTTGTTTGTTTGTTTGTTCATTTTTCCAAATGAAGTTGAGAATTGTTTCTTCAAGATCTGTTAAGAATTCTGTTTATATGTTGATGAATCTGTAGATTACTTTTTGTAAGATGGCCATTTTCATTGCTATTCTTACCTATCCATGAGAATGGAATATCTTTCTATCTTCTGATATCTTTCTCAGTTTCTTTCTTCAGGCACTTGAATTGCTTCTCATACAGTTCTTTCACTTGCTTGGTTAAAGTTAATGCTATGTTATTTGGTGCTATGGTGAAAGATATTGTTTCCCTACATTTTTTCTGAGCCTGTTTCTCACATGTTTTGAGGAGATCTACTGATTTCTTTGAATAAATTTTGTATCCAATCACTTTGCTGAAGGAGTTTATCAGCTGTAGGAGTTTTCTGGTAGAATTTTGGGGGTCACTTACATATACTATCATATCATCCATGAATAGTGATACTGAGACATCCTCCTTTTAAATTTATATCCCCTTGATCTCACTTAGTTGTTTTCTCTAGGCAGAACTACAAGTACTATATTAAAGAGATATGGGGAGAGTAGACAGTCTTGTCCCCATTTTTAGTGGATATGCTTTACATTTCTATCCCTTGAAGTTGATGTTGGTTTGCTGTATATTGCCATTATTATATTTAAGTATGCCTCTTGTATCCCTGCTCTCTCCAATACTTATAATGAAGAGGTGTTGGATTTTGTCAAAAGTTTCTTTGGCTGGTACTGAGATTATTGTGTGTGTGTGTTTGTGTGTGTGTTTCTTTCAGTTTGTTTATATGGTGTTTATATATTTACATTGATGGGCTGAACAACTCCTATATCCCTGGAAGGAAGCCTACTCGATTATGGTAGATGGTATCTTTGGTAGATTCTTGAATTCAGTTTACAAATATTTATTGAATAATTTTACTTCTCTTTCTTCATTGAGTCTTTGTGTAGTTGAGATATCAGTCTGTCTATGGCCTCATAAAATGAGTTTTTCAGAGTTTCTTCTGTTTCTATTTTGTGGAAGAATTTGAAGAGTATTGGCATTAGCTACTCTTTGAAAGTCTTGTACAATTCTGCATATAAACCCAGTTGCAAAGGATTTTTTATTGGTGGGAGAGAGAATTTTATTGACGTGCTTCTATTTTCTTTGGTCGATAGAACTATTCAGATGGCTTCTATGATCTTGTTTTAGCTTTGGTAATTGGTATTTGTAAAGAAAATCATCCAGTTCATTTATAATTTCCAATTTTATAGAGTGTAGGCTTTTGATGTAAGATCTAATGATTCTTTGAATGTCCTCTGTTGTTATGTTTCCCTTTTTGTTTCTATGTTTGTTGATTTAGGAACTATCTCTCTGCCTTTTACTTAGTTTAGCTAACTATTTGTCTATCTTGTTGATTTTCTCAAAGAAGCATCTCTTGACTTTTTTGTTTTGGTTTTATTTATTTATTTATTTATTTATTTATTTATTTATTTTTATTGGTTTTGTTTTGATTCTTTGTATTGTTCCCTATGATTCTAATTGGTGGATTTCAGCCCTGATTTTGGCTATGTCATGCTGCCTAATTCTATTGGGTGTGCTTGCTTCATTTTATTATAGAACTTTAAGGTGTGCTGTGAAATTGCTAGCATAAGCTCTCTCCAACTTTTATGAAAGTGTTCAATGTTATTAATTTTTCCTTAACACTACTTCGTGTGTCATAAATTTGAGTATTTTTTGCTTTAATTTACTTTGAATTAGAGAAACTATTTTCTTTTTTTATTTCCTCTCTTATCCAGTGACCATTGAGTAGAGAGATATTCAGTATCCATAAATATGTAGGCTTCCTGATATTTCTGTTGTTGTAGAAATCCAGCTGTAATCCATGGTGATGTGATAATATGCATGAGATTATGTCAAACTTCTTGTATCTGTGAAAGTTTAGTTTGGGCTTCCTGCCCCATTCCTTCAGATGTAGACCTATGCAACTTCTGCCACCCCATTTCCTGATATTTTATAAAGAACCACCAGCAGCATGGCATACAATGAGAACAGCCCAACCACAATTGAAGGTCCAGAGCTGCTGCCTGGTACTCACTACCCAACAATCACCAAAACCTCCAGATCACGTTTTCTGTCCCTTCTATCCCTCCCTCCTCCTCTGACATCACCTTCCAAAGTGGTAGACTGGTGCCACTTCTGCCATTGGGAAGACTGCATTTTCTGATACTTTCTAGAGAACCAGCAGCAGCAGGGCATTCGACCCTTGCCATGTCTGCCACTGGGAAGAACCCATCCTCTGATACTTCCTGGAGAACCAGCTGTATGCAGGGCATTTGAGAGAAAGGGAATCCCAGGAGTACAGACACATAAGCCTGCAGGACAGAGAAGTCATAATCAGAGACAGCAAGACCAGCTAACACCAGAGATAACTACATGGCCAAAGGCAAAAGCAAGATCATTACCAGTAGAAATCAAGGCAACATGAAACAATGAGAACCCAGTTCTCCTACAACTGCAAATCCTCTATACTCTATCACATCAGAAAAGCAAGATCTGGATTTAAAATTACATCTCATGATGCTGATGGAGGACTTCAAGAGGGACATAAATGACTCTCTTAAAGAAATACAGGAGAACATGGGTCAACAGGTAGAAGCCCTTAAAGAGGAAACACAAACAACCCTTAAAGAAACACAGGAGAACATGGGTTAAGAGGTAGAACTCTTTAAAGAGGCAACACAAAAATCCAATAGGGAATTATGGGAGAACATGCAGAAGCCCTTAAAGAAGAATCACAAAAATTCCTAAAAGAAACACAGGAGAACATGTGTCAACAGGTAGAAGCCCTTAAAGAGGAAACACAAAAATTCTTTAAAGAATTTCAGGAACAAACAAACAAACAAACAAGTAAAGGAACTGAACAAAACTATTAAGGATCAAAAATATGGAAGGAGAAACTAAAAAAAAAAAAAAAAAAAAAAAAAAAAAAAACAAAGTGAGACATCTCGGGAGATAGAAATCCTTGGAAAGAATTCAGGAGTCATAGATGCAAGCATCAACAACAGAACATAAGAGATAGGAGAAAGAATCTCAGATGCTGAAGATTCCATAGGAAACATTGACTCAACAGTCACAGAAAATGCAAAATGATAAAAGCTTGCAACCCCAAACATCCAGAAAACCCAAGACACAATGAGAAAAACAAACTTGAGGATTATAGGTATAGACAAGAGTGAAGATTTATGTCTTAAAGGCCCAGTAAATATCTTCAACAAAATTGTAGAAGAAAACTTCCCTAACATAGAGAAAGAGATGCTCATGAACATACAAACAGAACAGAACTCCAAACAGAATGGACTAGAGCAGAAATTCTTCCCATTGCATAATAATCAAAACACTAAATGCACTAAACAAATAAAGTGTATTAAAAGCAGTAAGGGAAAAATGTCAAGTAACATATAAAGGCAGACCTATCAGGATTACACCCAACTTCTCACCAGAACCTATGGAAGCTAGAAGATCATGGGCAGATGTCATACAGACCATCTGAGAACATTAATGTCAGCCCAAACTACTATACCCAGCAAAACTTTCAATTACCATAGATGGAGAAAACAAGACATGCCATGACAAAAGCAAACTTACACAATATCTTTCCACAAATCCAGATCTAAAAAAGATAATGGGTAGAAAATACCAACACAAGGCAGGAAACCACACTGTAGAAAAAGCAATAAAGTAATCTTTCAACAAACCCAATAGAGGATAGGTACACAAACAAAATTTTACCTTTAACAAAGTAGATATCAGTAAGCAACAATCACTTTTCCTCAATATCTCTTAACATCAATGTTCTTAATTCCTGTATAAAAAGACATAGACTAGCAGACTGGATATGAAAACAGGACCCAATATTTTGCTGTGTACAAGAAACCTACCTCAGTGACAAAGGCAGTCACTATTTTAGAGTCAAAGGTTGGAAAACAATTTTCCAAGCAAATGGTCCCAAGAAACAAGCTGGAGAGGCCATTCTTATATCAGATAAAACTGACTTTCAATCAAAAGTTTTCAAAAAAGGTAAGGAAGAACACCTGATACTGGTTAAAGAAAAAGGATACCGAGATGAACTCTCAATTGTGAAATTCTATGCTCTGAACGCAAGGGCACCCACATTCATGAAAAAAACTTTACTAAAGCTCAAAGTATACCTTGCACCCCACACAATAATAGAGGAAAACTTTAACACCCAACTCTCAACAATGGACAAATCATAGAAATAGAAACTAAACAGAGATACAGTGAAACTAACTGAAGTTATGGACCAAATGGATCTAACAAATATGTATAGAACATTCCACCCTAAAGCAAAAGAATACACCTTCTTCTCAGCACCTCATGGTACCTTCACCAAAACTGATCATATAATTGGTCACAAAATGGGCCACAACAGATACAGAAATATTGAAATTATTCGATGTAATTTATAATACCACCACAGCCTAAGGCTGGTCTTAACAATCTAAAACAAAAACAATGGAATATGCACATACATGAGGACTTTGAACAATGTTCTTCTCAACAATACCTTGGTCAATGAAGAAAGAAAATTATAGACATTTTAGAATTTAATGAAAATAAAGACACATCATACCAAAACTTATGGGACACAATGAAAGTAGTGCAAAGAGGAAAACTCTTAGCTCTGTGTCTCTCCAAAAAGAAAATTGAGAGAGCTTACACTAACAGATTGTCAGTGCACTTGAAAGCTCTAGAACAAAAAGAAGCAAATACACTCAAGAGTTGACAGAAGTGTAGAGAGCTATATTGAGGTGCTATGCCACCTGGCAGGAACTTGATATTGACCAAGGTGAAGTTCCTCTCACAATCTTCAAGCAGGATTTCCTATGCTAGCCATAATCCTGCACCACAGAACTCAGACCAAGGTGAAGCCAATTGTTCTTCAAGGACCTGCAGTTCCCAGAGGCACCTGCCAACCTGTTCTGCAGACCTGTTTCCAGCCTTGGGGGGAAGGGCCTTCCCCTGCCTATATATAATTGGAGACCTCCATTAAACTTTGAGCTTTGAGCAGGGAATCTTGTCTTGGCTCCATGTTTCTCTAGCCACTCTGCTCCTATCCCCAGCTTTCCTTCCAGTGAACCCAGTAACATATTTGAACAAATGTAGACATGAGCACACAGCAGGAAATAATCAAACTCAGGGCCAAAATCAACCAAATAGAAACAAAAAGAACTATACAAAGAATCAACAAAAACAGGAGTTAGTTCTTTGAGAAAATCAACAAGATAGATAAACCCTTAGACAGACTATCCAGAGAGCACAGAGGCACTACCCAAATTAATAAAATCAGAAATGAAAAGGGAGACATAACAACAGAAACTGTGGAAATTCAAAAAATCATCAGATCCTAATACAAGAGTTTATACTCAAAAAAGTTTGAAAATGTGAATGAAATGAACAACTTTCTACATATGTACCAGGAGCCAAAGTCAAAACAGGATCTGCTAAAACATCTAAATAGTCCCATAATCCCTGAGGAAATAGAAGCAGTCATTAATAGTCTCCCTTCAAAAAAAAAAAAAAACATCCCAGGACCAAGTGGGTTTAGCAGGGAATTCTATCAGATCTTCAAAGAAGAATTAATACTGATACTCCTCAAACTTTTCCATGAAATAGAAATTCCAAGAACACTACCCAACTCATTCTATGAAGGCACAATCATGCTTATACCTAAACCAAATAAAGACCAAACAAGGAAGGAGAACTTCAGACCAATCTCCCTCATGAACATTGATGCAAAAATACTCAAAAAAATTCTGGTCAACTGAATCCAAGAATGCATCAAAACTATAATTCACCATGATCAAGTTGGCTTAATCCCAGGGATTCAGGGATGGTTCAATATATGGAAATCCATCAATATAATCTACTACATAAACAAACTCAAAGAAAAAAAAACACATGGTTATTTCATTAGATGCTGAAAACGCTTTTGACAAAATCCAGCATCCTTTCATAATAAAAGTATTGGAGAGATCAGGAATCCAAGGTCCATACCTAAACATAGTGAAAACAATATACTGTAAACTGGTAGCCAACATCAAATAAAAATGGAGAGAAACTTGAAGCAACCCCACTAAAATTGGGGACCAGAGAAGTCTGCCCACTCTCTCCTTATCTATTCAATATAGTACTTGAAGTCCTAGCCAAAGCAATCAGACAACAAAAGGAGTTAAAAGGTATACAAAGGAAAAAGTCAAAATATCACTATTTTCAGATGATATGATCATATACTTAAGCGATCTCAAAACTTCCACCAGAGAACCCCTAAATCTGATAAAGAACTTCAGAACTTCAGCAAAGTGGCTGAATATAAAATTAACTCAAGCAAATCAGTAGCCTTCCTCAACCCAAAGGATAAACAAGCTGAGAAAGAAATTAGGGAAATGACACTCTTTACAATAGTCCCTAGTATGAAGCAAGTGAAAGATCTGTATGACAAGAAATTCAAGCCTCTGAAGAAAGAAATTGAAGAAGATCTCAGAAGATGGAAAAATCTACCATGCTCATGGATTGGCAAGATCAAAATAATAAATATGGCGATCCTGCTGAAAACAATCTACAGATTCAATGCAAACCCCATCAAAATCCCAAATTAATTCTTCATAGAGTAGAAAGAACATTCTCAAATTCATCTGGAATAACAAAAATCCCAAGATAGCAAAAACTATTCTCCACAACAAATTATGATTCCTGGGGGAATCACCATCCCTGACCTCAAGCTCTACTACAGAGCAATAGTGATAAAAACTGTTTGGTATTGGTATTGAGACAGGCAGGAAGATCAATAGAATAGAATTGAAGACCCAGAAAAGAACCCACACACATATGGTCACTTGACAGTTGACAAAGGAACTAAAAACATCCAGTGGAAAAAAGACATAATTTTTAAAAAATGGTCCTGGATCAACTGGAGGTCAGCAAGCAGAAAAATGCAAATCAACCTATTCTTATTTCCTTGTACAAAGCTCAAGTCCAAGTGGATCAAGGACCTATACATAAAACCAGGCATACTGAAACTAATAGAGGAGAAAGTGAGAAAGAATCCTGAACACATGGGCAAAGGGGAAAAATTCCTGAACAGAACACCAATGGCTTATGCTCTAAAAACAAGAATCAAGAAATGGGACCTCATAAAACTGCAAAACTTCTGTAAGGCAAAGGACAGAGTCAATAGGACAAAATGGCAACCAAAAAATTGGGAAAAGATCTTTACCAATTGTACATCTGAAAGAGGGCTAATATTCAATATATACAAAGAACTCAAGAAGTAAGTCTCTGAGAGTTTCCCCCTCTGTATTTGTCATGCACTCAGAGAGTCTTCCAGGTGATAGCTACATCTGGCTCTGGTCAGACAGCACTTGTGGGAATCCACAGTAGTGTCTGGGTTTTGTAATTGTACATGGGATGCATCCCTGGGTGGGGTATCTCTGGATGGTCTTTCCCTCAGACGTTGCTCAAACTTTTGTCTTTGTATCTCCTTCTGTGGGCATTTTTTTTTTCCTTTTCTACAAAGGACTTTGTTCTTCCTACTTCTTGGGCATCATTTGATATGTGAATTGTGTCTTGGGTATTCCAAGCTTCTAGGCTAATATCCACTTATCAGTATACCATGAGTGTTCTTTTGTGATTGGATTGCTTCACTCAGGATGATATTCTCCAGTTCCATCCATTTTTCTAAGAATTTCATGAATTCATTGTTTTTAATGACCAAATATTACTACATTGTGTATATATACCACATTTTCTGTATCCATTCCTTCTTTGAGGGACATTTGGGTTCTTTCCAGCTGGTTATTATAAATAGGGCTACTATGAACATAGTGGAGCATGCATCATTTCTAGAGAAAGGACCCAAGGAAATGAAAGGGTTTGCAGTACCACAGGAGGAACAAAAGTGTGAGTCATCCAGTACTCCCAGAGTTCCCTGGGACAAAACCATCAACCAAAGAGAATACATGGAGTAACCCATGACTCCTGACACATTGGCAGCAGAGGATGGTCTTGTTAGACATCAGAGGGAGGATAGTCCCTTGGTCCTGGAAAGACTTGATACTGTATTATAGAGTAGTGTAGAGTAATACCAGGACAGGGAAGTGGGGGAGGGTTGATTAGGAAAGGGGAGATTTTCAGGGAGAGAGGAACCAGGAAAGGGGGCAACATTTGAAATGTAAATAATTATGGGATTTTCAGGGGAGGGAGGAACCAGGAAAGAGGACAACATTTGAAATGTAAGTAAAAAGCATACCTAATTAAAAAAAAAAAAAAGAAAGAAAAAAGTTAAAACTAAAAAAAAAAAGTTAGTCTCCAGAGAGTCAAAACCCTATTTAAAAATGAGGTTAAAAAAAATTCTCAATGGAGGAAACATGAATGACTGTAAAGCACCTAAAGAAATGTTCAGCATCCTTAGTTGTCAGGGAAATGCAAATCAAAACAACATTGAGATTCCACCTCACACCAGTCAGAATGGCTAAGATGAAAAACTCAGGAGACAGCAGATGCTGGAGAGGATGTGCAAAGAGAGGAACACTTCTCCATTGTTGGTGGGATTGCAAGCTGGTAAAACTGCTCTGGAAATCAGTTTGGAGATTACTCAGAAAATTAGACCTAGTACTACCTGAGGACCCAAGTATTCCACTCCTGGGCATATACCCAGGGGATGCTTCTACATGTAATAAGGACACATGTTCCACTATGTTCATAGCTACCTTATTTATAATAGCCAGAAGCTGGACAGAACCCAGATGATCTTCAACAGAGAAATGTATACAGAAACTGTGGTATATATACACAAGGGAGTACTTATTCAGCTATAAAAAACAATGAATTCATAAAATTCTTAAGCAAATGGATGAAACTAGAAAGTGTCTTCCTGAGCAAGGTAACCCAATTACAAAAGAACGCACATGGGATGCCCTCACTGATAAGCAGATGTTAGCCCAAAAGCTCAAAATAAGCAAGTTACAATTCACAAGCAAAGGAAACTCTAGAAGGAGGACTTAAGTGAAGGTGCTTCGGTTCCTCCGAGAAAGGGAACAAAATGCAGGAGCAATAAAGGAGACATAGTGTAGTGCAGAGACTGCCCTACCTGGTGATTCTTCCTAAAAACAATCACCAAAACCCAACACTATTCTGGATGACAAGAAGTGCATACCAAAAGGACCATGCCATGGTTGTCTCCAGAGGGCCCCTGCCAGAGCCTTACAGAGGCATATGCTAGCAGCTAACCATTGTTCTGGGTGTGGGGTCCCCAATGGAGGAGTTGGAGGGTCGGCTGGAGGAGCTGAAGAGGTTTACAGCCCCATGGGAAGAACAACAATGTCAGCCACCCAGATGCCCCAGGACTCCCAGGGACTAAACCATCAACCAAGGGGTACACAAGGTTCCAGCCAAAAATGTGTCAGAGGAATGCCTTTTTGGTCATGTGTGGGAGGAGTGGTCCTTGGTCAGGTGAAGGCTCAATAGATGCCCCAACAGAGGGAAATCCAGCGGGGGGGGGGGGGGGGGGAGGTGGGAGTGGGTCAGTGGGAGGGGAATATACTATGAGGCAGGGAGTAAGAGGAGGGGTTGAGGGTTTTTGGGGGGGACTGGGAAAGGTTTTACCATTTGAAATGTAAATGAAGATTATATTCAATTAAAAATTCATAAAAAAGTTTACTTTGTGGTCACTTTCAAGAGGGTTCACTAAGGTGTTGCGAAGGTATATTCTTTTGTTTGGGGGTAAAATGTTCTATAGATATATGTTAAAACTATTTGAATCAGCACCTCTGTTAGATTTGTTGTTTCTCTGTTTAGTTTCTGTCTCAGCTATCTGTTCATTGTTGGAAGTGGCATGTTGAGGTCTCCCACTATTTATATGTGGGGCTCAACTTATGATTTATGCTTTATTTATAATGTTTCTTTATGAATTATAGTGTTTCTTTATGATTTATTTATAATGTTTCTTTTATGAACGTGGATGTCCTTGCATTTGGGCGATAGAAGTTCATAAAGGAAATGCCATCTTTGTGGATTTTTTCTTTGAAGAGTATGAAGTGTCCTTCTCTGTCTCTTTTGATTACTTTTGGTTTGAAGTCTATTTTATTGTATATTAGAATGACTATTCCAGTTAAGTTCTTAGATTCCTTTACTTTAAAATCCTTTTCCAGTCCTTTATAGTGAGACAATGACTATCTTTGTTACTGAAATGTGTTTCTTGTATACAGAAGATTGATGGATTCTGTTTATGCATCCATTCTATTAGCTTGTATTTTTTATTGGGGTATTCAGTCCATTGATTTTCAGAGATCTTAATGACCAATGATTGTTACTTCCTATTATTTTGAGGGTAGTGATAGTTGTGTGTGTGTGTTCTATTGGTTTTAATGTTGCTAAATTATTTCTTGTGTTTTCTACAGTACAGTTAGTGTTACTGGGTTGGACTTTTCCTTCTAGTATCCTTTGTAGGCTTGGGTTAGTGGAAAGGTACTGTATGAATTTGGTTTTGTCATGAAAGATCTTGACTTCTTCATATATGTTGATCATAATATTTTCTGGTTATATTGTTCTGGAAAGACTCAGTGAAGCAGTATTCCGCAAAACCAGAACGGGGAAGTCGGAAGGGGTGGGTGGGAGGACAGGGGGAGAGAAGGGGGTTTACTGGACTTTCGGGGAGTGGGGGGCTAGAAAAGGGGAAATCATTTGAAACGTAAATAAAAAATATATTGAATAAAAAAAAAGAATCCATCTTGTAGCCAAAAAATTCTGCAACGCTTTGCTCCAATTGTTTATGTAATTACATTTACCTCCCAATAGGATATATATATATATATATGTAGTGTGGCTCCAAATATGGTAGAAAAAGCTTTTTTAACAGGCAGTAGAATTTTCCAGGAATCCTAAAATTACAGATTTCTTTTGTTTTTTAATCACCCTTGCAGGACAGATGGATTTGAAACAATAGGCCCAGACTAGATGATATTTACATCCATCTGAAGAACCTTATTCTATGCCCTTGCAGAAGTGGGTGTTGGGCAAGCTAAAAAGAATTTACATTTGAGTTGGTGCATAGTTAAAAGCTACCTCTCCCACCCCAGAGGCCAGGCTTTCTGTCTTTTGAGTTTCTAATTTGCAACTGAATTGGATACCTCAAGGACATCTGCAGACAAGTTAATCCTTTTTAACTCTTGACCTTGTTTGTTAAGCACACAGGCTGTCTCCACCCAGGCTCACTTGAATAGAAAGATCCAATGTCTGTTAAAGACATTGGCAGACCCCATCTAGGGAGTTTTTGACCAAAACAACATTCTTAGCTTATCCAGGTGTGACTCAGGATACAGTTTATGCTTTTTACTGACAAAGACTCCCGCTTGGTTCTCTGGGCTGGGGTTAGGGGCTACTACTGGAGCTGATCACTGGGGGGGCCTAGGGCAACCCTAGGCATGGCACAGAGAAGAATGCAGTGGGCAGACTAGGCAGGGGTGCTCTTGGGAGGACAGTGCAAGCCAGGTGGCTCTCCAAGCTCTGCAATGTTACCTTCCTCCTCCAGGAGGCTAGGTGTGGGAGCAGTCCTTCCCCAGCTCCTGGGATAGCCTAACAGCAGGGCCTCAATGAAGAAGCCACTTAACTGCATGCACCAATTGGCTAACTGGACAATGGGCAAAACACCTTGTACTGCCCGAGAAAACTGAAGCTTGGACAGATGAATGTGATGCTTAATTTGAGATGATAGCTTGACTGGACCAGGGCATACCCAGAATAATATACTCAGATCCAAAGATCATCTCAGTGTTGGTATGTCATTTTCACCATACCCATGCCTTCCTGGACCAAAAGGAATCCTGATTATCCTGCAGCTGAGTTTGGACCCTGGCATAGGTGGAATGGTGGGTAGGTCCAGTTCTGCAGTCTGTCCTAGACTGACCAGCTGGAGTGACTGGTGGGTCCAAAATGTGATTATCTCTCTAAAATCACCAGTAGATTTTTCACATGACCCAGATATACTATTCTAGAACACACACAAAGAAATTATACACTCTGGTTCTCTTGCCTGTACATGTTCATTGCTTCAATATCAAAAATAGCTAGGAAATTGATGCAGCTTATATATAAAACAGTATGAATGGATAATGAAAATGTGTAACATATAGAGTAAATTGAACTTTTTCATTTATATAAAATAAACATTAAGTTAGAACGGGGAGCAGGAATCAGATGAACACAAAAAGTAATAATTAGAGGAAGCACTAGTTCATCATTCTGAGGCTCTCTCAGGTTAAATTATTCCATCCAGCCCTCTCTCTTGAATATCCGCCTTATCATTAAGCTTTTCCCTAAAGTCCCCCTATAGCACTCGTGTTCTGCATAAGCTTCATAGATCATCACGAATATTATTATGTTATTTTTATAATAAATTCATTGTAAAGCATCTTTTTACACCCATTACTTGAGAGATGTCCAGTGTCTATATTCTAGCAAAACCTTCATATTCCATTAGCGTATTCAAGAATTTCAAAATCACTGTCCTTGGACACCTGAACTTTCAGAAACACCCTTTGTTCCTGTGACATTTATTGCTCACTACCTCACATTGACAAATTCCTTCTAAGTCTCTAGATTCTCAGCTGGAAAAATAACCTCTTTGAATGAAGTATGTTGTATCATCATCAAGAGTTTCAATAGACTTGTTTTCTACTTATTGCCAAGGCCTTCTCACATACCTCTGGCTTTGATGTCTCATTCTCATGCATCTAAGCATTCATCCACCACCACATCTGTCTTCCTGGCAATCACATATATAACAGTTCTCCCTGAAGCCAATTTCACAAGTCTTAAGATTCACCTTGGTAATTTTAAACTTTGGAAGCAAGATAATCTAAGGCAGTATCCAAAAACTCTCTCCCTTTTTTCCTCTAGGAACTGGTCAGGAGGAATATTGAAGTCCTATAAAACACATGGGAGTATGCTATGGCTAGAGATGATTGAAGGGAAATGAAAAAGCTAGAGAAAGAATCAATAAAGAAAAAAGCACCTCACAGAGTACAGAACACATATTCTTAAGTGGTATAATAAGAAATGGAGTCTATACTTTTTTTTATTCGATATATTTTTTATTTATATTTCAAATGATTTCCCTTTTTCTGGCCCTCCACTCCCCGAAAGTCACATAAGCCCCCTTCCCTCCCCCTGCACTCCCACCCACCCCTTCCCACTTCACTGTTCTGGTTTTGCCTTATACTGCTGCACTGAGTCTTTCCAGAACCAGGGGCCACTCCTCCGTTTTTCTTGTACTTCATTTGATATGTGGATTATATTTTGGGTATTCCAGTTTTCCAGGCTAATATCCACTTATTAGTGAGTGCATACCATGATTGATCTTTTGAGGCTGGGTTAGCTCACTTAGTATGATGTTCTCCAGCTCCATCCATTTGCCTAAGAATATCATGAATTCATTGTTTCTAATGGCTGAATAGTACTCCATTGTGTATATATACCACATTTTTTGCATTCATTCTTCTGTTGAGGGATACCTGGGTTCTTTCCAGCTTCTGGCTATTATAAATAGGACTGCTATGAACATAGTGGAGCATATATCCTTATTATATGCTGGGGAATCCTCTGGGTATATGTCCAGGGGTGGTATAGCAGGATCTTCCAAAAGTGAGGTACCCAGATTTCTGCAGAACCACCAGACTGATTTCCAGAGGGGTTGTACCAATTTGCAACCCCACCAGCAGTAGAGGAGTGTTCATCATTCTCCACATCCTTGCCAACACCTGCTGTCTCCTGAGTTTTTAATCTTAGCCATTCTGACTGGTGTAAGGTAAAATCTCAGGGTTGTTTTGATTTGCATTTCCCTGATGACTAATGAAGTTGAGCATTTTTGAAGATGTTTCTCAGCCATCCGAAGTTCTTCAGGTTAGAATTTTTTGTTTAACTCAGTACTCCATTTTTTAATAGGGTTATTTGGTTTTCTGGGGTCTACCTTCTTGAATTCTTTGTATATATTGGATATTAGCCCTCTGTCTGATGTGGTTGGTGAAGAACTTTTCCCAATTTGTTGGTTGCCAATTTGTCCTTTTGATGGTGTCCTTTGCTTTACAGAAACTTCGTAATTTTATAAGGTCCCATTTGTCAATTCTTGATTTTAGAGCATACATTATTGGTGTTCTGTTTAGAAACTTTTCCCCTGTACCAATGTCCTCAAGGGTCTTCCCCAGTTTCTTTTCTATTAGCTTCAGAGTGTCTGGCTTTATGTGGAGGTCCTTGATCCATTTGGAGTTGAGCTTAGTACAAGGAGACAAGGATGGATCAATTCGCATTCTTCTGCATGCTGAACCAGCACCATTTGTTGAAAAGGCTATCTTTTTTCCATTGGATGTTGTCAGCCCCTTTGTTGAGGATCAATTGGCCATAGGTCTGTGGGTTCATTTCTGGATCTTCAATCCTTTTCCATTGATCTGCTTGCCTGTCATTGTACCAATACCATGCAGTTTATAACACTATTGCTCTGTAGTATTGCTTGAGGTCAGGGATACTGATTCTCCCAGAATTACTTTTGCTGTTGAGAATAGTTTTAGCTATCCTGTTTATTTGGTTATTCCAGATGAATTTGAGAACTGCTTTTTCTAACTCTATGAAGACTTGAGTTGGGATTTTGATGGGTATTGCATTGAATCTGTGTATTGCATTTGGCAAAAATGGCCATTTTAACTATATTGATCCTGCCAATTCACAAGCATGGGAGGTTTTCCTATTTTTGAGGTCTTCTTCCATTTCCTTCTTCAGAGTCTTGAAGTGCTTGTCATACAGATCTTTCACATATTTGGTAAGACTCACCCCAAGGTACTTTCTACTGTATGTGGCTATTGTGAAGGGTGTCATTTCACTAATTTATTTCTCAGCCTGGTTATCCTTTGAGTATAGGAAGGCTACTGATTTGTTTGAGTTGATTTTATAACCTGCCACTTTGCTGAAGTTGTTTATCAGCTGTAGGAGTTCTCTAGTGGAGTTTTTTGGGTCACTTAGGTAGACTATCATATCATCTGCAAATAATGATAGTTTGACTCCATCCTTTCCAATTTGTATCCCTTTGACCTCCTTATGTTGTCTAATTGCCTGAGCTAGTACCTCATGTACAATATTGAAAAGATAAGGAAAAAGGGAACAGCCCTGTCTAGTCCCTGATTTTAGTGGGATTGCTTCAAGTTTCTCTCCATTTAGTTTGATGTTGGCTACCAGTTTGCTGTATGTTGCTTTTACTATGTTTAGATATGGGCTTTGAATTCCTGTCCTTTCAAAGACTTTAAACATGAAAGGATGCTGAATTTTGTCAAATGCTTTTTCAGCATCCAATGAAATGACCATGTGGTTTTTTGCTTTGAGTTTGTTTATGTAGTGGATTGCATTGATGGATTTCCGTATATTGAACCACTCCTGCATCCCTGGAATAAAGCCTATTTGATCATGGTGGATGATTGTTTTTATGTGTTCTTGGATTCGGTTGGCAAGAATTTTATTGAGTATTTTTGCATCGATGTTCATAAGGGAAATTGGTCTGAAGTTCTCTTTCGTTGTTAGATCTTTGTGTGGTTTTGCTATCAGCATAATTGTGGCTTTGCAGAAGGAATTGGGTAGTGTTCCTTCTGTTTCTATTTTGTGGAATAGTTTGAAGAGTATTGGTGTTAGGTCTTCTTTGAAGATCTGATAGAATTCTGCACTGAAACCCCCTGGTTCGTGCTTTTTTTGGATGGAAGACTTTCTATGACCCCTTCTATTTCTTTAGGGGTTATGGGACTGTTTAGATGGTCTATTTGGTCCTGATTTAATTTTGGTATTTGGTATCTGTCTAGGAAATTGTCCATTTCCTCCAGATTCTCCAGTTGTTTTGAGTACAGCCTTTTGTAGTGGGATCTGATGATTTTTCGAATTTCCTCAGTTTCTGTTGTTAAATCTACCTTTTCATTTCTAATTTTGTTAATTTGGATACTATCTCTGTGCCCTTTGGTCAGTCTGGCTAAGGGTTTATCTATCTTGTTAGTTTTCTCATAAAACCAACTCCTGGATTCGTTGATTCTTTGCATGGTTCTCTTTGTTTCCACTTGATTTATTTCAGCCCTGAGTTTGATGATTTCCTGTCTTCTACTCCTCCAGGGTGAATTGGCTTCTTTTTGTTCCAGGGCTTTCAGGTGTATCATTAAGCTGCTAGTGTATGCACTCTCCATTTTCTTTTTGGAGTCACTTAGGGCTATGTGTTTTCCTCTTAGCACTGCTTTCATTGTGTTCCAAAGATTTGGGTATGCTGTGCATTCATTTTCATTAAATTCTAAAAAGTCTCTGATTTCTTTCTTTACTTTTCCTTTGGCCAAGGTGTCATTGAGTATTGTTCAGTCTCCATGTGTATGTGGGCTTTCTGTTGTTTTTGTTGCTATTTGAAACCACTCTTACTCCATAGTGATCTGATAGGAGGCATGGGATTAGTTCGATCTTCTTATATTTGTTGAGGTCTGTCTTGTGACCAATTATATTGTCGATTTTGGAGAAGGTACCATGAGGTGCAGAGAAAAAGGTATATTCTTTTGCTTTAGGGTGAAATGTTCTATAAACATCAGTCACATCCAAATTGTCCAAAGCTTCAATTAGTTTTATTGTGTTCCTGTTTAGTTCTGTTTTCCTTATCGGTCCATTGAGGAGAGAGGAGTGTTGAAGTCACCCACAATTATTGTGTTAGGTGCAATGTGTGCTTTGAGTTTTAGTAAAGTTTATTTTACGAATGAGGGTGCCCTTGCATTTGGCGCATAGATGTCAGAATTGAAAGTTCTTCGTGGTGGATTTTTCCTTTGACCAGAAAAAAGTGTCCTTCTGTATCTCCTTTGATGACTTTAGGTTGAAAGTCAATTTTATCTGATATTAGAATGGCTACTCCAGCTCGTTTCCTGAAACCATTGGCTTGTAAAATTGTCTTCCAGCCTTTTACTCTAAGGTAGTTTTTGTCTTTGACATTTGGGTTTGCTTCCTGTATGCAGCAAATGTAGGGTCCTGTTTCCTTATCCAGTCTGTTAGTCTATGTCTTTTTATTGGGGAGTTGAGTCCATTAACGTCAAGAGATATTAAGGAATAGTGATTATTACTTCCTGTCATTTTTGATGTTATTTTTATATTTATATTTTATATATATCTTCCTTTGGGTTTGATGAAAGAAGGTAACTATCTTGCTTTTTCTAGGGTGTCATTTTCCTCCTTGTATTGGAGTTTTCCTCCTATCATTCTTTGTAGAGCTTGGTTTGTAGAAAGATATTGTGTAAGTTTGGTTTTGTCATGGAATATCTTGGCCTGAGGATCCATATTATGTAACAGTACAGGTGAATGGCAATTATATGTCAGACTTAGTTGTCTTATATTCTAAGGATGAAGTCATGATATGCAACTGAACAGCTGCTTCAATTTCCTTTTTTAAAAGTATGGCCAACTGTAAAATAAGTAAAGAACATCAATGATAAGGTTTTTCACTGGAAAATCATGATCCATAATTAAATATCCCAACACTTTTAAAAAAACCTAGAAGTGTCATTAAAATTGATGGAATTTGAAATTTACATTAAGAGGTGTAAACCAGGTTTGGAAACACATAGCTTACATGTAGCCATCTCATATGAAGATATAAATTCTGTAGAGTTGAATAGCTAATCCACACTAAGCATCCAGTGGGTGATCATGCTCTGTAGAGGTGAATAGTTAGTTAATCCACACTAAGCATCCAGTGTGTGATCATGCCTCTAGCCCCCCTCCAGAGTTCTCTAGATACGTGAATGAAAGACACACATCAGGTTAATTTTGATATTCCTTCACTAGCTCCATGGCTAAGAACTTCTGAACATCCCCACAGCATACTCCTTAGTTAACACTTTCTAAGCCTATAGTTTATTTTTGCTACCCCAGAAGCAAGCAGGTAAATGGACCATTGGGCTGCTTAATTCCCTTGGGGCTCTTAATTTTGACCTCTCTGCTCCCCTTTCCTGGTGTGGTCCATCCTATAGTCCTCTCATGGAGTGATCCTCTCTTTCTCTCCCCTACTTTTCTTGCCAAGGAATCATAAAAGTCCCCCCTTTTTAACCCTGCCCAGCCATTGGCCACTAGCTCTTTATTAATCAATCAAAAACCAATTGAGCACAGGGACCCTCCACTTCTGGACATGCAAATTTTAAGAACTGAATACTCTCTGTATTCAGTTCTTAAAGCATTAGGACAATTCCCAATACAGATCTACCTCAGATCCTCAGATTTTGTGTTATTTTATATTTTTTTTTATTATATTTACAAAGCAATGAGTGAACAGACGAAGAAATGAATAAAAACCTAGCCATTAAGGTAGAGGTTAAGAACTGACTGGTCATTTATACCTGTTTGGAGAGAGAAACTAAATGTAGGGACCACTCCAGAGTAGTCCACATGTCCAGGAGTAGTTGACCAACAACTAATGGACTTTTCAATCATTACATGTTATTTTATTTGGTTAGAGATTGGTGTAGTTCTCTGTTGGTTTATTTTTCTTTTTGCATATAATTTTATTTATTTTTCTTGTTTTGGTGATAGGCTTTGCATACTAAGTTTTCTGTAAAATTTTGAGAAAGAACTTAAAGATCAGTGGGTAGAGAGATTGGGGGAAAATCTGAATGGACTTGGAAGAGGGAAAGAATATCATCAAAATATATTTAAAGTATTGTTTTAAATATAAAAATCTTAGGGAGAAAATTTCTGAACAGAACACCAATAGCGTATGCTCTAAGATCAAGAATTGACAAATGGGACCTCATAAAATTACAAAATTTCTGTACGGCAAAGGACACCATCAAAAGGACAAATCGGCAACAAACAAATTGGGAAACGATCTTCACCAATCCTACATCAGATAGAGGGCTAATATCCAATATATATAAAGAACTTAAGAAGTTAGACTCCAGAAAACCAAACAACCCTATTAAAAAATGGGGTACAGAGTTAAACAGGGAATTCTCACCTGTAGAACTTCGGATGGCGGAGAAGCATCTTAAAAAATGCTCAACTTCATTAGTCATTAGGGAAATGCAAATCAAAACAACCCTGAGATTTCACCTTACACCAGTCAGAATGGCTAAGATTAAAAATTCAGGAGACAGCAGGTGTTGGAGAGGATGTGGAGAAAGAGGAACACTCCTCCACTGCTGGTGGGGTTGCAAATTGGTACAACCACTCTGGAAATCAGTCTGGCGGTTCCTCCGAAAACTGGGCACCTCACTTCCAGAAGATCCTGCTATACCACTCCTGGGCATATACCCAGAGGATTCCCCACCATGTAATAAGGATACATGCTCTACTATGTTCATAGCAGCCCTATTTATAATTGCCAGATGCTGGAAAGAACCCAGGTATCCCTCAACAGAAGAGTGGATGCAAAAAATGTGGTATATCTACACAATGGAGTACTATTCAGCCATTAGAAACAATGAATTCATGAAAATCTTAGGCAAATGGATGGAGCTAGAAAACATCATACTAAGTGAGCTAACCCAGACTCAAAAGGTGACTCATGGTATGCACTCACTAATAAGTGGATATTAACCTAGAAAACTGGAATACCCCAAACATAATCCAAACATCAAATGAGGTACAAGAAGAAAGGAGGAGTGGCCCCTTGTTCTAGAAAGACTCAGTGAAGAAGTATAGGGCAAAACCAGAACGGGGAAGTGGGAAGGGGTGGGTGGGAGGACAGGGGGAGAAAAGGGGGCTTATGGGACTTTCGGGGAGTGGGGGGCTAGAAAAGGGGAAATCATTTGAAATGTAAATAAAAAATATATCGAATAAAAAAAAGGAAAAAAAATCTCAATGTTACAATACTTTTTTAAATTTATGAAATATGGTAAGTTAACTGCTTGACAGCACCATTTTAATAGTGATCTCTATATACTTTATGTTAATGCTAACCAATGAGTATGCTCTTAAGAATAAATGTTTCTACTTTTTGAAGGCCTGTATAAACACCAGATGATAGGAGCACCCATGTAGATCAGTGTGGATTTTGTGGTCCAGCCCTATGGGACTTTGGGTAAGTATATTTTGAGATTTGGTATTGAAAAGTTGACTCATCCCCAATGGAGGATCTGGAGGGTGGTCTGGAGGAGCTGAAGGGGTTTACAGCCCCATGGGAAGAACAATGACTTCAGCCACCCAGACACCTCAAGACTCCCAGGGACTGAACCATCAACCAAGGGGTAGACATGGTTTCAGCCAAAAATGTGGCAGAGGAGTGCCTTGCTGAACATTAGTGGGAGTAGTGGTCCTTGGTCAGGTAAAGGCTCAATAGAGGCCCCAACAAAGGGAAATCGAATGGGGCTGGGGAGGGGGGAGGGGGGAGTGTGTCGGGTAGAGGGGCATATATGTGGGTGGAGGCAGGGGGTGGGAGGAGGGGTTGGGAATCTTTGGGGAGGGGGGCTTTGGGGAGGGGGGAAATTGGGAAAAGTCTTCTATTGGCAATGTAAATGAAGAAGATACTCAATGAAAAATTTTGTTTAGAAAAAAAGAAGAAAAAGAAAAGTTGACTCATTGTAATATCTCTACAGGATTCAAAAGAAGCAACTTTTTTTTACAAGTAATTCATACAGAAGACAACACGTGTATACCACAAACTATAATTTATGTAGTGTCTTGACTTCAAAATCCACATTTTATTTATAAAGCTAAATTATCAGATTATTTTAGTCTTTACATAGTCTCTACTATCATCTATATGTGTCTAGAAATTGGTACTAAAGTACAAACAGTTTTTAAATTCAAACTCATTAAATGTAAATACACCATTTAAATTACTATAGATTTTATTTTCTAAGAACTCAGTACCTAGAGTATTCATAGATAAAGGCCATAAAGGCCATGGGATTAACCTATGACATGCAGCATTTAGGCTGGCAAACATGAGAAGTAGCCTAAGGCCACATTATATACATTATATACAAGATTGAGGTGCCAGAGTTCATACCATGAAAAAAAAATAAGACCACATCTATAACTAAACAGATAGTATACAAACAACACATATACACACAGACACATAAACATACACACATACACACAAACATACACACATGTGCAGATATGCACACACTAACAAATATACCCATAAACAATGTATCTAAGCATATATAGCACATAGTCATACACAAAATATGCATATAAACTCAGAGCATATACATATGCTCATATAATGTGTATTATGTAGAATAAAAGTAGTTGTATGGTAAAATAATTGAATGTAAGTGATAATGTATTTTTCTTTTAAAAAAAAATTAAATGTATGAAGCCAAAAGAGTAACTGGTTAAAAGGTTTATTGCAATGATTTTAAGAATATGAGATTTTTCTTTTGGTCACTATTCTTTGATAGTAAAATATTCCAACCTTTTAAAAACATAAAGAGACTTAAGATGAATAATTGTAATAGTGATTTCTCTATGCTAAAACATTTTTCTTCATCTCCCTGTGGAAATCACAGGAGAGTGTGTGATTTCCCAGAGGGTCATCACATATTGTCAGAGTCACCCAAGGACCCTTCGCACCCACCTCTGTACTGCTGAGGACTCAACATTGCTATTGTTTCCACTTTATGAAATTCTGATTATCTTTTTGTACCTAGAATTTTCTTCAATAAAGGCTGCTCACACTCCACAAGATTAACAGCAACATCTGGCCAGATGTACTTAATAAGATAGTGATAAATACATGTGGAATTTTGAGAAGGATTCATTAAATCAGCATGATTATGATTCAAGTAGAATGGTTAAAACAGTGTGTTATAATTTTTAATGTATTTTATACAATTTAAAATGAACTGTGAACATCTGAGGGCTGAGATAATGTTCCCTTCCTCAATTTATTTACTTCATGTTTATCAGTGGCCAGTAAAATATGCCAGAAGTCCTTGGAAGACAGGCTGATAAAACCTTTTATGGTAACTGCCATTTTGATTAACTCCAGAATTATCCCTGATACTGATTAAGTGACCATAAAAAGAATCATACGATAGTTTTTGCATTTCAATCCTACTCTATAATTCTGTGGACCCCAATTTTTATAACTTATTTATTTTTACTTTAGAAAATGGTATAAGTTTTAAAAATTTGTGACTAAATGTAGGTACAATCTGGCCAAATAATTGTTCTTCCTTACTATCCTAAAATTTTGAAAATTGTAAGCAAATGATTTGGTAAAAAAGTAGAAATCTAATAATCTATGAAGTTATATAGGTTATAAGTTATATATGAGGTTATAACAGGTGTATATAACCTGAAATGATGAATGTTACACCATCCATATTTATCATATTGTTTAAAATAAAGTGCTCAGAAATCCAAATATACTCTCTGGAATATTTGACCATCAACCTAACCTTAGTATGCCCATTTATAGCCAGTTTTCATCTATATGTTTTATCATCTACCAATCATCTGTCTGTCTGTATGTATGTCTACCTGTCTGTCTGTCTACCTATCATCTCTTTATCTTCCTCCCTACTTATTTTTCTCTACCTTTCCTTTGATCTGTTAAAGACTATATAGGCCATTTTGAAATGCAATCCTTCAAATCTCAATTAATAATTGAAAGAACTCTTAGCTTAGTTTTGGCTCTTTTGCTATTATGTCAGCACAGTGCTTTCTGTCTCTGAAGGTAATTTCAAGTAGATCATAAATACTGTGCTATTCTTCTTAAAAGGATTGTTATTTCCTTCACACATTACTCCATAAAGCATTTTGTAGCTCTTTCAAAATATTAATCTTGTACAATGTATTTAGCCTGAAAAAAGTCTTATTTCAATAAAAAAACAAGTGTTAACAGTTTATTGAGGTCTGGGATCCTTGTCTATTGCATAATTGAATGTAGCTTAAATTTTTCTTTCCTTTTGATGTCATAAATATCTACAATATGACAAATCTATCTAGTTGCTTACTTTAGATGTGTTATCTAGCTTTCCTTACATATATAATAACTCTACACATAGAAGAATATCTGAAGTTTTAAATCATCTAAAATGTAATGAAAATATTTTATTCAAGAAAAAAGTACATATATTTTCTACATTTTGTTGTAAATTAACTATTTCATTATTACTTTTGTCATTGTACTTTAAAGGAATTATAACTACAATACCATGTTACTAACTACTCTAGGTTTGGACAATAAAATTATCTATTTACAAATATATTAATTGGGGCTGAATAAATGGCTCAAAGTTTAAAGGTATTCTTACAAAGGATCTGGGGGTTCATTTCTCAGCACTCATGCAGTAGCTCACAGAAGGGCTTCTGACCTTCAGATGGAATATATATGCATTCCTTTTGATGTCATAAATATCTACAATATGGCAAATCTATCTAGTTGCTTACTTTAGATGTGTTATCTAGCATATATACATACATACATACATACATACATACACACACACACACACACACACACACACACACATATATATATATATATATATATATATATATATATATATATATATATATATATCTTGGGTTTTATTTGCCTTTTGGACTTTCTTGAGTATCTATAGTAAATTTAATATTTAATTTTACTATTTATTATTTACTAATTCTATTTTGTTCTTATATATATTATATTTTGTCTTAGACTACATACTGCTAATACAGTTTGCTATAGTATGTTGCCCACTGATGTGTCTCCAATACATACAAGTTTTTTAATTAGATATTTTCTTTATTTACATTTCAAATGGCATCCCCTTTCTGGTTTCTTCTCTGAAAACACCCTATGCCCTCCCATTTTCCTGCTCGCCAGCTCACCCACTTCTGCTTCCCTGTCCTGTTATTCCCCTATTTAAATCAACTTTTAAAATTTAAATTTCAAGAATTGGGTTATTTTGTTTTAGTTTGGTTTGTTTTTTTCCAGCTAATGAATTAAGAACTCAACCTTTTAAAAGTATTTTACTCAAAAGGAAGGATGGTTCACAGAGGGTAGAATGAAGTATTAGAAGATTTTCTAGTTTGTCTATTTGTAAATACATAGAGAAGTATAGATTTGATGGGGAATGTATTGACTCTCATGTTTAAAAATGATAATTTTGGGGCACTGAGCTTTCTCAGGGCCAAGGGCCTCTATTCCCTTTGATGTCCAACAAGGCCATTCTCTGCTACATATGCAGCTAGAGCCATGGGTCCCTGCATGCATACTCTTTGGTTAGTAGTCTAGTCCCTAGGAACTTTGGGGGTACTGGTTGGTTCATATTTTTGTTCCTCCTATAGAACTGTAAGCTCCTTCAGCTCCTTTGGTCCTTTCTCTAGCTCCTCCATTGGGGACCTTGTGCTCAGTCTAATGGTTGGCTGGGAATACCCACTTCTGTATTTGTCGGGTACTGGCAGAGCCTCTCAGGAGACAGCTATATCAGTTTAATCTATTATTTGCAAAATGACCAGTTTGAGTTGGATTAGAACATGGACTATAGACATATGATACCATGAATCATCAAACACAATGCAAGCAGATGGAATGCAGAATTGGTAATGCAATTTTATTCCTAATTAGGAAAGTAAATATACAATCTTATTAGATAAAATGTGTTTACAGTCTGCTGGCAGCAGTACCAAGTTATTCAAGAGGTCCAAAAGAAAATGAGAAATACTGAAATTTTGAATAAATAAAAATATGTGGCTTCCACACACTAAAGAGTATTGCTTGATTAAAAAGAGAAATTTCTATAGTATGCTGTTAAGTTCCTTAGATAATGATAAAATATAATACTGTTGAAACTCTGTAAATTTTGTCAGTACTTTTGTTGCAAAAGAATAGCAGCAAAATTAAGAAAAAATCAATGATTTTTACATTATAGTTATCTCTTTGAAGTATCATCATTTTTAAACATGAGAGTCAATACATTCCCCATCAAATCTATACTTCTCTATGCATTTACAAATAGACAAACTGGAAAATCTTCTAATACTTCATTCTACTCTCTGTGAACCATACTTCTTCTTGAGTGAAATACTTTTAAAAGGTTGAGTTCTTAATTCATTAGTTGGAAAAAAACAAACCAAACTAAAACAAAATAACCCAATTCTTGAAATTTAAATTTTAAAAGTTGACTTCCAAGAACTGCTCAGATGGGTCAGGAAGCTCTAATTACTAGTTAATTGCGGAATTAAATATATATATATTTTTTTTTTCAATGTGACATGTTGTATATTTCACATTTCTCTCTTCTGGCTTTCCTTATTTTCTTCTTCTAGGATTTGTTTTTTACATTAAGTAACCAATTTTGGTTATCATGGTGGTGGTGATGAGGTGGTGGTAGTGATTTTTTTCCAAACAGACTATGAGGACCCATGAAATAACTCTAGGAAAAGAAATGATACTACTCAGTTCTCAAAACTCTAAGTTTTTTCTTGTCTTTTTCTTTTCTATATTCTTTGTTTACATTCCAAATGATTTCCCCTTTCCCAGTTCTGCTCTCCCCATAAGTTTCATAAGCCCTCTTCCCTCAGCCCATTCCTCAATCAACACCTTCCCACTTCTCTGTTCTGGTAATCCCCTACATTGCTACATCGAGCCTTTCCAGGACCAGGGCCCTCTCCTTCTTTCTTTTTGGGAATTATTTGGTATGTGAATTGTGTCATGGGTATTCAGAGTTTCTGGGATAATATCAACATTCCATGTGTGTTCTTTTGTGATTGGGTTACCACACTTAGGATGATATTTACCAGTTACAACCATTTGCCTAAAAAAAATCATGAATTCATTGTTTTTAATTGCTGAGTAGTATTCCATTGTGCAAATATACCACATTTTCTGTATCCATTCCTCCACTGAGGCATGACACTTCTGGAGGACCCTGTTAAAACCTAAGCTTAAAACCTGGAAACCATGAGGGAGAAAGAAAACCACTAAAGAACAGAAAAGGTTACCTTTGTCCTCCACACTTGTGTGAGAGCACAAATGTTCTTGAACTCACACTTTAAATACATTTGCAAATACTTAAAATGATATGTAAATGATATGTTTATAATCAACTTTGTTTTCATGCATGAAACTATTTAAAACATTTCATATTCTTTATTATAAAGCTATATGTTTTGTTTTCAGAATATAATTCAATAAATGTAATAAGCATGTAAACAAAACACAAAATAGTACATTATGAATAAAATCCTGTTGGTAAAAATTTCAGTATTTTAAAACACTACCACAATTTAAGATTGATGGGTGGCATAGGAGCAGAACTGGTAGTTTTGTCTCTTCATGTAGACACCCATTTCCTGGTTTTTCCCTTCTGAGAGTAAGAAAAAAACTAGTGTAGGTTAATATCTATTTGGGTAACAACAACAACAACAATAATAACAATGAAAAATATATTACTTAATTACAGTCTCAGTTATGCTTCAAGTGCTCTGGTATTGATCTTGATAAGCTATTCCAGGATATAGACATTAGCATATGAACTCACAGGATGCATATAACTATCTCATTCTATCTTAGGGTTTTATTACTATGAAGAGACAATTTGACCAGGATAACTCTTTAAAAGAAAACACGTAATTGGGGGTAGCTTACAGTTTCAGAGTTTCAGACCATTAGCATCATGGCGAGAAGCATGGTAGCAGCTGGGCAACATGTTACTAGAGAAGGAGCTGAGGTTCTACATCTTGATCAAAAGGTAGCCAAGAGGGGACTCGCTCTTTCCAAGGGGCAGCACTTAAACCCTAGTAGCCTGACTGCCAATCATATACTTTCTCCAACAGGCCAAACCTATCCCAACAAGGCCACATTTCCTAACAGGCTCACATACCTTGAGTGAAGCATAACCACACCCTGGCTTCCATAGTCTTGTTCAAATATAAGAGTCTATGGAAACTATATCTAGGTATAGAGTAATGAAAAGTATATTTAGACCAATGTCAAAAGTCCCCATAGACTATGGCAGTCCCAACAATATTAAAAGTGAAATGTTCAAAGCATCTACTGAGATTTATCCAAACATTTAATTGTAGAACACTATAAAATCAAAATCAAAGAGCAGATCATATACCTCCAAAATGACAAGATATGTACTACCATTCTAAAATGTCATAGTGATGACATGATGCTGCACGACAGCAACACCAAAACCAACTGGGAAAATTCCAATCTCTGCATCTCCATGTCTGATGTCAAAGCTCTGTTCAGATTTCTAACTACTTTCATTTTTCTTGATGGAGATAAATTTCTCTCTCTTGGGCTGTTTCTACTCCCTGAGCTTTCCTCAGCAGGCATCCCACAACTCTGGCATCTTAACATTTTGGTGTCTCCAAGGCAAACTAAACTTTATTGTTCCAAACTAAGCTTCTTGTTCCAATGTCTAGGATACCCACATGATTCTCTGGGCTCCTCCAAAGGGCTTAAGTCACTTCTTCAGCTCTGTCGTCTGTAGTGCTCTAAAGTCAGGTTGATTCCACTTCACTGCTGCTGCTTTTCTTGGTGGTCACCTCATGGTACTAACATCTTCAATATTCTATGGTCTTCTGCTTCTTTGTGAGCTCATAAAATACTCCCCAGAATATTATTTCACTTCGGTGATGCTGTTTTGTTCTTTATCACTGCTAAATTTTGAGTTCTAGCTAACTTGTCAGCCGTCCCTGTAATCTCTTCTACTCTTGATTCTAAATCCAGAGCCACATGGCCAAAGCTATAGATTTCTGCTGCTCCCTGTGGTTGGAACATGGCCCAACTTATTCTATTATATTAACACCATCTCTCTGTTTTCCAACTCACTCACTGTCTAATCTTGACTCTCCTGGAACTTACTTTTCAGACTGACCTTAAACTCAGAGATTTGCATGCCTGTCTCCTAAGTGATGAATTAAAGGTATATTGTACTACATTAGGGCCTAAACAACTAAACAGACAAAAATACCACTCATCTAAAACCAAAAAGTGAAAATGAATAGCAGAGAGGCTGTATTTCTAATGTTTGTGTATGAGACTAAACATGTTTAGAATCTCTTTGCCAACTTTAAATGAATGGGGAGAAAGAAGTCCCCAAGTCCACATAAGACTCTCTGGAGTACAGAGCTGTAGTTACTATTTGCACAAACATTTCTCTGTAAGTGTTGAATGAACTAATTAGATGCTACTATGAATATTTGTTGCAAATGTTGATTACTTTTATTTTCATAACATCAGAAATCAATTTTTAACAAACTTATCTGGGAAATGAAAAGACTTGTTATAAAGCAGATACAACTGTGTAATCACCTCTATACATTTATAAAGACTCAATAGTCTTTTCCTCCTTTGTTAAAAATAGATTTTTTTCTCTCATGACATATCTTAATTATGGTTTCTGCTCCTTCTCTCTGTCTTAGTTCCTCCTCCCCTTTCCTCAAATCTGGATTTTTTCCCCTTCTCTTTCTCATTAAAAAAAGAAATGGGCTTCTAAGAGTTAAGAATAAAGTATAATATAACAAGAAAGCAAAAACTGACATGTTGAAATTGGAAAAAACAATCAAGCCCAAAAGAAGTCATCAAAAGCAGAGATTCACAAATTTCCAAAGGTAGGAATCCATGGAAAGATGAAAGTGGAAAAATCAAATAAATGAAATGAAAAAAATAAGGTAAAATCAAATACCACTGAAAATTTAATAAAAGGAAGCCTTGACAAGACAATAGGGAGGGGACCAGGAAACTCCAAAAATTACATTGGCTACTGAGTTAGTTTTTCTCTGAGCATCTACTAGTGGGCATGAAGCCTACATGTAAGAGTAGTGTGTTTCCCCCAAAGACTCCCTTGAATGAAACATAATTTTCATTTACACGAGGTTATTGTTTGGAGATCCATTCTGAGTTTTAGATTTGTCTACCTCTCTTTTCATTTCTAGGACTCCATCTGGTGTATACATGTGTGGGACCTCTTTGCATCCTGCTTCAGCTTCTCTGAGTTCATATTTGCTTTGGTCCTTTTCATTTAAAAGGCCTTGAATTTTTTGAGGTCCTTCATATCCTCTGGTTCTAATACTCTTTCATCCTTCTCATCAGGAATGACTTAGCTCTAATGGGAGTGATTTGATGGCTATATCCCTCCTATTTAGGGATTGGTGTTCCAAAGTCTCAAACTCTGTGCATAATGTTTGGCTGTGGGTCTCTGTATTACTTTCCATCGACTGGAGAAGGACACTTCCCTGATGATGAATACAGAAAGAGTTTATCTATGAGGTCTATGGGTAGAGCAGAATGTCACTAGGAGTCATTTTATTGCTATATTGCTTTTGATGTTGTGTGTGTGTGTGTGTGTGTGTGTGTGTGTATGTGTGTGTGTGTGCTGTTTTATTTAAAGTGTTTGGTTTTATACTAGGTGCGTGGGCTTTCCTGTTTTATATTCTTGGTCACCTAGGTAGAGTCGGTACATGGGACCAATACCCTGGAGTGAGCATTAAGTCAAACCAAATATTGCTTTGTCATTCCCACAAGTTTTATGCCACCATTGCCCTAGCATATTTTTCTGGCAGTGCAGCATTATATGTATGGGCTATCCCTACCTGGTTGTTTATATTTATTCTGTGGTAGCATGCATAGTACCTTCCTGTACCAAAGATCCCAGACTTTAGCACTGTATGTAGGCTCCAGTTAGAATTCTCTATTTTCAATGAGCTGTATAGATATTCTCTTAAGAAATGGGACCATTTCAATTTGTGCAGAGAAAGTTTATAGTCTTGGAAATAGCCTGTCTTGGGGTTCTCATGAAATACTTTGCCCAATAATTGAATTAAATATAAGACAATATTGATACAGGAAGCTTCATTTGATGATGATAGATGTACACTTGTGTGTCTGTATCCCACATTATTTGGATTTTTATTTAGAAAATCTTCATTTGTGTATATATTTTAATAAGCTTATACTGTATTACATTTTCATACTATTCAAATAGCTCTTCATTTTAGCTGTTTTTCTTTCTGTATACTCTTTCTGTAATAACCAAAAAATGTTTCAATGTTCAAATTTATAAATTTGTGTGAATATGTGTGTGAAAATTACCAAAGAACAAAGAGACTTTCAATTAGTGTTTTGGGAGAAGGAGAACGGTCCAAAGAAGATAACTACTCGGGAGGAGGAAACAGAGTAGGACATGATGTGACTCTACTTCAATTAAAAACATTAAAACCCCAATCCAGGAACCAAAAAATGAGATAGACAGCAAGACAAACAAGCAAATAAAAACATGCCCTAATTTCCTTCCTATTGCTAAAATGAGACTTTATCAAATTCGTATATGTTATCAACTCAAACATATATGAAAAAGTTTTGAATTAAGGAGTTTAGTTTTATTTTCATTGAGTAAGTCCATGACCAACATGGTGGAGGAGCATGGAAACAAACAGGCATGGTCTTGAGTTGAGAACTTAGATCTTATTCATAAGAGGGGTGGGGTTTGTAAACCTCAAAGCTCATCCTAGTGACACAACTCCTTTAACTGGGCAACAAATCCTAATCTTTCTAAACAGTTCCAATAACTAGCAATCACACACTAAAATTTATGAGCCTATATGATCATTATCATTCAGACTTCTACCACATACAAGAAGTTATTTTGTACATTTTGTATATACTAATAAAAATGTTAAATAGGCTGGAACAGTTATTTGAGAAAGTATTTTCCTCATGAGCATGAGTGGCAGGACTTAGGTAAAGAACTGAGGTTTTGAACCTAGGTAAAGAAGCCCACAGGTTGTTAGCTAACAGGAATCTGAGTATTTGGGAGGTTTTCTATTTTTTGAGGTCTTATTCCATTTCCTTCTTCAGAGTCTTGAAGTGCTTGTCACACAAACCTTTCACATGTTTGGTAAGAGTCACCCCAAGGTACTTTATACTGTTTGTGGCTATTGTGAAGGGGGTCACTTCCCTAATTTCTTTCTCAGCCTGCTTATCCTTTGAGTATAGGAAGGCTACTGAATTGCTTGAGTTGATTTTATAACCTGCCACTTTGCTGAAGTTGTTTAATAGCTGTAGGAGTTCTCTAGTGGAGGTTTTTTGGTCACTTAGGTAGACTATCATAGCGTCTGCAAATAATGATAGTTTGAATTATTCTTTTCTAATTTGTATCCCTGTGACCTCTTTATGTTGTTGAATTGCCCGAGCTAGTACCTGAAGTACAATATTGAAAAGATAAGGAGAAAGGGGGCAGCCCTGTCTAGTCCCTGATTTTAGTGGGATTGCTTCAAGTTTCTCTCCATTTAGTTTGATGTTGGCTACTGGTTTGCTATATGTTGCTTTTACTATGTTTAGGTATGGGCCTTGAATTACTGTTCTTTCCAAAACTTTAAGCACGAAAGGATGCTGAATTTTGTCAAATGCTTTTTCAGCATCCAATGAAATGACCATGTGGGTTTTTGCTTTGAGTTTGTTTATGTAGTGGATTGCATTGATGGATTTCCATATATTGAAGCAACTGTGCATCCCTGTGATAAAGCCTACTTGATCATGGTGGATGATCGTTTTTTATTTGTTCTTGGATTCGGCTGGCAAGAATTGTATTGAGTATTTTTGCATCGATGTTCATAAGGGAAATTGGTCTGAAGTTCTCTTTCTTTGTTGGATCTTTGTGTGGTTTTGGTATCAGCGTAATAGTGGCTTCGAAAAAGTTGGGTAGTGTTCCTTTTGTTTCTATTTTGTGGAATAGTTTGAAGAGTATTGGTGTAAGGTCTTCTTTGAAGATCTGATAGAATTCTGCACTGAAACCATTTGATCATGTGCTTTTTTTTGGTTGGAAGACTTTCTATGACCCCTTCTATTTCTTTAGGGGTTATGGGACTGTTTAGATGATCTATTTGATCCTGATTTAATTTTGGTATTTGATATCTGTCTATGAAATTGTCCATTTCCTCCAGATTCTCCAGTTGCTTTGAATATAGGCTTTTGTAGTAGGATCTGATGATTTTTTTAATTTCCTCAGTTTTTGTTGTTTTATATCTCCCTTTTCATTTCTAATTTAGTTAATTTGGATATTTTCTCTGTACCCTTTGGTCAGTCGGGCTAAGGGTTTATCTATCTTGTTGATTTTCTCAAAGAACCAGCTCCTGGATTCCTTGATTCTTTGTATGGTTCTCTATGTTTCCACTTGACTGATTTCAGCCCTGAGTTTGATGATTTCCTGTCTTCTACTCCTCCTGGGTGAATTGGCTTTTTTTTTCTTCCAGGGCTTTCAGGTGTGTCATTAAGCTGCTAGTGTATGCACTCTCCATTTTCTTTTTGTAGGCACTCAGGGCTATGAGTTTTGCTCTTAGCACTGCTTTCATTGTGTCCCAAAAATTTGGGTATGTTGTGCCTTCATTTTCATTAAATTCTAAAAAGTCTCTGATTTCTTTCTTTATTTCTTCTTTGGCCAAGGTGTCAATGAGTAGATTGTTCAGTCTCCATGTGTATGTGGGCTTTCTGTTGTTTTTGTTGCTATTTAAAACCACTCTTACTACATAGTAATCTGATAGGGGGCATGGGATTAGTTTGACCTTCTTATATTTGTTGAAGTCTGTCTTGTGACCAATTATATGGTCCATTTTGGAGAAGGTACCATGAGGTGCTCAGAAAAAGGTATATTCTTTTGATTTAGGGTGAAATGTTCTATAAATATCAGTCAAATCCAATTGTTCCAAAGCTTCAATTAATTTTACTGTGTACCTGTTTAGTTTCTGTTTTCCTGAGCGGTCCATTGAGGAGAGTGGAGTTTCGAAGTCCCCCACAATTATTGTGTTAGGTGCAATGTGTGTTTTGAGCTTTTGTAAAGTTTTTTTTTTTTTTTTTCTTAAACAAATGATGGTGCCCTTGCATTTGGCGCATAGATGTTCAGAATTGAAAGTTCTTCTTGGTCGATTTTTCCTTTGACGAGCAAGAATTGTCCTTCTGTGTCTCTTTTGATCACTTTTGGTTGAAAGTCAATTTTATCTGATATTAGAATGGCAACTCCAGCTTGTTTCCTGGGACCATTGGCTTGTAAAATTGTCTTCCAGCCTTTTATTCTAAGGTAGTTTTTGTCTTTGACATTGAGGTATGTCTCCTGTATGCAGCAAAATGTAGGGTCCTGTTTCCTTATCCAGTCTGTTAGTCTATGTCTTTTTTGGGGAATTTAGTCCATTGATGTTAAGAGATATTAAGGAATAGTGATTATTACCTCCTGTCATTTTTGATGTTATTTTTATATTTGAGTGGTTATCTTTTTTTGGGTTTGATGATAGAAAGTAACTATCTTGCTTTTTTCAGGGTGAAGTTTCTCACCTTGTATTGGAGTTTTCCTCCTATTATTCTTTGCAGAGCTGGGTTTGTGGAAAGATATTGTGTAAATTTGGTTTTGTCATGGAATATCTTGGTTTCTCCATCTATGGTGATTGAGAGTTTTTCTGGGTATAGTAGTCTTGGCTGATATTTTTGTTCTCTTAGAGTCTGCATGAGATCTGCCCAGGATCTTCTAGCTTTCATGGTCTCTGGTGAGAAATCTGTTGTGATTCTGATAGGTCTTCCTTTATATGTTACTTGGCCTTTTTCTCTTACTGCCTTTAATATTTTTTCTTTGTTTAGTGCATTTGGGGTTTTGATTATTATGTGAGAGGAGGTATTTCTGCTCAAGTCCAATCTGTTTGGAGTTCTGTAGGCTTCTTGTATATTCATGGGCATCTCTCTCTTTATGTTGGGAAAGTTTTCTTCCATAATTTTGGTGAAGATATTTGCTGGCCCTTTCAGTTGTAAATCTTCACTCTCATCTATACCTATAATCCTTTGTTTGGTCTTATCATTGTGTCGTGGATTTCCTGGATGTTCTCGGATATAAGCTTTTTGCATTTTGCATTTTCTTTGACTGTTGAGTCAATGGTTTCTATGGTATCTTCAGCATCTGAGATTCTTTCTTCCATCTCTTGTATTCAGTTGTTGATATTTGCATCTATGTCTGCTGATTTCTTGTCAAGGTTTTCTACCTCATAAGTTGTCTACCTCTGTGATTTCTTAGTTGTTTCTGCTTCTGATTTTTAGATCCAGGATGGTTTTGCTCAGTTCCTTCATTTGTTTGTTTGTGTTTTCCTTTAATTCTTTAAGAGATTGTGTTTCCTCTTTCATGACTTCTGCCTGTTGACTCAAATACAAGTTACAAGTTCTCTTGCATTTCTTTAAGTTCTTTTTTTTTTTTTTTTTTGCATTTCTTCTTTATTGGCTTCTATCTCTTGAGTCTTATTCTCCTGAATTTCTTTAAGTGATTTTTGTGTTTCCATTATACGGGTTTTTAGCTTATTCATGTTCCCCTGTATTTCTTTAAGAGATTCATTTATGTCCTTTTTGTGTTCTTCTAGCAGCATCATGAACAGTGATTTTAAATCCAAATCTTGTTTTTCTGGTGTGTTTGTGTAACCAGGACTTGCTGATATTGGAGAGTTTCATTCAGACGCTGCCATATTGCCTAGATTTCTGTTAGTGGAGTTCCTGCCTTTGCCATCTTGTTCTCTGGCGTTAGTTGGTCTTGTCTCTGGCTGGTGTTTGAGCCTTCTGTGAGGCTGTAGAGCTATTTCTGCAACACTGGATGGCTGGGTTTCCCCTGTTGCAGATTGCTGATGTGCTTTCCTCTTCTTGGGTGCCCTTTCAGCCCTAGTGTGCCTTGCCCCAGATTGTCTCTGTGAGCCAGGTGGTGCCCGTTTGCTCCTTCAGTGAGTGCTGATGGTGTATGCTGCAGGACCTTTTCTGAGTGATGATCACTCTGCTGGGCAGCTGATCTCCCAACCGGGTTGGTGCACACAAGGCTAGCCTAGCTGCTGAGGCCCTGAGTCTAGGCAAAAGCTTGGTAGGCCAAGGCCAGAGCAAAGTTCCCCTCTGGCTATGAGTGTTAACTGGTTCTGTCAGGTGGCGAGGATGGTGGCATGGGCATGCTCCCTGAAAGTGTGGGGAGAGTCTGCTGGGCTAACAACCTCCTGGCCGGGTTGGCACACTGATGGCCCACCTAGCAGTCCATGTCCTGGCGGCAGTCCAGGGCCTGTTTGGCCTAGACCCCCACTATGTTAGCCTTGGGCTATGAATGTTAGCAGGCTTTGCCTGCTAGCACTCTCTGGCTTCCAGTAGCCAAAATGGTGGCGTGTGCACTGGGCCAGGTAAACAATCTCCTGGCCGGGTTGGCACACTGATGGCCCCTCGAACATCCCAGGGCCTGGGTGCAGGCCACACCCATTGGGCTTAGACCCCCGTGATGTTGGCCTCAGGTTATGTTTGCCTACCTCAGGGTGTCTGATCTCTCTGGCATCCGAGAACCAAGATGGAGGTTAGTCTCTTGTAACTGACTGGCAGAAGGCAGATTTCTGATGTGGCTTCTGTGAGGTGAAAGGTGCTGTAAATCCGCTGCAGCTTGCAGCCCAGTTGGCCAGTGATGGTCAGTGGTAGTGGCCACAGGGCCTGCCTGGTCCCTGGCACCTTGGTTCTACTGCTGATGGCCCCTTCGCTGGACAAGCCGCTGCTGCTCTTGCCACTGCTGCTGCTGCCCAACTATTTTATAGTAACTTATTCCATATTTCCACATACATTGCTTAAATAAATATACATTTAATTGAATATGTGTAAATGAAACAAAAATAGATAAAACTTTATTCTTACAAGCTACATGTTCTTTAAGAAGAAAGCGTTAACACTGACTGATCTTAACATAAAGTCAGAACAATAAGAAAATTTTACCCTCTTGACGGTATAGCCTGTACTAACTCAATTATTTATTTTATTTGAATATAATATCATGATTATAGACAATGAAAATGAAGTTCCTTTATAACTACAAAGAGTTATGTTAGATTTATTTGTATCTATTGTAACAGGTCAAAGGATAACATTAATTGTATTTCACACATAGGCATACATACATACATAAGGTACATACAAACATTGCCAATTATAATGTAATAATTTTAAAAGAAAAATATTTCCACTTCAAAAATTAAGATGATTTATTGCTATGATTTTTATGATAATTAAGATGCAGAGCTAGATCAGAAGTTATATTTATAATTAGATAAATATTATATGCTTTGTCTACATATAATCTTGGTCTGTCTCATAATCAACAAGAAAATACCTTAAAATTTAAAAAGCATAAATGTGTTTTCTTATCATTATTGAGTCTAGGAAGTTCACGATGAAGGTGGCAACACTTAGGCCCTAGGCCCTCACAGGGTTGAATTCACAGGGAAATGTGAAAACTTGTCCTGTCACATGGAGAAAGAGCTTAGATGAAATCCTTCACCCAGAGCCCTCTTATTGTCCTTTTCACAAGGACCTAATCACCTCCAGTGAATCTCACCTATGCCATAGAGATAAGTTTCAATATGAATTGTTTGAAGAGATAAAATGTCAAAATATAGCAATCTCTGGAAACCAAAAGAGAAAATAGTTATTTATATGCAGTCGTGTACTGTGCTGGTTTGAATCATATTTTATGGATACTATGATTCTCTATGGATACTAAACCTAGCCAGTGTCAGCCTTTAAAAAAATTCATCTACTGGTAGTGTCTTATCGATGTTTCATGTCTGTAGATATCCATGATTCAACTTCTATAGCTCATGCAGGAGAGAATTGAGGAAGAGAGAATTGGTGACCTTCTGTTTGTATGTAGACTGTCAGACAGAATAGGATTCTGCCACAAAAGACACCAGGAACAAAGCAAAAGGAACTCCACAAGGCAATTTACTCCAGTGCAGGAGGTTGTGGAGCCTTCTGAAAGTACAAAAGCAAGCACATGAAAAGGAGGACTCACTTAAGTGATTATTCCCACACACGCCTTCATAACATTGATGGAAGTTCTGCTTCTAGACCTGACAGCAATTGCCTGATTCATAAGTGGCCATGAAGGGAAACAGTGTGATAGGAGTTTCTGGAATTACAGGTGCTTGAACAAGCAGTCAAGTACCAAAGGATTTCACAAGATAGAAGAGGTTTATGGAGGATTGGTTGTTGTTGTGGCTATCTTTGATAGAAAACAAACATTCCTCAAAGGCAATTGAAACTAAAGGTACTAAATATTTAAAAATCCTTTATGAAATGGCATGGGTAGGGTGTATAGTTTGAAGCTTTGGAATCAGAGGAATTTGAACTACATGAAGAGATTTTTCAGTCTGGTAGTCAATGCACAGATGAATTAGCTCAGTGGTATTTCTGACTTCTATTTTGTTTTCTATAAAATTTCAATAGGGTCACTTGACATAAGAAAACTAAGACTTTTTTCTCTTTCTACTTTGTAAATTAATCCATTGTAGTCACCAATCCTGTTTCCTAACATAGAGGAAAACTGTGTGGTATGTTTATGGATCTAAGTGAGTCCTCACATGTATTCATTTTTCATTAACTTTTCTGACAAGGTGGAAGCAAATTAATACCTACTCTGTCTCAGCAGGAAAAATGAAGAAATGGAATCCTGGGAGAGGCTGTGGCAATAGTGCCCTTCCCTCCTCACTAAGGAGTGTTAACTGCATCATTCCAGTTGCTCTCTGGTGTTCTGCTTATTTGCAGGCACCAAACATTCTCTAAGTTGCCACAGCAATTTCACCTCCATAGTGTCTACAGAAAATTATTTTATTACAATGGTGGTTAACCTAAGTTCTTAGTCCATAAAGAGCCACTTAATATGAAGAATTTTTAAAGTGAAGATTTTTAATAATATTCAAGTAAATTTTATTTAAGAACTGTGGAGATTTTAAAACACATTAGTAAATATAGAAACATTATTTTTCTCTATGGTCTTATCAAGTTGCATTGTTTTCTCTAAAAAAAATCAAAGTCCATAGGACTTGCAGTGACATCAATCTTCATAACTAGAAACACTTTCAACTGAAGTAAAACTTTGAATGCAAACACATAAAACTTAAGGAAAATGAATGTGTACTGCCATGGCATTTTTGATGGCTGTTCTGGCTGGTTTTATGTGTCAACTTGACAAAGGCTTGAGTTATCAGAGAGAGGAGCTTCAGTTGGGGAAGTGCTTCTATGAGATCCAGCTGTGGGACATTTTCTCAGTTGGTGATCAAGGGGAGAGGGTCCATTGTGGGTGGTGCCATCCCTGGGCTGGTAGTCTTGTGATCTACATGAGAGCAAGCAGAGAAAAGCCAAGGAAAACAAGCCAGTAAGAAACACCCCTCTGTGGCCTCTGCATCAGCTCCAGCTTCCTGACCTGTTTGAGTTCCAGTCCTGACTTTCTTCAGTGATAAACAGCAAGGAGGAAATGTAAGCTGAATAAACCCTTTCCTCCACAACTTGCTTCTTGGTCATGAAGTTTGTACAGGAATAGAAACCCTACCTAAGACAATGACTATTCTTAGTTGTCAACTTGGCAATATCTGTAATGAACTATAATTCAAATAGGAGAGCATACTCATGGGAAATATTCTGCTTGGTTTGAAGTGGGTGATTCCACTTCAAGTCTGGACCTTTGAGGAAGGAAGACACACCTCTGATTTGGATCCTGAGGCTAGAAGACACACCTTTAATCTGGGCCACACCTGCTGGAAGCCTACATAAAGACATGGAAGAGGGAACATTTTGTTCTTTGACTGTGTGTTCTTGCTTTGCTAATACATCCTCTTTTTTCACTGACATTAAAGTCTACTTCTTGTGATTCCAGCATATTCAGAAGATAAGATGAAATAGCCAACCCTGTGGGTCTGAGCAATTATTAGATTCTTGGACATTTCTTTCATATATATATATATATATATATATATATATATATATATATATATATATGAGAGAGAGAGAGAGAGAGAGAGAGAGAGAGAGAGAGAGAGAGAAAGCTTCATTCTATGAGCTGGTGTAACTGATACAGAGTTGATAATGTTATATTTGGGTTAGTTTCAGAACTAAGGACAAATTTTATAATGAAGAAAAACAATAAAATGTTTTCAACAGTTCTAGCTACTTTTTTGAAAAAATATTTTATAATTATAAAAGCAATACTTTATAATGAAACATTTTTCTACAAAACCCACACTCATATATTTTACTGAAGCCAAATAAAGACTTCAAAGAATGGGTACAAAATATTGAATCCAGAGGTTATTGGTATCAAGAACTGGGATTTCTTCTGCATTGCTTAGTACATTTCTTTCTAGTGACATACAAACATAATGAATAAAGGAGAGAAAAAAGTATTCTACTTGTAGTTTTATGGAAGCTGTTGATTCTAAGACACTACATAAATCACTACAGATCAGATATTTTAAAGCACAGCCATTTTAAATGCATGCATGACAGCCAATTGGTCTACTGAGGGTTCTAGACACTTCTTATAGGAAGCTGAAGAGTGAAAAAAATATTACAATTGGGGAAATCTGGGCATTCTGTAAGGTCTAGGTTTCTCAAAAGCATCCAATCACAGAACACAGACAGGATTCAATAAAAGTGGTGGACTTGTCACTATGGTAGGAGGGAAGGAACTAGTGATAAGAGATTAGAGAACTTTATACAGAGTGGGAGAAAATCAAATTTAAAACACTAGAAAGAATGATTTGCTGGGGCACAGGAGGAGAAACGTGGAGTGTATGTTTCTATAAGAAGAATCTCCATTTTGCCGAAGTGCTTTTCCTGTTAGTATAACTTACGTTGAATGAATGTCTTAACGCTACATATGTTACAATGTGAATGATGACATTTTGCATTAGTTTATATTCAGTTCTGAGAACTTGAGGTGAGTGAGACACTGCATATTTCTGTCATTTAAAGAAGCCATGTAAACAAAGACTGTGCAAATAGCAACAGTCCTGTTTGATATCTCTTGGTTCTTGGAAATGGAGTTACAATTCTGTGGAGTCCCCTGAAGAGTAGTCTCAGGTTCAAAGTTTGTCTGGAGGCAAAGCTGGAAAGTCTCACAAAAGCTTACTGTTGGGAAGCCATTCCATTTTCTTGAGCTAACAGCCTTGAATATACACTGAGCAAAACAATAGAAAGCCCACATACACATGGAATGTGAATAACACTCTACTCAGTGATAACTTGGTCAAGGAAGAAATAACAAAAGAAATTAAAGACACCTTAGAATTTAATGAAAATGAAGCATAACATATCCAAACTTAAGGGACACAATGAAAACAGTACTAAAAGCTCATAGCTGTGAATGCCTCCAAAAAAGAAACTGGAGAGTGCATACATCTAGCAACTTGACAGCACATCTGAAAGCTCTACAACAAAAAGAAGAAAATATACCCAAGAGGAGTAGACAGCAGGAAATAAATTCAGGGCTGAAATCAACCAAGTAGAAACAAAAAGAACTATACAAAGAATCGACCAAACCAGGAGCTGGTTCTTTGAGAAAATCAATAAGATAGATAAACCCTTAACCAGACTAACCAGAGGGCACAGAGAGTATCCAAACTAATAAAGTCAGAAATGAAAAGGGAGATATAACAACAGAAACCATGGAAATTTAAAAAAATTAATCAAATCTTACTAAAAAAGCGTATACTCAACAAACTGAAAAATCTGGATGAAATGGACATGTTTCTAGAGAGATACCAGGGACCAAAGTTAAATTAGGATCAGATAAATCATCTAAACAGTCCCATAACCCCTAAAGAAATAGAAGCAGCCATTAATAGTCTCCCAACTCAAGAAGCCCAGGACCAAATGGGTGTAGTATAGAATTCTATCAGCCCTTCAAAGACCTAATATCAATATTCTTCAAAATATTTCACAAAATAGAAACAGAAGGAACACTGCCCAATTTGTTCTATAAACCACAATTACTCTGATGCCTGAACTACACAAAGACCCAACAAAGAAGAACTTCAGACCAATTTCCCTTATGAATATAAATGCAAAAATACTCAACAAAATTCTCACAAATGTAATCCTAGAACACATCAAATCCATAATCTGTCATGATTATGAAGTCTACTTCATCCCAGTGAAGCAGGGATGGTTCACTATATGGAAACCCATCAATGCAATTCACTATATGAACAAACTCAAAGAAAAAAAAACACATGATCATTTGATAAGATGCTGAAAAAGCATTTGACAAAATCCAACACCCCTCATGATAAAAGTCTTGGAAAGATCAGGAATTCAAGGCTCATATCTAAATCTAATAAAAGCAATATACAGCAAACAAGTAGCCAACATCAAACTAAATGGAATGAAACTTGAAGCAACCCCATTAAAATCAGAGACTAGATAAGGTTGCCCACTCTCCATAACTATTCAATATAGTACTTGAAGTCCTAGCCAGAACAATTAGACAAAAAAAAGAGGTAGTAAAAATGGCCATCTTGCCAAAAGCAGTCTATATATTCAATGCAATCCTCATCAAAATTTCAGCTCAATTCTTCATAGAATTAGAAAGAGCAAGTTTCAAATCCATTTGGAATAAGAAAAAACCCAAGTTATCAAAAACTATTCTCAACAATAAAAGGACTTCTGGGGGAATCATAATCCATGATCAGAATCTGTATTACAGTGTAATCATGAGAAAAACTGTATGGTATTGGTACAGTGACATGCAGGTAGATCAATGGGATAAAACTGAAGACCCAGAATTGGCAAAGGTCACCATTTTGTTGCTCTGTATGTGGAAGGCTTCTTACTATTAACTGATATATTGGTGATAATGTTATATTAGCTGTGAGATTTTACTGGTGGAATCTTTGAGGCCTTTTACATGTAGAAAAATATCACCAGAAAACAAAGATTTTATTACTTTGTTTGTATTTCTTTTGTTTTTTCCCTATTACCACAGCTAGAACTTCAGGGTCTATAGTGAACAGGAATTTTAAAAATAGGCACTCTTGTCTTCTTGATAATATAGGGATGTTTACAATGTTTTTCTCATTTGACATGATGGGGTTATCGGTTTTTCATAAACAGCCTTTATTCTATTAAGATATGTTCTTTCCATATTTAATATCTCCATGATTTATTTTTAAAGTTTATTTTATTTGTTTTCAAATTATTCATAAATGGGATAGGGAGAATAGCAATCTGCTCAGGAAATCAGGTAGTCACAGATGTCAGAGGCATCAATATTTTAGAGCTTGGGAGTTTTGAATTAGTCAACTCAGGTCCTATAACCTAAGTCCTTCGCAGTATCAGTGCACAACCATAATTCCTGAGGCTCTTTCCAGGTTGCTAATCATCCAGATGTGTTATATTTTTGACAAAGGGATTTTCTACATTAATTGAAATGATCATATGGTCTCTAACATAGACTCTATCAATGTGATGCTTAGCATTTATTTTTCTATCTATATATTATCTGTCTGTCTATCTTCTATATATGTATCTATCTATCTATCTATCTATTATTTATCATCTATTTATCTATCATCAGTTATCAGCTATCATCTATTTATTGGTGTTGCACTGTCCTTGCCTCTTTTAAAGAAAGCCAGTGTAATCATTAATCATGGTGACTGAAATATATTTCTACTTTTCTTTGGATTTCATTTTGGTTTTGGAACTTTGGTAACATTAGCTTCATTAAGAGAATTTAGAAATATAACTTTCTTTTCCACTTTATGGAATAATTTGAGTTATATTGTTGTTTGCTGTTCTTTGCAGCTCTAGTAGAATAAGTCCCAGTAGGTATCTGGCCATATTCCCTTTCAGTTAGATTTTTAATTATTTCTTCTATGTCAGTTTTTCATGTTCTCTTTAAATTATTTACTTTAGTTTAGCTTACCTTATATGTGTCATGGACATTTATATATCCATCCATTTCTTTTAGATTTTTGGATTTCATTTAATCCAAAATATTTAGGTAAGCTCAGTAATTCTTTGAAATCCATGGTATATGCTGCAATTTCTCCTCTTAGTAATTTAATCTTAAAATCAAGATCTTTCCTAATATTCATTATTTTTAGAGATACATATTAATAACCTACTGACTGAATTTAGTGTTCCTCATATGTATATATATTTAAGGCTGACCATTTAGGAATCTATTGCCTGTTAGTTATATGTAGGAAGTATGATTAAGTATTTTCAGGGTGAATAGAAATTTCTGAAGGTCTATAATAGAATATGACATAATTTAATAATTTCATAATGATACAACTAAATAATTATATTTTAATTGGTGTTGCTTATTAAATATTTTCACAATGTAATTGGATATTAATTATTCTTATTCAGTCTGAATCCACCTTACAAATTCTTTTTTTCTTTCATGAATTTACTTTTATATTGATTTTATTTTAATGAATGCCAAACATGCCTTTGATAATTATACATCTGACTAATGATAAAAATCACATATGTGGTGAAGCAAGGTAAACTATAATAGGCATCTTTTGTATTTACTATTAATGAATCTAAAAACAATAAAGTAATTATATAAGTGTTGGAGTTAAAATGCATAAGTTGTCTTCAATACAGACAGTATTATTTACATAAAAAGTTGTCCGCATATTTGTATAGATTTACATCGGGAAAAAATGACTGAATTGGTATTAAAATATCTATAACAATTGAAATACATTCATAATATAAATAATAATTTTGCACAACTTTATTAATAATTTCCTTGGATACTGAAGTGTTGGGTATATAGAATATGAAATAAATGTTTATGTACATTTGTAAGTAAATTGACATTGTTACTTCAAAGAGTAATGACTCACTGGAATAGAATTTTAAGTAAGGCAGTACTTTTCTTTTTTATAAACATTTGTTTACCTATTTATTTGTTTATTATTTAGTGTGCTTATGTGTATGTATGTGTGTTTGTTTGTTTGTGTGTACTCTTACCACAATATGCATATGGAGGTGAGAGGGCAAACTATACTAACTGATTTGGGGAATAGAGAGAGAACTCCAAAGTTAATTGAATGTACTGTTCCTGTGGAGGACTAGCATTTTGGTCCCAGCATGCATTTGGGGGTTTCTCTATCTATTTTTGCCTATATGGACACTGTCCTCATATACATAAATCTGCAATCAGATATATACACATAAATTAATAAATAAAGGAATAATTTGTTCTTTACTTCCACTGTGGGAAAACTGGGTATTAAACTGAAGTTATCAGCCCTGGCTGGAAGCTCTTTTACTCACTGACCTATATCTCTCAGTCTCAAATGATGGACTCACAAGTGAAAACCCTAGTTGTGTTTTTATGCTCTTTCTAACATCTGATTACTGTACAAATTAAATTTTAAGTAAAGAATGTTGATTTTTTTTTAAATAATAAGGTATTTGTCTAAGCAATCTTAAAAGGGGGCATTATATTTTTCTGAGTTGTTAAAGCCTCTAATTATCTCTCTGATGATTTCAGGATATTTAAAATCAAAGAAAATAGTCTATTTTGCTTCCACTTCCATTTTCTTTTAAGTCTGAAGGGTGCACAAACTACACCTGTCTCATAGCTTGTGAGAATGAGAAGCCCCGTGGTGTTAGTTCTCTCAAAGGCTTATGGGTTCTACCCATAGATGCTAAAACAGTCCTACCTATGACTCTTGACATGTTGTCATCACAGATGCAAAGACAGCTGCCTATCTATGGTTCTGGTTAGTGTTGCCCTTAAATAAACTAATATTAGATACAGTAATTTTTAAAGTATTATTTTATTGTTTGTAAAAGTGTTTATACATTTCTCATTCCCTTTCTCTTATCCAGATGTTTGTTCACCAAACAGTGCACAGATTACACAGCAATAGTAACCTAAGAACTGGGGCCATGTGTACCTCTGAGTTAAGGGACAGTGGCCTGTTGCTATTGGAAACCAATTGTTTTCCTGTATTGATCACTACTGTTTCTCTTAACCTTTTTCTAAAGCAGCAACATTTGCTCTCACCAAGTTTTAGTTGTAGAAAAGACTAGATTAGCACAGTGGCCTTGGAAGTGTATTACCTATTCAGCCACACATGTAGCAGAGGATGACCTTCAATGGGAGGAGAGGCACTTGGTCCTGTGAAGGCTTGTGCCCAAGTATAGGGGAATGTCAGGACAGGGAGCCGGGTATGGGTGGGTGAGGGAACACCCTCATAGAAGCAGGGGACAGAGGGATTGGATAGGGAGTTTCTGGGAGGGGGACTGGGAAAGGGGATAACATTTGAAATGTAAATAAAGAAAATATCCAACCAAAAATTCAGAAAATACTGAATATTTTAACGAAGAAATTGTGTTAACAGACCATACATGTGCAACAATTTCATTATTTGCAGTTAATAAAGAATTTAAGTTAGCTTTATCTCAATTAAAATAGAAACCACAATAATAAAAACCACAATATTAACAGAAAAAAGCAACAAACTATTGAACAAGTCTTCATTTCTATCAGTTTGGCAAAAAAAATAATGCATAGTGTTTGTTGACTGAGCTTAAAGGTACATTCTGACTCCTAACGCCTGAATAGGAAATAAATAATTAGATTCTAAATGGTAAAATATCCCAGATTGTTTAATTTCAATAGTGTTACAGACCATGCTGAATTCAGTCTGTACACATATGTCATTTTTTTTAACCTAAGAAATGAGATAATATTGACTGTCTTTGTATGTTCTACAATATTTGACGATTTTAAGCTGAAACCAGTTCTGTCATTTCATATGGCCTGAAGTAAGCATAAATGTTCTCCTATTTCCCTATTTTATTTTATTCTAAATAAACATTTTTTTCACTCTAGAACAAATATTTCTTAAAACTTGTCAAACTGTTTTTGAACTTCTATTGAGCCTGTGTATGTGCCTGTAGAGAGATTTTAATCTTCCTTTAATGTGTTTAAACATAATAAAAACTTCTTCAAATTCATTAACAATGGTGTTGGGCATGCCCATTGTCTTAGGTACTTTAATTTGCTTACTGTCTTTTGTACACCAAGATTTACACTTCTGTGGAGTTGTTTATGCCAAATTGTTTTTAACTCATTAATATTTTCAAACAATTGATATTTCACAATTTTCTTATCCTTTAATAGTTCTATATATTTCATTCTAATTAGGTGATTTGGTTGAATATTTAATGTTACATGTGGATTCAGCTTTCCTGTTTGCAAAGTAATTTACATAAGAAATAGTATCAAAAAAAAAAAAAGAAATAGTATCAGTAAAATCAGCATTTCATTCCATCCACATGCTATTTTAAAACAGGCTTCTTACTTGATGGTCCTTCCATTAGCAGTTAATTATGCTGTGCTATCCAAATAGTACTGAAAATAGTCTTGGGTATTTCACTGCCCACTACCCCCACCCCTCAACAGCTTCATCTTAATAGTTTAAGACAAGGATTTCTAGACTGGGCTTTTAAGCATCCTTTTGTGTATGTGGCCTTTGAACAATGAGTGTCATTGCTTCTTAAACCTCATCAGTTAAGTCTAGCCAAAAGAGTTGAAAAAAGTTAACCAAGCTGAACAACCTCACATCCAAGTTGAATACTTTGTGCTGAGTAAGAATTGGAGAATAAACTTTGGCTAGAAATGCAATAATTCCTGCCAAACAGACCCAATTAACCATTGTTGCTCAGTATGTTTGACATCTGGTAAAGGCAATTTCTGTTTGGTTCTTTTAGTGTCGTATTTATTTTAACTGTACTCCAAATTTGCTCTGTCAGAGAAATTTAGAAAGTCAGCACAAAAGAAAACTAATTGTGTCATCATATTTTCATTAATAAACTAATTATTTTATATCTGTGATATGATTTATATTGAGCACTTAGATACAGCTTTCAGTAAGTGTGGCCTCTTCTTGTTTGTCTTGATTCTTCATTAAGCTATCTTAACCTTTAGTGTCACTTCTGCATCTTAATTTTCAATATTATGAGCAATAAAATCAGCTATTGCCAGCTACAGCTACTTTAATATTTGGCTTCCGTATTGAAGCTACGATAGAATATTCCTTTCCCATATATTTCTGTGATGTTTGTTATTCACAAGTTAAAATGATTTTCTCCTTTCTCTAGTTTTCATCACCTCTCCTTTATAAGCAGCAACCATATGGAAATATTTACTTAAAAAGTCTGTACTATGCTAGCATTATTTTTATTTGAAATAAATATTGCTTTTATTTGTCTGAGAAAATTTATTTCTAGGTTTAGAAGATTGTTGTTTTGAGACAATCTCAAACTTGCTGTTTCCATGCTGACCTTAATATCCAGATCCTTCTGTTTTATCTCCTGACTTCTGAGGTGAGGGATGGGCACCACCTGTCTGACTCTTTTTAGATTAATCATAATGTATGTTTTAACTTCAAGTCTTTCTCACAGCTCTTAATATGACTTTTATTCCTTTTCCTTTTTGTTATTGTTTCTTATTTTTGAGAATTTCAAAATAGAAAGAAACGTGTTTTGATCAAATATAAAGTTTAATAGAATTTGGTTGAATTAATAATTAAAATAGAATTCTAGATATATAACTACTTTTCAAATATGTGAGAAACAGTGCAATGTCTTTTATAATATAACTCAAATGTATGTCATTGTGTTTTATTTAGCATTATATTGCAAGTTAAAACAAATTTCTGCCAAAGACCAGCTTTGGCTTCGAAAGGGGGTCCTGCAAAGGAGCATTAGGAAGTGGCAAAAAGAAAGACCAAGTAAAAGCTGACCACCTTGTGCTCTCCTCCAGACTGCCCTCTAAAGATTTCTAGACAGCTTATCCAAATAGCTCAGCTCTAATAAACCCAAGTCTGGTTGTTTACTTGAATTATCAATTCAATCATTCACCCCAGATTCCCTTTTGATAATCAATGAATCTGCATTATTTTAAACTTTTTTTATTGAGTATCTTCTTCATTTACATTGCCAATGGTAAAACCTTTCCCAATTTCTCCCCTCCTAAAAGGCCCCCTCCCCAATGATTCCTACCCCTCCTCCTACCCCCTGCCTCCATGTGTATGCCCCTCTACCAGACACACTCCCACCTCCCCACCAACTCCCCACTTCCGTTTCTCTTTGTTGGGGCCTTTATTGAGCCTTTATCTGAACAAAGACCACTCCTCCCACTGATACCCAACAAGGCACATTTTTGGCTGCAACCATGTATACCCCTTGGTTGATGGTTAAGTCCTTGGGAGTCTTGGGGTGTCCGGATGTCCAAAGTCATTGTTCTTCCCATGGGGCTATATACCCCTTCAGCTTCTCTGGACCACCCTCCAGATCCTCTGTTGGGGACCCCAAGCTCAATCCAATAGTTGGGTGCTTGTTTCTGCCTCTGTATTTGTAAGGCATTTCATGTCTCCTTTTGGTACATGCTTCTTGTTGTGTCGGTGTTTAGTGACTGTTTCTAGGATGAATCCCCAGGTAGGGCACTCTCTGGGTGGCCTTTACTTCAGACTCTTTTCCACACATTGCCTCCCTTGTTGCTTCTGTCAGTATTTTGTTCCCTTTCTGAGAGGAACCATAGCACCCTCACTTAAGTCCTCCTTCTTCTTGAGCTTCCTGTGTTGCGTGAATTGTAAATTGTTTATTTTTTGCTTTTGGACTAGCATCCACTTATTAGTGAGTGTATACCATGTGCATTCTTTTGTGACTAGGTTACCATGCTCAGGATGACACTTTCTAGTTCCATTCATTGCCTAAGAATTTCATGAATTCATTGTTTTTAATAGCTGAATAGTATTCCATTGTGTATATATTCCACAGTTTCTGTATCCATTCCTCTGTTGAGGGACATCTGGGTTCTTTCCAGCTTCTGGTTATTATAAATAAGGCAGCTATGAACATAGTGGAGCTTTTGTCCTTATTACATGTAGGAGCACTTTCTAGGTATATGCCCAGGAGTGGTATAGCTGGGTCCACATGTAGTACTATGTCTAATTTTCTGAGGAATCACCAAACTGATTTCCATAGTGGTTTTATAAGCTTGCAATCCCACCAACAATGAAGAAGTGTTCCTCTTTGCCCACATCCTCTCCAGCATATGCTGTCCCCTGAGTTTTTCATCTTAGCCATTCTGACTGGTATAAAGTAGAATCTCAGTGTTGTTTGATTTGCATTTCCCTGATAACTAAGGATGCTGAACATTTCTTTAGGTGCTTTAGATCCATTTGAGTTTCCTCAGTTGAGAATTCCCTGTTTAGCTCTGCACTCCAATTTTTAATAGGGTTATTTGATTCTCTTGAGACTAACTTCTTGAGTTCTTTGTATATGTTGGACATTAGCCCTCCATCAGATGTAGGGTTAGTAAAGATCTTTTCCCAATTTGTTAGTTGCTGTTTTGTCCTATTGACTATGTCCTTTGCCTTACAGAAGCTTTACAGTTTTATGAGGTCCCATTTGTCAATTCTTGTTCTTAGAGCATAAGCCATTGGTGTTCTGTTCAGAAACTTTTCCCCTGTGCCCATGTGTTCAAGGTTTGTCCCCACTTTCAATTGATGCAAAAATACTGAACAAAATCCTGGCCAACCGAATCCAAGAATGCATCAGAACTATAATTCACCACGATCAGGTAGGCTTCATCCCAGGGATGCAGGGATGGTTCCATATATGGAAATCAGTCAATGTAATTCACTATATAAACAAACTAAAGGAAAAAAACCACATGGTCATTTCATTAGATGCTGAAAAGGCTTTTGACAAAAATCAGCATCCCTTCATGATAAAAGTCTTGGAAAGATCAGGAATCCAAGGCCCATACCTAAACATAGTGAAAGCAATATACAGCAAACCAGTAGCCAACATCAAACTAAATGGAGAGGAACTTGAGGCAATCCCACTAAAATTGGGGAGCAGACAAGGCTGCCCACTCTCTCTCTCTCTATTCAATATAGTACTTGAAGTCCTAGCCAGAGCAATCAGGCAGCAAAAAGAGATCAAAGGAACACAAATTGGAAAGGAGAAAGTCAAACTATCACTATTTGCAGATGATATGATAGTATATTTAAGCTACCCCAAGACTTCCACCAAAGAACTACAAAAGCTGATAAACAACTCAGCAAAGTGGCTGGATATAAAATTAACTCAAGAAAATCAGTAGCCTTCCTCTACTCAAAGGATAAACAAGATGAGAAAAAAAATGAGGAAATGACACCCTTCACAATAGTCCCAAATAATATTTCATACCTAGGTGTGACCCTGACAAAGCAAGTAAAGGGTCTATATGACAAGAACTTTAAGCCTCTGAAGAAAGAAATCGAAGAAAGTCTCAGAAGATGGAAAGATCTCCCATGTTCATGGATTGGCAGGATCAAGTAAAAATGGCCATCTTGCCAAAAACAATTTACAGATTCAATGCAATCCAAAAATTACAAATTCAAAATTCCAAATCAACTCTTCATAGATCTAGAAAGAGCAATCTCAAAATCATCTGGAATAACAAAAAACCCAGGATAGCAAAAACTATTCTCCACAACAAAAGATATTCTGGGGGAATCGCCATCCCTGACCTCAAGCTCTACTATAGAGCGATAGTGATAAAAACTGTTTGGTATTGGTATGCAGACAGGCAGGAAGATTAATGGAATAGAATTGAAGACTCAGAATAGAACCCACACATGTAAGGTCACTTTATATTTGACAAAGGAGCTAAAAATATCCAGTGGAAAAAAGACAGCATTTTTAACAAATAGTGCTGAATCAACTGGGGGTCTGCATGCAGAAAAATGCAAATCAACCCATTCTTATCTCCTTGTACAAAGCTCAAGTCCAAGTGGATCAAAGAATTAGCATTTTCATGACCTTAGCTGCTTGACTCTTAAAAAAAGGACAAGTACTTTTTTTGTTGTTTTTTACCTGGAAAATGAATTCAGAGATCTGCTGGCCTTTGTAAGCACAAATAATAAGTTACCTGAGTGGGATGTCACTCTGACATCACCATTCTAACCACTCCTCAGGCAGAACTTGCTGTCTCAGGCTGACCTTGAACTCAGGAATCTGCCTGCTTTGTATGCACAAACAATATACTTAGGTGGGTAGAATCTGGCCCTGCAATGACCACTCCCTAAATCTCTTCATCTCCTTCCTTAATTCCTTTCGTACAAGCTGGATCATAGTACATCTGCCTCTCTTAAGACCCTGAAGCTACCCCCACACCCCATATAATTCATATTGCACCCTTTTATTTTGCATAGTTGAGAAATCTTGTTTATATATATTTAAACTTTTATATTTAGAGTTATTTCCCAGAGTCTTAAGAACTGGCCTGAAGGACATAGCATTTACAACTTCTGCTAAGGACATGGATGCACCCTCACCTCCTGGACTCATGCTGCTTTTAATTATGGTGTCACTAACTTTGGCATGGAGAACATTCCCAATAATCTTGGCAGGAGAATATTCCCTGAAGGAGGAACATAAACTATGTACATTATTAACAAAGAAACCCTATGCTCACAGCAACTATCAACACTAGTAGAGGCCCATGCCCTGCTGGCTCTGCTCCAGGGGCAGGAACTATATCACACAATCCCAACCGTGGCCAGGCAGGACTAGGCAGATTTCTAATTTCAACACATTAGAATTAATATTTATTGATATAGTTACTTTGTAGCATTCTTACTACTTACTATTAAAATTTTCTTAATTATTAGTTTTATTGCTATATATTTGAAAATCATTATTGATTTCTATTTCAAAACTGAAAATTATTTTCAGTTTTAAATGCTTTACTTTTTGTTTCTAAAGTTACAAGTATCTGTTAATCTTTCACTTTATTATATTACTAAAGCTTTTATTTTAACTTGTTAGATAATAGGAATTATTGTTTTGAGCTTATAATTACAATGATCCCTTCCCCTAGCCTCTTCCCAAACATTCCCATATAGCCCTCTATCATCTGCTTCAAACTAAAACTCCTGGACTCTTTTTTTCTAATTATTAATGTATGCATATGTGTATTTGCATATGTATTTTCTGTCCAATCCTAATACAATCTTCCTTTTTTTTTTTTGCATTTTCAGGGCTGAAAATTAGGCACTGGAGAAACAACTGCTGGAATCTTACTTTGGGAAAACTTTCTTTCCTACTCCAAGTTTCCATCAATTGCTTTTACTTCCTTGTGTAAGGATGAGTCTGCCGGTGCTTTCCCAGCTCTCTGAGTCATGTTCGTTGGGCATCATGTAAGCCTTCAAAAGAAACAACCAGCATTCCTACTCAGTTATGATCTTTATGAACCACATCAGCAGCCAATATGGCACAATAGTCCTAAAGATGAGATGGTGTCTTTAATAGCTTGGTGGTTCCCAAAAGAGCTCAACAAGAAGAAACATATGTGTGATACTAGAAATGTGCTTAATTATCTAGCTCTAGTAAAGTCATTGCTACTGCTGGTGAGTCTCCAACTATCAATTTATTAATACAGCATATCCATAACAACGATTTGCAAGTATTTGTCCTTATACCCAGATATTTGTGTATTCATCACCCCACATCAACAAAATTTCTCTATGCGACAGATGGAGACAATTCTAGAAAATTATAACAAGTTAAAATATGGATCTATGGAGCCTAGTCTCAATAAATCTGCAAAATTGCTCCCATGGTTAAAGCTCATGGAACAGTGCAGAAGAAGCAGTATATATATATATACATATGTATGGAATTGCTATATAATGGGATTATATATATATATATATATATATAATCCCATTATATAGCAATTCCATACATATGTATATATAAAATTCCACTATAGTGAATTCCATACATATGTATATATAAAATTTATATAGTGAGAGTCAGAGTTGGCTGTAATATTATATCTTATAGTATTATAAAAAAACTATACATTAAAATTTTAAATTACAATTTTGTCAGATTTTTTGAAACTTATCTCTGTTTTTCCTTGCACTTTTGTTTTGTTGTCAGTATATATGAAACATATAATTATTTTTAAAAACTTTTAACATTAATTTTTGTTTGTAAAGCTTGAAATAAGGTACATGCATGCCTTAGCCTATATGTGGATGTCACAGGACAGATTTGTGAATTCAGTTCTTTCTTTCTACTATTAAGAAAGTTCTTGAGATAGAACTGAGGTTGTCAGAACCAGCAACAATGTCTTTATTTCATAATCCATCCTGCCAGGATTCCTATTTTATTTATAGCTTTTTAGAAACAATGTTTGGTAAAGCTTGCTGAGAAATTAGAGGAATTATTTACTAATAAATGTATAATTTAATATTAATCAATATTTTATGCATTTTTGTTTTATTTAGTATTTTTTAAAAGTTATTGTGTTCTTTTCTATACTTATTCCTACCAAGACAATTAAATATTAAATAATTTTGCAAAATTATATTTAAATAAGTCAATTTTGATTTCAAAAATATATTTAACTATAATTGCTAGACTATATTATTGAATCAAATGTTAATTTTTATCTAGATTTGTTTTTATTAGCTTTAAAATACTTTTACAAATTGATCTTTTCTCACTTTCTTTAAGTATTATTCAGGCATGTAATTTGTAGTCTTTTTTTGTAACATGTGTTTTCTTTATTTTATTCTTCTGATGAATTTCTAAAAATTACTTGGGGTGAAGCCTTGTGTGAATTATACAACTGCTATAAAATAGAGCTGTACCTACAGTCCATGGCAATGTTTTCAAATTGCTTTTGGTCAGATAGAGAATTAGTTTTTTTCATGATGAGAAAAATATTACAAATTACTAATAATTCATATTCATATGTATATTACTGTTAATATTTACATATGCTAAATAATTATATATTTAGTACTTAATTTAATGGATACAAAACTTGGACCTTAAATTTGTGCTCATGTCTAACATTTTTAGACTATCATTTATTTTTAACATAGTTATGAAATATTTATATTAGATATATATAAATATGTTACAAATATATTGTTATATATTACATATTTGTTATAATTTATATATATATAATGAATGTATAATTAATAATTGTAATTTAGATATATAGAGATGCTTTTTCATTTTGTTGCCTGTAACTATCCATAATAAATTAGTAGGGCGATTATTGTCTGGATAAAAATGACTACCTCAATTCATTCATTAAATACCCTTTTAATTTTTCAATTTTAGTAAATAAATAATTCATTATAATTTAGATTTTTTTATATCTTCAAGATTTTGGTTAACTTGAAAGTATTTAATTATCTATTCTTAATCATTGCTAATTCTTTTTCTCATAAGTTTCTGAATAGTGTCAAATATTTTTGATTTAATATTTACTATTTGAAAAAGTTTGAATTCTATTACAATTTTGAAAAAGACAGGAAGACAAGAGAAAGTATCTTAGTTCATTTTTATTAATTTGATTGGAAACCAAGACAACTGATAAAGAAGGACTTTAATTGGGCTTATGATTTCAGATGGCTAGAGTTCACTGACAGAGCAAAGACATGCTGGCGGGAACAACTGAGAGCTCACATCTTCCTTGAGTAAGGAGGCAGAGATTGTTTTTTTTTTTTTTGAAATTTAAATTTACCTCTCTCTAATGAGACATTTTCTCTACCAAGCAGACATCAGCATCTCCTAATCCTTAATTAGCCACTAGACAAGGCTGCCCCCTCTCTCCATATCTTTTCAATACAGTACTTGAGGTACTAGCTAGAGCTATTAGACAACATAAGGATGTAATAAGGATACATGCTCCATGATGTTCATAGCAGCCCTATTTATAATAGCCAGAAGCTGTCCCTTAAAGGAGGAATGGATATTAAAAATGTGGTATATTTACACAATGGAGAACTATTCAGCCAGTAGAAACAATGAATTCATGAAATTCTTAGACAAATGGATGGAGCTGGAGAACATCATCCTCAGTGAGGTAACCCAGTCAAATGATCCATCATGGTATGCACTCACTGATAAGTGGATATTAGCCTAGCAACTTGGAATACCCAAGACATAATCCATATATCAAATGATGTCCAAAAAGAAGGAAAGAGTGGCCTCTGGTTCAGGAAAGGCTCAGTGCAGCAGTGTAGGGCAATACCAGAACAGGGAAGTAGGACGAGGGCTTATAGGATTTTTGGGGAGTGGGGAGCCAGGAAAGGGGAAAGCATTTAAAATGTAAATAAAGAATATATCGAATAATGAAAAAAAGGAGTTCCATCAAATGAGAACCTAGAATCCAAATATATGATCCTCCGTAAAATGGCCTCAGCTCACATGAAATGGCACGATGAGCAGGTATGGCCATGTTGAAAGAAGTGTCTCACCAAGGGGAGGCTTTGAAATTTCATATGCTCAAGCCAGGCTCAGTGTTAGGCTTCCTTCCTGCCACCAGCCAATCCAGATGTAGAGCTCTCAGGTATCAACCTCTCCAACACCATATTTCCTCACTGCCATGCTTCCTATCATGATGATAATGGAGTTTACCTTTGAACTCTAAACCAGCTCTGGTTAAATGTATTCCATTATAAGAATTTCGGTGGTCATGGTTGTTATCAGCAATAGAAACTTAGCTAAGAAAAAAGGCAACAAAAGTGAAAGATCAATGTGTGAATTTACCAATTCTTTTTTTTTTTTTCCTTTTAAGTGGAGAGTATGGAATTGTACTACCTTCAGCTGAGGGTTTGGATATAAGGAAGAAAAGATGGCATCAATTCGTGGATTTTACTACAGGGCCCACAATTGGTAGTACATAAAGTGCTTAGTATGATAATTTATTTTATGATATGTTGTGACTATATTCTTTCTGCCATTAACATCATTACTGCACATGATTAACTGATAATTTAAAGAAGTCTTCTGACAGGTTTATTTTCTAGAACAGTATGTCAACATGCCATAGCGCATGTTCTAGCTAAGGCAGCAGCCTTTCTTTTAAGTTGTTAGATTACCATTACAAAAAATATTGATTTTGGGAGTCCACTAAAAGATATTGCTCTTTTGAAAAAGCAATGTTTTTATTAACTAGCAAGAAGCCTGCCTGCCCTCTTTCAGGTGCAAGTGAAGGGTTTATTTTTATTTGTTATATATTATCCAAATTTTAACCATTATTCTTCAGGATTTTTAGGCTGCATGATTGCCTAGTCCTTTCTTTGTCATTAGCAGAATTTCAATGGCAAGAAGTAAACTAGACGAAGTTATTAAAATTCCATGGAATCTCTACAGGTAGACATGACAAAATATTCTTACAGAAACATCTATTCCTCATAAGTCTCAGACTGGTAAAGTTTATAATTATCTAGTGGATTCATATTCCTTATATAAGCACACTGATTGTTCATGTAATTTACTTGACATACATATATTGGTTTTCAGTGTGAATTCATTTTTTCCTCATATATTTTTTGGAAAATTGTGATCACATAACATATTCTGATCCTAGCTTCCATCCACTGACTCATCCCTGATATTTGTCACTTGCCTCCCCACCAACTTGATAGCCTTTTGTTCACTTTCTCTTTAGAAAGTCAAATAACAGCAACAAAACAAATAAGTCAGAATTTTAAAAAGCAAAGGAAATAAAACACAAGACTCACACGCACCACATAAACTGATACCAGAACTCATGCATATATGCAAAACAACAAACAAAAAATATCCAAGCAAAGCAATATGAGACAAAATGTATACAAAAATATTTTTGAGTTTGCCTTGTGGTAATCACTTTTTGCTATGCATGGAACCTACACTTTAGTGTGCTTAATTTACACTGTAAAGTTCCATTGGACAAAAGTGTTTCTTTTCATTGCAAGTGGATGTCAATGGCAGATAGCTTCTTGATTAGGGACCCCATATGCTTGGAGGGGTGTGTAAGTACCCCTCCATGAGACCCCATCTGGATTGAAACTATTCAAGCTTCCATATTTCTCTGAGTTCATATGTGCATCAGTCCTGTTGGATCTGAAAGGCATTGTTTCATGGAATCATCTGTCCACTTTGGCTCTTAAAATCTTTCTGCCTCTTGTTCCATACAGTGTCTTAACCCTGGAGAGAATTGGTTTGATAAGACATCTCATTTAGGACTAAGTAAAGTGGAAACTAAAGGGTTCTTTGTAAAGTTAGTCGTGTTGGATGGCATTTTGCTGTGGCAAACATGCAGAGGAATGTTTCACTGACGCACAGGTGAAAGGAAGTGCATGAAAGAACATATGATGACTGAGCCTTCGCTAATGACATACATGTATTGGTCTGCCTGACATTGTGTAGTTGAGCTCCATTTGTAGGGACTTCATAGAATGGCAATAAAAACTTCTGGTGGTGTGCTGGTGCTTCTTGGTACCTTGGTGATTGGCAGTGATGTGAGCTGAGACACATTCATGTGGAGTTTTGCTAAGACTCATGTGGTGATGTAAGACACTTGGCGAGAGAAGACCCATGGAAGACACATGACGTTTAAAAGAAGTATAAATGGTACACAATGGACAGTGCCAGGGGCTTGGCTGGGTTTTCATATAGAGTTAGCTGGGCAATACTTGCTGATCTCTCATCTTCACTTATCTTTACTTCAGAGATAGGCACAGCGGAAAACTTTTCCTAGCATTTCTGATGGCCCTGGTTCCTCTTGCTGACTCATGCCAATTCATTTGAGCCTTGGCTATCTTGCAATGTCATGCTAAATCTACTGTTATCCTAACATTACAGAACAGGACTGCTGGTATATCTATAAAGTATTTGCTAGTAGATTGAGATGCTGCTGCTGATTTTTGAACTACACTGCTGATTTCCTGAAAACACAGAAGGGTTTTACTACAAAGAATCACATCTAAATTGGTCCACTTCTCCATATCCTTTCTTTCCCACTACCTCTGGTGGGTTGTGGGATAGAAAGGAGATGAAAGTGTTTAAGAGCAAACATTGCAGACATTTTATGATGTTCCATTTGTCAATTCTTGATTATAGAGCATAAGCTGTTGGTGTTTTGTTCAGGAAATTTATCCCCGTGCCAATGTGCTTGAGTTTTTTTTTCACTTTCTCTTCTATTATATTCAATGTATCTGGATTTATGTGGATGTCCTTGGTCCACTTGGACTTGAGCTTTGTACAAGGAGATAAGAATGGGCCACTTTGTACTTTCTTAAATGCTGACCTCCACTTAAGCCAGCATTATTTGTTTATTATGCTTCCTTTTTTCCACTGGAGGGTTTTAGCTCCTTAGTAACCGAAGGTGTGTGGGTTCATTTCTGTGTCTTCAATTCTATTCCATTGATCTACCACTCTATCTCTGTATCAATACCATGCATTTTTCTTATCACTATTGCTCTGTGGTATAGTTTGAGGTCAGGGATGATGATTCCCCAAGGAGTTCTTTTATTGTTGAGAATGGTTTTTGATACCCCAGGATTTCTTTTTTTATTCTAGATAAATTTGAAAATTGCTCTTTCTATTTCTGTGAAAAATTGAGTTGCAATTTTGACAAGTATTACATTGAATCCCTAGATTGCTTTTGGTAAAATGACCATTTTCACTATGTTAATTCTGCCAATCCATGAGCATGGGAGATCTTTCCATCTTCTGAGGCCTTCTTTAATTTCTTTCTTTAGATATTTGAATTCTTGTCATACAAATTTTCCCATGTTTGGTTAGCATCACACTGACATATTTCAAATTATTTTTGGCTATTGTGAAGGGTGTCATTTCCTTAATTTCTTTCTCAGCCCTTTATCCTTTAAGTAAAGAAAAGCTACTGATTTGTCTGAATTTTGTATCCAACCATAATGCTGAAGTTGTTTATCAACTGCAGTTCTCTCATGGATTTATTTTGGGTTACTTATGTATACTATAAGATCATCTGCAAATAGTGATATCTTTATATCCTCTTTTCCAAATTTTATTCATTTGATCTTCTTTTGTTACCTAATTGCTCTGGCTAGAACTTCAAATGCTATATTAAATAGATAGGGGGAACATGGGCAGCCTTGTCTTTTCCCTTATTATAGTGAGATTGCTTCATTTTCTCTTCATTTAGTTTGATATTGGCTATTGACTTCCTGCATGTTTCTTTTAAATATATGGAGGTATGAACCTTGAATTCTTATTCTCTCCAATACTTTTAGCATGAAGGAGTGTTGTATTTTGTCAAATGCTTTCTCAGCATCTAATGAAATAATCATGTGGTTTTTTTTATTTTCAATTTGTTTATATAGTAGATTACTTTGATGGATTTCCATATATTGAACCATCCCTGAATCCCTGGGATGATGCTTACTTGATCATGGTGAGAAGCTTCTGTAAGGTGAAGGACACTATCAATAGGACAAAATGGCAACTAACTGACTGGGAAAAGATCTTTACCAACCTTACATTGGATAGAGGGTTAATATCCAATATATACATACAAAGAACACAAGAAGCTAGACTCCAGAGAACCAAATAATGCTATTAAAAATGGAATACAGAACAATACAGAATTCTCAATTGAGGAATATCAAGAGGCTGAGAAGCACTTATATAAATGTTCAGCATCTTTGATTATCAGGGAAATTCAAATCAAAACAACCCTGAGATTCCACTTCATATCAGTCAGAATAGCTAAGATAAAAAATTCAGGTGACAGCAGATGCTGGCAATGATTTAGAGAAAGGAACACTCCTCCATCGCTAGTAGGATTGCAAGCTGGTACAACCACTCTGGAAATCAGTCTGAAAGTTCTTTAGAAAACTGGGAACAGTTCTAAGTGATGATCCAGCTATACCACTCCTGGGCATATACCCAAAAGATGTTCCAACATATAACAAGGACACATGTTCCACTATGGTCATTGCATCCATATTTATAATACCCAGAAGCTGGAAAGATCCTAGATGTACCTGAACAGAGGAATGAATACAGAAAATGTCCTACCTTTACACTATGAAGTACTACTCAATTATTAAAAACAATTATTTCACTATATTTCCAAGCAAATAGATGGAACTTGAAAATACCATCCTAATTGAAGTAGCCTAGTCACAAAAGAACACACTTGGAATGTACTCACTGACAAGTGGATATTAGCTAAAATGAAGCTCAGAATACCCACAATACAACTCACAGACCATTTAAAACCCAAGGAGAAAGAAGATCACCCCAAAGTGTGGATGCTACAATCCTACACAGTGTGGAGAAAAGAAAGGAAGTAGAGGGAGAGAGGGATCTTGGAGGAAGAAAGGAGGGGCAGGGAAAAGGGGGACCAGCTCAGATACTGGAAAAGATGGGAGAGAAATACAGTGGGTCAGGCATTTGAATGTAGGTGTGTAGCAGTAATGAGGGGGGTCTGGGGGTAGCCACTTGAAAGTCCCAGATGCCAGAAACTCCAGAGTTCCCCATGACCCAACAGTGATAACATTAGCTGAAATACCCAAAAAAGGGGAGATAAAACCTGTAGAGACCATATCCAGTGCATAGGCATGGATATACACTTATATATGGGATGAGGTATAGGGCTACCCACCCACCCATAAAATATTAATCCAGAATTCCTCCTGCCAAAAGGAAATGCACAGAAAAAGAGTGGAACAGAAATTGAAGGAAAAGCCATCCAGAGATTGCCCCACCTAGGGATCCATCCACCTACAGACACAAACTCAGACACTATTGCTGATGTTAAGAAGTACTTACTGACAGGAGCCTGTCTCCTGAAAGGCTCTGCCAGAGCTGGACCAAGACAGATGCAGATGTACACAGCCAAACATTGGACTGACTGTGGGGACCACAATGGAGAAGTGAGGGCAAGGACTGAGGGAGCTGAAGTGATTTGCAAACCCATAGGAAGGACAACAATATCAACCAACCAGAATCCCCAAAGCCCCAGGGACTTAACCACCAACCAAAGAGCATACAGGGGGGACACATGGCTCCCTCTGGATATGTAGCAGAGGGTTGCCTTATCAGGCATTCTTGGAAGGGGTGCCCCTTGTTCCTGTGGAGGCTTGATTACCCAGGATAGGTGAGCACTAGGGTGCTGATGCAGGACTGGGTGGGAAGGTTGGGAAGCACCCTCATAAAAACAGGGTAGGAGGCATGAGAGGATAAGGGATTTGTGGAGGGGAAATTGGGAAGAAGGATAACATTTGAAATTTAAATAAATAAAATAACCAAGAAAATAATGAAAATAGAACAATCATTAAAAATAGGTATTGTAAAAATTAAAGTTACAACTGAGTTTTCGAAAAATCTCTTGCTCTCTGCATTTCATACGGGACTTTCGGGGAGTGGGGGGCTAGAAAAGGGGAAATCATTTGAAATGTAAATAAATTATATTGAATAAAAAAATTAAAAAATATAAAGTTGTTTTTATTCCCTACTTCTTAAAGAGATAGCTTTCCTGATGATGGTTGAGCAAGCATTGATCTATCTATATAGCCAAATATCATTAGAAATCATTTTATTGTTATCTACCTTAAGAAAAATAATATTTGGTTTTTCGCTAGGCCCTTGATACAACCATTTAAAAGTTCATGTCTTCCTGATCTGTGTCTGGAACTGGTTTCTTCTTTCTGAGCTGGCCTTCGATCTAATTAGAGAGTGGCTGGTTACCCCTTCGATATTTGTGCTTCTATTGCCCAAGCATAACTTGCCAGCATGTTGCTGTTGTAGATCAGACGCTTTGTACATAGGTTTATGTTTACCTTTCTCATCTGATATGCCTTCCAGTACATTTAACAGTTATCCATATGTGTGAATATAATTAGAAGAGCAGAACTGTATGCTCTTCTTGTACCTGTGTAGTTATGTGTCATTCATGTATGTGTTTATATGATGAGTACATGGGTATACATAGATGTCTTTTATTGAACTTAGAGACCATGACTTTGTTTTCTGGATGGCCAGTTTACTTTAGCGACTTGTTTGACAGAAATATTAGTAGCAACCAGGTACATTTCATGCTGTCTAACACATGAGTGCTGGGGGGTCTGTGTTACAGTTTTCCTGCTTGTACAATAGGTACTTTGACAAATAAGTTTTCTCTCCCCAGCTCATATAGCCTGTTTTCCTATTTTATATTTTGTTACATGTCTTGGTTTGCTGAATAGCTTATTGATTTTGAAAGAGGATACATGTGACAAGATGAAGTGAAGGTCAATGGATAATTCATGTGTTAATGTTCTCCCCACAACAATTATTTCTTTCTTCCAGTTCCCAGCTCTTTTTTGTTCAATATGTACTCAGTAGTACAAAGGCACTTATATTTTCTGGGTATCAATCAACTGCCTAAGTTTACTTAAAGCATGCTTAATGATAGGGAAGTCGTGACTGTTACTTTAAACCTAGCTAACTATAAGTGCTGAAAAGTCCACAGACCTTACAAGAAAACCTTCATTGCAAATTTTCCTAAATCAATATAGTTGCTGAATATTATCTAAATACTTATCCTCATATCTATATATAAGCATAGCTTTTACCCCTTATCAAAGAGGCTATTTGCTTGTTGTTGTAACTTTTTGTTTTTTGTTTGTTTTGTAGCAGACAAAGGCTATTACAGAGATTTACATCTAGACATATAAGAAAAAATAATCATGACATGCTTCATCCTATCTGGTACATCTACAAATAACCCCTACACTGAAGGCTTAGGGAACATAAAATAAGACAGAAGAAAAGATTGTCATATAAGATGAGGATGAATGCTATGAGATAGTGTCATCTAAAAAAACAAGGATTAAATCTCAACAAGATGGTTGCACTATAAAGTATACATAATGGCCATATTAGTTGACATGGCAAGATGAATGAGATAATGTCATAGGGCTCTAGTCTTAGATGAAAAGCTCTAAGCAGTCAATGGCTACTGAGATAGATACAATTTGTTTTCCCCAGTAAAGAGCTCTATGATAGGCTATAAAGCCTTAGTCATATGTATAGATTATCAACATTAAATTAACTCTGTATAATCCATGTGTTTGTACAGGCAGAATTTATGTCTGGTTCTGTAATCTAGATGAGAGAGTGATATTAACACTGGTCGAGTTGAATAGAAAAGAGAAATTATGTAATAGAGGAAAACAATGTGTAAAATTTCTAAAAGAATAAAAATATTAAATAAAATTATGTTAGAATGTTGCTCAACTGAAATGTTTTTATTTGGAACAAAATTACATCACTTGCCTTGATATTCTCCCTGGAAACCCTGTTTCTTAAGTTGTTAGTCTCTTCTTTAATTATATTTATATGAATGTGTATGGGCATATATGTGCATATACAAACATCTGAGTCTATTGATTGTGTTTAAATGGTTCGAAGTCTCACCACTCTGCATTGTACAACCAAGAGAAGTCTCATCTGTGAGGCAGGTTAATTTCCCTTTGCTTAATAGTTGATGGTGGTTAGAATAAGAATGGTCCCTTTAGGTTCATATATTTGAAAGGTTAGAGAATGGCTCTATTTGAAAGAGCATGTAATTGTTGAAGGATGTGTGTCACTGGAGTGGGCATTGAGATTAAAAGAGCTGAAGCCAAGCCAATGGCTTTCTTTTCCTACTCTTTAGGTCCCAATGTAGAACATTCAGCTCCTTCTCTAATACAATGTGTGTGTTCATGATGCTATGCTTCCAACAATGTTGATCACGGACTAAATCTCTGTAACTATAAGCAAACATCAATTAAATGCTTTCCTCTAAACAGGTTGTTGTGGTCATGGCATTTCATCCCAGCAATAGAACACTGACTAAGACAGAATAGTTGCTTACAGATTTTGTCTACAAATTTTTTATCTCCCATGTTGCCTTTCCTTTTTATGTCAAAAAGTTTTAGATTATGAAGGGTACTGAAACATAAAGATTTTGTTATAGACCCTAAAAATTATTTTAATTTTTTTATTTTACTGTTAATACCGTAGATATACATGATTCTACTTTTGCAAAGTATTATTTCTCATGATTTTTCTAGCTTCACTAAACCACTTCAACTGCCAGAGTGATTTAATACTAAAAATTTTAGTAAGCATTGTGCAACAAAGTTGGTATTTCACATACTTGTTCTTCATTTTGTAGGCTACCTCTATTAATCCAGGTAGCCCTGTTGCCAAGACCAGAACCTATACTCTACCAGGCAGAAAAATGATAACCTGCTCTTTGGAGGTGTTTGCCTTTTTTCTGCAGTATCAATAAGTTATTATTTATCAAAAATGGCAACTTTGTTTCCTATAATAGCTTCATAAAAATCAGAGAACTCTCTATTCATAGTCTTACAACATTTGTCCATTCATGGGCTCTTTTCAGGGGCACTGATTGCTACATTTTGTCTAAAGATTCATAGTTGAAATTTATGAAAATTATTGTTTTGTAGAAACTTACTTTTTCTTGAGATCTTGGTCTTTCCAATTCTGTAGATGACCTGCCTTCTATGATCTTCTGAAGCCAAAGACTGCAGTCTCAGGCATTTAGCACCTCATACTAAAACAGCATGAGATTAAGTAAAGTTGCTAGAGACTTTTCCCTATTGTCCAGATGCCTCTTGCTTGTTAGGCTAGGAGGAAGTTTGGAGCAATAAACTTCCATTGAACCAGAAGAGAATAACACTTGCAGAAAGAAAAACTTTTACATAAGCAAAATGCACAATCTCATATAAGTTCATTCACAGCTTCATGCATGCAGAGTTCTCACTTATACATTTCCATACAAATTCATTTGGGCCCAGCTTGCATGCATTCTCACAATTCCATACTTATGCACACACATGCATACATTCTCACAATTACATACTTACACACATATCCATATTTACATATGCATATGGGTATGTAAAACACCAAGCACCAGTGCAGAAAGAACTCACTCATTCTGGATGAAAAATGAGTGCCAATCTTTATTGCATAGAGAAAGAAAAGCTTTCACACTTTTAATGCTAAGTAAAGTATACCCAGGTTTGTAAGAAAAAAAAAAGCTCTGATCCTTTTAATAAGACTACTCCTGCCATTTCCTTGGTATAGAATAGGTCCCATGGTAAGGAGAAGCCTGCCTGCTCCTTCTGCTCTCTGCAGAGTCATCTTTTGTTCTCTTTACGTCTGCATTCTGCACATTGCTCTCTTAGTTATTTTTATGTTACCTATAGTTTCTAAGTTATTCTTTTTTCTTTATTGATATATTTTTTATTTACATTTCAAATGATTTCCCCTTTTCTGGGTCCCCACTACCCACATGTCCCATAAGCCCTCTTCCCTTCCCCCATTCCTCCATCTACCCCTTCCCTGTTCTGGTATTCCCCTGTACTGTTTCATTGAGTCTTTCCAGAACCAGGGGACACTCCTCCATTCTTTTTGGACATCATTTAATATGTGAATTATGTCTTGGGTATTCAAAGTTTTTAGGCTAATATCCACTTATAAGTGAGTGCATACCATGATTGATCTTTTGAAAGTGGGTTACCTCACTTAGTATGATGTTCTCCAGCGCCATCCATTTGTCTAAGAATTTCATGAATTCATTGTTTCTAATGGCTGAATAGTACTCCATTGTATAAATATACCACATTGTTTGTATCCATTCCTCCGCTGAAGGACACCTGGGTTCTTTCCATCTTCTGGCTACTACAAATAGGGCTGCTATGAACATAGTGGAGGATGTGTCCTTATTGCATGCTGAAGAATCCTCTGGGTATATGCCCAGGAGTGGTATAACAGGGCCCTCAGGAAGTGACATGCCCAGTTTTCTGAGGAACCGCCAGACTGATTTCCAAAGTGGTTGCACCATCTTGTAATCCCACCAGCAGTGGAGAAGTGTTCCCCTTTCTCCACATCTTCGCCAACACCTACTGTCTCCTGAGTTTTTGACCTTAGCCATTCTGACTGGTGTGAGGTGAAATCTCAGGGTTGTTTTGATTTGCATTTCCCAAATGATTAATGATGTTGAACATTTCTTAAGATGTTTCTTAGCCCTCTGAAGTTCTTCATGTGATAATTCTTTGTTTAGCTCTATACCCCACTTTTTAATGGGGTTATTTGGTTCTCTGGGTTCTACCTTCTTGAGTTCTTTGTATATATTAGATATTAGGCCTCTGTCAGATTTAGGGTTGGTAAAGATCCTTTCCCAATCTGTTGGTTGACGTTTTGTCCTTTTGACAGTGTCCTTTGCCTTACAGAAACTTTGTAGTTTTATGAGGTCCCATTTGTCAATTCTTGATCTTATAGCGTAAGCTACTGGTGTTCTATTCAGGAACTTTTCCCCTGTGCCCATGTCCTCAAGGGTCTTCCTAGGTTTCTTTTCTATTAGTTTCAGTGTGTCAGGTTTTATGTGGAGGTCCTTGATCCATTTGGAGTTGAGAAGATAAGGATGATAAGAATGGATCGATTCGTATTCTTCTGCATGCTGATCTCCAATTGAACCAGCACCATTAACACCAATACTCTTCAAACTATTCCACTAAATAGAAACAGAAGGAATACTACCCAACTCCTTCTATGAAGCCACTATTATGCTGATACCAAAACCACATAAAGATCCAACTAAGAAAGAAAATTTCAAGCCAATTTCCCTTATGAATATCAATGAAAAAATACTCAATAAAATTCTTGCCCACTGAATCCAAGAACACATCAAAACAATCATCCACCATGATCAAGTAGGCTTCATCCCAGGGATGCAGGGATGGTTCAATATAAGGAAATCCATAAATGCTATCTACTACATAACCAAACTCAAAGAAAAAAACACATGATCATTTTATTAGATGCTGAAAAAGCATTTGACAAAATTCAGCATCCTTTCATGCTAAAAGTCTTGAAAAGGACAGGAATTCAAGGCCCATATCAAAACATAGTAAAAGCAACATACAGCAAACCGGTAGCCAACATCAAACTAAATGGAGAGAAACTTGAAGCAATCTCACTAAAATCAGGGACTAGACAAGGCTACCCCCTCTCTCCATAAATTTTCAATATTGTACTTGTTCTAGCTAGAGCAATTAGACAACAAAAGGGGGTCAAAGGGTTACAAATTGGAAAGGAAGAAGTCAAACTATCACTATTTGCAGATGATATAATAGTATACTTCTGTGACCCCAAAAACTCTACAAGAGAACTGCTACAGCTGATAAACAAGTTCAGCAAAGTGGCTGGATACAAAATCAATGCAAGCAAATCAGTAGCCTTTATATACTCAAAGGATCAGTAGACTGAGAAAGAAATTAGGGAAATGGCACCCTTCACAATAGCCACAAACAGCATAAAGTATCTTGGGGTGATTCTAACCAAACAAGTGAAAGACCTATATGACAGGAACTTCAGATCTCTGAAGAAGGAAATCGAAGAAGATCTCAGAAAATGGAAAAATCTTCCATGCTTATGAATTGCCAGGATTAATATAGTTAAAATGGGCATCTTGCCAAAGGCAATCTACAGATTCAATGATATCCCCATAAAAATCCCAACCCAGTTCTTCATAGAGCTAGAAAGAGCAATTCTCAAATTCATCTGGAATAACAAAAATCCCAGGATAGCTAAAACTATTCTCAACATTAAAAGAACTTCAGGGGGATTCAGTATCCCAGACTTCAAACTTTACTACAGAGCAATAGTGATAAAAACTGCATGGTATTGGTACAATGTCAGTCAAGCAGATCAATGGAATAGGATTGAAGACCCAGAAATGAACCAACACACCTATGGTCACTTTATCTTTGACAAAGGAGCTGATATCATCCAGTGGAAAAAAGATAGTCTTTTCTAAGTTATGATATTCTGCATTCTCCTTCTAATCTTGTTCTCTCCACTTGCTCTGAAGTCACAACAATGCTCTTACTCTCAATGCCTTTTCCCTGAAAGCTATACCTATACTTCTATGTTCTTCTTGACTTCAGTTTTATCTAAAAAGTGTTCTGTCTAAAAACTTCTCCTCAGCTCAGCTCCCTCTCACTGTTCAGTTCTTCTCAGCTCAGTTCTTACCTCTGTTTCTTTTACCACAGTCCTTACACTTCTCTTTGTCCTCAGACCCTAAACATCTTTCAGAATACATGATAACATGATACAAAGTTCATCACAAGTTCACACAAAAATCAAATCATAAATTAAAATAGAAGTTTACATCAGGGAATGTTTACATGTATATCCATTAGGAGTAATAACCTAGTTAAACATTCATTACCTGTCTCAGACCCACAGATTCACTGTAGGTTTAAAAATCATAACTAAGTTATAAGTGAAGTTTTGTATAGATAAACCCTGTCAATATTTTATCTTCTGTCCTAAGACCTATAATAAATCATTAGTTCCATTTTAAGACCTTTGGTTAATTGTTTTACAACCTCTTGGAATGTGCTCTGAGTAGGAGAACGTCTGGTTACTATCTAAGAACAATTAACTGGTGACATCTGAGAGACTGTCAGACTTTTCATTACAGTTTCAACTATCAGAAAAGGACCTAATAGCAGTCCCACTATAAAAGAGCTTAATAATCACAGATATAATTTTAGGAATCAACATTAAAAAATCATCATTTAAAAAAGATATAATTTTAGGATCATCATTAAAACTTAAGTCATCTCTTTGTCTACATAGCGTCACCATAAGATTCATTCATCTTCATGAATCTGCAGAGATCCACTCCAAAGGGGTGTGCTATTACTTATTGATTATTATATATTTAATCATAATAGGAAAAGCATATTTATAGCAGGAATCTTTTCTAAAATGAGTCCCTTACAGCCTTGCTTAATAAGGTCTTACCTATGTCAGATTATGTAATAATCTGAAGTAGGACATTTCAGGATGATCACCAGCTAGTATTTAGCTTGTCCCATTTTGGCTCCTTACATATGCCATAATTATTTTTAATAAAAATTACTTCTTTACCTAGGAGATTATTCTGTGTTGTTGGTTTATTTTATCACTTTTGTATCTTAAAGTATTAGTCAAATATATTAACAAGTTCATATAGAATTATGATTTATTACTCTGGTTTCCCAAAATTTAGTAAAACATTTTATCATAATTGAATAACTGGAAACATTCAAGGAATATTCTATGGGTAACAATTCATAGGACTCATTGACTTTATGGAATATGTGAAAGAGAACTGTCATCAAAATGAGCTTAGAACTCTAAAGCTCAAAATGAAGGATGAACATTAGTAATGCAGAATGAAAACAGTTGAAAATGGGATAAATATAAAATGATTCCTATGAGAATCCTGAGTAAGGGCACTTATTTTATGGTAGCTCTCAAAGCTTCTTCAAGTGCTGGAGAGATGACTCAATTGTTAATACTCATGCTGAGGAACCAGGTATGGTTCCCAGCACCAACATGGTAACTGACAACCACCACAAACTGCAGTTCCCCTCCCAATATAGTTCCCCTCCCAATATAGTTCCAAGAGGTATAGGGTATTCTCTCTGGCCTATTATGAGCAACCAACAGCAATTTGTTGCATACACATATATGTAAAAATACACTCTTCTTATAAAATAGCTGGTTATGGTGGTACACACTTTAAATTCCAAAATTTAGGAGGCAATTTCTATGACATAACACCAGCATTATCTGTAAAACTGCCAATGAGATGCTGGAAGAATCTTCATCAATCAATCAAAAAAAAATTCAAAAGAAAAGTTTCTTTTCTGAACTCAGGAATTTGCTCTCTCTTCCAAACTTTCTGTTCCAGATGCTAATATTTTCAAGTCATAGTCATAAAATAACTTCATAATTGTTATTGTTCTCATCAATCAATCAATAAATTAATAAATATTTACATATATATATTTTAAAGAAAAGCTAATTCAAACTTTAATCTAATATTGCATATATTACTTTTATAAAATAACATCTAAATAAATTGGAATGGGGAAATCACATAAGAAAATGTTAAAGAAAACAACTCATAATTTGAATGAATAAAAATAATGATAATACGGAAAAACCAATGGCAACAATTACAACAGATTTCTTTTAAGCATACATTCATTAGGCCTCTACTCACCGCCCACACTACAAGTGGATGGATTCCAAATATTCTTAAGTTGGTTAAAACATCATCCTTTCTTCATTCCTCTGAGCATTGCATGTTCCATAACAGTATAGTAATAGTTAATAATTATACCATTTTAATTACAATCTATGTAAAACCAAATGGAACATTTAAATATAGTTTGGTTAATACTTGTTCTGCTGCATCATCTTGCATTAAACTTTGATAATGATTACATAGCCTTTAAGCCACTTTTCTTATGGCCCAAATCATAATCAGAATATTAGGAAAACGTTTGTAATATAACCCTATATTTTTATTTTATTTGGAATAAAATCTAAGTAATATCTTAAGATTTAAAGACAAAGAAAATAGTTCCATTTTAAATATCACTTGATATTTCCAAATAACATTTGCCCTCACAAAATTAGAATTTACTGAGGAAGGAAATATATAATCTAACCTCACACATTATCACATACCAATGTTTGCAAATTAAAAGCAAATAAATCAAATAAATTAATGATTTTTGTACTTCTTATGCTCAATTATGACCAAAACTTTTGAAGAGGGTTTCTTTTCTGAACTCAGGAATTTGCTCTCTCTTCCAAACTTTCTGTTCCAGATGCTAATATTTTCAAGTCATAGTCATAAAATAACTTCATAATTGTTATTGTTCTCATAGATTATTCAATTCAGTATAAATTTAGAAATATTTCAAATTATATATCTCAACATAAAGTGTTGTCTATTTTCTAACTCAGATTTGTGGAATGCATTCTTAATAATTTTTTAATTAAGTTATAAGCATGTTAAATTATTCTGTCATCTTTGAGACTCAATAGATAAAATGGGTTTTGTTATCTTCTATTGATGATATTGCTAAGAATATCTTTAATAGGCTTAAGACAGTTCTCATGCTTTTTAAATGACCTTAAATATAACATGGTTTTAAGGGGTTTGTCTTAGTACTTATTTTGTATGTGTATGAAATAGACTATTTTGTTCTGAGTAGGGTGTTTCTGAATTTAGTATTTGGAGGAATGGGGCAAAAACATGGAGATCTTTTTAAATTAAGCTGTCTAAGTAGAGGTCACTATGTTACTTAAGAAATCAAGCCCTGCAAAATCCTGTCTCTGAATGATTCTGTCCAACATACAACATGTAATTTTGTCATCTGTCAGGTTTATGTTCTCAGAAGCTGGACACATGCATTGTCTTACTCCTGGAAAAACATTTATTCATGCTGAGTGTTCTGTACTATTTTTGTAAAGTATTGAATAGAAACAAAAATGTCCCTTTTCTTATAATCTGGCTTTTGTTGTTAATTTCAAGACTATTAGACTCTTTCCTAGCCAGCATAGTGTTCATATATTTGTATTTCTGTACAAATATATTTTTCTCTATCACACATTATTCAAAAGAATTTTCAGAATAACTTAATCATAAATCTTGACATCATATCTGCTTGACATTCCAACTTTTAATAAAGTGGCCTCCTTGTATCTTTATAATAACAATCATGGACCAGTGACATGTGGTATGTTTTAATTAATGCTTTTACTTGTTAATATTTACCATCCACACACATTTGTCCTAAACTTTAACTCTCTGAAACACATTTTTTGATGTCATGTTAATTAATTTAAAAATCTTTGACTATTTTTCTTAGCAAATAGGATCATCAATGTCTCGTTGACCACTGTCTTGAAGAAATCAAAACATTCCATTAGACAAACTACAGTTTTAATAACTAAATTTGTTTTTAGTTCTTATTTTCGATTTGGTCAAGAAGGCAGTTTTCATGTACTTTAAAAAATCCTATTACCTCAATTGTTAGTTTTTCACACTTTCATAAACAACAAAACAAAAAGAAACATTTTCTTTTTTTACAATATTATTTATAAAGGACATAATAGCACTAGTTGGTGTGTGTGTGTGTGAAACTATCAAAATAGCTTTTCTTGAAAATGTAAATATACAAACCTTCCCCAAGGAACTTATTTAAAAGGCGACACCTCTGCAAACAGTTTATAAACAACAAACAATTTTTCCACAAATATTTGTTTAATATTGAACATCAACTATGTATTTGGCATGCTTGTGGTCAAATAAAAAAAAGAGCATTTAAAATGTAAACATCTATTAAAAGTGAATAATTAACTAAGTAAATATGGTTTACTTTGAAAATAATGTTCCTAATGTGTATGTGAATGGTTTTTCTGTGACCCAAGTCAAAAGAAGCCCTTGATTTCTTGATATAAAGTTTTGTGAATGATAGACATATAAATCCTGTAGTAACAATGCTCACTATATTTATGAATTTCACAGCTTGGAATTGGTGTCTGATAGTAGTATTTTATACAGCAACTGCCCATGCGCTGAGGTATACCCGTTATTAATCTGATACATTTTATCTGTTTTACAAAGGACATTGTCCTACTTGCTGACATATTGTCAGCAACCCATTTATTCATATTCCTGAAGACAGTAAACTGAAGCTTTTTGTGCTTTAGGTTGTTTGTATTTAATGCTAAGAATTATTTCTTTATAGGTATTTAGTGTAAGCAAATAATCTTTAAGAATGTTTATTCTTCCTAATTTTTATTCATTTTATACCTTATTCTTTCTCATAAAGAACATTTAAAATAACAAAACCATCTTAATACTGACCACTTTCCCATGCCATTTAGATTAGACTTAGGCTTAATGCACAACCATTTGCTTTCAGTTGACCCTCTTGACAGAAGCAAAACTGTTTTTGCTGCTCTCAGCATTGCTCTCTTTGAAAGACAACAATGAAAATGCATCCTTAAGTACAATGTTAATAAGAGAGTTTAAGGACATAAAGACATGAAGACAGTAATCACTAGAGTATGAGTCCACGAACCCATTTGCTTTTCTGTATATTTTCTCAAAACCAGTTTATTATGAATCTGAATCCCTATATACTTCTTTTAACCTTTTCTCTTTTCTTTGCCCTCTGTGGTTGCATATAATCAGAAATCCAAAGGGTTTCTAGTTTTTACTCATGATCGGCTACTTTCCTAAGTTCATCTCGATGCCTTTGGCATTTTCTTCTTCACCACATTCTCCTACTATGCAGAATGTGCTTTGTTTCTTTTCTGAAGCACTGATAATGGAACTCAGAAATTTACCCATGGTAGGCAACCAATTGAGCTGCCATAGTAAAATTTGTAAGCCTGTATACATTTTATTATGCACTCTTCCTCCTTCCTGTAAAATGATATGTTGTGTTTATAACTTTAAAACTTGATTTGCCTTTCAATCATGCATATGTCAATAGTAAATAGCTAATTGTAACCCTTTTGGAGTTTTGACTATAGGAAACAACAGAGAGCAAAGCAAAGAGAAAAGGTTGCAAGCATGTATAGGGTTTGAGATTCAGAATGACATGGTTTTGAGAAAATAGTCAATGGAGAAACAACTTCAGCTCCTCCATTGTTAGTCTTATGGTTGACAAGACCAACACTGTCACTTTTGACAGACTAGTCCAGCACAACACAACTGGGTATAATTTTCACTCTGAACTTCTGGTATTTACTAACATTTAATGCTTGCCTTAGATTTTTTTAAATATATTCACTGAATAGATAGTTTGAAATCCACAAAGAATTAACTTTAGTGCTTGATTCATTTACTAAAAATATTTAAAACAAAACTTTGAACTATTGACAAAGCTGTTGACATCTGTATAACTGAAAAGCAAATCAATTTTTAAAATCATAAACACAATATATCACTTTATATGGAGGAGGGAGAATGCATAGAAAATGCACCAAGCGTGCAAATTTTATGATGGCAGCATTTACTGAAGTTTAAATGGTATAAATTCTACAGTTGCCAAAGTAAAATTGTGCCAGATGGAATTAAACACACAAGGGAGATTTTATTTAAGATGCCTGCAAGAAAGTTGAGAGACAGAATTTAATTCCATTGCAACAAAATGATAGAAGGTTTTTAGCCTTAGGATGAGCTAATGGAAAATACCAGAGAACAATCAAATGAGTCTACTCAGTGTAAGGAAACTATGAGGGTTTATTAATAGTCCCTAATATTTTACATAGGCTGGGAAATTGTAATACAGTCTCTATAGATGACTGCATTTCAAAAGTGTCTTACAAAAAAAAACATTTTGAGATTACAGGTTTGGCACAAAGCTGGGAGATTTATATCTTGAAGATGCAGAGGAAGAATTTGAAATCACAAGGTTTCTAAGGTAAATCTTCAAAGAAAAAAATTGTTTGCGCCTATACTCAGGAAAAATTTGCCCTGGGTTGCTCTAAATCTGCAAGGACACATAAGAGTATACATACTATACATAGGAATAGTAAAAATTAATTTCTAAAAAGATATAAATAATTTACCTTAATCCTTACTCCAGTAAGCTCACAGAGTACCATTCTTTAACCATGGCCTTAGTGTTAGCCCACAAATATTACACTATCTAGCCTTAGCAGAGCTAGATGTTACAATGAAATGTACATGGTATTTTAGGGTTTTACTGCTGCGAACAGACACCCTGACCAAAACAAGTCTTAAAAAGGACAACATTCATTTGGGGTTGGCTTAAAGGTTTATAAAGTCAGTCCATTATCATCAAGGTAGGGGCATGGCAACATTCAGGCAGGCAAGATAAAGGAGGGGCTGAGAACTCTACATCTTCATTGAAGGCTGCTAGCAGAATACTGGCTTCCAGCAGGTAGGATGAGGGTCTTAAAGCCTATACCAACAGTAACGCACCTTCTCCAACAGGGTCACACCTACTCCAACAAGGCCACATCCTTGGGCCAAGCATAAACAAACTTTCACACATGGCTTCTTCTACTTAACCTAGTCTGGTACACAAAGTGTCACTGAGCAACTCCTCAGAATTTGGAGAATATGATTACATTTTATGTTTCATAGTCATCCAATTGTCAGCTGAGCAAAAACAAACATATTGTTTTTGGAGATCTGTGGCAAGCAGTTCAAGTTGCAATCTGCAACATTACATAATTTTCCAATAATTCAAAAGCTGAGAATAGACCTAGAAATGTTATCCTTGAGCTATTTATGTCTTTGGCAAAGAAAGTTCATTTAATACAATTACCTATTCTCTACATTTTTACATAGAAAATGATGTCAGTTTCTAAACTAATGTCTCTAGGCAATAAATTCTAAATTACATCAAGTGAGTCATTTTCAGATCTTAGAGAACACTGTTGAAATCAGTATAAAGCTCTGGGCTGCCAGCTGTAACTGCATATCAGTCCTTAGTTCTTTTTTTTTTTAAAGTATACATTTTATTCATTCATTCCATTAGCTGAGAACTGCTATATTGTATAAATACATTATTGTACAGAAAAAAATCACAAAATGTGCATTACTTAATAAATACACTAAAATTAGTTAAAGTGACAACAGTATGAGGCCTTATTTAAATAGAATTCTGCTAGTTGCTGCTGGCAGAATGATGATTCTGCACTCTGATGTTTATATAGTAGATTGTCTTGTGGTCTCTATTGTGTTCTTTTTATTCATAAACTTCTGAAAGGCATTTATGAAGTTTTGTGAGAAATTAAGCCTCCCGCATTATGCAGCTTCTTGGTTTCAACCACTATTTTTAGCAGGAGGCTCTTGCCTTAATATTCTGTCCTTTTAAAGTTCTTCCAAAAGGCAAAATAGAATTCACTTTGTATTATGTAAAAATGTAAACAGCTTGTATGGTTTTTCTGGATCGAACAGTCTTTCCAAACCAAAAATCTTGTGTTGCCAGTCCTTAGTTCTAATAGTAAGCTACAAATGTATGAGATGGATTCTTTAAGAGGCTTGGGCAATGCTAAAATCCCTTCTACAGAGTATTGAGTGTATGAATTAAAGTGCTGAAACTTACTATGCTTCTTTGGCTTAAAGGGTAGAGATCTAGCTGATAATGATTTAACAGAAAAAAAAAATAAAAATATTAAGCAAATACTATGGTGGCATTTGTGGGTATGTGTGATTTATGTTTACATGTATTTGTGTGCATATGTGGCTATTCCTGATTGTCAAATTGATTATATTTGGAGTGAACTTCACTCCAGAATTAGAAGGCTCACCTGTGATCCAGATCTTGAGGCTGGAAGAGACACGTTTATGACCTGGATCTTGGCATGAGGATCTGAGGCATAGTGGCCATGAAAAGCTGAGGTCCAGGCAAAGTAGTACACATCTTTAATACTAGGAGACTGAGGCAAGGAGATCTTTGAATTTAAGGTCAGCCTGGAACAAAGCAAGTCCCAGATCTAGGCATGGTGGTACAAACTTTTAATCTGGGCCACACATTCTGCTGAAGAACATCGAAAGAGGAAGATTGGATCTTCTTTGTCTGTGTGTCTTGTGGGACTGAGTAAGTGCTACATTCTTGGACTTTCATTCACAGCTGCTGTTGAGCATTGTTGGGGAGTTGGACTAGAGACTATAAGTCATCAACAAATTCCTCTATTATATAGAGACTACCCATATGTTCTGTGACTCAAGAGAAACCCTGACTAATATGGTGTGCATGTGTGAGTGTGAATGAAATGGATGCCAGAAGTAAATTTTGTATGTCTTCCTCCATCAGTCTTATTTTTTAAGACAGATTTTCTCACTGAACACAAAGCTTACTGATTTGGGTAGGCTTGACAGACCAAGGATTTGTCTGTCTCTTCATCTTTCATTTTGAGATTAAAGATGTATACTGCCTTGCTTAGTTTTTGTTTGCATACTAGGTATACAAAATCAAATCCCTCTGCTTCTCCTACAAGCACTGTTTCAACTAAGCCACTTCTCTAGCCCTTCCAATCTAATATGTGAAATGAAGCAAATATAAATGTATGCATTCATGAACATGTATATATGAGCATAGATAAATTGTAGGAAGAACACATATTACAAATGATTTAAAGTTCTTACAGATGAACCCTCTGTGGTATTCTCGAAGGCTGCTTTACTACTTAATCTAGAAATGCAAATTATCGACATTTCTTCTCTAGGTGATTATAATGACTGCAGAGTTGCCAGCATTCCTAATCCTTTACCACTGTGACAGACAAAATTATTTATGTCTCCCTGCAAATTATTTGGCCAAGAATAGAGCATCATAAACTGTAAAATGGCCCAAAATTTAGGACAGACACTTATTGGGAGGACTCATTTTAATGCTTATTATCCCCTTATTATTCACTTTCTATAGCTTTTCTTCAATTTATCCAAGATAGTAGGGGCTACAAACTGTTGACTCACTCCTTCATTGATAGTATCTAGATAGTATTGTATGACAGCTGGTCAGGAGATTTTAGGACCAGGAACCTTTTCTGCTGGCTTCTTCTCATTCTCGGTGTGCTGGCAAATGTGTGTAGAAGGGAAATTTCTTGAAGATGATGGGATAGAACCACATGTGCTTGCTGCTGAAACATAACTGCTGCTTCAGAAAGTTGTTCTGGCTACATCTGCATGAAACACTTTTCCTGAAATTTTGTGGCAATGTCTAGTGGCAGACATTCCTATCTAGGCCAGAGTGAGTGTTTCCCTCGGTGCCCCATCAGAAGGATTAAGACTAGTGCCAACCTCACCTTTAGTTTCTATAAAAGGCTGTATTTTGAGAAGAACAATTACCTTGCCATGTAGCTCTACAGATGCAAGCTGTTTGGATCACTTATGGATAACTATCTCTGTATTGTCTTTCTGAAATTTGAACACTAGTATGCTTCTCCAGAAGCATTTTCTTTCTCACCAACTTTTCATCATTGACATTGGTAGAGAAAGTTTAAATAGAAATGTGAAGAGGAAATGGTGATGAAACCTCTAGATTAACAACCATGGCAAAAGAAGCAGTAGCTAAAAATATCCTAGTAAGTGTAACTAAATATAGCATTAGCAGTGCTAACAGCAACAGCAGCATGGCAGATAAAGAACTACAGATAATCCTAATACACAAAAATGATGGAGAATGGAGAAAAGAAACCAAACTGCTTTTGATCTAGAAAAGACTTAAGGTCTAAGGATCTATATGTACACCATATTCCTAGGATTTAATGCTGTGTATAGCCCTGGGGTTGCTTGTATTTTGATGCTAATTCCGCTCTCCTGGGAGGAGCTGGAAATGAGGAATGAGTCCTGTACTCCTGTAACTTCTTGTGAACCATCCCTTAATCAAAAGGAGCCAATCACTAGATGAGTAGGTGGGACTTCTGGCTTGGCCTAAGGGAGAGAGGAAGCAGTAGAGAGGTCCTTTTGGACAGGAATAGCATGAGGACAAGATGTAGCTATGAGTGTCTCCTAGTTTCAATGGCAGATCCATCAGAATCAACTACTGGAGGATTTAAATTTAATAAGGTTTGCAAGATTAAGATTTTAGTTGTTGCGCCCAGCAACTGAGTTACAGTTGTTTCTGAACTAAGTTTGTATTGTGTTTTCCTTTACTTGGTGGCTCATCTGGGTTCAAGAGAGAAAGGTATGGTGACAGCAAAGAGTGAATTTGCCTGAGGTACACCACAAAGGGCATGGGCGATTAGAAGTACGGTGTTGGCTTGGTAGCAACCCACCAATGGGAACCTAGGAAGCAAGGTGGAGAAATTTTGGAGCTCTGAGTCAGAGTCTCCATAAGATAAATAGGTCAGCAGTTGCTCCCCAGAGCATGGACAGCCAGGCCACCAGGGCAGAGTGTTGCCAGCTCAAGCACAGGAACATGCCAGTTTCTTTTTAATATTTCCTGAAACAAGTTTAAGTAGTACCATTTTTATAGAGACCAAGGATCCTGACACACTTGATCTGAGATCTGTAACACTAGCCACTATAGAAATTGATGGTCCCAAGGAAGCTTGGCAAGAAGTTTTAAAACATGCAAGAACTGAATAGCTCTGGCTGTCACTGTTGCTGAGAACTGATAATTACAGCTTCGTTGCAGCTATTCCCTAGTGGTAAACATACAGACTAGTAAGCCTTCAACATAAATAATTGGAGCCATATGATTCTGATTTCCAATGCATCTCTGGGTCTCAGAGCTTTGCTGATTCAGTCTTTAAGCTTCTCCTCACTGATTCATAATTATTTTCCAGGTAAAATAAAAGTGGCTCAGCAAGTAATAGTGACACCTGTGCTTCACGTATATCAAGAAATGGTTTACTACCATGTAAACGAGATTATTAACATTTAAAACATTGTCTCTGTCCTTCCTGTGAGTTCTACCAGGGCAGATCATACACTGTCTGAACCTCAGGAACACCCACAATGAGAAGGACTCCTAAGAGGTCTGCTGTACCCAGGAAAATAGGTAAGGGACCCTCCCAAATAGCCACAGCAACTGGCACCCCTGAGGAGCACCCAGCAGACTTGGGTGCCATTCCCTCTGCTCAAACTTTACCTCCGTCTGGCCTGCACCTTCTGCCTGGGTATATCATCAGCTGGTCTGACTCTCTGTGGACCCCATATTCTGAAGGCCTTCCAGGAGATCTCCTGCGGCCAAGAACACAGGTAGGTCTTCAAGGAAACCTGCAGCAACCCAAGGACATGGAAGGTTGACTTCAGACACAGGCACCCAGGCAAGTTAACAGCAGATATAACAAGATGGCTAGAGGTGAGTAGAAGAGCATAAGCAACAGAAGTAAATATACTTTGGCACCATCCACCATTGGAACCCAGTTCCCCCACCACAGCAAGCCCTGGATACCCCAGCAGACCTGAAAAGCAGGATTGCTCATCTAACATCTTACCTCATGAAGATAATAGAGTCCTTTAAGGAGGACATAAATAACTTACTAAGAGAAATACAGGAAAACACAGGTAAAGATATAAAAGCCCTTAAAGAGGAAACAAAAAAATCCTTTAAAAAATAAAGGAGAAAACAATCAAACAGGTGAAGGAAGTGAATAAAGTGGTCCATGACCTAAAAGTGAAAGTAAATACAATAAAGAAAATACAAATGGAGGAAATCCTGGAAATGGAAAACCTATGAATGAAGTCAGGAACTAAAGACACAAGCATCAACAGAATACAAGATATAGAAGAGAGAATCTCAGGTGTAGAAGATACCTTAGAAGGGATTAAGACAACTGTCAGAGAAAATTCAAAATATAAACAAAAAAGATTCTTAACCCAAAACAGCCATGACATTCCATACACAAAGAAAAGACCAAATCTAAGAATAATTGGAATAGAGGAGAACAAAGACTCCCAGCTCATAGCATCTGAAAACATCTTTAGTAATATCATAGATGAAAACTTCTCCAACCTAAAGAAAGAGATGGCCATAAATGTACAAGAAGCCTATAGAACACCAAATAAATGGGACCAGAAAAGAAAACCATCTTCTCACATAGTAATCAAAACATTAAATGCATAGAAGAAAGAAAAACTATTAAAAGCTGTAAGAGAATAAATGCCAAGTAACATTTAAAGGCTGACCTATAAGAATTATATCAGACTAATCATCACGGACCCTAAAAACCAAAAAAGCCTGGAAAGAGTCTATAATGTACTCTGCAAATCTTAACCATTATACATGGAGATAACAAAATATTTTGTGACAAAACCACAAAACCAATTTTGAACTATATCTATTTACAAATCCAGCCCTACAAAGGATTCTAGAAGGAAAAATTCAAAGCAATGAATTTCTACACCAAAGAAAAAACAAGAAATTAATCATCTTACCACAAAACGAAAGAGAGAGAATCACATCTATATAAGTCCACCTACAAAAACAAACATAACAGTAAGTGAGAATCATCATCTTTAATATTTCTTAATATCAACAGACTCAATTTACCAATAAAAAGACACATTCTAGCAGACTAGATATGCAAACTGGTTACAGTGTTTTGCTGTATATAAGAAGCACTCAATGACATAGATGGACACTACCTCAGAGTAAAAGTTTGGAAAAATGTCTTCCAAGAAAATGGCCCCAAGAAACAAGCAGGAGTTGCCATTCTAATATCCAATAATAATTTCAATCAAAATTATTGAGCGAGACGGAGAAGGACACTTTATATTCATCAAAGGAAAAATCCACCACGAGAGATTATCAATTCTGAACATCTATGCCACAAATGCAAGCACATTCACATTCATAAAAGTAACCTTACTAAAGCTTAAAACCCACATTGAATACCACACAGTGTTAGTGAGAGATTTCAACACCCCACTCTCACCAATAGAGTAGTCATTGAAACAGAAATGTATCATAGACAAAGTGAAAACAATAGAGCTTATGAACCAGATATATATGTAAAATTTCATCCTAAAGCAAAAGAATACACTTTCCTCACAGCACTTCATGTTATCTTCTTGAAAACTGACCACAAAACAAACCTTAACAGATACAAGAAGATCTAAATAACCCCATGCATCCTATCAGATTATCACAGACTAAGACTAGTCTTCAATAACAAAGAAAATAACAGAAACCTCGCATACCTTTGGAAACTGTAGAACTCTCTACTTAATGATAACTTGGTAAGGGAAGAAAGAAAGGATGAAATTAAAGAATTCTTGGAATACAAAGAAAATGATGGCACAGCAAATGCAAACTTATGGGGCACAATGAAAGCAGTGGAAAGAGGAAAATTCATAAGCGTCCCTGTAAAGGAACTGGAGAGATCTTAAACTAGCAACTTAACAGCATACCTGAGAGCTCTAGAACAAAAAGAAGCAAACACACCAAAGAGAAGGACAAGACAGGAAATAGTCAAATTAAGGGCCTAAATCAGCCAAATAGATAAAAATGGAATGATACAAAGAATCAGCAAAACCAAAAAATGGTTCTTTAATAAAATCAACAAGATTGATAAACCCCTAGCCAAACTAACTAAAGTGCCAAGAGACACTAAATTAACAAAATCAAATACTGAAAAGGAAGACATAACAACAGAAACAGAGGAAACTCATAAAAATCATCAGATCTACCTACAAATGCCTATATTGAACAAAACTAGAAAATCTAGATGAAATGGATGATTTTCTAGATGGAAACCATGAACTAAAGTTAATTCAAGAGCAAGTAAACTATCTAAGCAGTCCCATATCCCCTAAGGAAATAGAAAAAGTCATTATAACTTCCCAACCAACAATGCTTAGGAGCATTTGACTTTAGTGTAGAATTCTACCAGACCTTCAAAGAGGAGCTAATACCAACATTTCTCAAAATATTCCAAAGAGAAATAGAAAAGAACACTACTTTACTCTATTAAGCCACAATTAGTATGATAGCTAAATCACACAAAGACCACCCCCTAAAAATATTTTTCAGAACAATGTCACTTATGAATACTCATAAAAATATTCAATAAAATTCAAGCAAACTGAATCCAAGAACACATCAGAACCATCATTTACCATGGTCAGAAGGCTTCATCTCAGGGATACAAGGTTGGTTCAATATGTGAAAATTCATTAATATAATCCACTGTATAAGTAAACTAAAAGAAAAAAAATCACAAGATCATCTCAAAAGATGCAGAAAAAGCATTTGACAAAATACAACACCCCTTCATGTTAAAAGTATTTAAGAAACACATCAATACTTTGTCTCCAATACTTTGTATCCAATGCTAATAAGAGGATATTAGCTAAAAAAAAAAAAAAAAGTACAGAAAACCCAAGATATAATCCACAGAACTCAAAGAAGTTGACAAGCTGAAGGGCCCAAGTGAGGATGCCTCAATCTCACTTGGGAGGGACAAGAAATCAGAGGACAGAATTTGAGGCCCCAGAGAGTGGGGAGGTCTAGTGGGAGAGACCTATGTGGGAGATCAGAAAAAGAGGGAAAGAGGGGAACAGGATCCGGTATTGGGGGTAGGGGTGAACATGACAGAAGCCCTGAGGATCAGCAGAAAGAATGGAAGCAGGCAACCTAGAAAGGAAGTAGGTGTGTGTGGGGGGGGGTGGCAGATGTCCTGGGAGGCAAGACACTCTCAGGTATCAAATAGAGGGACCTTGAATGAAGTATTCACAGTGGGGAGGGAGAACTTGTAGAGTTCACCTCTAGTGGAGGGACAGAACATCAAGTGGAGAGATGGGATTGCCATCCCACAGTCAAAAGCTCTGACTCAGAATTGTTCTTGTCTAAAGGAACAGCTGGGACAAAATCGGAGAGCAGACTGAAAGATAGGAAGTCCAGTGACATACCCTAAATGGAGTGCAGTTTAAGGGGAAGCCCAGGGACCTGACACAATTTCTGATGCTGTGGTGTACATGAAGGCAGGACTCTCTGGCTGCTCTCTGAGAGGCCCAACAAGCAGCTGAAATAGTCAGATGCAGATACTAGCACTGCACCAAGCTGGGGACCCCTGTGGCTGAATTGGTGAAAAGCTGGAAGAAGCTGAGGAGGAAGGCAGCCTCAGGAGAAGACTAGCAGTCTTAAATGACCTGGACCTTTGAGATCTCTCAGACACTGAGCCACTAAGGAGGCAGCATACACCAGCTGATATGAGGCTCCTGACACATATAAAACAGAGGGCTGCCTGGTCTATCTACAGTGAGAAAAGATGCATCTAGGCCTCCAGAGTTTGAAGCCCCAGAGAGTGGGGAGGTCTGGTGGGTGGGGTAGGAGAGTGCGGACATACTTTTGGAGATTGGAGGAAGAGGTATGGCATGGGGAATGCGGTTGGAGAGTTACCTGGAGGGGGATGAAAATTAACTATAACAGTGGATTAAAGAATAAAAAAAAATAAAGGTATTGATCAGGAATTCAATTCCCATACCTAAACATAATAAAAAACAATATACAGCAAACCAATAAACAATATCAAATTAAATGCAGAGATACTTGAAATAATTGCACTAAAATCAGGGACAAGACAAGGCTATCCATTTTCCCCAAATCTACTCAACATAGTACTTGAAGTTGTAGCTAAGGCAACAAAAGGAAATGAAGCAGATAAAAATTCTCAAAGAAGAAGTCAAGATAGCACTCTCTGCAGATGATATTATAATGTACATAAGCGATCCCAAAAATTCTACCAGAGAATTTCTACAACTGACAAACAACTTCAGCAAACTGGCTTGCCATGGTGATAATGATGATCCAATGTAACCAACCAACAGTTTTTAATGACTGTAAACCAGAGCTAATAGATTCAAACTTCCTCTGTGTTTACTTCTGTTTGTCACCTCTGAATCCTTACCCACTTGGCCTCTAGAACCCACATCCCAGGGACCCCATACCCAGCTGGGGTGTGGCAGTGGTTGGATATACAATAAACTCAAACAAAACCAGTAGCCTTACATTTTACAAATGATGACCAGGATAAGAAAGAGAATAGGAAAACAAAACCCTTCACAGTAGTCGCAAATAATATAAAATATCTTGCTGTAACTCAAATGATACTAATGAAAGATCTGTCTGACAAGAATGTCAAGTTTTTCATGAAAAAAAATCCAGGAAGCCCTTAGAAAATAGATTTCCCATGTTCATGGATTGGTAGGATTAACATAGTAAAAATGAACATCTTACCAAAAGCAATCTACAGAATCAATGAAATCCCCATCCAAATCCCAAGACATTTCTTCGCAGACATGGAAAGAGCAATTCTCAATTTCACGCTGAAAAAGCAAACAAACAAACAAAAAATTCGATAGTAAAAACAATTCTTAACAATAAAAACATTTCTAGGGGACTCACAGTCTTATACCCTAAAATGTACCAAAGATGAAGTGATAAAAAGTGCATGATATTGGTACATAGGCCTACAGGTCAATCAATGGAATAGAATTGAAGACCCATAAATAAACACACTTGATCTTTAACAAAGAAGCCAAAAACATACAATGGGGAAAAGGCATCTTCAAAATGGTGTTAGTGTAACTCTAGTTTGTAGGTAGAAAAATGAAAATATACCCATATTTGTCACCTTACACAAAGCTCAAGTCCAAGTGCATCTAGAACCTCAAAACAAAACCAAAGACATTGAATCTAATAGAAGAGAAAGTGGCTCATGCTCTAAGCTCAAGAATTGATAAATTGGACTTCATGAAGTTGAAAAGCTTCTGTAAGGCAAAGGACATAGCAACCTACAGTTTGGAAAAATCTTCAATAACCCCATAGCTGATAGAGTGCTAATCACTAAAATATGTAAGAACTCAGGAAGGTAATCTCCAAACAAACCAAGCAACCCGATCAAAAATGGTATATAGATATAAACAAATAATTCACAACAGAAACATTTCAATTGGCTGAGAAGCATTTAAAGGAGCATTCAAAGGCCTTAGTTATCAGAGAATACAAATCAAACCTCACTGAGATTCTACCTTACACCAATCAGAATGCCTAAAATAAAAAAACTCAGGTGACATCACATGTTAGCAAGGATGTGTACAATGAGGATCACTCCTCCACTACTGGTGGGATTGCAAACTGGTACAACCAATCTGGAAATCAATCTGGAAGTTCCTCAGAAAAATGGAAATAGATCTACCTGAAAAGCCATCTATACTAATTTTGGGCATATATTCAAAAGATACCCCACAATACCACAGGAGCATAGGTTCCATTACATTCATAGTGGTCTTATATATGATAGCCAAAAGCTGGAAATAACCAAGATGTCCCACAATGGAAGAATGGATATAGAAAATGTCATTCTATTTAGACAGCAAAATACTATTCAGCTATTAAGAATGAGGACATCATGAATTCTGCGGACAAATGGATAGAACTAGAAAACAGAGACCTAAGTGAGGCAACTCAGACCAAAATGACATATATGTTATGTACTCACTACTAAGTAGATATTAGGCAAAAAGTACAGAATACCCAGGATACAACTCACAGAACTCAAGAGGGTTAATAAGCCGAAAGGCCCAAGTGACAAGTGACCATACTTCATTCCCACTTGGGAGGAAGAAGAAAACAATCACAGGAAGCAGATGGAGGTGGGCAAATGGATGGGAGAGGGGACAGAGAGGGAAAAAGAGGAACATGATCAGGTATGGGGGGGCAAGAGAGAACCCCTGAGGGCCAGCAGAGTGAATGGCTATATGCAACCTTGGGAGGTTAGGAGATGGGGCAGACCCTTCACAATGTACCAGAAACCTGGGAGATGAAAGGCTCTCAGGACTCAAAGGGAGGGACTTTAGATGAAATGCTCAACAATAGAAAGAAGGAATTTGTAGAGTCCACCTCCAGTAGGATGACAGGGTATCTAGTGGAGGAATGAGGTTGCCACGCCACAGTCAAAAACTCTGAACCAGAGTTGTTCCTGTCCAAAAGACCTGCAGGGACAAAAATGGAGCAGAGCCTAAGAGAAAGGAGGTTCAATGACAGGCCCAAATTGGGATCCTGCTTGCAGACAGGAGCCTACCATGGCTGTCCTCCAAGAGGCCCAGCAAACAGCTGCCTATGACAGATGCAGATACTTATACCCAACCACTGGAGTGAAGTTGGGGACTCCTGTGGTTGAATTATGGAAAGGTTAGAAGAAACTAAGGAGGAGGGTGACATGATAGGAAGCCCAGCAGTCGCAACTGACTTGGACCCACGAGCCACAAACCAGGCAGCATACACTAGCTGGTCTGAGGCCCCGGACACATATACAGCAGTGAGAGAAGACAGGCCTGTCCCTAGAGAGACTTGAGGACCCAGGGAGTGGGAAGGCATGGTGGGGGAGTATGTACATCCTCTTGGAGACAGGGGGAAGAATGGGATGAGGAACTGTGGAAGGGTGGACCTGTAATAGGGCAACAACTGGAATTTTTAAAAAGTTAAAAGTAATAAAAAAATTTAAAAAAATATCATCCCCACAGGACAATATAGACAAAACTTAATTTAAGTATTTATATCTGATAGTGGTGTGTGTGTGTGTACGTGTGTGTGTTTGTGTGTGTGTGTGTGTTGTCTATGTGTGTGTGTGTTGTCTATGTGTGTGTATGTGTGTGTGTGTTGTTTATGTGTGTGTGTGTGTGTGTGTGTGTGTGTGTGTGTGTGTGTGTGTGTGGTATGTGTGAGAGAATCTTTCCCTTTTGCTATAATAAATTGGAGAAACCTAAAGGAATTCAGTGTCAGCTCTAGAGTAGAGTTGGGTTCTAAGGCATGATGACAGAGTAGGAGAAACTGACTGGAAAATATATGCTGTAGGTTTAAGTCTGTGTAGAGTTTAAGAATATTTATTGACTTTTAGTATGCTGAGCTGTTTTGAGTTCTAGGCAGATAATGAATGCAGCCATGGAACATTTCTGTCTTAATTTGAGTTTTTGTATTTAGAACTAGTTTAAAGATTGTCAGGTTTACTTAAGACAATGACTGACATGTTTCTCCTGTGATCATTATTTTTCACAGTTATCAGGCAATGATATACTTAACCACAAGAAATATTTTATGGTAAATCCTATCACAATGTTTTCAACAAGCAAGAAAATTTAGAGGTAGTGATTGAAGTAGTTGATGGATTTAGAAACAATAAATAAATAAATAAATAAATAAATAAATAAATAAATAAATGAATGACTGGATTAAGTACATCTGATGGTGTTTGTGTTTCTCTCTCTCTCTCTCTCTCTCTCTCTCTCTCTCTCTCTCTCTGTGTGTGTGTGTGTGTGTGTGTGTGTCTGTGTATGTGTGTCTCTGTGTGTGTTTAGCTTTCCTCAAATACCTGCCACTTAAGGCATCAGCAATGTGCAGCAGGGATGTCTCATTTTCTCTATCCTGGGAACAGAATGTGGACAGGAAGTAGAGCCCCGGCTACCAACCAACATTCAATGACTATTCTGAGCAACAATCCTCCTCCTAAAGTACTCCGATTTCCCAAAACCAATCTACCTGAAGATGACCAAATTTTCAAGCACATGCCTCTATGGGGCCTAATCCTGTTCAAACAGCAATATGAAGGATGATTGGAATGTTGAGACTAACCTTGAAGAACTCACTTTAGAGTGCAAATTACTTACAAAAGTTGAGATAAAGAAATTACTAAGTTGTAGAGCACACATAATTGTAAACATTGGACATCTGGAAGAATGACAGAATTTTATGGACTGGAAAAGTTTAATCTAGAGAACTTCCAGCATGGAAAATAACTTATATAAAGATCTAGATGTTCAAAATAAAAGCTTACGGTTCTTAGCAATGGTTAATTCTTTTTTATTATTATTATTTTTATTTTATTAGATATTTTCTTTATTTACATTTTGAATGTTAACGTCTTTCCTCGTTTCCCCTCCAAAAATCCCCTATCTCATCCTCCCTCTCCCTTTTCACGAATCCACCCACTCCCTGTCCTGGCATTTCCTTACATCAGGGCATCAATCCTTCATAGGACCAAGGGCCTATTCTTTCACTGATGTCTGAAAAGGCCATCCTCTGCTACATATGCAGCTGGAGCCATGGGTTCCCTCCATGGGTCCCTCCATGTGTACTCTTTCGTTGGTGGGTTAGTCCCTGGGAGCTCTGGGGATACTAGTTGGTTCCTATTGTTGTTTCTCTTATGGGGCTGCAAAACCCTTCAACCCCTTGTGTCCTCTTTCTAGCTACTCCATTGAGGATCCTGTTCTCAGTCCATTGGTTGGCTGTGAGTGTAGACTTCAGTATTTGTCAGGCACTGGCAGAATCTTTCAGGAGACAGCTATATCAGGTTCCTGTCAGCAAGCACCTATTGGCATCCACAATAGTGTCTGGGTTTGGTAACTGTGTATGGGATGGATCGCTAGGTGGGGCAGTGTCTGGATGGCCTTTGCTTCAGTCTCTGATCCACCCTTTGTCTCTATATCTCCTCCCATGTGTATTTTAATCTGCTGTCTAAGAAGGACTGAAGTATTCACACTTGGGTCTTCCTTCTTCTTGAGCTTCTTGTGGTCTGTGAATTGTATCTTGGGTATTCCTAACTTCTTGGCTAAGGACCCAGATGTCCCTCAACAGAGGATTGGATGCAGAAAATATGGTACATTTATACAATGGAGTATTACTCACTTATTAATGAATTAACAATGAACTAATGAAAGTCTTAAACAAATGGATGGAACTAGAAAATATCTTTTGTGAGGTAACCCAGTCACAAAAAAGCACACATGGTATACATTCACTGATAAGTAAATTTTAGCCTGGAAGCTAGGGTTACTTCTTAACAATATTATGGATAACTGATGACACAAATTTTAGACAGCTAGAGATCACAGCGTTAATGAAGAAATTTGTAAGGTACCCTAAGAATTTTGGACCTTTTAAAATTTAAAAGGCATAATTATTGAATGATGTATATATCAGATAAAATAAAAAAATCTAGAAGTGAACAGCTACATGTTTAGAACAGCGAACAACTAAATGATCATTTGTGTTTCATAGACACTGTAAGTTAACTGTGGTAGGTTGAACAATGGGGTCTTGGAGATAATCAATCTTCATCCACCCAGTTGCTATGCCTTCCAATTAAAAGCCCTTGCATATGTTGCTAAATATTTTATAGTTAGGAGATGATTCTGGATGTGCCTTCTTGGCCAGACTGCAAAGTTCCTTGCAGCAAGAAGGCAAGAAAACCAAAGTTGCAAAAGCAGACCTGTGTTAAGTGAATCTGTGATAGATAGTTGCAGTATGACCAGTGATAGAGTAGACTTTTAAAGTTGACAAAAGAGGAATAAATCAATCCTAAAATTTCTAAAAGAAAAGCTGAAATTTCAGATTCTTTAAATACTTGTCCTCTAGGACTTCCCAACAGTAAATTGATCTTGTTTAAACTCATTAAATTTCTAAGTGTTTGTTATAACACCATAACAACAAACATTACCAAAATATTTTCACCAATGATAAACTTAGATTTGATAAAAGATTTTTAAGCACAAAAGATCCTCCTCTTGACCCTTTTTTTTCAATAGTTAGATTTAATTCAGGTATTGATACCACATAATATCTAAAGTTCATTCAATTATAAAATGTATGAGTGTATGAATAATTAGTCAAGAAGATAACATTATAAAGTAACAAATGATTGTATATTAAATAACTGTAGCTTATAAGTATACCCAGTTTAAAATGACGAAATAAACTAATATTTGTATAAAAAGAAAAAAGAAAAACCTCTTTCTAGATTACGTAAGGTTTCTGAATTTGGCTACTGGTTAACATATCCTCTTAAAATATGTAATTATACATGCACAAAAATCACTGAAAGCCAGAAGTTACTGAGACTGTGAATCAATCAGTATACATACATTTTAAATAACAGATTGTGAAATCATGGATAGAATCCTAAGGTTTCTGAAGTAATTTGATCCCTAATCCCTAAAAAAATTATTTTTATATTTAAATTACTAAAGAATATATACCAAAGATTAAACTATTTAAAGTTCTATTAATGGTAACTACAGACAAGAGTAGTTATACTTGGATAAAGCAAAATTCTCATTATTTACATGGTGTCCTGAAAATAATTTTAACTATGAACAAAGCAACAATTATTCTTCAGTTAATTTTTAAGTTTTCTTTCCACAGTTGTTTAAATAAGCATGGCCTCTAAAGGCTCATATATTTCAATGCTTGGTCATAAAGGAATGGCGCTACTTGACAGAAATTAGAAGGTATGGCCATATACATGTAGGTGAGGCCTTTTTGGAGGAAATATGGCCTTATTGGTGAAAGGCTGCCATTGTTGGGGTTTCAAAAGTCCAGCCAGAGTCAGTGTCTTACTCTTCCTGGTCCCTACACATCCAGTAGTAGAGCCCTCAGTGACTTCACCAGCACCCGTGTGCCTGCATGCCACCATGCTGCCCGTCATAATGACAGTGGACTGTAAGCAAATCCCAATGGAATGTTTTTCTTCACAGAGCTAGAACACTGAAGAGAACACTTCCTCTGGTAGTCTGAACACTTCTACATTTCTTTTCTGGCCTCACTCACAATTGTTAGCAACATGGACTGGACTTTAATCTACTTTTTTATTGTCAGAATTACCATACCACTCCTGGATCTTATCACACAGCTCAAATTCATTGTTACTATAGGAAGATGCCCTTGTGCAATGTTCCATATTCTCATTTCAATTTAAGACCTAATTTTATAAGTTTTACCATCTAAAATTTTTGCTTTATAGTCTAAGCATTTCAGGAAACTGGATATTATTATTTTATAGATTCATTTACAATGTGAGTGGATATTTTGTAAAAGCCTTCTATATTTCTGATGCATAGTGAAATTATATATGCCAGTCTTGGAAGGCAGCAAATGAGAACAATCTTGAATGAATATGTGATTAGAGAAATATGAAATTAGCACTTTAATTTATTTGAGCTATAATGAGTAATATGTTGCTGGCTTTTTTCCCATTTTAAATTCAGTGGCTCTTAACTTAATAAAATGAAATAAAAGCTAGATTTTTTTTTTATCTGCCATCAGGGTCTTTCTGTTATAGTCTATCAGTGAAGCACTAATGCCCTGACTCTGTAATGGCTTTCACTACTCTTACTTTTAAGCACCAATTGGTGATAATACTCTATCATAGCAGATCATGAAAACCAATTATTAAAGGAAACGAATTCACCATGCAAAATGCATAACTGGAGGTACTGGGAAAATAAAGAGGATTGTTTAAAATGTAGATAAGTTCATATTTTATTTCTCCAGTGACATCTCTACCAGTGAATATACGTTTAAGCCTTTCTTCTACAACAAACCTAGGTTGTTTGGTTGGTTCAGTCAAAGAACGAAGGCCTCTGGATGGCTCACAATAGAAGCAGACGCTTCTTGGCTCAGACTTTGGAACATTCCCAGCTCTGAGTTCATTAGTAATATCTTCAATAACCTTGGATGTTGGATCCTCATAGTAGTTGTCATTTATTTGAATCATTGGTGCATTTACAGGCCCATAAGCATTCACCTTCTATAACAGTGAATAGTTTTTCAGGTGTGTCACTCCATCCTTTGTTCTATGCTTTTGTTGAAGGGTCCCCAGTAGCTCTCAGACTCTCAAGCATGCAAGGATAACAGCACAGACTTGAAACTGGCTTTTGATTACACATTGTATAAAAAGTACCTACTTTATATGTTTTTCATTGGAGGTACTTCTAAAACTTCTGCTACCTTGTTCATAGCAGAGCTGGGTAGCTATCTACTCTGCACAGCAGCTGCTTTATGCCCATCTGGGCAGTTTTTATTATTTCCTTCATTATCTTGTACTTTTCTGGAGTGGAATCAGATGGAGTATCTGTGTAATTCTCAGGAGTATCTCGATGGACAAATAAGGCTCTCCCAGCACCATTTTGCATTTATATAAATTCCTTGCATGTCTTCAGAACATGGTCAACCACAACATTCTCTTATCGTGGCTGCTCTAGGATGGTTCAGAATGTAAAGAGGATATTTGACAGTGAAATAGTGTCTGGCTAGATTAATAAACAAGTAAATTTGTTTTTATCATTTCAGTTATAGTTTTTACAAATTTTACAAGAGAATCCATTAACCACTTTCAAAATATATGTGGAAATGCATTAAAAATCTATATAATTTGTCTTCTATCTAGCTTTGAAGATTGTATTGCTTGTATAATCTTACTCTCTTTGAGATTTTTAAAAAAATTATATCTCTAGCTATATTGCAAAACAAATATTTCCGTTGTTTTTAAAAGAATTATTAATTTTATGCTCACAATTGAAAGTATCATCTTATTTAAAATAAGAGTATAATTTTCTAAAAATGCTATTGTACAATTAGATAAATTTTGAGTTTAGCTAAATTGTATAGATGCAAATTAATAATAATATAACTTTATTTCCATTTATGATGTTGTTAAGCCTGGAATTTTAAAGCAAATGCAATGCTAATTAAATTTAGGTTCTATAACATACATTTATATATATATATATATATATATATATATATATATATATATAATTTTAAGTTTTGGAATATATATATATATACATATATATATATGTATATATATATATATTAGAAAGGTTATCATGAATTCCAGTGTGTTTTATGTTTGTAGTAAGTTTTATGAAGAATTAGCATTAAAAACTATCACTTATTGATAAAATATTCATTGCCATTTAAAGTACTATGTTATTTTAACATAAAGTATTTTAGACTAATAGCTGTATTTCAAAATTAGATTGATCATTTATTTTCTATAATCCTTACTTTAATGAAAGTGATCTAGATATTCACATCTATCATTCACAGGATTATTTGTGATGTTTCTTTAGAAAGTACTAGAATATTCTTTGGCTTTCATATATAGAAAATGAAGAGTTATCTCCTCTCTTCACATTTTTATTGAAATTATGATACATATAAAATACCTGGAGAGTTTGAATATCCCCAGCCATGCATGAATCATATACCTTATAAACATTATTCTAAATTGTCAATGTTGTACTTGAATGCAATCAGCTGACTACCTAAAAGTGATAGAACACTTGCCCTTCCATGATACTCCTCTAAAGGCTTTATAACTTGGGTTGAACACATTTCAATGTTAAGCACTATGAACATTATTCAACTTCTTTTATTATCCTGGAATATATTCATATCATTTGAACATGGTATAGTATTTATTTAAAATGTTTCTGGTAGGTGGAAGGAGAGAAGCCCCACGGACATATTTGCTGTCTACAGGGACAGAAAAGGATCACTAGGTACTGTATCACCCTGAGCTTTAGATTTCTGGTGGTGCAAACCGCCAGGGGTCTGCCTGCCCTCAGGAACTGAGCACATAGGCGGGTCTTGTCTGCCAGCCCGCCAGGCTTGGGGCCCATGTCCTGCTCAGGGAGCTGTGGAAGGAGAGAAGCCCCGCGGCCATACAAAAGTATCACTAGGTTCTCTATCACCCTGAGCTTTAGATTTCTGGTGGTGCAAACCACCAGGGTTCTGCCTGCACTCAGGAACTGAGCACATAGGCGGTTCATCTGCAAGCCAGTCCATCACAGGATCTGTGTCCTATGTGAGAATCAACAGAGGGAGTGACCCCCACCACAACTTCTTCCCTCCATAATAGAGCAGACAGAAAACACCTGGTTGACCTTGACAACCTAAGTATAACATTGCTTGAGGCAAGACTGAGAAGGGCTCCAAAGGCACAAAAGAGGAAGCCAGCATATCAGTAATCTGTGCCAGAAGAAACCCAGTTATCCAGTGTTGCAGAGATAACCTTAAAGATCCTCAGTAGGTTGAAGCACCAGCCAGTGCTTAAGACCATCTAACTCCTGGGAGAACCAGATGGCTAAAGGCAAACATAGGAACATTAGTAACAGAAACCAAGGCATTATGGCAGCATCTGAACCCAATTCTCCAACATTAGCAAGTCCTGGATACCCCAACACACCAGAAAAACAAGATTTGGATTTAAAATCACTGGTCATGATGCTAGTACAGGAACACATGAAGGACATACTTAAAGAAATTCAGGAGAAAATGGATCAAAAATTAGAAGCCCTTACAAGGGAACCTGAAAAATCATTGAAAGAAATTCAGGAGAATACAAAAGCCAATAAGCAGGAAACGCAAAAATCACTTAAAGAAATACAGGAGAATCTTGATCAACAGGCAGAAGTCATGAAAGAGGAAACACAAAAATGGGTAAAGAATTGGAGGAAAAAACAAACAAGCAAATGACAGAACTGAGCAAAAATTTCCAGGATCTAAAAACAGAAGTAGAAACAACTAAGAAAGCACAAAGGGAGACAACTTTGGAGACAGAAATCCTTGGGAAGAAATCAGGGACCAGAGATGCAAATATCAACAACAGAATACAAGAGATAGAAGAAAGAATCTCAGATGCCGAAGATACCATAGAAACCATGGACTCAACAGTTAAAGAAAATGCAAAATGCAAAAAGCTTGTAACCCAAAATATCCAGGAAATCCAGGACACAATGAGAAAGCCAAATCTAAGGATTATAGGTATTGATGAGAGTGAAGATTTACAACTTAAAGGGGCAGCAAATATCTTCAACAAAATTATGGAAGAAAACTTCCCTAAACTAAAGAGAGAGATGCCCATGAATATACAAGAAGCCTACAGAACTCCAAACAGACTGGACCAGAGCATAAATACCTCCCCTCACATAATAATCAAAACCCCAAATATACTAAACAAAGAAAGAATACTTAGGGCAGTAAGAGAAAAAGGGCAAGTAACATATAAAGGAAGACCTATCAGAATTATACCAGATTTCTCACCAGTGACCATGAAAGCTAGAAGATCCTGGGCGGAGCTCATGCAGACTCTAAGAGAACACAAATGCCAGCGGGGACTACTATACCCAACAAAACTCCCGATTACTATAGATGGAGAAACCAAGATATTCCATGACAAAACCAAATTTACACAATATCTTTCTACAAACCCAGCCCTACAAAGGATAATAGGGGGAAAGCACCATTACAATGAGGGAAACTATACCCTGGAAAGAGCAGGATATTAAGCTTCTTTCATCAAACCCAAAGAAGATAACCATACACATATAAAATTATAATAAAAAATGATAGGAAGCAATAACCACTACTCATTGATATCTCTTAACATCAATGGACTTAATTCCCCAATAAAAAGACATAGACTAACAGACTGGTTACGTAAACAGGACTCTACATTTTGCTGCATACAGGTCACACCTCAATGTCAAAGACAAAAACTACCTTAGAGTAAAAGGCTGGAAGACAATCCTACAAGCAAATGGTCCCAGGAAACAAGCCGGAGTTGCCATTCTAATATCAGATAAAATTGACTTTCAACCTAATGTCATCAAAAGAGACATGGAAGGTCTCTACTTGCTGGTCAATGGAAAAATCCAACAAAAAGAACTCTCAATCCTGAACATCTATGCCCCAAATACAAGGGCGCCCTCATTCATAAAAGAAACTTTACTAAAGCTCAAAGTACACATTGCACCTAACAAAATAATTGTGGGTGACTTCAACACTCCACTTTAACCAATGATCAGGAAAACAGAAACTAAACAGGGAGACAATGAAACTAATTGAAGCTTTGAACCAATTGGAGTTAACATATATATATACAGAACTTTTTATCCCAAAGCAATAGAATATACCTTTTTCTCAGCACCTCATGGTACCTTCTCCAAAATAGATCATATAGTTGGTCACAAGACAGACCTCAACAAATATAAGAAGATTAAAATAATCCCATGCCTCCTATCAGATCACTATGGAGTAGAAGTGGTCTTTAGTAACAGTAAAATCAAAAGAAAGCCCACATACACATGGAAACTGAACAATACTTTACTCAATGATACCTTGGTCAAGGAAGAAATAAAGAAAGAAATCAAAGATTTCTTAGAATTTAATGAAAATGAAGGCACAACATACACAAATCTATGGGACACAATGAAAGCAGTGCTAAGAAGAAAACTCATAACTTTGAGTGCCTCCAAAAAGAAATTCGAGAAAGCTTACACTAGAAGATTAACGGAACAACTGAAAACCCTGAAACAAGAAGAAGCTACTTCACCCAGGAGGAGAAGAAGACAGGAAATCATCAAACTCAGGGCTGAATTCAATCAAGTAGAAACCAAGAGAACCGTACAAAGAATCAACAAGACCAAAAGCTGGTTCTTTGAAAAAAATCAACAAGATAGATAAACCCTTAGCCAGACTAATCAAAGGGCACAGAGAAAGTATTCAAATTAACAAAATTAGAAGTGAAAATGGAGATATTACAACAGAAACTGAGGAAATTCAAAAAATCATCAGATCCTACTACAAAAACACGTACTCAACACAACTGGAGAATCTGGAGGAAATGGACATTTTCTTAGACAGATACCAATTACCAAAATTAAACCAGGATCAAATAAACCATCTAAACAGACCCATAACCCCAAAACAAATAGAAGGGGTCATAGATAGACTTCCAACCAAAAAAAGCACAGGACCAGATGGTTTCAGTGCAGAATTCTGTCATACCTTCAAAGAAGACTTAACACCAATACTCTTCAAACTTTTCCACCAAATAGAAACAGAAGGAACACTACCCAACTCCTTCTTCGAAGCCACTATTACGCTGATACCAAAACCACACAAAGATCCAACTAAGAAAGAGAATTTCAGGCCAATTTCCCTTATGAATATCGATGCAAAAATACTAAATAAAATTCTTGCCCACCGAATCCAAGAACACATCAAAATGATCATCCACCATGATCAAATAGGCTTCATCCCAAGGATGCAGGGATGGTTCAACATAAGGAAATCCATAAATGCTATCCACTACATAAACAAACTCAAAGGAAAAAAACACATGATCATTAGATTCTGAAAAAGCATTTGACAAAATTCAGCATCCTTTCATGCTAAAAGTCTTGGAAAGGACCGGAATTAAAGGCCCATATTTAAACATAGTAAAAGCAATATACAGCAAACTGGTAGCCAACATCAAACTAAATGAAGAGAAACTTGAAGCAATCCCACTAAAATCAGGGACTAGACAAGGCTGCCCCCTCTCTCCATATCTTTTCAATATAGTTCTTGAAGTCCTAGCTAGAGCAATTAGACAACATAAGGACGTCAAAGGGATACAAATTGGAAAGGAAGAAGTCAAACTATCACTATTTGCAGATGATATGATCGTATACTTAGGTGACCCTAAAAACTCTACTAGAGAACTCCTACAGCTGATAAACAGCTTCAGCAAGGTAGCTGGCTACAAAATCAATGCAAGCAAATCAGTAGCCTTTATATATTCAAAGGATAAGCAGACTAAGAAAGAAATTAGGGAAATGACCCCCTTCACAATAGCTACAAACAGCATAAAGTATCTTGGGGTGACTCTAACCAAACAAGTGAAAGACCTATATGACAAGAACTTCAGATCTCTGAAGAAGGAAATCGAAGAAGATCTCAGAAAATGGAAAAACCATCCATGTTCATGGATTGGCAGGATTAATATAGTTAAAGTGGCCATCTTGCCAAAGGCAATCTACAGATTCAATGCTATTCCTATGAAAATTCCAACCCAGTTCTTTATAGAGCTAGAAAGAGCAATTCTCAAATTTATCTGGAATAACAAAAAACCCAGGATAGCTAAAACTATTCAAGAAAAGTAAAAGAACTTCAGGGGGATTCAATATCCCAGACTTTAAACTCTACTACAGAGCAATAGTGATAAAAACTGCATGGTATTAGTACAATATCAGGCAAGTGGATTAATGGAATAGGATTGAAGACCCAAAAATGAACCAACACACCTATGGTCACTCGGTCTTCGACAAAGGAGCTCAAAGCATCCAGTGGAAAAAAGATAGTCTTTTCAACAAATGGTGCTGGTTCAATTGGAGGTCAGCATGCAGAAGAATACGAATCGATCCATTCTTATCTCCTTCTACCAAGCTCAACTGCAAATGGATCAAGGACCTCCACATAAAACCTGACACACTGAAACTAATCGGAAAGAAACTGGAGAAGACCCTGGAGGACATGGGCACAGGGGGAAAGTTCCTGAATAGAACACCAATAGCTTATGCTCTAAGATCAAGAATTGAGACATGGGACCTCATAAAACTACAAAGTTTCTGTAAGGCAACGAACACCGTCAAAAGGACAAAAAAATCAACCAACAGACTGGGAAAGGATCTTCACCAACCCTAAATCTGACAGAGGGCTAATATCGAATATATACAAAGAATTCAAGAAAGTAGAACCCAGAGAACCAAATAACCCCATTAAAAAGTGGGGTACGGAGCTAAACAAAGAATTTTCACATGAAGAACTTCGAAGAGCTGAGAAACCCCTTAAGAAATGTTCAATATCATTAATCATTAGGGAAATGCAAATCAAAACAACCCTGAGATTTCACCTCACACCAGTCAGAATGGCTAAGGTCAAAAAATCAGGAGACAGCAGGTGTTGGCGAGGATGTGGAGAAAGAGGAACACTCCTCCACTGCTGGTGGGATTGCAAGATGGTGTAACCACTTTGGAAATCAGTCTGGCGGTTCCTCATAAAACTGGGCATGTCACTTCCTGAGGACCCTGTTATACCACTACTGGGCATATATCCAGAGGATTCTTCAGCATGCAATAAGGACACGTGCTCCACTATGCTCATAGCAGCCCTATTTGTAGTAGCCAGAAGCTGGAAAGAACCTAGGTGTCCTTCAGTGGAGGAATGGATACAATAAATGTGCTATATTTACACAATGAAGTACTATTCAGCTATTAGAAACAATGAATTCATGAAATTCTTAGATAAATGGATGGAGTTGGAGAACATCATACTAAGTGAGGTAACCCAGTCTCAAAAGATCAATCATGGTATGCACTCACTGATAAGTGGATATTAGCCTAGAAACTTTGAATACCCAGGACATAATCCACAAATTAAATGATGTCCAAAAAGAATGGAGGAGTGTCCCCTGGTTCTGGAAATACTCAGTGCAAGAGTATAGGGGAATTCCAGAACAGGGAAGTGGGAAGGGGTGGATGGAAGAATAGGGGGACGGAAGAAGGCTTATGGGACTTGCAGGGAGTGGGGACCCAGAAAAGGGGAAATCATTTGCAATGTAAATAAAAAAATATATCAATAAAAATATGTTTCTGGTAGGTTTTCCCAGTTATTTTCATGGGAGGGGCACTATGATGTGATTAGTAACTTTTATAACAGGTGTAGTATTTTTCTGCTCTTCTTTTCTTTTTGTGCTGTGAATTCCATATCTGGAGTTAGTTGTAGAGTGCAATTGGAAACAGGGAACCATTCATTTGTGCACTGTGTCTTGATCTATACCTGGATCTTGGGGAAATGCAGGCTCAATTTCAGGGTCTGGGGATTCCTTGTGTCAATATTTGGAGATATATGATGGCAGAGGAATTTTGGGATGTGTCCAAGTACCCCTAATTGTCCGTGTCCAAAGCACATGGGTAGTGAAAAATGGGTTGGAAGTTTGTGGTTTGGGAAGAACTGGGTAATACATTGTCAATTAGGCCATGTGTTTGGGATCTGTGTTCCAAGCTCTTTATTTAAATATCTGAATCAGGTAATGTCTAAGCAAATTGTATTTATAACATATGTTTAATTAATCTAGCGGTTATGTAACTAAATTCAAATTATGTTTTTAACAGTGCTGTCCAATAAATAAATATTGCAATAACCCTTGGATTGTTAACAAATAATTCAACATTTCTACCTTTTTTCTATCCTTCTTGGAGGTAAGTGACCAAAAATATTTATTAAATTTACTTAGCGTAAACATATTCTATTTAATTAAAGATGGTTACTAAGTATTATACACAGGTTCATATATGAGTCCCATTGACCACAGCACTACATATCAATGTCCTGTCTTTTACATATGACTGTGGGCTGGGCATAATAACTGGTTTTTAATGGGCAGAGCACAACAAAATGACTGGGCTGCAAACTCTGGGATTGGCCAACCCACTCTCTTCGGCTGTTACTGGGGCCTTTGTGCTTGCTCAGCTCTATGAAATGAACTTCCATTTTGTGATGGTTTGTATATGCTCATCTCAGGGAGTGGCACTATTGGAACGTGTGACACTGTCGGAGTCATTGCGGCCTTGTGGGAGTAGGTGTGTCACCGTGGGTATGAGCTTTAAGACCCTTATCCTAGCTGCCTGGAGCCAGGATTCTGCAAGCAGTCTTCAGATGAAGATGTAGAACTCTCAGCTCCTCCTGTACCATGCCTGTTTAGACACTACCACACTCACATCTTGATGAAAAATTGCTAAATCTCTGAAAATGTAAGAAGCCCCAATTAAATGTTGTCCTTATATGACATTCCTTGGTAATGGTGTCTGTTCACAGCAGCAAATGCCTAACTAAGACACATGATTTAAGGTGCTCTGTGGCAAGGCTGACTCTTAGAAAACAGGCAGAAGTAACCAATCATAAGTGTGTGATTGGTGAGTCAGCCTAGCAATTTGTAAGAACTCACAGCCCACCAGGCAAGGGTAATCAAGAAGAAGAATTGTTCTAATTAAAATCTTAGGTTAACAACAGTCTCGGAAAGACCCAAAAGTAGAACACTCAAAAAAGATATTGAACTCAGAGCCTTGGTCCACTTGATTTGGGATATGACAGCAGTTATGAGCTTAAGTCACTGAAATTAAGAATGATTTAATACATGAGAATAAGTAACTAATTCACTCAGGATTGTCATGGGAGTCATAAATTGGAAAGGCCAGAAAGTCATATTTATACATGTTAAAGAAGATCATGTACCTACAGTGTTTATAAATAAACTCAACTCAATTTAATGCTTTTTTTGATTTAATGCTTTGATAATTTCATATAGGAATACAATAAAATATGATCACATCTGCTCTTCATTTCCCAGTATTTACCCATATGTACTCACCAATTCAAGCCCATTTACTCCATTTTTTGTTTGACTGATAGCCCAATAAGTTGAATTATTGCCTCTTATATGCATATGATCATGCAGCCATCCACTGGGTTGTATGAACCTGCCAGGGGTCACATGCTATAAAACGAATGATGACCATGATTTTAGCAACTATCCTGTGACAAAAGCTACTCAGTAAAGGGTGACGACTACAAATAATCAGCCCCTCGTATGCTAGGAAGTTTGGCTTATTTGATACTGTCATATTTTCTGCAGGCATCTACTGTGACTATTGGTTCATTTTATATACCACTCCATCCTTGTCTTATGACTCTATCTCTTTGGTGATATTCCCTTAGCTTCAGTGGTTGAAAGATAAATATAGAGGTTCTATTTAGCTCTAAGCATTCAGTCTCGTACTTTCAACACTTTGATAAGTTTTGTATCTCAATACTGACTACTTACCCAGAAAAGAAAAGATTTTCTGACGAGTGTGGCTAACAATTTATGACTATGGTTACAAAACTAAATATTTACAAGGTATGCAAAGCATGTCAGTTTATCAAAATAACTATACAAGAGTATACTCCAATGCCATATGACCTCCATAGCCATTGATGTTTTCCTAAAATTGCAGTATTAAACATGAGATCCCTCTCTGTGGCGCAGGCATCGGTTGCAATCAGAGAGCAATACTGCATTTCAATACTGCTATTACACAAGTGCTAACGTGTTGTATGCTGGGGTTCTACTGCAGCATATAATGTTTAGCACTGGGTAAGATCACTGAGGCCATTTTTCTATATACTGGTCTACATAGTATGTTTTTTGTTTACTCGATGTATTCTTTATTTACATTTCAAAAGATTTCCCATTTTTTGGGTGCCCACTCCCCGCAAGTCCCATAAGCCCTCTTCCCTCCCCCTGTTCTTCCATAGTATGTTCTAGTGCAATGAAAGGTAACTAAAAAAGGAAGAAGGTTCCTAGTTACTTTGAGAATGATTTCTTATTGTCCTTCTACAAAGTCTGTGATGTCTTCAGCTATATGGTTTTATGAATTAATATTGGGTAGATGAGAGAAATAGCAATATCATAGGCTGCATTGTAAATTACCTTTTTCATGTCTACTTTTCTCTGGTTGATTTTTAAAATTGTATTATTATTATTGTTATTAATATTACTTTACTGTTTTGTCTTTTTTTACTGTCCAGTCATTATCCCCCTCCCAGTCTACCCTCTGACTATTCCTCATTCTATTCCTCCTCCCCTATCTCCAAGAGGATGTCTATACACACCAATCCCACCCTCCCAGACCTCTCCACTCCATGGGATCTCAAGTCTCTCACGGGTTAGGTGTGTCTTCTCTCACTTAGGCCAGACCAGGAAGTCATCTGCTGTATATGTGTCGGGGGCTATTGTATGTGCTTGTTTGGTGACTCAGTTTCTGAGACATCTCAGGGATTCAGGTTAGTTGAGATTGCTGGACTTCCTATGGGGTTGCAGACTTCCTCAGCTTCTTGTAGCCTTTCCCCAATTCAACCACAGTGGTCTCCAGCTTCTGTCCATTGGTTTGGTGTAAGTATCTGCATCTAACTCTTTCAGGTGCTTGTTGGGCCTTTTTGAGGGCAGCCATACTAGGCTCCTGTCCATAAGTATACCATAGTATCAGTGATAGTGTTAGGCTTTGAAGCCTCCCCTTGAGCTGGATCCCAATTTGGGCCAGTCATAGAACCTCTTTTGCCTCAGTCTCTGCTCCATTTTTGTGCCTGCAGTTCTTTTAGACAGGAACAATTCTGGGTCAGGGTTTTTGACTATGGAATGGCAGCCCCATCCTGTCAATTGATAACTTCTCTTCCTACTGGAGACTACTCTACTGGAGATAAGGGAGCTCCCTCTCCCCACTGTTGGGCATTTAATCTAAGGTCCCTCCATTTGAGTCCTAAATGTTTATCACCTCCCAGTTCTCAGGTACATTCCAGAGGGTCCCCCCACCTCCTAACTCTCAAGGTTGCCTGTTTCTACTCTTTCTGCTGGCTATCAGGGCTACACATTTATTCCCCCCAGCCCCTCCCCACAATTCCTGATCATGTTCTCCTTTGTCCTCCCTGTCCCCTCTCCCATCCAGGTCCCTTCCTCCCTCATTGTCCTATGATTGCTTTCTTCTCCCTGCCAAGAGGGATGGAAACATCCTCAATTGGGACTTTGACTTGTTAACCTTCTTGAATTCTGTGGATTATATCATGGTATTCTGTACTTTTTTGGCTAATATCCACTTATTAGTAAGTACATAATATTCATGTCCTTTTGAGTCTGAGTCAATTCACTCAAGATGATATTTTCTGCAAAACTCATGATGTCTTCATTCTTTTTTTTAAATTATTTTTTTATTCAATATATTTTTTATTGCATTTCAAATTATTTCCTCTTTTCTGGCCCGCCACTCTGCGAAAGACCCAAATGGCCACTACCCTCCCCCTGTTCTCCCACCCACCCCTTCCCACTTCCCTGTTCTGATTTTGCCCTATACTACTACACTGAGTCTTTCCAGAACAAGGGGCCACTCCCCTGTTCTTCTTGTACCTCATTTGATGTGTAGATTATGTTTGGGGTATTCCAGCTTTCTAGGTTAATATTCACTTATTAGTGAGTGCATACCAGGATTGATCTTTTGAGACTGGGTTACCTCACTTAGTATGATGTTCTCCAGCTCCATCCATTTGCCTAAGAATTTCATGAATTCATTGTTTTTAATGGCTGAATAGTACTCCATAGTGTATATATGCCACGTTTTTTTGCATCCATTCTTCTGTTGAGGTATACCTGGGTTCTTTCCAGCTTCTGGCTATTATAAATAGGGCTGCTATAAACATAGTGGAGCATGTATACTTATTACATGCTGGGGAATCCTCTGGGTATATGCCCAGAAGTGATATAGCAGGATCTTCCAGAAGTGAGGTGCTCAGTTTTCTGAGGAACCGCCAGACTGATTTCCAGAGTGGTTGTACTAATTTGCAACCCCAGCAGCAGTGGAGGAGTTTTCCTCTTTCTCCACATCCTTGCCAACACCTGCTGTCTCCTGAATTTTTAATCTTAGCCATTCTGACTGGTGTAAGGTGAAATCTCAGGGTTGTTTTGATTTGCATTTCCCTAATGACTAATGAAGTTGAGCATTTTTTAAGATGCTTCTCCGCCATCCAAAGTTCTCCCATTGTGTAAAGGAAACACATTTTCTACATTCATTCTTCCACTATGGACCAACTGTGTTGTTTACAGCCTCTGGCAATCAGAAATTTGGTAGTCATGAACATAGTGGAATGTGTGCTCCAGTGGCATGATGGGGTATCAGTTGGGATTTGTTTAATAATCTATGTTTTCTGGGACCAATCCTGAATTCTGTTTTATTTTTATTTTACATGTAATTTATTTTATTGAGATTATAATTAGAATATTCTTCCTTCCTCTCATCCCTTCTAACTCTCAAATCCTCAGCCTCTTTTATAAAATAAAGGTAAGATGTTGAAACCATTAAAATGCCATTTGGCCACATAATATTGAATTATTTGACCTTTTTAAAGTTTTATGCCAGAAATCCAGTATATATTTTCAGTTATTTTATACAAAAGATTAGAAGCTTTTAAAATTTTTTGTTTAATTTTTTACAATTTTCATTTAACTTAAGATTTATAGTTATATTTCCTAACCAATGACTAAGTAATCATTATTTTCCACATCATTAAACCCCATACATGTAGTTCAAATCAATCTTCTATTCAATAAAACTTGACGTTCATAAGAAACCAATATTTTTTATTTCTTCATTTATTACTCTCTGTAGGGCATGTATGGACTTAGATCATTAATCTATTAACAGAGAAATCTGAGACTAGAGAAATACTATTCATGCATATAGTCTGATGAGGGTGTAGGGTTTCTTTTTTGGTAAGAACTTTGATGAAAGGATACATTATCAAAAATTATTATGACTGAAGAAATTAAAAGTTCTATACTCTGGTATTTTGTTGCCTCATTCCAGGAACATAAAGAATAGCTTAAAGACAACATATCAGAAGAATTGATTGGGAATTTTTTATCATTATTGTGACAAATACATTTAAATGTTAAAACAATTTTAGAACTTGTAGAGGGATTTGCATCTTGAAGAAAATTTATCCTGTGAATTTTTTAGCTTCGTGATTTACATCCTAAGCTCTAAATAGAATTTCAGTTCTCACTTGAGTGTCCTCACGACATAATGACAGCTTTAAAAAGATTCGAGCGATAAACGAAAATTCTAGAAGTTGTAAGAGCCTTCATCTACTTCTGGAGTTTCACTGCAACAATGATTCGTATTGCTCAGTATGTTTTGTTCCTTTTCATGTTGGCTAATACTTCGGAGTCCCCTCTCTCTGGTTCATTGCTGGTGCTGGTGCTACAGTATAGACAGTAACATTTTCTTCACATGGCCTTTTCTAAAAGTTTTAGAACTATTTTTCTTCTTTTCAACATTTAAACAACTATAAACCACTCTTCCAAATGCTGGCCACATAGTATAAAAGAAACTATTCTTCATGTCTTTTGTTTTTCTCTATTTCAATAACTACAATTGCTTTCATAATAAACTCAACATCGATTAACTTGCTCTGAAAACCACTGCATGTTATGACCTTCATATTCTGACTTGGGTGAGAATGAACAATGACATAAAACTTCATTAGTACAACTTTCTGCCTGGTAAACTCAACTTTCCTGGATTGGACAGCAACTCTGCTGTTTCCTTGCATGCTTCCTTGCTGGACCATGGACACCACCTGACTTCCTCATTCATCTGAGGGTTTCTCTCTCTCTCATTAACTCTTAAATGAAAATTTAGCAGTGTCAACTATACAAACATTACAGCATTGATCTTAAAGGTATAATATGGTATAGTAATCTCTTTGTTTGGGGAAAACTGTAAAGTTTGATGATAAAAACTATTATTTTATTTTTTCTAATTTCTTCCTAATGTATTTTCAGGTATGTTTTGAATGATCTTCAGAATATCCATCTCTTAAGTCACCCTACTCACTTTTGACAGAAAAAAAATTTCTTTATATTTGGACCAAGACAATTCATTTATATATATATATATATATATACACATATATATATGCATACATACATACATACATTTTCTATTAAAAGAATATAGGTTGCCAGTTTCTGTCTGTACCCAGAGCTATTCCTGTGCCACAGGGCCACATTCCCAAACAGCTCTGGAAGAAAGCTAGCGTCCCAGGAGTGCAGATAAGCCTGTGAGTGCAGGTAAAGCCTCCAGTGCTTCTAAGGGTTTCCCTCCCTGAACCCTCAGGACACAGGAACCAAGGAGCAGCCTGGAACGAGAGCCTTCCCATTTCCTTCTGCAGCCAGAGCTGATCCTGGGCCACAGCACTTCATACACAAATTCCACCAGGAGAGAACTGTCCAATATTTCAATTAATTTAGCAATGTTTTATATGTCTACCACTTTACTCTTTAATTTTCCATGAAAATTGTCAATTTTAACATTTTTCTATGTATCTCTTCTATTTTATCTGGAATATTTTCCATATAAATCTTTAAATTATCATAAAGTGATTTTCCTTTCCTTTTCTATATATAATTTACCAATGTATCTTACCAGTGTTGGACTCTGTTAAGTCCCAATGGAACCATTTCTATTTAAACTGTGCAGTCTATATCTGTACTAAAGAAAGTAGAGAATCAATTCTGTCCCATCATTTCCAATTAAAAAAATACTATATATAATGTGTAGAATTCCATATACATATATGTATATAATTTTTAAATTATAACACATAATTCTCACCTTTCCTTTCCTCCCTCCAACTCCTCCCAGAAAGTCAAGTCCTTTCCCTTACATTCTCTCTCAGATTCACGGCCTCTTTCTCTTCAATTGCTGTTTTACACAAACACTCACACTCACACACACACACACACACACACACACACGAGAGGTTCTCTGTCTTCCTCTCTCTCACACACACATATGCACACAGACACTCACAATTTAGTAACATTAAATTAACAAATTTTGTCTTCTGGCACCATTTGTTCATATACTTCTCAACCTGTTCACAGGAGTTGGGAATTTCAGTTACTAATATGTAAAGCCAATTCTTTGGTCACAAATAAAATATAGTTGGATTTTGTTGTTGTTTTTTGTTTGTTTGTTTACTTGTTTTTCTCTCTCTCTCACACACACACATATATACATATGTGTGTGTGTGTGTGTGTGTGTATTTATTCCAGGGACTGAACCTAAGACTTGCTGCTCCTAGGCAAGCATGCACACCACCACCACACCAGTGAGCTATATATTGCTAGCATGTAAATTGCTTTTCATTTCCAGTTCTTTCTTTTGATTTGTTGTTTGCTTGTTCATCTCTTTGTTTTTGAGGCATGATCTTGGGAAACTTTTGATCTGTCTTTATCCTTGTGCTGTTTTGTTCTAGCTGCCTGAGAAACTGGGATTATGGAAAGATGTGTGTGGGAAGTACAGATGAAAAATCCCTATTTCTAAGAGTTGATTCATGAGTAAGTAGCCCAAATCTTCCCCACTAATCAAACAACAGGGTTTAAACCTGAATTGCATTGAGTGAATATCTTTACTCCAAACTGAATATGTTTCCTAGGTAAAATAAAAGTAGATATTGGGGCAATAAGTTGGCTATTGGAGTTTGTGTATTTACAATGCCAGTTTTGTCTCCAGGAAAGCCTAGTAAAATCTCCTTTAGCATTCAGTAACATAAAATATGGCAAATTGGTTGCTGTTTAGTTTTTTTAAAAATCTTACTCTCATAGTATCAAAATAAACTGCTCCAATAGTCACTATCATTAATTAAAAATGTCAATAATCCTTGGTTCTTTCCTGGAATCATGCAATCAGCTTGTTCTTTCACTAGTACACTTCTGTAATTGTCTTAGTTAAAAGCCAAAGGTTTACAGTGTAGACAATTAAATGGCATGAAGACGGATTGCCCTGAGCCCACATTCATGGCAATTGAAATGGTGTCATTTGTAGCATGGCCAGAAGATTGCACAGCTCTGAGCCTGGGAACACAAGCCCCTCTCCATGCTTTGTAGACAAATTACCTGGCTCCTCCAAATATACTCTGTTCTATATACTATCTGGTGATTTTCATTTCCTGTGAAAGCATGATGAATGCTTTACGTATTAATTCTCACTCCTTCTAGTAAATGCAGGGCATGGCCATTAATTAAATCATGACCATTCAAGTCTATAAAGCAGAGCTTTAACCAACCTGGCAGCTGTTACCTTTGCCTCATTTCTCTTTGTTAAAGAAGATAGCAAGAAGTATAATTAACCTTTATGTCAATATATCTACAGAATTTTCATGTCTTTTATAACTTAGCAAACAAACATTCATTCACACACACACATAGCCTGCAAAAGAAAATGCTGATATTGTATGAAAATAACAGGAAAATGCTTTTTTTAATTTTAATATAGTATATGTTTTATTGAATTCTAGATAACTAAATGTAATTTATAGGGCCAAACATGCTTTCAAATATATTAAAATTGCTACTTTTATGAAAATTGAGCCAGTATAACACTATGATATATATATGAAAAGTATATATATATTTCAAATGGCAAGGGCATTTAAAATAGTATAGGAAGTTGGTCTGAAGTTCTCTTACTTTATTGGATCTTTGTGTGGCTTTGGTATCAGCATAATAGAATATGGTTTCATAGAATGAGTTGGGTAATGTTCCTTCTGTTTCATTAAAATCCCAACTCAGTTCTTCATAGAGTTAGAAAGAGCAATTCTCAAATTCATCTGGAATAACAAAAAACCCAGGATAGCTAAAACTATGTTCAACAACAAAAGAAATTCTAGGGGCATCAGTATCCCAGACGTCAAGCAATACTACAGAGCAATAGTGTTAAAAACTGCATGGTATTGGTACATTGACAGGCAGATCAACGGACTAGGATTGAAGATCCAGAAATGAACTCACTAGACTAACAGACTGGATAAGGAAACAGGACCCTAAAATTTGCTGTATACAGGAGACACACCTCAGTGTCAAAGATAAAAACTACCTTAGAGTAAAAGGCTGGAAGACAATCTTACAAGCCAATGGTCACAGGAAACGAGCAGGAGTAGCCATTCTAATATCAGATAAAATTGACTTTCAACCTAAAGTCATCAAAAGAGACACAGAAGGACATTTCTTGCTGGTCAAAGGAAAAATCCACCAAGAAGAACTTTCAATTCTGAACATCTATGCGCCAAATGCAAAGGCACCCTCATTCATAAAAGAAACTTTACTAAAGCTCAAAGCACACATTGCACCTAACACAATAATTGTGGGGGACTTCAACACTCCACTTTCCTCAATGGACCAATCAGGAAAACAGAAACTAAACAGGGACACAGTAAAACTAATTGAAGCTTTGGACCAATTGGATTTGACTGATATTTATAGAACATTTCACCCTAAAGCAAAAGAATATACCTTTTTCTCAGCACCTCATGGTACCTTCTCCAAAATCGACCATATAATTGGACACAAGGCAGACCTCAACAAATATAAGAAGATCGAACTAATCCCATGCCTCCTATCAGATCACTATGGAGTAAAAGTGATCTTCAATAGCAACAAAAACAACAGAAAACCCACATACACGTGGAAACTGAACAATATTCTACTCAATGATACCTTGGTCAAGGAAGAAATAAAGAAAGAAATTAAAGACTTTTTAGAACACAATGAAAATGAAAACACAACATACCCAAACCTATGGGACACAATGAAAGTAGTGCTAAGAGGAAAACTCATAGCCCTGAGTGCCTCCAAAAAGAAAATGGAGAGAGCATACATTACCAGCTTAATGACACACCTGAAAACCCTGGAACAAAAAGAAGCTATTTCACCCAGGAGGAGTAGAAGGCAGGAAATCATCAAACTCAGGGCCGAAATCAATCAAGTAGAAACAAAGAGAACCATACAAAAAATCAACAAAACTAGGAGCTGGTTCTTTGAGAAAATCAACAAGATAGATAAACTCTTAGCCAGACTGACCAAAGGGCACAGAGAAAGTATCCAAATTAACAAACTTAGAAATGAAAAGGGAGATATAACAATGGAAACTGAGGAAATCCAAAAAATCATCAGATCCTACTACAAGGGACTGTATTCAACACAACTGGAGAATCTGGAGGCAACGGACAATTTCCTTGACAGATACCAAATACCAAAATTAAATCAGGACCAACTAGACCATCTAAACAGTCCCATAATGCCTAAAGAAATAGAAGGAGTCATAGAAAGTCTTCCAACCAAAAAAAGCACAGGACCAGATGGTTTCAGTGCAGAATTCTATCAGACCTTCAAAGAAGAGTTAACACCAATACTCTTCAAACTATTCCACAAAATAGAACCAGAAGGAACATTACCCAATTCCTTCTACGAAGCCACAATTACGCTGATACCAAAGCCACACAAAAATCCAACAAAGAAAGAGAACTTCAGACCAATTTCCCTTATGAACATCGATGCAAAAATACTCAATAAAATTCTTGCCAACCGAATCCAAGAACACATCAAAATGATCATCCACCATGATCAAGTAGGCTTTAACCCGGGAATGCAGGGTTGGTTCAATATACGGAAATCCATCAATGCAATCCACTACATAAACAAACTCAAAGAACAAAACCACATGGTCATTTCATTGGATGCTGAAAAAGCATTTGACAAAATTCAGCATCCTTTCATGCTTAAAGTCTTGGAGAGAACAGGAATTCAAGGCCCATACCTAAACATAGTAAAAGCAATATACAGCAAACCGGTAGCCAGCATCAAACTAAATGGAGAGAAACTTGAAGCAATCCCACTGAAATCAGGGACTAGACAAGGCTGCCCCCTTTCTCCTTATCTTTTCAATATTGTACTTGAGGTACTAGCTCGGGCAATTCGACAACATAAAGTGGTCAAAGGGATACAAATTGGAAAGGAAGAAGTCAAACTATCATTATTTGCAGATGACATGATAGTCTACCTAAGTGACCCAAAAAACTCCACTAGAGAGCTCCTACAGCTGATAAACAACTTCAGCAAAGTGGCAGGTTATAAAATCAACACAAGCAAATCAGTGGCCTTCCTATACTCAAAGGATAAGCAGGCTGAGAAAGAAATTAGGGAAATGACCCCCTTCACAATAGCCACAAACAGTATAAAGTATCTTGGGGTGACTCTTACCAAACATGTGAAAGATCTGTATGACAAGAACTTCAAGACTCTGAAGAAGGAAATGGAAGAAGACCTCAAAAAATGGGAAAACCTCCCATGCTCATGGATTGGTAGAATCAATATAGTTAAAATGGCCATTTTGCCAAAAGCACTATACAGATTCAATGCAATACCCATCAAAATCCCAACTCAATTCTTCACAGAGTTAGAAAGAGCAATTATCAAATTCATCTGGAACAACAAAAAACCCAGGATAGCTAAAACTATTCTCAGCAACAAAAGAAAATCTGGGGGAATCAGTATCCCTGACCTCAAGCAATACTACAGAGCAATAGTGTTAAAAACTGCATGGTATTGGTACAGTGACAGGCAGGAGGATCAATGGAACAGGATTGAAGATCCAGAAATGAACCCACACACCTATGGCCACTTGATCCTCGACAAAGAGGCTAAAAACATCGAATGGAAAAAAGATAGCCTTTTCAACAAATGGTGCTGGTTCAACTGGAGGGCAGCATGCAGAAGAATGTGAATTGATCCATTCTTGTCTCCTTGTACTAAGCTCAAATCCAAATGGATCAAGGACCTCCACATAAAGCCAGACACTCTGAAGCTAATAGAAAAGAAACTGGGGAAGACCCTTGAGGACATCGGTACAGGGAGAAAGTTCCTGAACAGATCACAAATAGCTTATGCTCTAAGATCAAGAATTGACAAATGGGACCTCATAAAATTACAAAGTTTCTGTAAGGCAAAGGACACCATCAAGAGGACAAATCGGCAACCAACACATTGGGAAAAGATCTTCACCAATCCTACATCAGAGAGAGGGCTAATATCCAATATATATAAAGAATTCAAGAAGTTAGACTCCAGAAAACCAAACAACCCTATTAAAAATGGGGTACAGAGTTAAACAAAGAATTCTCAACTGAAGAACTTCGGATGGCGGAGAAGCATCTTAAAAAATGCTCAACTTCATTAGTCATTAGGGAAATGCAAATCAAAACAACCCTGAGATTTCACCTTACACCAGTCAGAATGGCTAAGATTAAAAATTCAGGAGACAGCAGGTGTTGGAGAGGGTGTGGAGAAAGAGGAACACTCCTCCACTGCTGGTGGGGTTGCAAATTGGTACAACCACTCTGGAAATCAGTCTGGCGGTTCCTCTGAAAACTGGGTACTTCACTTCCAGAAGATCCTGCTATACCACTCCTGGGCATATACCCAGAGGATTCCCCACCATGTAATAAGGATACATGCTCTACTATATTCATAGCAGCCCTATTTATAATTGCCAGATGCTGGAAAGAACCCAGGTATCCCTCAACAGAAGAGTGGATGCAAAAAATGTGGTATATCTACACAATGGAGTACTATTCAGCCATTAGAAACAATGAATTCATGAAATTCTTAGGCAAATGGATGGAGCTAGAGAACATCATACTAAGTGAGGTAACCCAGACTCAAAAGGTGAATCATGGTATGCACTCACTAATAAGTGGATATTAACCTAGAAAACTGGAATACCCAAAACATAATCCACACATCAAATGAGATACAAGAAGAAAGGAGGAGTGGCCCCTGGTTCTGGAAAGACTCAGTGAAGCAGTATTCGACAAAACCAGAACGGGGAAGTGGGAAGGGGTGGGTGGGAGGACAGGGGAAGAGAAGGGGGCTTACGGGACTTTTGGGGAGTGGGGGGCTAGAAAAGGGGAAATCATTTGAAATGTAAATAAATTATATCGAATAAAAAAAATTAAAAAAAAAAAAAGAAATGAACTCACACACCTATGGCCACTTGATCTTCAACAAAGGGGCTGAAAACATCCAGTGGAAAAAAGATAGCATTTTCAACAAATGGTGCTGGTTCAACTGGAGGTCAGCATGCAGAAGAATGTGAATTGATCCATCCTTATCTCCTTATACTAAGCTCAACTCCAAATGGATCAAGGACCTCCACATAAAGCCAGACACCCTGAATCTAATAGAAAAGAAATTGGGGAAGACCCTTGAGGACATTGGTACTGGGGGAAAGTTCCTGAAGAGAACACCAACAGCTTATGCTCTCAGATCAAGAATTGACAAATGGGACCTCATAAATTTCAAAGTTTCTATAAGGCAAAAGTCACCATCAAAAGGACAAATCGGCTACCAACAAATTGGGAATAGATCTTCACCAACCCTACATCTGACAGAGGGCTAATATCTAATATATACAAAGAACTCAAGAAGTTGGACCTCAGAAAACCAAATAACCCTATTTATTAAAAATTTGGGTACAGAGCTAAACAAAGAATTTTCACATGAAGAAGTTTGGATGGCTGGGAAGCATCTTAAATAATGTTCAACATCATTAGTCATTAGGGAAATGCAAAGCAAAACAACCCTGAGATTTCACCTTATACCAGTGTATTAGTTTGGGTTCTCTCGAGTCACAGAATGTATGGATAGTCTTTATATAGATAGGGAATTTGTCAATGACTTACAGTCTATAGTCTAACTCTCCCACAATGATCAGCAGCAGCTGTGGATGGAAGTCCAAGAATCTAGCAGTATCTCGTCCCATGAGGCAAGCAGGCAAGGAAGAGTGAGAGAGAGTCTTCCTTCTTCCAATGTCCTTATATATCTCAAGCAGAGGGTAGTCCAGATTAAAGGCTGTAGGTCTCCAGCAGAGGATGTGGCCCAGATTAAAGGTGTGTGCTTCCATGCCTTTAATCCCAAATGATCTTGAACTCTGAGATCTCCTTGTCTTAGCCACTATGTTTCAAGGTCTCCATGCCAAGATCCAGGTCAGAAACTTATATCTCTGAGCCTCCAAATTAGGATCATAGGTGAGCCTTCTAATTCTAGACTGTAGTTCATTCCATGTATAGTCAAATTGACAACCAGGAATAGCCACTACAACCAGTCAGAAAGGCTAAGATTAAAAACTCAGGAAACTGGAAGTGTTGGCGAGGATGTGAAGAAAGAAGAACACTCCTCCATTGCTGGTGGGGTTGCAAATTGGTACAACCACTCTGGAAATCAGTCTGGGAGTTCCTCAGAAAACTGAGCATGTTACTTCTGGAGGACACTGCTATACCACTCCTGGGCATATACCCAGAGGATTCCTCAGCATGTAATAAGGATACATGCTCCACTATGTTCATAGGAGCCCTATTTATAATAGCCAGACGCTGGATAGAACCAGCTGTCCCTCAGTGGAGGAATGGATACAAAAAATGTGGTATATATACACAATGGAGTATTATTCAGCCATTAGAAACAATGAATTCATGAAATTCTTAGACAAATGGATGGATCTGGAGAACATCATACTAAATGAGGTAACCCAGTCTCAAAGATCAATCATGATATGCACTCACTGATAAACGGATTTTAGCCTAGAATCTTGGATTACCCAAGACATAATCCACATATCATATGATGTCCAAGAAGAATGGAGGAGTAGCCCCTGGTTCTGGAAAGGCTCAGTGCAGCAGTATAGGGCAATACCAGAACAGGGAAGTGGGAAGGGGTGGATGGGGGAACAGGGGGAGGGAAGAGCGCTTATGGGACTTTCAGGGAGTGGGGAGCCAGAAAGGGGGAAAGCATTTTAAATGTAAATAAAAAATATATCGAATAAAAAAATTATATAGGAAGTTTGAGTCTTGAAATATAAAATTGTTTTCACATACTACATATGTGTAAAATTTGTTTTTTAGGTCTATAATCAGATAAGTAGCAATCAACTCTTATCTTTTAACTTAATGTTTTCACACATCATTCATATGCTAACTTAATGTTACTATGACACTAGAATTCCTGTGAGTTTATAGGATAGAATTGAGTTTGTTTTAAAGTATTTCACGTTTTCCTTCCTTTTTATTTTGAAAAAGACTTTTATTAAATTATAGAAGTTGGCCCTGCATTTGTAATACTCTGTCTTCACCTTCCAACAACTTGGAATGATGGGAATGTATTATTACATCTGTATTTAAAGATTTTTATTTCAAAAATATTAGCTATGCCATTTATACAAATAATAGCAATGGCTTTTTAGTTACTTACAACAAATACTATTTAGCATCAAATAATAGAATAATGGGTTTTTGTGTCTTTAACACTCATTCCAGCATCCCATTTTGTCTTGTACATATGATAGATAATGACAACAGGAAATTTGACGCAGGAAACCTATAAATTTTATATACTTTTTTAGAATATCCAGCTAATTCATTTTAATAATGCAATAGGTAATTAGGCAAACTGAATGTCTGACAAAGGAAGTTTTAAATCAATTATGATATTTTATTTTATCTTTAAGATAGCCAGAATCTGAATGAGATTTTAGGTTGCTCCTAAATTTATCCATGAATTATTGACCTGTACTGATTTTCATAGGTTGGCTCCCTGTGGACTGTAGGGGGAAAATATTAAGTACTTACTATCAAGGAAGTAAATCATTTGTGTAAATTACCTACCAATTAAGATAATAATGATATGACTCCTTTTGGAATAGTCCCAAAAAGTCCCTGCCCTACAGCTGATAATATAACCACGTCTTGGAGTGTGTCTGTATTTGGAATTGTCAGTTCCCTCTGTTGGTAAACCTCAGGTAAGAGGTATATCAATAATTAATATTAAAGACTTTATGTGACTTTTATACAGATTTTATTGTATGTTAAATAAATAATAATCTATTTCTATTTTTGCATCATTGAGAAAGAGTATTGACTCTCTTAAAATTTAACATATTTTTATAATGCCATTTTACAAATTTTCTGCCAGTGCTCAAGTATCTGAAAATTCCATTTTTGACTTTGACATGAAGTAGCTACCACTCTAAGGAGTTATACAATCATTTTTAATTGAAATAATACTTCTTAAGGAAGGGCTTGAAGAGTATAAGTATGTATACTAAGCTTTTCTCTACTCTTTTTATTATAAACATTCTCATTTTTGTACAACCATTTTTTGGACTGCTATCATCTTTATCATATCAAACTGTGTCCATAGTACTGATCATGCTTCAAAATTAATTGACATCCAAAAATCCGCTGGATCATAGCAATGATTATAAATTAGTGCATCAGAAGATTTGATAAATCAGAACAATAGTATAAAGAATGTTAAAATATGAAGGAGAAAACATACACGAAACCCCAAACCAGATAGATAGCACTAGTACTTAAAGGTACAGATACTTTATATTGCTCTCTCTCTCTCTCTCTCTCTCTCTCTCTCTCTCTCTGTCTCTCTCTCTCTCTCCCGTGTATGTATGTGTGTGTGTGTATAAATACATTTTTATTTCTGAAATAAAATATATGGATGCTAGTATGAGGTGAGCTTTCATATATATCTACAGTACACTAATTTTGGGAATAAAACACTATCGTGAACCAACAGAGGGACAAAAAGCACAGGAAACACACCACTCTTTTCCTCTATGTGTCTCTTTCTTTGACCAATTTTATCTCTCCTTTTTCCTGTTATTAAAACAAAATCACTGTTAGAAAATATAACATTTAAACTGCACCCAATGTAATAAAATATATGTACAACTATTTCAAAGTAACAGATTGCATGCCATGCAGATTAGAATCCAGCAATATGATAGAATGTTTATTTGTAATAAAATACATTATACATTGCAATATGCTATATCATTTCAAAACTTCATCAGATGTTTCTGAATTTCTGTCTGACTAGATCATGATGAATCTTGATCTTAGTAAAAAATTAAATAACTGCTTCTTTTATGATTAGAGAAAAATGTAGCACAAGATGATGTGGCAAAACTTAATGTATGCACTTGACCCAGTAGAGGGTAGCATAGAAATCTCTGTCTCTCTCCCCACCTCCCTTTCTCCCTCTCTCCCTTTCTCCCTCCCTCTCCCTCTCCCCATAACCCCCTCTTTCTTTGTGTCCAAGGGTTAATATAGGTACTGAGTGTGCATGTCCATGTGCATGTATGTACATGTGTGAAGGTTGACATATACATATGTGAGTGCATGAAGAAGCCAGAATACTTTGGATTATAATTTCTCAAATGCTGTCTCCCTTTTTAAAGGAGATTTAATTGAGTGATTTGCAGCTTGCTAACTAGACTAGCTTGGCTAATTAGTGAAGCCTAGGAATCTGCTTATGTCTTTCCTCCCAAGGTTAGATGATAAATCTGGATTCTATGTTTTTTAATGTGAATTTACAAGATTGAACTCAGGTACTTACTCTTTCAAAGCAAGTACTTTATAGCCTGGTTCTATCCTCAGGCTTTCATTAATCTTTTATGATATTATAGCATTTCTTGTTTTGTTTTTAAGGCAAGTTAGAAGTGAATACTGTTTCTCTTAGAATATTAAAAAGTTAGATAGGAATTAAATCCTCTTTCCCCTTGCGTTATTTGGTTTTAATTATATGGTAGCATTAGAAATCTGTACTTCAGTTACAGAAGATTTTCCAGGCTGTTAGTAAACAAATAGAGCAATTAACAGGAATTTTTTAAATTATCTGAATCTTGCCCTTAGATATAGTGTAGGACTTGTAGTTTCTTCAGTGTGACAAAAGCCTTCTTTAGGGGATCTCAATGATCCACACAAAGGAAATGGGCTATGACCAAAAATAATTCTTCTGTCTTTTAAATTATTCATCTTAGGTATCTGTCAAAAGGATAGTGAACTGACTAACATGGAGAGAGATCACCACCCTGTTCTAAAGAGGGGCGGAGGAGGCCTGCTCTCAAACCAGAAACAAAGCACTGCCTACTCTGTGGGAGATAGGTTCTAACCTATGACACACAGATCCACAGGCTCTACACGGAGGACACCCATGTCAAGTAATGCAAGAGGCAACAATGTGGCAAAAGGCAAGCACAAGAACAAAACAAAAGCCAATGAGGTTTGGCGCCATCAGAACACATCTGCTTTTATAGCAAAGCCTAGGAAAGGCTAACAGAGCCAAAGAGCAATATTCTGGCCTTAAATGCTACCTCTTGAATATAATAGGGGCCTTTTAAAAGAATATAAATAATTCCCTTAAAGAAATACAAGAAAGCACAGTCAAATAGGTAGAGGGCTTTAAAGAGGAAACAAATCCCTTAAAGAATTACTGGAAATACATCAAACAGGTGAAGGAACTGAATAAAATGGTCTCAGACTTAAAAATTGGAAATAGAAACAATAATAAAATTTCAAATGGAGGCAATTCTGCAGATAGGAAAACTAGGAAAGAGGACAGGGGCTACCAACAAGAGCATCACCTACAGAATCATCAAGAGATCAGGAGAGAAAATAAGCCATAGAAAATACCACACAACATATGGAGACATTTGTCAAAGAAAATGCCAAAAATATAAAGTTCTTAATCTAAACCATTGAAGAAATTTGAGACATAATGAAAATACCAAGCCTAAGAATAATAAGAATAGAAAAGGGAGATTTACGGTTCAAAGTAGGAGAAAACACTTTCAAAAAAAACCACAGAAGGAAACTTCGCTAACCTAATGAAATAGATGGCCATAAAAGTACAAGCAGCCTACAGAACACAAAATTTATTGGACCATACAAGAAAATGTTCCTGTCATATAATAATCAAAACACTTAATGTATAGATGAAAGAAATAGTATTAAAAGCTATAAAGGGAAAATACCAAGCAACCAATAAATGCAGACCTATCAAATTTACACCTCACTTCTCAACAGAGCTAGAAAAACAATACAAAGAATCATCAAAACCAAACCCTGTTATTTGTGAAAGTCAACAAGATAGATAAACCTTTAGTCAAACTAACTAATCTGCACAGATACAGTATTCAATTTAAAAAAATAAGAAATGAAAAAGAATATATAACAACAGAAACTGAGAAAATTAAAAAAAAAAACTCACCAGATCCTACTGAAAAAGCCTATGCTAAACAAAACTGGAAAATGTAGATGAAAAGGATGATTTTTCTACACAAATATTGCATACCAAAATTAATTCAAGACCAGGTAAACTATCTAAACAGTGCCATAACCCCCAAGGAAACAGAAGCAGTCATTAAAATCCTCCAACATAAAAAAGTTGAGGGCCAGATGATTTTAGTAAAGAATTCTAGCAGCCCATCAAGGAAGAGGTAGAACAATTACCAACTCAAATTATTCCACACAATAGAAACAGAAGTAACACTCCCAAATTATTCTATGTAGCCACAGTTACTATCATATGTAAACCACACAAAGACCCCAATGGTGGGGTTATGGAACCTGAAAAGACCAACTTCAGTAGTCAAACAGGACTCCTAGTGGAGGGATGGGGACATAAACCAACCTACAAAAGTCTCCAGTAAAAATTATCTGAGAGAAATGCAGGGACAAAAATGGAGCAGAGACTAAAGGAATGGTCGACAAGTGACTGGCCCAACATGAGATCCATTCCCAGCATAGCATCCCTCACAGTGAAGAAGTGTAGAGAGGTCAGGGACCCCTATAGAATAGATAGGGGAAGGATTAAAGGAACTGAACACCCCCAACCACCAAAGCCAGAGTGCTGCCTTGTTTGGCATCAGTGGGAGAGGAAGTGCCTAATTCTGTAGAGGCTTGATACCATAGCGTGGATGGATACTTGAGTGGGGTTTACCCTCTCAGAAGCAAAGAGGAGAGGGTGTAGGTTAGAAAGAACCCTGGGAGGGTGAACTGAGAAGTGGGGCAACATTTAGGATGTAAATAAATAAAATAATTTTAAAAAACACTTGAAGTCAACGTGTTTATTTTTATTTATCTAAATATTTACTTTAATGCCTGTTTTATGTATAATTGATTACATAATATACATAAATTTGCAATTAGAATATTCCATTACACATCACCAAAAAGTTTTTTTTTTATAATTCACATTATCTATTACTTTCATCTTTGTCTTGTTGAAACCTTAAAAAAATATGATTAGTAGTATAATGACCATGAAATGGAGATCTGTTAATGCATCATCAGCTTGCAGAATGTTCTCAGTCCTACATGGGCATAATGCTTTAATTTAAAAGCTTTTGGAAGAAGGATACCTTTTTTTAAGTGCATTATTATTAATACGAACTTTATTTTTTCAAGAGAATGTGCTTTGGATGCAAGATAAGATTGTAATAATACACAACCATGCATTGTTCTTTGAAATTTTGATGTGAAGCCAGTTTTTCAAAATTATGGGCAGTATCAATTATGATTTCTCTGAAGTGAAACCCTGAAATAAATGCTTTAAAACATTTACAGATCTTTTCATGTTTTGGGATCCAATTCAAGCTCTTTGAGTAGTATCAAACTGCATTAGCTTTTATTTCACCCAATAATAGCAAATTTATTTAGAGTGTTAAATATCCACAAAAGGACTATGAGTTAGTAGAGACTTGACTCTAGAATGGAACTTTGAAAGTTAGTAGAAATTTTACAATGTGGGGTACAGTGAGAGATAGCAACTTCTTTGTACAAGGTCCTTGAATTGGATAGTGAGGCTCTATCTTGTTTCCAAAATCTTGTTCCACTAAATGTTCCTGTCATGATGTGATGACTCACTAGAATCCCAAAATAAAGGGGCAGAATAGCTGTGTATTGGAATTCTGAAAGTTAATGATATTAAACTTTTAACAATTAGGTAATTACCTGAGGTATTGAACTTTGACTTACCACAATACTCAATTATAATTCAGAAATGCTTTTTTTGACATACATATACACACACATACACACGCACGCATGTACACACACACACACACACACACACTCATGCATGCACACTCACACATACCAACTTAGACATGGACACACACATACATGCTTCTTTCAGTAAATATATAAAAAATCATACTTTTTTCACTATGATTAGCACTAAAAGTAATTGAGTACATTTGGGTGATTGCCAAGTGAATGAATGATAATAACTACCTATACTGTACTTTCTTATTTAATTTAGTATTTTCTTTTTAAATTTTCAGCTTCTTACCACACAGTATCTATTTCACTATCTAGGATTATGTTTTTGTCTAATCTTAAATAAGCCTCCCATAATGACAAATGAATAAAAAGACCAGAACAAAACTTCAAACAGTGGATTGTGTAGTTATGTAATAGTAGTTAGACTTTGATTTTAATCATAAGCTATTACTTTGAGATAGAAGTAAAATAGTCAATCAACTCTATAAGAAAAAAAAATGAAAAATATTCAGATCTGGAATTCCATCTAAGAAAGTGTCTTCCATCTCCTGTGGATTTTATCATGCTATGTACACATATTAAGTCTCAGTTACTCCTGTAATATTAGTTCATTATCATCATTTTTTTATTCGATATAATTTATTTACATTTCACATGATTTCCCTTTTCTAGCCTCCCCGCTCCCCGAAAGTCCCGTAAGCCCCCTTCTCTTCCCCTGTGCTCCCACCCACCCCTTCCCACTTCCCCGTTCTGGTTTTGCCGAATACTGTTTCACTGAGTCTTTCCAGAACCAGGGGCCACTCCTCCTTTCTTCTTGTACCTCATTTGATGTGTGGATTATGTTTTGGGTATTCCAGTTTTCTAGGTTAATATCCACTTATTAGTGAGTGCATACCATGATCCACCTTTTGAGTCTGGGTTACCTCACTTAGTATGATATTCTCTAGCTCCATCCATTTGCCTAAGAATTTCATGAATTCATTGTTTCTAATGGCTGAATAGTACTCCATTGTGTAGATATACCACATTTTTTGCATCCACTCTTCTGTTGAGGGATACCTGGGTTCTTTCCAGCATCTGGCAATTATAAATAGGGCTGCTATGAACATAGTAGAACATGTATCCTTATTACATGGTGGGGAGTCTTCTGGGTATATGCCCAGGAGTGGTATAGCAGGATCTTCTGGAAGTGAGGTGCCCAGTTTTCGGAGGAACCGCCAGACTGCTTTCCAGAGTGGTTGTACCAATTTGCAACCCCACCAGCAGTGGAGGAGTGTTCCTCTCATTTTTTATATACTTTAACAAATTGTTGACTGTATCCAGAAATAATACTGGATAATAATAAAAATTTCTTCTTAGATAAATAATTTGCTTCTGAAAGAAATTTGACTAATGCAAAATTTATGTCACATAAGAAAACCTTAAATCACATGATGAGTAAGGCCAAATGCATGAAAGGAGACATATGTTTGTTTACCATTTTGTTTCACCCTTAACTTACAATTAGTCACAAACTGAATGTTAGAAAGAAACAGAAATAGTTATGAATTTTAAAATCAATTAAGAAATGCATATTCTTAGCTAAAAGCTTGTGGTGGAATATTGAAATTACTTATATTTCTGCATGTAAAGGTTCAATATCCATGTGAATAAAATTTCTCTTAAAAGGAATATTGCCATGGTAAACAATAACCACAGCTTGCTATTCAACGCAGTACTTCAATGTGATTGTATTGTTATTTTGAAATATGTTTCTGTCTTTGCACATATTTCTCTGGTTTTCATTATGAAGAACCAAACATTGTTTGAATGGCCTTGTACAATGGCCATTTATATCGTGTAGGCGCAGGCCTGTAGAGACTACATGTGTTTCAAACTGCCATAGAGAAGGAAATGATTTACTAATCTCATACAGAGTTCTATATTTTCAAGGGCAATCAGATAAAACATTTGTGACCTTCCATTTTTATTTTTAAAAATGAACCATGATTGAATCATTTATATATAATACATACTTTCTAAAAGACCTTCTTGATAACAGGGTTTCAAAGATTGATGTTTAGTATAAAAACTATTTCCCTTCACTTCCTAACTTTGCAATGTCTTTGAAAGGAAATCTTTGGAAAACTTTAAAACCTATATTTAATACATAACATGTTGAGGAAGTGTATAATCCTATTACAATAAAAATACTGGATAGAAGCTACACTTGTTTAATATTGTTATTTGCTATTCAGCTCAGTAACAGGCATGATCACAGACAAATCAGGCAACAAAACAAGCTTTAAAAGTATGTTGAAAACAAATATTCTGCAATTTACTGCAAAAGCACTAAAGCTTACTTGAAAATGACAAGAATGCAGGATCTTAGCTTTGGAGACAAGCAGAACTGGACTTAGATATTTCAGGCAAAAATATATTTTGTACAAATCGATGTCATAAAAATATGATAAATCATAACATTAATACTTAGAATGAGAGATCCTATGGTTCTGTCCTTCAGCACAAGCAGTCTTCAAAATTAGCTTATGATAATGGGTGAAAGAGCATCTTTGTTGTATCAAAAAGATAGTTCAGTGATTAGGATCCCAGCTCAGTGGTTAAAATCTCTTATTGCTATTGCCAAGACATCAGTTTGGTTTAGTACCCACAAGACAATTCCCAATTATCTGTAACCCTAGTTGCTAGGGATCTAGTGCTCTCTTTTGAACACTGTAGGCATGAGGTTTGCACTTGGTACACATTTACACATTCAGGCAAAACAAAATCTTATCCATTAAAATAAAATAAAATAGTAAAAATAGTAACTTAATTCCTAATTACATATGGAAAAGTCTCTAACCTCTCCTTTAAGAATAAAAGAACTCAATAGTAACAGCAGAGAAAACCATACTTAACATAACCACTAGTTATGAATGATGGAACAGTTTCTAAGTTTCCTAATTCAATAGTTCAGCAAGACCACGACTTTATTCTTAACCATTTAATGATAATCCTTAATTACCTCATTTAGACTTAGAACAACTTCAGCTACTACTATTATAGTAACCCAAATGAGGAAATTTGCCAGAGCAAAGCTTGGATCTAAAGCTGGGTTTCTTGTACTAAATGTAGTAAACCAAATTGAACAGCCATAATGGCAAAGTCTGAAGGCGTCTGCAATGGTCGATCTACTCAGAGTAGATAATGTGGGCCTGGCAGTTGCTGACAATTACTGTTTAACAAGAAATTTGACAAATACTGATAATAACTTCTCCTGAGAAAATCAGAATATCTGAAATTTAAACTCTAGGTGTGATAAGAGATTTTGATTAATGATGGGGATAGTAGTGAGTATGTAGAGATAATCAGACTGTAAGAATACACTTAAGTGTATGGTAAGAGCAGACTGAATAGAATATCTTTCTGACAAGTCAAATATTACCTTGAATTTCTTTAAATTATTTAGCATTTTTGGAAAATGTTATTATTTGTATAAGGTACCTGAAATTCTTACTGTTGGCAAAAGCCCTTTGGTAAGTTTTGCTTGAATGAGATTTTTGTTGTTTATTGATTTTTTATTTGTTTTAATAAAATCAGAGTTCATCATTCTTATTTTCCCCATGGCCATTTTTACAGCTATTTTAACTTATAAGGACTTCAAAGCCTGCTCATTCTTTCACAGTCCATTTTAAATGTGTTCTTCCATAGTGAATAACAAAGAGTAGACAACCAAACTCTCAAATTATCAAACCATTAAACCAATGCAATAAAATTAAAGTTGAGTTGCTTTGGAGTTATTATATTCTTAAATTTTGAATTTTAATTTTATTACAAAATGTATTTCTTTTTTTAAATTTTTTTTATTCGATATAATTTGTTTATATTTCAAATGATGTCCCCTTTTCTAGCCCCCCACTCCCTGAAAGTCCCGTAAGCCCCCTTCTCTTCTCCTGTCCTTCCACCCACCCCTTCCAATTCCCCGTTCTGGTTTTGTCGAATACTGCTTCACTGAGTCTTTCCAGAACCAGGGGCCATTCCTCCTTTCTTCTAGTACCTCATTTGATGTGTGGATTATGTTTTGGGTATTCCAGTTTTCTAGGTTAATATCCACTTATTAGTGAGTGCATACCATGATTCTCCTTTTGAGTCTGGGTTACCTCACTTAGTATGATGTTCACTAGCTCCATCCATTTGCCTAAGAATTTCATGAATTCATTGTTTCTAATGGCTGAATAGTACTCCATTGTGTAGATATACCACATTTTTTGCATCCACTCTTCTGTTGATGGATACTTGGGTTCTTCCCAGCATCTGGCAATTAAAAATAGGGCTGCTATGAACATAGCAGAGCATGTATCCTTATTACATGGTGGGGAATCCTCTGGGTATATGCCCAGGAGTGGTATAGCAGGATCTTCTGGAAGTGAGGTGCCCAGTTTTTGGAGGAACTGCCAGACTGATTTCCAGAGTGGTTGTACCAATTTGCAACCCCACCAGCAGTGGAGGAGTGTTCTTCTTTCTCCACACCCTCTCCAACACCTGCTGTCTCCTGAATTTTTAATCTTAGCCACTCTGCTTGGTGTAAGATGAAATCTCAGGGTTGTTTTGATCTGCATTTCCCTAATGACTAATGAAGTTGAACATTTTTTAAGATGCTGCTCCGCCATCCGAAGTTCTTCAGGTGAAAATTTTTGTTTAACTCTGTACTCCATTTTTTACTAGGGTTATTTGGTTTTTTGGAGTCTAACTTCTTGAGTTCTTTATATATATTGGATATTAGCCCTCTATCTGATGTAGGATTGGTGAAGATCTTTTCCCAATTTGTTGGTTGCCGATCTGTCCTCTTGATGGTGTCCTTTGCCTTACAGAAACTCTGTAACCTTATGAGGTCCCATTTGTCAATTCTTGCTCTTAGAGCATACGCTATTGGTGTTCTGTTCAGAAACTTTCTCCCTGTACCGATGTCCTCAAGGGTCTTCCCCAGTTTCTTTTCTATTAGCTTCAGAGTGTCTGGCTTTATGTGGAGGTCCTTGATCCATTTGGATTTGAGCTTAGTACAAGGAGACAAGGATGGATCAATTCGCATTCTTCTGCATGCTGACCTCCAGTTGAAACAGCACCATTTGTTGAAAAGGCTATCTCTTTTCCATTGGATGTTTTCAGCCTCTTTGTCGAGGATCAAGTGGCCATAGGTGTGTGGGTTCATTTCTGGATCTTCAATCCTGTTCCATTGATCCTCCTGCCTGTCACTGTACCAATACCATGCAGGTTTTTTTTTTTTTTATTTTAAACTTTTTGTATTTTTTTTTATTTTTTTTATACGATATAATTTATTTACATTTCAAAAGATTTCCCCTTTTCTAGCCGCCCCCCACTCCACGAAAGTCCCGTAAGCCCCCTTCTCTTCCCCTGTCCTCCCACCCACCCCTTCCCACTTCCCCGTTCTGGTTTTGCTGAATACTGTTTCACTGAGTCTTTCCAGAACCAGGGGCCACTCTTCCTTTCTTCTTGTACCTCATTTGATGTGTGGATTATGTTTTGGGTATTCCAGTATTCTAGGTTAATATCCACTTATTAGTGAGTGCATACCATGATTCACCTTTTCAGTCTGGGTTACTTCACTTAGTATGATATTCTCTAGCTCCATCCATTTGCCTAAGAATTTCATGAATTCATTGTTTCTAATGGCTGAATAGTTCTCCATTGTGTATATATACCACATTTTTTGCATCCACTCTTCTGTTGAGGGATACCTGGGTACTTTCCAACATCTGGCAATTATAAATAGGGCTGCTATGAACATAGTAGAACATGTATCCTTATTACATGGTGGGGAATCCTCTGGGTATCTGCCCAGGAGTGGTATAGCAGGATCTTCTGGAAGTGAGGTGCCCAGTTTTCAGAGGAACCGCCAGACTGATTTCCAGAGTGGTTGTACCAATTTGCAACCCCACCAGCAGTGGAGGAGTGTTCCTCTTTCTCCACACCCTCTCCAACACCTGCTGTCTCCTGAATTTTTAATCTTAGCCATTCTGACTGGTGTAAGATGAAATCTTAGGGTTGTTTTGATTTGCATTTCCCTAATGACTAATGAAGTTGAGCATTTTTTAAGATGCTTCTCCGCCATCCGAAGTTCTTCAGGTGAGAATTCTTTGTTTAATTCTGTACCCCAGTTTTAATAGGGTTGTTTGGTTTTCTGGAGTCTAACGTCTTGAGTTCTTTATATATATTGGATATTAACCCTCTATCTGATGTAGGATTGGTGAATATCTTTTCCCAATTTGTTGGTTGCCGATTTGTCCTCTTGATGGTGTCCTTTGCCTTACAGAAACTTTGTAATTTTATGAGGTCCCATTTGTCAATTCTTGCTCTTAGAGCATACCCTATTGGTATTCTGTTCAGAAACTTTCTCCCTGTACTGATGTCCTCAAGGGTCTTCCCCAGTTTCTTTTCTATTAGCTTCAGAGTGTCTGGCTTTATGTGGAGGTCCTTGATCCATTTGGATTTGAACTTAGTACAAGGAGACAAGGATGGATCAATTCGCATTCTTCTGCATGCTGACCTCCAGTTGAAACAGCACCATTTGTTGAAAAGGCTATCTCTTTTCCATTGGATGTTTTCAGCCTCTTTGTCGAGGATCAAGTGGCCATAGGTGTGTGGGTTCATTTCTGGATCTTCAATCCTGTTCCATTGATCCTCCTGCCTGTCACTGTACCAATACCATGCAGGTTTTTTTTTTTTTTTTATTTTAAAATTTTTGTATTTTTTTTTTATTTTTTTATACGATATAATTTATTTACATTTCAAAAGATTTCCCCTTTTCTAGCCGCCCCCCACTCCCCGAAAGTCCCGTAAGCCCCCTTCTCTTCCCCTGTCCTCCCACCCACCCCTTCCCACTTCCCCGTTCTGCTTTTGCTGAATACTGTTTCACTGAGTCTTTCCAGAACCAGGGGCCACTCCTCCTTTCTTCTTGTACCTCATTTGATGTGTGGATTATGTTTTGGGTATTCCAGTATTCTAGGTTAATATCCACTTATTAGTGAGTGCATACCATGATTCACCTTTTCAGTCTGGGCTACTTCACTTAGTATGATATTCTCTAGCTCCATCCATTTGCCTAAGAATTTCATGAATTCATTTTTTCTAATGGCTGAATAGTTCTCCATTGTGTATATATACCACATTTTTTGCATCCACTCTTCTGTTGAGGGATACCTGGGTTCTTTCCAACATCTGGCAATTATAAATAGGGCTGCTATGAACATAGTAGAACATGTATCCTTATTACATGGTGGGGAGTCTTCTGGGTATATGCCCAGGAGTGGTATAGCAGGATCTTCTGGAAGTGAGGTGCCCAGTTTTCAGAGGAACCACCAGACTGATTTCCAGAGTGGTTGTACCAATTTGCAACCCCACCAGCAGTGGAGGAGTGTTCCTCTTTCTCCACACCCTCTCCAACACCTGCTGTCTCCTGAATTTTTAATCTTAGCCATTCTGACTGGTGTAAGATGAAATCTTAGGGTTGTTTTGATTTGCATTTCCCTAATGACTAATGAAGTTGAGCATTTTTTAAGATGCTTCTCCGCCATCCGAAGTTCTTCAAGTGTGAATTCTTTGTTTAACTCTGTACCCCATTTTTTAATAGGGTTGTTTGTTTTTCTGGAGTCTAACTTCTTGATATTAGCCCTCTATCTGATGTAGGATTGGTGAAGATCTTTTCCCAATTTGTTGGTTGCCGATTTGTCCTCTTGATGGTGTCCTTTGCCTTACAGAAACTTTGTAATTTTATGAGGTCCCATTTGTCAATTCTTGCTCTTAGAGCATACGCTATTGGTGTTCTGTTCAGAAACTTTCTCCCTGTACCGATGTCCTCAAGGGTCTTCCCCAGTTTCTTTTCTATTAGCTTCAGAGTGTCTGGCTTTATGTGGAGGTCCTTGATCCATTTGGATTTGAGATTAGTACAAGGAGACAAGGATGGATCAATTCACATTCTTCTGCATGCTGCCCTCCAGTTGAACCAGCACCATTTGTTGAAAAGGCTATCATTTTTCCATTGGATGTTTTCAGCCTCTTTGTCAAGGATCAAGTGGCCATAGGTGTGTGGGTTCATTTCTGGATCTTCAATCCTGTTCCATTGATCCTCCTGCCTGTCACTGTACCAATACCATGCAGGTTTTTTTTTTTTTATTTTAAACTTTTTGTATTTTATTTTTTTTATTTTTTTATTCGATATAATTTATTTCCATTTCAAATGATTTCCCCTTTTCTAGCCCCCCCACTCCCCGAAAGTCCCGTAAGCCCCCTTTTCTTCCCCTGTCCTCCCACCCACCCCTTCCCACTTCCCCGTTCTGGTTTTGCTGAATACTGTTTCACTGAGTCTTTTCAGAACCAGGGGCCACTCCTCCTTTCTTCTTGTACCTCATTTGATGTGTGGATTATGTTTTGGGTATTCCAGTTTTCTAGGTTAATATCCACTTATTAGTGAGTGCATACCATGATTCACCTTTTGAGTCTGGGTTACCTCACTTAGTATGATATTCTCTAGCTCCATCCATTTGCCTTAGAATTTCATGAATTCATTGTTTCTAATGGCTGCATAGTTCTCCATTGTGTATATATACCACATTTTTTGCATCCACTCTTCTGTTGAGGGATACCTGGGTTCTTCCCAACATCTGGCAATTATAAATAGGGCTGCTATGAACATAGTAGAACATGTATCCTTATTACATGGTGGGGAGTCTTCTGGGTATATGCCCAGGAGTGGTATAGCAGGATCTTCTAGAAGTGAGGTGCCCAGTTTTCAGAGGAACCGCCAGACTGATTTCCAGAGTGATTGTACCAATTTGCAACCCCACCAGCAGTGGAGGAGTGTTCCTCTTTCTCCACACCCTCTCCAACACCTGCTGTCTCCTGAATTTTTAATCTTAGCCATTCTGACTGGTGTAAGATGAAATCTTAGGGTTGTTTTGATTTGCATTTCCCTAATGACTAATGAAGTTGAACATTTTTTAAGATGTTTCTCCGCCATCCGAAGTTCTTCAGGTGTGAATTCTTTGTTTAACTCTGTACCCCATTTTTTAATAGGGTTGTTTGGTTTTCTGGAGTCTAACTTCTTGAGTTCTTTATATATATTGGATATTAGCCCTCTATCTGATGTAGGATTGGTGAAGATCTTTTCCCAATTTGTTGGTTGCCGATTTGTCCTCTTGATGGTGTCCTTTGCCTTACAGAAACTTTGTAATTTTATGAGGTCCCATTTGTCAATTCTTGCTCTTAGAGCATACGCTATTGGTGTTCTGTTCAGAAACTTTCTCCCTGTACCGATGTCCTCAAGGGTCTTCCCCAGTTTCTTTTCTATTAGCTTCAGAGTGTCTGGCTTTATGTGGAGGTCCTTGATCCATTTGGATTTGAGCTTAGTACAAGGAGACAAGGATGGATCAATTCACATTCTTCTGCATGCTGACCTCCAGTTGAACCAGCACCATTTGTTGAAAAGGTTATCTTTTTTCCATTGGATGTTTTCAGCCTCGTTGTCGAGGATCAAGTGGCCATAGGTGTGTGGGTTCATTTCTGGATCTTCAATCCTGTTCCATTGATCCTCCTGCCTGTCACTGTACCAATAACATGCAGTTTTTAACACTATTGCTCTGTAGTATTGCTTGAGGTCAGAGATACTGATTCCCCCAGATTTTCTTTTGTTGCTGAGAATATTTTTAGCTATCCTGGGTTTTTTGTTGTTCCAGATGAATTTGATAATTGCTCTTTCTAACTCTGTGAAGAATTGAGTTGGGATTTTGATGGGTATTGTATTGAATCTGTATAGTGCTTTAGGCAAAATGGCCATTTTAACTATATTGATTCTACTGATCCATGAGCATGGGAGGTTTTCCCATTTTTTGAGGTCTTCTTCCATTTCCTTCTTCAGAGTCTTGAAGTTCTTGTCATACAGATCTTTCACATGTTTGGTAAGAGTCACCCCAAGATACTTTATACTGTTTGTGGCTATTGTGAAGGGGGTTATTTCCCTAATTTCTTTCTCAGCCTGCTTATCCTTTGAGTATAGGAAGGCCACTGATTTGCTTGAGTTGATTTTATAACCTGCCACTTTGCTGAAGTTGTTTATCAGCTGTAGGAGCTCTCTAGTGGAGTTCTTTGGGTCACTTAGGTAGACGATCATGTCGTCTGCAAATAATGATAGTTTGACTTCTTCCTTTCCAATTTGTATCCCTTTGACCTCCTTATGTTGTCGAATTGCCCGAGCTAGTACCTCAAGTACAATATTGAAAAGATAAGGAGAAAGGGGGTAGCCTTGTCTGGTCCCTGATTTCAGTGGGATTGCTTCAAATTTCTCTCCATTTAGTTTGATGCTGGCTACCGGTTTGCTGTATATTGCTTTTACTATGTTTAGGTATGGGCCTTGAATTCCTGTTCTCTCCAAGACTTTAAGCATGAAAGGATGCTGAATTTTGTCAAATGCTTTTTCAGCATCCAATGAAATGACCATGTGGTTTTGTTCTTTGAGTTTGTTTATATAGTGGATTGTGTTGATGGATTTCAGTATATTGAACCAACCCTGCATTCCTGGGATAAAGCCTACTTGATCATGGTGGATGATCGTTTTGATGTGTTCTTGGATTCGGTTCGCAAGAATTTTATTCAGTATTTTTGCATTGATGTTCATAAGGGAAATTGGTCTGAAGTTCTCTTTCTTTGTTGGATCTTTGTGTGGCTTTGGTATCAGCGTAATTGTGGCTTCGTAGAAGGAATTGGGTAGTGTTCCTTCTGTTTCTATTTTGTGGAATACTTTGAAGAGAATTGGTGTTAACTCTTCTTTGAAGGTCTGATAGAATTCTGCACTGAAACCATCTGGTCTTGTGCTTTTTTTGGTTGGAAGACTTTCTATGACTCCTTCTATTTCTTTAGGCATTATGGGACTGTTTAGATGGTCTAGTTGGTCCTGATTTAATTTTGGTATTTGGTATCTGTCAAGGAAATTGTCCATTTCCTCCAGATTCTCCAGTTGTGTTGAGGCTCTTGTAGTAGGATCTGATGATTTTTTGGATTTCCTCAGTTTCTGTTGTTATATCTCCCTTTTCATTTCTAAGTTTGTTAATTTGGATACTTTCTCTGTGCCCTTTGGTCAGTCTGGCTAAGGGTTTATCTATCTTGTTGATTTTCTCAAAGAACCAGATCCTGGTTTTGTTGATTCTTTGTGTGGTTCTCTTTTTTTCTACTTGATTGATTTCGGCCCTGAGTTTGATGATTTCCTGCCTTCTACTCCTCCTGGGCGGGCGAAATAGCTTCTTTTTGTTCGAGGGCTTTCAGGTGTGTCATTAAGCTGGTAATGTATGCTCTCTCCATTTTCTTTTTGGAGGCACTCAGGGCTATGAGTTTTCCTCTTAGCACTGCTTTCATTGTGTCGCATAGATTTGGGTATGCTGTGTTTTCATTTTCATTGTGTTCTAAAAAGTCTTTAATTTCTTTCTTTATTTCTTCCTTGACCAAGGTATCATTGAGTAGAATATTGTTCAGTTTCCACCTGTATGTGGGTTTTCTGTTGTTTTTGTTGCTATTGAAGATCACTTTTCCTCCATAGTGATCTGATAGGAGGCATGGGATTAGTTCAATCTTCTTATATTTGTTGAGGTCTGCCTTGTGACCAATTATATGGTCGATTTTGGAGAAGGTACCATGAGGTGCTGAGAAAAAGGTATATTCTTTTGCTTTAGGGTGAAATATTCTATAAATATCAGTCATATCCAATTGGTCTAAAGCTTCCATTAGTTTTACTGTGTCCCTGTTTAGTTTCTGTTTTCCTGATCGGTCCATTTAGGAAAGTGGAGTGTTGAAGACAAAATTTATTTCTTTACTTTCCTTTCTTCAAACCCTTCCTTAAACCATTCTCCACTCTACTTCAGTCTTGTTCTTATTAAAAACTAAATGTTATTTCATGCAAATTTATACATATATGCAAAGAATATATATTTCTAAATATTATCTGTTCAATCCATAAAATATTATCTGAATTTATGGCTTCATAGCTAGCCTATTCTCACTGGGTACTAATTGTAGTGATGTTGGTAGGAAAATTGTAAAAGCCAGAATCTCAGGAAGTTTCTTGTGAAATTGTCTCACCAAGTAGTAATATTAAGCTATGTCTCATGAGCATGACTACCTAAATACAAGCTGAAAAAGATGATTCCAAGGAACAAGTCTTTGACTTTTTCATCTCGATTTGTCTTTGCTCCACATCACATTGCTTTTTTGACAGTGACAAGACCATTGCTTCTTCACACAAAGACAAAACAATTGATATATTTTAAAAGTAACCTTCTGCCCATTCCTTACTTCTGGGACACACTCATGCTTCTGTAAAAACATCACTTCCTGATCCATCCTAGAGGATCCACTGCTCTTAGAGCAGGTGGTAAGACTCCCCCAACTCCCAAAGTCTAAGGGCAGCCTCTGGGTGTCCAGTAGATGTGGGAAATACCACCCACACAAATCCCCCAACACCTACATACCACTGCCCTTGTGCTCCTTCCAACAGGATTTTTCTACTAGGGCAGACACCTAGCTGGTCTGCTCCCCTGAAGACACCATATCCTGACCCATCCTCAAGGATCCACAGCACGCAGAGCAGTTGAGGATAGTCTTCACGTAGAGCAGCTGACTGCTACCTGGTCTGCTCTCCTGAAGACACCATATCCTGAGCCAAGCTAGAGGATCTGCTGCACTCATAGCAGTTGACACAACAGCTTGAAGGCATGAAAGGCAATTGACCAGACAGACTGAAAGCCTCCCTGAAGCTCTGCTGCAAAGGAAAACAGAAAATATAGACGATAGGTCCGGCTGGAGAACTTCTTCACACAGGACAATAGCTTGACTATTCCCCTGAAGACCTAACAGTCTGAAAGTCCTCCAGGAGATCTACAGCAGCCAGGGAAACAGAACAGCAGCTTCTCTGCCCCTCTGAAGAGCTCCAAGTTGGAAGGCCCCATAGGTTTTCTGCCTCAGCCAGGGCCACAGTCCTAACTTGAGATAGAAAGCAACCCAGCAACAAAAGAGAAAGACTCCAGATAGAGTGACCCAAACCTACAAATACCAGGGATATCCAGATGGAAAGAGGCAAGCTCAAGACCATAAACAATAGAAGACAATATATGTGGGCATCATAAGAACCCAGTTCTACTACCACAGCAAGTCCTGAATACATCAACACATTTGAAAATCAGGAATCTGTCCTAAAGTCCTATCTCATGAAGATAATACAGACCTTTAAGGAGGATATAAAAAAAAAAAAAACTCATTCAAATAAATACAGGGAAACACAGGGAAACAGGTGAAGGAATTGAATAAAGCAATTCAAGACCTAAAAGTAGAAGTAGAAACAATAAGGAAAACATAAATGGAGGCAAATGTGGAAATGGAAAAACCTAGGAATGAGGTCAGGAATCACCAATAGAATAGAGGAGATAGAAGGGAGAATCTCAGGTGTAAAATATAGAATAGACAAGATAGACACAACTATCAAAGATAATTCAAAACACAACTAAACAAAAATTCCTAACCCAAAGCACACAGGAAATTCAGGACACAATAAAAAGATCAAATCTAAGAATAATCAGAATAGAGGAGAATGAAGATTCCCAGCACAAAGGACCTAAATTTGTGGTCAACAAAATCATAGAAGAAAACTTCCCCAACATAAAGAAAGAGATGGCTATAAAAGGACAAGAACCCTATAGAATGCCATTTAAATGGGACCAGAAAAGAAAATCCTTTTGTCTCATTATAATCAAAACACTAAATGCACAGAAGAAAGAAAGAATTATAAGGCTGCAAGGGAAAAAAAACAAGTAACATACATTGGTAAATCTATCAGAATCACACCAGACTTTTCAAGAGAGACAATGAAAGCCAGGAGAGCCTAATCAGAGGTCATGTAGACTCTCAGAGAACACTAATGCCAACCCAGGCTACTATGCCCAGAAAAACTCTCAATCATCATAGATGGAGAAAGCAAAATATTCCGGGCAAAACCAAATTCAAACAGTATCTATCAACCTAGTCCTATACAGGATACTAGAAGGAAAACTCCAACATAAGGAAGGTACCTGCACCAAAGAAAGGACAAGATATTAAGCATCTCACAACAAAGCCAAAGGGAAAGAATGACAAGCACATAAAGCCATCTACAAATCAATTATATTAGGAACCAACAATCATTTCTCTTTAGCATCTCTCAGTAAAAACGGACTCATCTAATAAAAGACATAAGCTAACAGAGTGGATATGCAAACAATAATCAGCATTCTGATGCAAACAAGAAGTATACCTCAGTGACAGACAGACTCTATCTCAGAATAAAAGGAGGGTAAAGGTCTTCCAAGGAAATGGTCCCAGGAAACATGCTGGAGTTTCCATCCTAATATCCAATAAAATATACTTTTAACCAAAAGTTATCAAGTGTGGTAAGAAAAGACACTTCATATACATCAAAGAGAAAATTCACCAAGAGAAAGTCTTAATTCTGAAAATCTATGCCCCAAATGCAAGAGGACCCACATTCATAAAAGAAACTCTAGAAAAGCACAAAACATACATTGAACCCCACACAATAATAGTGGAAAACATCACAACCCCACTCTTGCCAATGGACCAGTCATTGAAACAAAAACTAAGTAGAGAAACAGTGAAACTAATAGAGGTTATAAGCCAAATGAATTTAACATATCTACAGAACATTTCACCCTAAAACCAAAGAATAAACCTTCTTCTCAGCCTCATTGTACCTTCTCCAAAATCAACCATATAATTGTTCACAAAATAACCCTCTATCAATATAAGAAAACTGAAGTAATACCATGCAGCCTATCAGATCACCATGGCCTAAGGCTGTTCTTCAATAACAGCAAAAGCAACAGAAAATTCACATACATGTGGAAATTGAACAATTATCTACTCTTTGATAACATGGTCATGAAAGAAATAATGAAAGAAATTAAAGAATTCCTGTACTTTAATGAAAATAGTAGCACATCATATGCAAACATATGGGACACAATGAACACAGTGTTAAGAGGAAAATTCATAACATTAATGCTCTGGCAAAGAGACTGTAGCAATCTTATACTAAGAACATAATAGCACACCTGAGAGCTCTAGAACAAAAGGAAGAAAACTCACCCAAGAGTAGACAGAAGGAAATAATAAAATTTAGGGCTGAAATTAACCAAATAGAAACAAAGAGACCAATACAAAGAATCAACAAAAACAAGAGATGGTTCTTTGAGAGAATCAACAAGATAGATAAACCCCTAGCACAACTAACTAAAAGGCCCAGGGGCAGTATCCAAATTAACAAAATCAGAAATGAAAGGGGAGACATAACAACAGAAACCAAGGAAGTTGAAAAAAATCATCAGATCCTACTTATAAAACCTTATACTCAAAAAAAAAAAAAAAAAAGCCTGGACAATCTAGATGAAACGGAACATTTTCTAGACAGATACCACATATCAATGTTAAATCAAGAGCAGGTAAACTATCTAAACAGGTCTATATCTAACAAGGAAATAGAAGTCATGAAAAACCTCCCAACCAAAAAAAAAAAAAAAAAAAAAAGCGAGGGGCCAATGGATTTAACACAGAATTCTACAAGACTTTCATAGAAGACCTGACACCAATATTCCTCAAACTATCCCATAAAATAGAAACAGAAGTACTCAATCTAAATCATTCTATGAAGCCACAAATCCTCTGATACCTAAACCACAAAAGGACTCAACCAAAAAAGAGAACATCAGACCAATCTCGCTTATGAATATAAATGCAAAAATACTCTATAAAATTCTTGCATAATGAATCCAAGAACACATCAAAACCATCATTCAACACAATCAAGTAGGCTTCATTCCAGGGATGCAAGGCTGCTTCAATATATGAAAATCCATTAGCATAATCTACTATATAAGTGTACTCAAAGAAAAAAAAATCACATGATCATCTCCTTAGATGCAGAAAAAGCATTTGACAAAATACAAAATGGGTCAATTTTAACCCCTTCATGTTAAAAGTATTTGAGAGAACAAGAAGTCAAGGCTCATACATAAATATAATAAAAGCAATGTACAGCAAGACAACAATCAATATCAAATTAAATGGAGAGATACTTGAAGAAATCCCACTAAAATAGAGACAAAAAATGCCCACTCTCCCCATATCTATTCAATATAGTACTAGGAGCACTAGCTAGAACAATAAGACAACAAAAAGAGATCACATGGATACAAATTGGGAAAGAAGAAATAAAGGTATCACTATTTTCAGATGATATGATAGTATACATAAGCAACCCCAAAACTCTTATCAGAGAACATCTCCAGCTGATAAACAACTTCAGCAAAATGGCCAGATATAAAATTAATTCAAATATATCACTAGCCTTCCTTTATACAAATAATAAACAGGCTGAGAAAGAAATTAGGGAAACAACTCCCTTCACAAAAACCACAGGTAATATAAAATATATTGGGGAAACTCTAATCAAAAAATGAAAGTCCTGTATAACAATAACTTCAAGTCTCTCAAGAAAGAAGATCTCAGAAAATGGACAGATCGCCTATGTTCATGGATTGGCATAAGTAATATAGTAAAAATATTCATCCTACCAAAGGTAGTCTGCAGATTCAATCCTCATCAAAATCCAAACACAATTCTTCAAGGAAATTGAATGAGCAATTCTCAAATTCATGTGGAAAGGCAAAAGCCCAGAATAAACAAAACAATTCTTAATAATAAAAGAATGGCTGGGGGATTCACCATTTCTGACTTCAAGCTTTACTAAAGAGCAATAGTAAAAAGTACATCAGCTTGCTACAGAGACAGACAAGCTGATAAATGGAATAGAATTGAAGACACATAAATGAAGCCATATACTTAAGGACACTTGATCTTTGACAAAGACACTGAAAATATACAATGAAAAAAAAAAAAAAGAAAGAAAGCATCTTCAATAAATGGTGTTGGTCTAACTGGCAGTCTATATGTAGAAAAATGAAAATTGACCCATATTTGTTGCCTTGCACAAAGCTCAAATCCAAGTAGTTAGTTCAAGGAACTCAACATAAAACCTGATACAGTGAATCTAATAGTAGAGAAAGTGGTAAAAAGACTTGAACTGACTGGCACAGGGGGAAATTTACTAAATAGAACTCCAATGGATCATGTTCTAAGCTCTAAAATTGATTAAAGGGACCTCATGAAACTGGAAAGCTTACGTAAGGTAAATGTCAGAGTCAATAAGACAAATTAGCAGCCTATAGATTAGAAAAAATTTTCACTAACCCCACATAGAGTGCTAATATTCAAAATATATAAGAAACTCAAGATACAAACCACAAAACAACCAAACAACCCATAAAAAATGGGGTATAGAAGTAATCAGAATTCATAACAGAGGAATCTCTAATGGCTGAGAAGCATTTAAAGAAGTATTCAAAGTCCTTATTGATCAGAGAAATTCAAATCAATTAGGTGACAACACATGTCAGAGAGGATATAGAGAAAGAGGAACACTCCTCCATTGCTGGTTGGATTGCAAACTGGTACAATCATTCTGGAAATCAGCCTGGAGTTTCCTCAGAAAATTGGAAATAGATCTAGCTGAAGACCCAGTAAAAGTACTCTTGGAGATATACCCAAAAGATGCTCCATTATGCCACAGGGGCATGTATTCCACTATGTTCATAACAGTCTTATTTGTGATAGCCCAAAGCTGGAAACAACACAAATGTCCCACAACAGAAAAATGGATACAGAAAATGTGGTTCATTTACACAACGGAATACTACTTAGCTATTAAGATTGAGAGGCCATCCTGAGTTTTACATGCAGATGGATGGAACTAGAAAATATCATCCTGAGTTAGGTAACTCAGACACTAAAGGGAATGATATATATTCACTAATAAGTGGGTATTAGCCAAAAATAAATGTACATAATACCCAAGATAAAGTCCACAGATCTCAAAAATTCAATAAGCTGAAGAGCCCAAGTAAGAATGACTCTAAGCGAGGTAACCCAATCACAAAAGAATACACATGGAATGCAATCTCTGATAAGTGGATATTAATTAGCCCAGAAGCCCTGAATACCCAAGGTACAAATTGCATAACAAATGACTCCCATGAAAAAGTATGGAGAGGGTCCTGATCCTGGTAAGGATTGATCTAGCATTGGAGGGGAATATAAGGACAGAGAAAATAAGGAGGGAGGTGATTGGAGAATGGATGGAGAGAAGAAGGTTTATGGGACATATGGGGAAGGGGGATCTGGGAAAGGGGAAATCATTTGGAATGTAAACAAAGAATTTAGAAAATAAAAATATTAAAGAAAAATAATGCCTCCGTCCCACTTGGGAGGGAAAAGAAAGCAATCACAAAGGGGAAGGAAGGAGGGAAATGGGAGGAAAAGTTATAGGGGGTGTAACAATATCTAGTATTGGGTGGTCATAAGTCCTGAGGAAGAGCAGAAAGAATGGAAACAGGCAAACTCAGGAGATACAAGATTGAGGGACCGTGTAGAATCTTCCAGAGGCCTGAGAGGTGAGAGACTCTCAAGACTCAAAGGGAGGAACCTTCGATAAAATGCCTGACAGTAGGGAAGGGAACTTATAGAGCCTATCTCCAGTAGGAAGACAGGGCATAAAATGTGGGAGTGGTTTGCCATCTCACAATCTAAACTCTGACCCATAATTGTTCCTGTCTAGAGGAACTGCAGGGATGTAAATGGAGAGGAACCTGAGGAAAAGAAGGTCCAGAGACAGGCCTAAACTCAAGGAGAGATCCCAAAGCCTGACACTCTTACTGAGGCTATAGAGTGCTTACAAAAAGAGACCTAGCATTGACCACACTCGGGAAGACCCAACAAGGAGCTGGATGAGTCAGATGCAGATATTTGCCCCCAACCAATGGACAGAAGCTGCTGACCACTGTGGTTGAAATAGGGAAAGGCTGAAAGAAGTTAAGCAGGAGGGCGATCATGTATGAGGACCACCAGTCTCAATTAATGTGGACTCCTGGGATTCCTCAAACACTGTACTACCTACCAAACAGGCAGCATTTACAAGCTGATATGAGGCCTGCAACACATATTCAGCAGAGGACTACCGGTTTTATGTTCAATCAGAGATGATGCCCCTAACCCTCAAGAGACTGGAGTTCCCAGGTAGTTTAGAGGTCAGGTGGGTTGGGGGTAATGGTTGGAGTTGGGGGGTGGGGACATTGTCTTGGAGACAGGAAGTTGGAGAACAGGTATAGGAATGTGGAATATTCAGTGGGGGAAGTGGTAGTACAATCTGGAATGGTAAATTAGTTAATTAAAAAATAATGCTAGAGACCAAATGCAGTTTTTTACACAAAATCTAAGTTTATATAGCTTTTGTTTATGAGGTAAATTATCTATGTACATGAAGTATCTATCTGTCTCTCTGTCTGTCTGTCTGTCTATCCATCTATCATTTGCACACATTTTGATTTAGCCAGTTATGGCTCTCAATAATTTCATCTATGTACTTCCTGAATTCCCTCAATTTCGTCTTATGAACTTAATTTTATTAGTAATCTCAGTTGATACACACTAAACTTCATGGAAGAACGTTAGTGATTTTAATAAAATTTGCTATATATTTTGAAAGAAAAATAATTCAACCAACTATGTTGTAGACTGAAACAAAATAAAAAGGAAAGGCATTGCCCAAATATTAAAGCAATAATACAATTGATCTGGAAATTAACATACATACATGCGTATCCAGTCAGCTTGAAGAAGATAGTTTTCAGTAACAAATATTTCATAATTTTTGAAAAGTATTTAGTCTGTGCTGATGAATGTTTTTTGTTTAACTAAGTGTGATAATAAACTTTTTCAACTTGCCAGTACCTAGAGTCACCTGGGAAAAGAATTTCAATTAGAAATACTCTAATTTGGATAGCCCTATGAGTACATCATAATCAGGATTATGTCAGTTAACCTTAGTATTGTTGAAAGACCTAGTTCACTTTAGGTGACACCCTTATATAGGATAGTCATCCTAAACTATAGCAGAACAGAGAAATTAAGTTGAGCGTAAGAGAGCACACAAATGCAGTACATTTATTTTTCTCTGGTCTTGATTTGGGATGTGATATGATGAGCTGTTTGATGATTCTGCATTGAATCACCGAAAGTGATAGATTGGATACTGGAAGAAATATACCCCTTTGTAAACCTAAATTGCTTTAAATCAGGATAAACAGAAATGGAACTAGGAAAACAACTGCATTATTCACATACAGATCTTCATATATTTTTATTCCTTTGCAGGCTGAGTTGAAGACAATATGTTTTTTGTACATCATGATGATTTAAAGATTACTAAAACTTTGGAAGTACCCTTGTATCCCACTATTCAACTTTTGATGAAACCTTTGTGAATTAATATTAGCCATGGTTATGAGTTTATTTCCAGATCTACCATTCAAAAGTATGAAGTAATTTTATCTTGTACATTAGATTTATTACATAGAAATTGGAAATTCCAAGTTTCAGACCCATTGAGATTTTCTTCTTTTCTTCTTTCCTTCCACTTGTTTTCTTCCTCCTCCTTCTTCTTCTTCATATGTACATATGTATGATTCTGTGAACATAATAAATTCCCATGACTTTGTAATCCCTGGAATTACATCTGAAATAAAGTTCTAGGTTAGGAATAGTTTTTGCTGAGTTACTGTAAATGCTGTAATATCTTTCATGAAAAGTCAGAGAAAACAAAATGAAGATTTTTCTTATGTATTTTAGCTAAATAAAATCCTTATTTTTATTTTTAAAAGTTTATTTGTTCACATATTTTATATATACTAAGTGAGGTAACACAGTCTCAAAAGATTAATCATAGTATGCACTCACTGAGAAGCAGATAGTAGCCTAGAAACTTTGAATACCCAAGACATAATCCACATATTAAATGATGTCCAAGAAGAATGGAGGAGTGGCCCCTGGTTCTGGAAAGACTCAGTGCAGCAGTATAGGGTAATACCAGAACAGGGAAGTGGGAAGGGGCAGATGGGGGAACAGGGGGAGAGAAGAGGCTTATGGGACTTTCAGGGAGTGGGGAGCCAGAAAAGGGGAAATCATTTGAAATGTAAATAAAGAATATATCAAATTAAAAAAGAAGAAAGTTAAAAAATATATCTAATAAAAAATTGATAATTTCCGATGTAGTTTGATGTAGGTCATATATATGCTACACTGAGTGGGTTGCCATCATTAGCTCACAGGCAGATCTGAACTTGGACAACTTATAGTAAGTCTAAGATTGAAAAGTATGTGTTATGAACATACATAGAGAGTTTTATCCCAAACATGGGAATATTTCAATCTGAATTAGCATCTTTATAAGACACAAATTCCATAGTCAATTAGACACAGATATAATCAATTAGTCATTAGACACAGATTCCATAGTCAATTTTCCAAGAACTTATTTTTCTTTCAGAAAAAAAAATCTATTTCAATTTTAACAAAAAAGAAATCTAAATGTTAGTCAATTTGAGCAAATACAGGGCTTTTTCAATTACATTAAATTCATCATATTTATTAAGATGCCAGATACAATTTTATGGTATCAGAGAGGAGTTTAATTTAAGCTCCTATAATTCTGTGTAATTAAGTAATTTGTTTATATCTTTCTTATTATTTCAAATTTTTAAATAATAATCACCTCTCATGTTATGAAAGCTTTTGGCCTGGGAACTAAGGAAATGAGTACTAAATAAAGTTTGTTTACAAATGCCAATAGATCTTTTTATACACTGCTATACATTTCCACTAGAAACATAAAATCTAGATTTGCAATGATATAATATATTCCATATAGACAAAATGTAGCATATTGGACATAAATATAATTTATGCTATTTTAAACTTGAATAATAAAATAAGGTAGATATCTATCTAAATAGACACATGATAATCAATTTATTTTTTCTAGATGTGGTGACTGTCTTGTTCTTTACTCATTTACTACTTTTTAAAGCAGAATTAAAGCTGCTGTATTGACTCTATAAGCATTATCTACTTTCTCTGTCCAGTTGATTGGATATTTTGGAGAGAGCTTGCAAGTTCAGTATATCATAGACTCATATTTTTATTGCCAAGTTTATTGACCTTGATTTATAGTTTCTATTTGATTTATTCACTCCAGTCTGTCTAGACTTTACTCTTTCTCAGCTTACCCTTTCTGCAACTTTCTGCCAATTCTATTTTACAGTGTTAATTCCTACTTTACTTCAACATATATTTTCTATGTATATACATTAGTGATGATTTTAATAGTCTGATATTTACCCCTATTGCTAGGTTTCATATTGCAAGTCTGAAATATTTATATCATATTTTTTGTGAGCTTGTTATTCTATTTCTGCAAAACCTTTTTGACTCAATTCTGCATAACAAAAAACACCCACGGTCATGTGTCATTGTGGCAGCGCTTCAGTTTTGGATTAGAACTAATTATTATTACACTTCCATTTCAAACATTTTTCCATAGAATTTATCAGGAAAAAGCTGTGAATTTGAAAACATATGAACAAAATCTTAATTCTTAGCACCTTATCCCCTTATAAAAATCTTTGAAGAATTTAACTCAACACATTTTTAAAGACAAGATTATTGGAAGGCAAAGTCAGAGGACCCTGACACTACCCTCATGCCCTGCACCATGATTTTCCAGCTTAATTTTTTGTACTATGGGTAAAATGTCCTCAGTTTTTCAAGTCCTTGGACAGGCCTTAATAACCACTACTTTACCCTAGATATTTTAAAATCCATAAAATGCATGTTGGTTATAGTTATTGCACTAAGAATATGTGTCCATATCTACTACTCAAAGGTTTGAAGCAATTTTACTCTGTCACTGCATTTTTGTTTATTAAATTATACATATATATATACTGCAGTTAAAATTTTACATATATATATAATATACATACATACATATATATATATAATATACATACATACATATATATATATATATATATATTCTGTGAACATAATAAATCCTCATGGCTTTGACTTTGTGATACCTAGAGGATATTCATATTAGACTTTTTGAGACCTTGGAATTCTATTTCTGCAAAATCTTGTAACTTGCTTATGTACAATAACTCTTACCTAGAATCATGTGTTAGACAAACATTCAAAATTATTTGCTCTAGGTTTTGCTGTTGTTGTTGTTATTATTGCTTATTTTTATAGAAGAATTTTAATCCAGCCACATGGAAAGAGATTACATCCAAATAAATGTTCTATCTGGAAATGTAGACATATTATCGATGTCAGTATGATATGGCTGAAATACAGACATGTCTGTATATCAGTTTAATCCTTCACAATGAAATTAAAGTTAACTTGTAGAAGAAAAAAGGCATGTTAGAAAGTTATGTCCAATTGAGGGGCAGAAAAATCAGTCAGAAAAAGATTTGATGGAATGAGTCAGAGACAGTATAAACCCAACTCACATAATGAAGCAGAGGAAGAGAGACTATCTAAGACCAGCAGGAGAGAACAAAAGGTGTGTAGTGTGATGGGTGGTGGGTTATCTGTTTGTATAGCAGCTTTAGCTGATAGTTTTACAGAGACAAGCTTCAGAGAAAACAAGTTAGACACAAGTAAAGACAGAACGAATCAGAGAATGAGAAGCAGCCAAGAAATATGAACATATTGCCATTGCTACTATGAGACCAAACAGAGCAATGTGATCAGAAGCTAAGGGAAGTTGGATTGAATCAGTCAGCTTGAATCAGTCAGCTTGGAAGATTAGAGTTTATGGAGGCTAGAAGCTTTGAGGCCTATGCTTAGGGATAGTTTGAATAGAGAAGGATATTTTCTAGGATTAGCTCAAGGCATGCATTCTCATAGCTTGGGTACAGTTCTCATCTAATCAATTTATCTGAAAAAAATGATAGCAACAGTTCCAATTCTTAACCTACCACATGTAGCATGTCACACATGTGAGATCAGATGCCATTTCCCATGGATCACTCTTTCCCTGAACATTAAACCTCATGGTTGCAACTATCTTGTTGTAAATGGTAGGTTGTCTTTATTTCTGAAGCATAAATAAGTTAATTCAGTGTATATACATGACACACTTTCTATGATATGTCATCTGTTTTCAAAATACTCAAATTGTTGTCATGTCTTGGTCAGTATAAATAATGCAATAAACATTGGAGGAAATTTTCCTCTTAGTCACATTGATTTCATATCCTATAGGCTTGGATTACTAGTTGAAAAGCTGTTTTATGAATATACAATTTATTTTATATTACAGTGATAAGATTTACATCCCTAACAACACTCTATCAGTATACCCTTTTAAAGAGGTCAGAATTATATGGAAATTCTTGAGAAAGATTTTCCCTTATGGAAAAGATAAAATAGCTAATTTCAAAAAATGTTAACAACTTTTTACTTGAATGTTAAGAAAAGAATATACTGAAAAGCAATAGTGAGCATGCTGACTCTCTTTTCTAGGACTGCCTTTTCAGCATCCCTTGGGTGGATGGACCCTAGTGGCTAAGAGTGCTCATGGGTTGAAATCTAAGCATGGGTGCACATAGGAAGAAAATGCTTCTGAAATATGCTTTGGCAACTATACTGATGCTCAGGGTATCATTACCTTGTTAGTATATTGATTACAGAGTATGAGGTACAAGATATGCTATGGTGCTGAGCCATCTGCCACTGATATGCTGGTAACAGAATGTAGGATGCTGGTGCTTGTAAAGTCAATGGAGTTGAGGCATGGCTCATATCTCAATGGCAGCTTGAAAGAGAGAATGCAGGACTGGGCTGTTGACTTTGAACTAGGTATCTGAGATGTGAGCTCATTGCACAGTCATCCCAAGGCAGATGGCACTTCATTGTCAGGTATGTACCATATGGGAAAAGACAGTTCTCTTCCCAAATGGGAATTGTAAACACCTCTAGGAGGATGGCAGTTTTAAGAAGTGGCTTCTTCTTCTTTATGCAATTAGGCATAATGGAAGATTCAACATACTTTGAATACATATACACACAAGTATCAATTCCAAATATTTAACTTTGCTGTAATCTAAACAGATATATCAGAAACCTTCATTTTTGCATAGAAAGCTATCTTGTAAATGAATGTTTTGTTTATTATAAAAGGAATTGTCCTATTAGAAAAGGAATACCCAAAACATAATCCACACATCAAATGAGGTACAAGAAGAACGGAGGAGTGTCCCCTTCTTCTGGAAAGACATAGTGTAGCAATAGAGGGAAAAACCAGACCAGGGAAGTGGGAAGGGTTGGGTGGGAAAACAGGGGGAGGGAAGGGGGCTTATGGGACTTTCAGGGAGTTGGGGACAAGAAAAGAGGAAATCATTTGAAATGTAAATAAAATTATATTGAATAAAAAAATGTTAAAAATTTTTTTTTAAAAAAAGTTATAAAAGGAACTAAACCTAAGCATAATGAAAATTATCCTCTTAAGTCTCTACAGAAGAAATTGGTTAAAAATTATTGAAATATTTTAAAATTAAATCTAATGTAAAATTCAGAGTTAGGAGTAGATTCCTTTTATGGTTTAATTATTTCAATTGGTTAAAAACAACCACAATTACCCTGATACCAAAACCACACAAAGATCCAACAAAGAAAGAGAACTTCAGACCAATTTCCCTTATGAACATCGATGCAAAAATACTCAATAAAATTCTTGCCAACCGAATCCAAGAACACATCAAAACGATCATCCACCATGATCAAGTAGGTTTTATCCCGGGAATGCAGGGTTGGTTCAATATACGGAAATCCATCAATGCAATCCACTACATAAACAAACTCAAAGAAAAAAACCACATGGTCATTTCATTGGATGCTGAAAAAGCATTTGACAAAATTCAGCATCCTTTCATGCTTAAAGTCTTGGAGAGAACAGGAATTCAAGGCCCATACCTAAACATAGTAAAAGCAATATACAGCAAACCGGTAGCCAGCATTAAACTAAATGGAGAGAAACTTGAAGCAATCCCACTGAAATCAGGGACCAGACAAGGCTGCCCTCTTTCTCCTTATCTTTTCAATATTGTACTTGAGGTACTAGCTCGGGCAATTAGACAACATAAGGAGGTCAAAGGGATACAAATTGGAAAGGAAGAAGTCAAACTATCATTATTTGCAGACGACATGATAGTCTACCTAAGTGACCCAAAAAACTCCGCTAGAGAGCTCCTACATCTGATAAACAACTTCAGCAAAGTGGCAGGTTATAAAATCAACTCAAGCAAATCAGTGGCCTTCCTATACTCAAAGGATAAGCAGGCTGAGAAAGAAATTAGGGAAATGACCCCCTTCACAATAGCCACAAACAGTATAAAGTATCTTGGGGTGACTCTTACCAACATGTGAAAGATCTTTATGACAAGAACTTCAAGACTCTGAAGAAGGAAATGGAAGAAGACCTCAAAAAATGGGAAAACCTCCCATGCTCATGGATCGGTAGAATCAATATAGTTAAAATGGCCATTTAGCCAAAAGCAATATACAGATTCAATGCAATACCCATCAAAATCCCAACTCAATTCTTCACAGAGTTAGAAAGAGCAATTATCAAATTCATCTGGAACAACAAAAAACCCAGGATAGCTAAAACTATTCTCAGCAACAAAAGAAAATCTGGGGGAATCAGTATCCCTGACCTCAAGCAATACTACAGAGCAATAGTGTTAAAAACTGCATGGTATTGGTACAGTGACAGGCAGGAGGATCAATGGAACAGGATTGAAGATCCAGAAATGAACCCACACACCTATGGCCACTTGATCCTTGACAAAGAGCCTGAAAACATCCAATGGAAAAAAGATAGCCTTTTCAACAAATGGTGCTGGTTCAACTGGAGGTCAGCATGCAGAAGAATGCGAATTGATCCATTCTTGTCTCCTTGTACTAAGCTCAAATCCAAATGGATCAAGGACCTCCACATAAAGCCAGACACTCTGAAGCTAATAGAAAAGAAACTGGGGCTCTCTGCTTCCCGATCCAGATCAGCCTGGGCGGCAGCACCACATCTCCAAGTCCTGCAAGAGGCTAGCTGGGTTTCCGGGTGGCCAGCTGGGAGAAGTCAGTGTGCTCCAGTGAATCCAGCAGGCCCCAGCGAGAGCCTTCGGGTGCCTGCTTTGGGATCTGAACAGCCTGGGCAGCAGCACCCTGTCTACAAGCAGTGCAGGAGGTAAGCTGTGCACCAGAGGCCAACTGGGAAGGGGCAGCTTGCACTGGTGAGTCCAGCACTGACAAGACAAACTAACACCAGTGAGAACTAGATGGCAAAAGGCAAACGCAGGAACGTCACTAACAGAAATCAAGGCAATATGGCAACATCTGAACCCAATTCTCCTCTACCAACATGTCCTGGATACCCCATCACACCAGTAAAACAAGATCTGGATTTAAAATCACTGGTCATGATGCTGGTACAGGAACACATGAAGGACATACTTAAAGAAATTCAGGAGAAAATGGATCAAAAGTTAGAAGCCCTTGCAAGGGAAACACAAAAATCATTGAAAGAAATCCAGGAGAATACAAAAGCCGACAAGGAGGAAATGCAAAAATCACTTAAAGAAATACAGGAGAACTTTGGTCAACAGGCTGAGGTCATGAAAGACGAAACACAAAAATCTCTTAAAGAAATACAGGAGAACTTTGGTCAACAGGCTGAGGTCATGAAAGACGAAACACAAAAATCTCTTAAAGAATTACAGGAAAGCACAAACAAGCAAGTGAAGGAGCTAATCAAAACAATCCAGGATCTAAAATCAGAAGTAGAAACAACTAAGAAAACTTAAAGGGAGACAACTTTGGAGATAGAAAGCCTTGGGAATAAATCAGGGGACAGAGATGCAAATATCAACAAGAGAATACAAGAGATAGAAGAAAGAATCTCAGATGCTGATTTTCCATAGAAACCATGGACTCAACAGTTAAAGAAAATGCAAAATGCAAAAAGCTTGTAACCCAAAATATCCAGGAAATCCAGGACACAATGAGAAGACCAAACCTAAGGATTATAGGCATAGATGAGAGTGAAGATTTACAACTTAAAGGGCCAGCAAATATCTTCAATAAAATTATGGAAGAAAACTTCCCTAACCTAAAGAGAGAGATGCCCATGAATATACAAGAAGCCTACAGAACTCCAAACAGACTGGACCAGAACAGAAATACTTCCCGTCACATAATAATCAAAACACCAAATGTTCTAAACAAAGAAAGAATACTAAAGGCAGTAAGAGAAAAAGGCCAAGTAACATATAAAGGAAGACCTATCAGAATCACAGCAGACTTTTCACCTGAGACTATGAAGGCTAGAAGGTCCTGGGCAGATCTCATGCAGACACTAAGAGAACACAAATGCCAACCAAAACTACTATATCCAGCAAAACTCTCAATCACCACAGATGGAGAAACTAAGATATTTCATGACAAAACCATGTTTACCAAATATCTATCCACAAACCCAGCCCTAAAAAGGATAATAGGAGGACAACACCAATACAAGGAGGGAAACTTCACCCTGGAAAAAGCAAGATAGTAACCTTTCATCAAACCCAAAAGAAGTTAAGCATTCAAATTTAAAAAATAACGTCAAAAATGATAGGCAGTAACAATCACTATTCCTTAATATCTCTTAACATCAATGGACTTAATGCCCCAATAAAAAGACTCAGACTAACTGAATGGATACGTAAACAGGACCCTACATTTTGCTGCTTACAGGAAACACACCTCAGGGTCAAAGACAAACACTACCTTAGAGTAAAAGGCTGGAAGACAATTTTACAAGCAAATGGTCTCAGGAAACAAGCTGGAGTAGCCATTTTAATATCAGATAAAATTGACTTTCAACCCAAAGTCATCAAAAGGGACCCTGAGGGACACTTCTTGCTGGTCAAAGGAAAAATACAAAAAGAAGAATTGTCAATCCTGAACATCTATGCCCCAAATGCAAGGGCACCCTCTTTCGTAAAAGAAACTTTATTAAAACTAAAAGCACACATTGCACCTAACACAATAATTGTGGGTGACTTCAACACTGCACTTTCCTCAATAGACCGATCAGGAAAACAGAAACTAAACAGGGACACAATGAAACTAATTGAAGCTTTGGACCAATTAGATTTAACAGCTATATATATAGAACATTCTATCCTAAGACAAAAGAATATACCTTTTTCTCAGCACCTCATGGTACCTTCTCCAAAATTGACCATATAATTGGTCACAAGACAGACCTCAACAAATATAAGAAGATAGAAATAATCCCATGCCTCCTATCTGATCACTATGGAGTAAAAGTGGTCTTCAATAGCAACAGAAACAACAGAAAACCCACATACACGTGGAAACTGAACAATTCTCTACTCAATGATACCTTGGTCAAGGAAGAAATAAAGAAAGAAATTAAAGACTTTTTAGAACATAATGAAAATGAAAACACAACATACCCAAATCTATGGGACACAATGAAAGCAGTGCTAAGAGGAAAACTCATAGCCCTGAGTGCCTCCAAAAAGAAAATGGAGAGAGCATACATTACCAGCTTAATGACACACCTGAAAGCCCTAGAACAAAAAGAAGCTATTTCGCCCAGGAGGAGTAGAAGGCAGGAAATCATCAAATCAGGGCCGAAATCAATCAAGTAGAAACAAAGAGAACCATACAAAAAATCAACAAAACCAGGAGCTGGTTCTTTGAGAAAATCAACAAGATAGATAAACCCTTAGCCAGACTGACCAAAGGGCACAGAGAAAGTATCCAAATTAACAAACTTAGAAATGAAAAGGGAGATATAACAACGGAAACTGAGGAAATCCAAAAAATCATCAGATCCTACTACAAGAGCCTGTACTCAACACAACTGGAGAATCTGGAGGAAATGGACAATTTCCTTGACAGATACCAAATACCAAAATTAAATCAGGACCAACTAGACCATCTAAACAGTCCCATAAAGCCTAAAGAAATAGAAGGAGTCATAGAAAGTCTTCCAACCAAAAAAAGCACAGGACCAGATGGCTTCAGTGCAAAATTCTACCAGACCTTCAAAGAAGAGTTAACACCAATACTCTTCAAACTATTCCACAAAATAGAAACAGAAGGAACACTACCCAATTCCGACTACGAAGCCACAATTACGCTGATACCAAAGCCACACAAAGATCCAACAAAGAAAGAGAACTTCAGACCAATTTCCCTTATGAACATCGATGCAAAAATACTCAATAAAATTCTTGCCAACTGAATCCAAGAACACATCAAAACGATCATCCACCATGATCAAGTAGGCTTTATCCCGGGAATGCAGGGTTGGTTCAATATACGGAAATCCATCAATACAATCCACTACATAAACAAACTCAAAGAACAAAACCACATGGTCATTTCATTGGATGCTGAAAAAGCATTTGACAAAATTCAGCATCCCTTCATGCTTAAAGTCTTGGAGAGAACAGGAATTCAAGGCCCATAACTAAACATAGTAAAAGCAATGTACAGCAAACCGGTAGCCAGCATCAAACTAAATGGAGAGAAACTTGAAGCAATCCCACTGAAATCAGGGACCAGACAAGGCTGCCCCCTTTCTCCTTATCTTTTCAATATTGTACTTGAGGTACTAGCTCGGGCAATTCGACAACATAAGGAGGTCAAAGGGATACAAATTGGAAAGGAAGAAGTCAAACTATCATTATTTGCAGACGACATGATCGTCTACCTAAGTGACCCAAAGAACTCCACTAGAGAGCTCCTACATCTGATAAACAACTTCAGCAAAGTGGCAGGTTATAAAATCAACTCCAGCAAATCAGTGGCCTTCCTATACTCAAAGGATAAGCAGGCTGAGAAAGAAATTAGGGAAATGACCCCCTTCACAATAGCCACAAACAGTATAAAGTATCTTGGGGTGACTCTTACCAAACATGTGAAAGATCTGTATGATAAGAACTTCAAGACTCTGAAGAAGGAAATGGAAGAAGACCTCAAAAAATGGGAAAACCTCCCATGCTCATGGATCGGTAGAATCAATATAGTTAAAATGGCCATTTTGCCTAAAGCACTATACAGATTCAATGCAATACCCATCAAAATCCCAACTCAATTCTTCACAGAGTTAGAAAGAGCAAATATCAAATTCATCTGGAACAACAAAAAACCCAGGATAGCTAAAACTATTCTCAGCAACAAAAGAAAATCTGGGGGAATCAGTATCCCTGACCTCAAGCAATACTACAGAGCAATAGTGTTAAAAACTGCATGGTATTGGTACAGTGACAGGCAGGAGGATCAATGGAACAGGATTGAAGATCCAGAAATGAACCCACACACCTATGGCCACTTGATCCTTGACAAAGAGGCTGAAAACATCCAATGGAAAAAAGATAGCCTTTTCAACAAATGGTGCTGGTTCAACTGGAGGTCAGCATGCAGAAGAATGCGAATTGATCCATCCTTGTCTCCTTGTACTAAGCTCAAATCCAAATGGATCAAGGACCTCCACATAAAGCCAGACACTCTGAAGCTAATAGAAAAGAAACTGGGGAAGACCCTTGAGGACATCGGTACAGGGAGAAAGTTTCTGAACAGAACACCAATAGCGTATGCTCTAAGAGCAAGAATTGACAAATGGGACTTCATAAGGTTACAGAGTTTCTGTAAGGCAAAGGACACCATCAAGAGGACAGATCGGCAACCAACAAATTGGGAAAAGATCTTCACCAACCCTACATCAGATAGAGGGCTAATATCCAATATATATAAAGAACTCAAGAAGTTAGACTCCAGAAAACCGAACAACCCTATTAAAAAACGGGGTACAGAGTTAAACAAAGAATTCTCACCTGAAGAACTTCGGATGGCGGAGAAGCATCTTAAAAAATGCTCAACTTCATTAGTCATTAGGGAAATGCAAATCAAAACAACCCTAAGATTTCATCTTACACCAGTCAGAATGGCTAAGATTAAAAATTCAGGAGACAGCAGGTGTTGGAGAGGGTGTGGAGAAAGAGGAACACTCCTCCACTGCTGGTGGGGTTGCAAATTGGTACAACCACTCTGGAAAGCAGTGTGGCGGTTCCTCCGAAAACTGGGCACCTCACTTCCAGAAGATCCTGCTATACCACTCCTGGGCGTATATCCAGAGGATTCCCCACCATGTAATAAGGATACATGCTCTACTATGTTCATAGCAGCCCTATTTATAATTGCCAGATGCTGGAAAGAACCCAGGTATCCCTCAACAGAAGAGTGGATGCAAAAAATGTGGTATATCTACACAATGGAGTACTATTCAGCCATTAGAAACAATGAATTCATGAAATTCTTAGGCAAATGGATGGAGCTAGAGAACATCACACTAAGTGAGGTAACCCAGACTCAAAAGGTGAATCATGGTATGCACTCACTAATAAGTGGTTATTAACCTAGAAAACTGGAATACCCAAAACATAATCCACACATCAAATGAGATACAAGAAGAAAGGAGGAGTGGCCCCTGGTTCTGGAAAGACTCAGTGAAACAGTATTCGGCAAAACCAGAACGGGAAAGTGGGAAGGGGTGGGTGGGAGGACAGGGGAAGAGAAGGGGGCTTACGGGACTTTCGGGGAGTGGGGGGCTAGAAAAGGTGAAATCATTTGAAATGTAAATAAAAAAATTATATCGAATAAAAAAATTTAAAAATTATTGAAGAAGATGACCCATTGAATCAACTATGCAGAGCTCATTTGGGCTCACAGAGACTGCAGCAGCAAGAACTGGGACTCCAGTGGTGTGCACCAGGTCTTCTGCATATATGGTAAGGCTGTGACTTTGGTGGGTTTGTAGGACTCCTAACATTGGAACAGGTATACATGTGATTCTTTTGCCTTCCACTGGGACCCTATTTCCTCCTATTGTGTTCAATGTTTAGCCTCGTATGCTGGCTTCTGTCTTGTCTTATTTGGCATGTTTTGTTGTTGTCTCTTGGAGGCCTTCTCTTTCCTAATGAGAAACAAAGATAAGTGGTTCTACAGCAGAGGGGGATTCATGTGGATCTCGGAGGTGTGGAGGGAGGGGAAACTTGGTTGAGATGACAGAATAATCTATTTTCAATGAAACTTATTATTTTGAATATGATTATGATAAATAATTTTATGGAAACAAACACATCTAAAATTCTATTGGGATAATTTGTAGGACAATATATCCTTCCACTGATCTTATTTTCTAATACATTCATTATGATATAGACAGTAATGATTGACAGAAATTTGTAACAGTATAGACATTAAAACATTTTAAGGGATTGAAAGAGGGCTCACAAGTTGAATACACTTGTTCCTTCAGAGGACTCAGGTTGGAATTCTAGCTCCCAGGTGGTCTCTTTTGGCCCTCCTACAGCAGCATGCTTGCAGGTGGTATGCAAGCATATATTCAGGCAAGATATTCATACACATAAATTATAAATCTCAACATATTTTCTCTCACTATGAGCAGCCATTACATTGTAATACAAAATCTTCAATGTACTTGAAAAAAGTTTCTAATTGTATTGTGGTTCGGAAATCAACCACAAGTCCTTAAGATAGATGTCCTGAACATTATATTTACCTTCCATATTTCAAGCTTCATTTTCAATGTTCACGACCATTTGGAATTATCTGTCTTTCATTAAAGGTGGTATTGTTAAATACAATATAATTAAAATTTGAATATTAAAAATATTCTGCTTCTGATTATTAAAAATAAATAAAAAACAAACAAAAATTTTATTTTATTCCTGTAAATCTGATCAGAAAATCAATGTAGCCTCTAAAATATATTTCAATTATTTTAATTTTTGACGTTGAGTTAAGCACATACTAAAGCACAGAGGCTGTTATAATAGTTTCTTTTATCAAATAACACACTTTCTTAAGATTCCATTAGCAGAGATAATAACATTAATTTCATATTTAACTGATATGCATCTTTCTAAGGAAGAAGTACCCAGTTTTTCTCATGTTACTATTAATATATTTTCTGAATGAGCAATTTAATATAATTGATATATTCAAATACATCTTCATGAGATAACTCATACTTTAAAATCTAGATTATTTTCACATTAATTTTATATAGATAAAATTTTCACATTACAAAATAAGATTAAAACTTGAATATTATATTACAAATATTTGTGCCTTTTAGTTGCCTCAAAATATGTTTGTAATTACAAATATTTTCCTCAGATAGTATATTTCCTATCTAACTATAATTCACAGATCATTATCACTTTCTCTATCATCTACTTATCATTTACTTATACAAAATGCTATATGTCTAACTCTAAACCAAAAATATAAAGATAAGGCCTCTACAGTAGTGTCTCAAAGGTAAGATTCATGAAAATATATTGATTTATTAATGTTTATTAATTGAACAATTAATATGCAAAATTATATTTAAACTAGAAATAATCTCCATTGAAAATAACTTGGCTTTAAAATAATGTTTAGATATAATAGTTTGCATATTTATTAGGTTGGTACCATAATTATGCTTGAGACTTTAAAAATTATTTTATCTTGAATTGTGTATGAGATTTGAGGCAGTAATTTCAGAACTAGTATACAGTTTGTCAGCTTGGGTCTGAAAGACATGTAGTAAATCACAATGAAAGCAATCAAGAGGTAACAATATTTCTGATTTAGAAACTTTCTTGAAATCTCTGGAAGAGAAATTATAAAACACTCCTAATCTGGGAGAGAATTGAATATGATATAGAGGAAGACAAAATATTCTGGGTGTCATGTCCAGATATTTAAAATCCCTGTCTGTCTGTCTGTCTGTTTGTGTGTCTGTGTGTCTGTATGTATGTATGTATGTATGTATGTGTGCCAGTTCTGTCTATCTGTTTGTGTCTGTGTGTCTGTGTGTCTGTGTGTCTGTCCACCAACCTCCTTATCATCTATCTATCTATCTACATATCTATCTTCTGCTAATTTAAATATATGCCTACCTATTTTCTAGATATCATTTTTGTCTAGCTGATTATTTCTCATTAATTTTTTCCTGTCTCTTATTAACTAGTTTATCTATTTACCTTTTGACTGCAGTTGTTCCCCCCTCTTCTCCTCCCAGTCCCTACACCCCACATACCACGCCCACCCCTCTGCAATCCCCATCCAGTCCTCCTCTCTTTCTCTTCAGAACACATCAGGAGTCTTGTGAATATCTGTCAGACATGGCACTTCAAGTTTCAGTAAGACTAGGTCCATCTTCTCCTGTTAAGGCTAAAAGAGGCAGCCTAGTAGAGGGGAAGAGTCCAAAGGCAGGCAGCAGAGTCAGAGAAAGTCCCTGCTCCTACAGTTAGGGGCCTCACATTAAGACTAAATTGTAAAACTATAAAAATATATGCAAAGAACCTAGATCACTTCCATGCAGATTCCCAGACTGAGTTCTGTCTGTGTGAGCCCATATGGACCCAAGTTAGTTGACTCTGTGGAGTTGCTTGAAATGTCCTTGTCCACTCTGGATTCTACAATTCTTCAACCTCCTCTTTTCCAGGATTACTCAAACTCTACCTAATACTTTGTGATGGTTCTCTGTATCTTTTCCAGTACTTGTTTAGTGAAGCCTCTCTAGTAAAAATTTTGCCAGACTCCTGTCTGCAAGTATAGCAGAATATCATTAGTAGTGTCAGGGATGTGCTCCTTCCCATGGCATGGTTCTCAGTCTATCCTAGTCCTTGGTTGGCTACTCCCTCAATTTCTGCTCCATAATTACCACAGAACATCTTGTAGGCCAAACAATTTGTAGGTTAAATGTTTTCTGACCGGGTTAGTGTCCTAATCCCTCCTTAAGAAGTCTCACTTGATTATAGAAATGGACAGTTCAGGCTCCTTACACTCTATTGCTAAGAGTGTTAGTTAGGGTCACCCTCGTAGATTCCTGAAAGTCTCCACTATATTAGGTTTCTAGCTCATCCCAGAGATACTTTATCCTCATTCCAGTTGTGTCTTCCAGTATTCTCAACCCTTTTCCTCCACCCACCTGATCCTTCATGGTCCCAGTGCCACCCTCCTCCACACAGTACCCTCCCTTTATCCACTTCCAATGACTATTTTATTTCACTTTTCATGTGAGATTTATGTATCCCCACTGGGGACCTCCTTGCTACTTTCCATTTTAGGTCTGTATATTGTAGCATGGTTATCCTGTACTTTATGACTAATACTATTTGTCTTATTGAATCTGCATTACTTCACTCAGTATGGTCTTTTCGAGTTCTATATATTTACCTGAAATTTTCATGATCTAATTGTTTGTAATAACCAAGTGATACTCTATCATGTAAATGTATCACATTTTTTTTTTTATCAATTCTTTGGTTGAGGGAACACCTAGTTTGTTTACATTTTCTGGCTATTACAAGTAAAGCTGCTAAGAGTATACTTAAGCTTTGTTATATGATGGAGCATCCTTTGGGTATATATGCCTGGGGATGGTAGGGCTGGGTCTTGATGTAGCTCTATTCTAAATTTTCTGGGAAACTGCACAAATGATTTCCAAAGTGACTGTATAACTTTGCACTCCAATCAGCAATGGAGGAGTGTTCCCCTTGCTTCAAATGCTAACCAGCATGAGCTATTATGTGAGTTTTTAATCTTAGTCATTCTGACAGCTATAAAATGAAATCTCAGTGTTATTTCAACTTGCATTTTCTTGGTTGCTAAGGGTGTTGAACATTTCCTTAAGTGGTTCTTGGCCATTGGCAGTTCTACTATTGGGAATTACTGATTTAGATCTGTATTCCATTTTTTAATTGGGTTATTTAGTTTATTGGTGTCCATTTTATTGAGTTATTTGAATATTTTTGATATCAGCCCCATTTCATATGTGGAATTTGTAAAAAAATTCTTTTCCCATTCTGTAAGCTGCCAGTTGATCTTTTGAAGGTTTCCTCTGCCTTACAGAAACTATTCATTTTAATGAAGTTCCATTCATTAATTGTTGATCTTTCTGCCTGTGCTACTGGTGTTCTGTTCAGAGTGTTTTCTCTTGTACCAAGGAGTTCAAGGTTATTCCTCAATTTCTATTTTCTCTTCTATTAGATTTAGCGTATCTGGTTTATGTTTATGTCTTTGATCCACTTGGACGTGGGTTTTCTGCAGGGTGATACATCAAGATTTGTAAACATCCTTTTATATGATGAAATCTAGTTAGACAATCACCATTTGTTGAATAAGCTTTCTTTATGCTTTGTATGAACTTGGCTTCTTTGTCTAAAAACAAATGTTCATAGGTCTGTGAGTTTACTTCTGCCTCTTTGATTCAATTTCATTGAACAATGTATCTGTTTTATGGCAATTGTATGCAGTTTTTATTATTATTTCTGTGTAGAACAGCTTGAAATCCAGGCTGGTTTGGCCTACAAAAGTTTTGTTTTGCTTTCTTTTATTTTGTATTGTTTTATTATTGTACAAGACTGTTTTAGCTATCTTGAAAATTTGTCCTTCCATTTGAAGTTGAGTATCATTCTTTCAAGTTCTATAAAGAACTGAGTTTTGATATGAATTGTGATGAACCCATAGATTGCTTTTAGTAAGATGGCCATTTTGCCTATATTAATTCTGCATGTTTATGACCATGAGTGTCCTTTCCATCTTATGGTATCTTCTTCAATTTCTTTGTTTGATGAATTGATGTTCTTGTCAGGACAGACTAGTTTGATTAGTTTCTCCTTCCTTCTTCTCTGATTTAGGTGCTATTTTTTTCCCAGTATGGATTGAAATTCATGGCTAATGGGAAAATGAATTTCTAGATGTTCTACTTAAGCAGTATATGGCTGAAGCTGTTCCTATCTCTCCAACTATTTTTGAAAACTTAACAGCTCACATCACTGTATAGTTACTACTAAAGAACATACCTTACTCTTCCAAGACTTTGTACTTGTACTTGACCAGCATCCTTTGCATGTCATATCTCATTTCTGTACATTTCAAGAGTTATCCCTATCAAAATATAAAGAGGCTTTACTATAACTCACAGAATCTAAAGCAGGAAACCTCTTATGGAGAGTATTGCTCACACTTTCTTATACTCTTCTCATTTTAGAGCAATTTTCCTCTTACTTTAAGTGACAAAGTATATGTACGTGGAATGTTAGTCATCATGTTAAATCATCTCATTGAAGTCAGTGACTTGCCTTCCCAGTCCCTGGCAACTTAGCTCATTGGATTACTATGCTATGATTTCTACCTTAAATAATATGGCACATTCTAGATACCTCTAGAATGAGGTTTCCTACATTCTTGCTTTAAATGTACTTTTCCAGATAGCTCCATTTTTTCTTAAGCCCATGAGTAATACATGCGTTTTTGAAGAATATTAGTTACCTGTTAGTGTTTTAAAATTCATTAAAAGTTTATTTGATATTTTTTTCAAAACAGGGTCTAAGTGTATACCTGTGGCTATCCTGGAAGTCACTACATAGACCAAGGTTGCTTAGAAAGACTAAGCTTTTGCCTTGACTATTTAGTCCAGTTAGAATTTTGGATTATACTGTAACAAGTTATCTTTCTACCGTGCTTTCATATTAAAAAGACACAATTTTAGCTGTCTGTTCCAGTAAAAAGAATTACATAGTAACCTTTGATAATTGTGTTTCTCATCTCTAAAGTATACACTGAATAAATATAAAAAATCGATTTTTCTGAATGTCTCAAGAATTGGAAACTCAACATATCATTTAACACATCTCCTTTTCTGGACTATTATAGTAGTTTTCTAAATTGTCACGTCTTTAATTTAATCACAGTGATATTGTGTAATAAACACAAACAATACATACATCTACAAGGCAATGACAGGTGTACAATATTCAACTTCCTTGTTAAAATCTCTAATTTTTATCTATATTAAAATAAAATCCATTGCTTAATTTAAACTGGCTGTATGATGTTGGTAATACTGTTTTTTTCCATACCCTGACTTGCTGACTTCTTTTAAGCCAGTCCCACAGTTATCTTGATGTTATTAAACATAGCAGACACTCCAGGGCTTTTCATTTCTGCTGTCTTTATTTTTAAAGGTCATCCTTAGATATCACCATAATTCAGGCCTCTTCAATTCTTACAGATTTTTATTCAGTGATACACTATAGGAACCTTCTTTCTTGTCTGAATACTGAATACTCTCCTGAAAATGGGACATCAAGCACCTTCTGAAATGCAGTGATTTTCTTGGATACTGTTTGGTTTTCTTGGCTAGTTTATTAAAGTAGGAATTTTGTTCACTTTCACTTTAGAGGTACTGGATGCATAGACACAGTCTATAAATACATTTTGAAGATGACAGAAATATGGAAGAAAATTTCATTTCATTATTTGTGAATGATATTGCCAAAGTTTTAAGATTCTAGATCTCATTAGACAGCAGAGTTATAGAAGAATAAAGAGTTGCTGCAATAATCCCTCTGGAGGAGTGATGCTGTCAGAGCCAGCTACAGAAATGTGGAACTCTTGTCTTTAGAGCTAAAAATCATGTTCATATTCTAGAGACACTAATTGTGATGGGTATCCTATTTATTCAGATAGCATTAAATGTACCTACATATCTTTCTCTCAAGAAAGATGTTTATAAAAATAATAATTTACTCATTTTTCTTTATCTAACTTCTAATTTTGTGTTCCTATATTTTTAAAATCACCATAATCAATTACAGACATAAAAGATATAAATTAATGAAAGGAAGTTTAGATATTTATACATGCATAGATCATAAATATTTGGCACATTTTCAAATGTCACAAATTTCAAAAATATAGTTATAACACTGCTCAAAATAATTGATGTCACCCTGTGTTCTGTATGCACATGCAGATACAAATAAGATGTTAATAGATACAACAAATACTCATAAACATACAAACACAGACATACACAGACACAGACACATACACACACCAAAAGATAAAATGCTGTGCTGCCTATAAGAAACAACCTAATATACAGTAAAAAATAGGACAGATAAACCATAAATAACGATATAAGATGAAACTGAAAAGCATGTTATAAAATGTCCAATGAAGAACTGATACAAAACATTAAAACAAAAATCAAGATTGTTCCATAATTTTGTATAAATATTTTCTCAAAAAAAATCGAGTATAAATATACATCATATAACCTCACTGGAATAAAAATTAGTTGTTTGATGAAAAACTCAGGTGCTCAAAGGAATTATAACATAATAATAGATTAGCCATTTTAAAATGATAGTATATTACAAAAATATTTATATATAGTAATCATAGTGAAGATATCACAGTGGAATAAATACAAATAACTTGATAAGTGTGTGAGTTATATTCTGAGAAGTATGTCATTATGCTGTTTCCAAATTTACTCTATAGTGTAACGTGTTCACAGAGGAAATTAAATATAAATTATATTCAATATAACAAATCTCATAAGGTACACTGATATATTTGGAATGTATTTACAATTTAAAAATAAAATATGAAAAAATTTTGGATTATAGTATTTCATAGCTGCATGCTCTAACACAATTGGTTGTACAGATCCAGTTATGATAGTGCTGATATTTTCTGTTTTTTATATTTCTGAAAATATCAGTTTTAATAAGCAGAACAGAAAAGTTGTAAAGCATATTATCAAATAAAACAAATTATCTTCATAATACTTTTATGATTAGAAATCAAAATTAGCATAACAATGATCTTCTGATCCTTCTTCATAAAGATCCATTATTTTGCAAACTGGCATTCTCATTTGAGCCTTTAATAGCATGTCAATAATGATGTGTTGGTTGTACTATTTTTTTTTCTCTTAGTATTCTGTCCCGATTCCTTGACCTTCTAGAATCTCTGCCTTATCTTTTTACTGAATAAATAATTTCTACTGTATTTGCCTAAAATGTTATTCCATGAGTCCTGATTATTGGTCTATGCATGTAATGCTGATATTTAAGATGGGCAATTTTATTATTCTTAGTACATTCTCTTTATGTTTTACAATGTTTTTATAAATAGATTGAAGACTATGTAACCTTTTCCTATTCTTTGCACAGTCACATCTAAATTGACATTAGCTTTCAATAGTAAAGTGTGTTGAAGAAAGTCATTTGTGCTTGGAGATTTCCTTTTATAAAAGCTCATAACCCAATTTTAGCATTCTGAGTAGTTCATTGTTACCTTGATTTTGTTTCTTCTGTTATGTTTTGGTGATTAAAAATTCTGTCAAGTAAAAATGATTTATTTCACATATTATTTTAAGCTTTTTGGCAAAAAATCATTTACAAATATTCAGGAACTCTGTGAATTTTAAAAATTAAAGTATTTTATCCTTCCATCCTGGTATCTACAACAGTGACTTTCCTCAACTTATCTTTACAAGTCTTCTTAAAAGCTTATCAGACTTTGGTTATAATATATCAAATAAGTATATTGCACAACTTATACATAATTAAAGAAATTTAAATCCTGAGATATCAACAGTTTTTTGAAGGATATATTGACAGTCAGAAGCTAAACCCAAAAATTCTGAGTAAATACATTCATCTTAAATCTAGCCTTTGAAGACTTCCTATTATAAAAATATTATATAAATGTTTCATGTGATACTTACATATAAAAATAACATTAGAAGAGAATGTTTTGCCAAGTTTAATATGTATTCAATTATATTCAAGTATATTTTTGTCTTCTTTCTATATGTACATTTTATTTTAAATCAGGCAATTTACCAGTAAATTCTTAATTCAACAAGTATATAAATAATAATAATATTTAAGTAAAATGTTTTAAATCTGAATTTTCCATTAATAAGCTATCCTTAAAATTCTTTCCACTCTGTTTACACATTTATCATCCTTCCTCAATGTTATTGAAAATGTACATTTGTTTAAATATGTATTAAGTTCCCTTGAAATTAGTAGAATAATTTTCAAAAATCACATGAAACTTATTTCTGACAATTGATATAAGAATTGTCCTTGCTGAAGGCACAGTCATTTCATTTTACTTTTTATTTTCTAACTATAATCACTATTAAAACCCTATTTATTTTCATTTCCCAGTTCTAGATTGTTTTATTATATCCAATGATTTTAAACACACACAAACACACAACACACACACACATACACATATATATATATGTTTATATAAATATGTAAGCATATATTTTTATAAATATATAAGTATGAATAGATACAAATGTAGGCATCTTGTATTTTTATATTATTTCTTGTTAAAATGTATTCGTTGTCTTTTTCTGTTTACCAACATTCCAGATATTTTTCTTTTTTAAAATTTATTTTTTTATTGGTTAGTTTGTTTACATTTAAAATGTTGTTCCCCCTTCCCAGTTTCCCTTCGACAAGCATCCTATCCCATTCCCCCCTCTCCTGCTTCTATAAGGATGCTCCCCTGCCCACGCATGCACTCTCACCTAACTGCCCTGACATTACCCTAAACTGGGGCATCAATCCTTCACAGGAACAAGAGCCTTCTCTCCCATTGATGCCATATAAGGCCATCCTCTGCTTCCTCTGCAGCTGGAGCAATGGGTCCCTCCATAATTAGTGGTTTAGTTCCTGGAAGCTCTGGGTCTATTTGGTTGATATTGTTGTTTTTCCTATGGGGTTGCCATCTCCAACAGCACCTTCAGCACTTCCACTATCTCTTCCCTTGGAGTCCTCATGTTCATTCTGATGGTTAGCTGCAAGCATCCATATCTAAATATATTTCTATCTTGTTAATAACAGATTTATAATGCAATTGACAGTCTGCTATGCTGGTATGGCATAATATCTAAAAATTATTTTTCTTCCATTAAGATGAGCACAGAATTAGAAAATATATAAATAATGACAAGAATATGATGGAGTAGGAGTGCATTACTTTTTACATGATTCTTCTAAGCAAGTCTAAAGTGAAGGTCATTTCTTCAAGTAATCTACCATTTTAGTAGGCTATTCAGACAATTTTAAGGGTCAACTGAAAAAGGACAGTAATAAAAACACATCAGGATCTTTGGCCTTAAGCAATAAATATTCTTACATGGAAAACTATATATTTCACAATGAGCTGAAGCAGAGGAAAAACACGAGTGCCTTTGAGATTGAGACTTAGCTATAGAAAGAAACAGGCATAAAATTTTAACCACAATTTTAAGACAAATATAGTAAGCTAAGGAGCTCATGATAGAACAGTTTACTTTTGTAAAATGAGCTTCTTGTAAAGGAAAATAGGTTTAAAAAATTCAGACAGAATATGCTAGAATCTTGTATGCAGTATAAAAATGAAGAAATGCTAAAATTATGTATTTAGGTCATAGGACTGAAGAAGTAACTCTGATTTTCAAATCGGGAATTCTCTGTGTAGGTTATTTCTCAGAACAGAACAGCATGGGAACTGCATAATGAGAAATTTCTGGGAAATAAATAATGAACAGTAATAAAATTATACTTTACCAAATAAAATAAGAAACAACGTAATTAAAATCTTGGAGTATTTGAACATTTCTGAAAGCAAACCCTTATGGAAAGTTTCAAAACTATAAACATTCATTTTTGTTTATTTCTACCCATAGTTTAGACAAAAAAAGAGTAGTAATTCCTTTAATGAGAATTATCTTTACAATATTGTCTGCAAATCTCTATGTAAAATGTGTATTAGTTATATATGTGTGTCAACATAGAAAATATATTCATGTACATTATTTATTCACAAGTGGTGATCATTATATAGAATATGACAGTTTATTATTAAACTATATAATTATTATTTATTTTGAATATTGATGTTGAGACATATACATCCTCTGCATCCCAGACGGCTTGGGAACTTGAAATTCTCCTGTCAATGCCCTTAGTGCTGGGATTGTACAAGTTAGTCAGATGGGGCTAGCTACTACTCACAATATGATCATTTCAGACAATTATAGAGGATTTATGTGAAAAAATACTATGAGATTATTCTTATCTCAGTTGAAAACATTTGTTGCTTTTAAAAAACTGGTATTTCTGGGATTTTTTTTCTAGTAAATTTAATTCAAGCTCAGAATTTTTACAGCTTATAACCTTTAGCCATTTTATTATTTGAAGTTAAATTTAAAGCTCAAGCTCCTTACTGAACAGTTGAATCAATCTCTCACAGCTTCTTTATTTGAAATCTGCATATTTAAAGTATATACAGGATATTGAAATAGTTGTATAGTCCTGTAAGTGAGTATAGAAGAAATGTTAATGGAATAGCATGTAAAAGATCAAATAATTTCTGAAACATGTTTGTCTTTTAAAAGGAAACATTAGTCGGAAGATTAAGTTAGGGATTGTATTAGATAAAATGAGTTGAATTTTCATTTTCTAGAACTATATACACTTTTAAATGGAGGAGCTGGTAAATCACTGTTAAGGAGAGAAAAAAATATAAAATATCAAGAAATTGTAATGGGAATTACTTATTTCTTTATGTGAAATTATAGATATATAACTACATTGGACTATGACTATAATTTCATATGTCTAAGACTATGAAAATATAATATATTGATAATAAGATCAAAAATAAATTAGAAAAGATTGTATCTTTAATTTTCTATGTTATAAACTTGAATAGTTTGGTATTGACTTTAAGCCTGGAAGTCTATAGGTATAAAATATACATGACAGAACCTTAGAAAAATCACTAATTTTTAATAATTTGGAAAATATTTTTTGAAATATTGTGATACTATATTCTTATCTATACCCACATCCCAAAGAGATTATGGTTGCGATACTTCAAATATTAAGGAAGAGTGTAAAGTTTGTGAAAGGGTCGTGACCCTTACTATGCTCACCAAATCCCTCTGAGGCTCCTCCTTTCTGACATCCCAATTGTTACTATGCAAAGTTTAATATTCACTTGAGGGGAGGGGGACCTTGGAGCTTTCCTTAAGTCTCCCAGAAGGTTTTCTGGGATATTTCTTTGTTTCTTTGTTTTTGTTTCTTTGTTTCCTTGTTTCTTTCTTTGTTTCTCCCTTTATCCTTCTTTCATTACTTCTTAGTTTGTTTCTTTCTTTGTTCTTTATTTTTTCTCTCTATTATTTCAATAAACAAGATCTCACTTCACAACTTGTTCTATATGTTTGTGGACTAACATAGCCTAGAAACTTACAGAGTTCTGCTGAAGGAGTGCTTGGATTAAAGACGTGCCATTTTGAGTTCTGTGTACTATATCTTGGTTATTCTGTACATTTTGGTTAGGTTTTAGTTTTGGTTTTTTTGTTTTGTTTTGTTTTCGTTTTTGTTTTGCTTTGGTTAATATCCATTGAAGGTCCAGTAACAGGCCCAAAGTGGGATCCAGCTCAAGGGGAGGTCCCAAGGCCTGACACTAGTACTAGGTTATGAAGCGCACACAGAAATGGACCTAGCATGACTGCACTCCAGAAGACCCAACAAGCAGCTGCAAGAGTCAGATGCAGATATTTGCACCCAACCAATGGACAGAAGCTGTTGACTCATGTGGTTGAATTAGGGAAGGCTGAAAGAAGCTGAGGAGGAGGGGTTGCTGTAGGAGGACTAGCAGGCTCAATTAATCTGCCCCCCCCCCAAGATCTCTCCAACACTTGACCACCAACCAGGCAGCATACACCAGCTGAGATGAGGCCCCCAACACATATACAACAGAGGACTACAATATAGATGATGCACCTAACCCTCAAGAAACTGGAGGCCCCAGGAAGTTTAAAGGTCAGGTGGGGTGGTGGTTGGAGTGGGGATATCCTCATGGAGACAGGGTAGTGGGAAGGAGATATGGGATGTGGAACAGTTGGAAGGTAGACCAGGGGATGAGAAATAAAATCTAGAGTGTAAATAAATAAATAAACAAATAAATAAATAAATAATTTTTTTTTAAAAAAATAGACAAGATAAAAAAAGAAATGCCATTTTTTTTACCTATACTTCAATAAGCAACACCATAAACTAAGTAATTCAATCACATGAAGATACTAGACAGTACATATTCTTTGATCTGCTAGGGCCTTCTCTATATTTATATTCATATTCAAATATATATATTCATACCTAACACTGAAGAAGAAAATATTTAGCAAAGCATCCCCAGTGAGCATTGTGTAACAACATTTTCCGCTACTCTTCTCAGATTTTATTTTCCTTGAAATTTCACAAAAAATTTCAAGGTAGCATTGTCACATCATTTTTAGACACTTTGATACAAAGTCATATACACATATGTACATGCACATGCACATGCACAAACATATACACACATACTTATTTGTGTCTACAAAGCAAAGCAAAGCATTGAGAACTCATGACAGAGAAGAAATTTTGAGCAAAGCAGTATATATAAAATTTTTCCCCCTGAAAGGCTCAATCAACAATTAAAATGGGAGAAGAAATAACTTAAAAATCAGAGGAAATGTAGAGTGACTTGTAGCCATTTCCTCTAGACTGGATATGGTGATCATTATCTTGAAGCAGAGTAGCTAATGAGACCCTCTCAATACTGAACCTATCAATATTGCTTCATTGTTGAGAAAGAGCTGTGAGACTTAAAATGCTCATAATGCTGATTCATATAGCCTTTATGATACAGAATTCTCTATGGTAATCCCTTTGAAGGTGCAATTGCTACGTTTTAAGGAGTAGATAATTATTATGGCAAGATATTTCAGTGCTATAAGTACCTGTGAATTTGGTTTAGTGCTTTTAATATGTTAATTGAGTTTTTCGAAATTGCATCAGAATCCCTCCTGTAAGATGCTGAGGGTCCATGTCCCCAGTTGGTTCTGACTGGTAAATATAGTTGTCAGTGACTAATGGCTAGGCAGAGAGATAGAAGCAGTATTTTAGAATTCACAGGCAATCTCTGGATAGTCTTTCCTTCAGTCTCTGCTCCACACTTTGTCTCTGTATGTCCTCTTATGTGTATTTTGATCCCCTTTCTAAGAAGGACCAAAGTACCTACATTTTGGTCTTTCTTCTTCTTGAGCTTCATGTGGTCTATGAATTGTATCTTGGGTATTCTGAGCTTCTGGGATAATATCCACTAATCAATGAGTGTATACCATCTGTGTTCATTTGTGATTGGGTTACCTCACTCAAGATGATATTTTCTAGCTCCATCCCTTTGCCTAAGAATTTCATGAATTCATTGTTTTTAATATTGGAGTAGTATTCCATTGTGTAAATGTACCATCGATTTCTCTGTTGAGGAACATCTTTGTGGTTTCCAACTTCTGGCTATTATAAATAAGGCTGTTATGAACATAGTGACACATGTTTCCTTATTACATGTTGGAGCATCTTCTGGATATATGCCCAGGAGTGTTATATCTGGGTCCTCAGATAGTAATATGTCCAATTTTCTGAGGTACTGCCAAACTGATTTCCAGAGTACTTGCACAACCTTGCAATCCCACCAGCAATAGAGGAGTGTTCCTCTTTCTCTACACCCTAGGAAGCATCTGCTGTCACCTGAGTTTTTAGTCGTAGCCATTGTGACTGGTGTGAGGTAGAATCTCAGGATTGTTTTGATTTGCATTTCCCTGAAGACTAAGGATGTTGAACATTTCTTTATGTGTTTCTCAGTCATTTGGTATCCCTCAGTTGACACCTGGGGATACATCCCATATACAGTTGCCAAACCCAGACTCTATTGTGGATGCCAACAAGTGCTTGCTGACAGGAGCCTGATATAGTGCCAGACAAATATAGAAGTGGATGCTCACAGCCATCCATTGAACTAATTTAAATGTTTGTTGTTGTTATTGTCCTTGTTTTTGTTGTTGTTTTGTAATTATTGGATTGTATCAAGGGCATGATGCATACATACATGCAAGGGAAGCATTCTACCCTTAAACTGGAAGGTGGAGTACATCTGTTCCTTAAAGTAAGCATTTCAAAACACAAATTGTTAGAGAATGTTGTAATAGACAAATACAGTGTACATGGATATCAGTGATGATGGATTTTACTGAAAACAAAAAGATATTCCCACTTTACCATGCTTAATGCTTGTACTCTGTAGCTCTATTTATGATCTTAACAGGTTGCATTTTAAATCAGGTATCATGTATATAGGAGAGGATGAAAGGGGTTAAATGATGAAGGTTTCAAGTTCCTAAATGGTTCCTATAATTGTAGGTGAGGAAAACACGATCATTTTAGAGATCTCCCAAATCTTACCTCTTTTTTTTTTAATGTAACCAAAGACCCTCTGGCCAATTAACTGAAGAAGATATTAAAATTAAATATAAAATTTGGTTAATCATTGCTCTAGTATTATGAAGGATTTTAATGGTGAAAGTATCATAAGCAAGATAGTGATATTTTAAAATAACTACTTAAAATAGGAGCTAATGACTTATATGGCTAAACTTGAAAAATAAACAATGCTAATTGTGTCACTACTGGACAAATAAAACAAAGATTCTTTTGTTGTTGTTGTTAATTGGTCACCTGAAGAATAATTTTGGAAGGAATATTATAAGATGAAATTATTCACAATACTCTGTTATATTTCATTATTTGATAATAGAATAAATTTATAGATTTTGAATGGCAAAGGTATATACAAAAGATAAAAATAGTTAATACCTTGGTAAATTATAAATGTGCATTAATCTGATGTGGCTAAAAGGTGGCTAAAACATCTTTTGCTAATAAAAACATAGGTTACTGTTTGGTTTATGTATGAAGACACTCTTCAACATTTTAGACAATACTTAGTGAAGTTTTTCGTCATCTAGTTTAAGTCTGAAATAATATTAATTTTAGTGTCATTATTTTGGTTTCATCTTTTCCTTAATGGAAAATTAGTCTATAATATAAATATTATTTCTTTAGGTTATCACTATTATGTTCTGGTAATCCAAGACCAAGTTTTATTATAGCAAGGACAATGGCTCTTGACAGAAAACAGCAGAATCAACCTTGTGTACATCAACATTAATCACCATGGTTACATCACTTTAGAAGACAGTGGAAATGTGCTGGAAACATATTTTTTAATATCTTTTTATTAACTTCATAATGCTCTTTGACATCTGTGTTTGCATTCTCAGTTAAAATGTTCCCAGTATCAAGATTCAAAATAGCAAAGAAAATGACTTCTGAAAACAATTCATATATTTTACATTAGAGTAAGGTTACAAAAGAAATGGCTAAGGATTTAGCAATTGTGGTTGTATTTTGCATGCCTACTCTCCTGTGTTCTTTGTTCTTTTGCATACCACCTCTTCCTACAAACATGAAATAGACTGACTTATAGAAGTATGTAATGTTGAACGAAGTGCTTTTAGATGCTGTCTCAGAAACTGGTAAAGACTAAAATCGGTATACATTCTTACTATGGAATGCAAAGAATGCAAAAAATCTTGAGTATTTGTTACAAGAAAAATAAATTAAAATCTTTAAAAACATTTTGAAGCTCTCTATCCAGCTTGGTGAATTCAAGAATTTCATATTTCAAAGTTTTGTCTAGGATATCAGTAGTTTTTACTGATATTTCAAAGCCAATTTTGAATCAAACACAACTGAGGCTTACCTAAATATTGGTTATTTTTCTTCAAATATTGACTTATTAAATATTATTTAAATTATTGAATAATTCATATTGTTTTAATTAAATATTGGCTTATTGTTCAATTATTAAGCATTATTTAAATTATTGAATAAGTCACATTGTTTTATTAATAAATACTCTAAAATAAATAAGTATTCACATTCTTGCAGTAATGTATTATTTTTATTACTCTTTAAATTTGGTGATGTTATCATTTGGATAAAGATTGTCATGTTCCTGCCAGGCAGTGGTAGCTCATGCTGTTAATCCTAGCACTTGGAAGGCAGAGACAGGAGGATTCCTGAGTTCGAGGTCAGCCTGATCTACAGAGTTTGTTCCAGGACAGCTAGGGCTACACAGAGAAACCCTGTATTGAAAAACAAAACAAAAACAAAACAAGATAGTTATATTCTCCTACTGGGAAACATCATTATTAAGGTAGTAGTTCCACATGACCAGATGGCTTTCAGAGCTTGGCACAAAATGGAGGACTCCATTTCTTAGTGGGGCTTCCCTGTTCCTGTTTCTGTCTGGAGACTGTTCCTGAACACAGGTGATTGTCCCTTTCTGAAAAATGACCATGTAGAGAGAGCTCTCTTCAAGGCTACACAACTCAGCACACAAGTCCTGCTCTGGCTTCTGACCACAAGATAACCAGGTGACATGTAATAAGCAATCAGCCCTTCCTATTCTCTTGATACTATGAGCAATTATCCCTTTTGACTCATACTCCTATAAGAGCCCTTATTTGCCCTACCCCAAAACAATAAAGTAGTCTTGTCGTATTGCACCAGTCTCCAGAGATCATTTTGTCCACACACACTGCCATCTGAACCCAGCTCTCTGCCTCTACTCCTTCTGTTTTCTCAGTCTTGCAGCCACAGCCTCCAGAGAGAAAATGGGACACACATTCTCTAACAACCATCTTTTATTACACCTAAACTTCTAAAATGCTTTCTTTATTTTTTTCTAAGTCTGTATAGTACATTGTTGTCTATAATCACACTATTTGGCAAAAACACACCATACACTACCTCTTACTCCTGTTTATCTACATCTTCATTTTCCCATTGAAATTTGCCTATCCTCTACTTCGTCATTTTCTCCTCAAATAAAATTCTACTTATTCTTTGAAATGTTTATTTTTATTTTTTTATTAGATATATTTTTTATTTACATTTCAAATGATTTCCCCTTTTCTGGCTCGCCACTCCCTGAAAGTCCCATAAGCCCTCTTCCCTCCCCCTGTTCGTTCATCCACCCTTTCCCACTTCCCTGTTCTGGTATTGCCCTATACTGCTGCACTGAGACTTTCCAGTACCAGGGGCCACTCCTCTGTTCTTCTTGGACATCATTTGATATGTGGATTATGTCTTGGGTATTCAAAGTTTCTAGGCTAATATCCACTTATTAGTGAATGCATACCATGATTGATCTTTTGGGACTGGGTTACCTCACTTAGTATGATGTTCTCCAGATCCATCCATTTGTCTATGAATTTCATGAATTGATTGTTTCTAATGGCTGAATAGTACTCCATTGTGTAAATATACTACATTTTTTGTATCCATTCCTCCGGTGAGGGACACCTGGGTTCTTTCCAGCTTCTGGCTATTATAAATAGGGCTGCTATGAACATAGTGGAGCATGTATCCTTATTACATGATGGGGAATCCTGAGTATATGCCCAGGAGTGGTATAGTAGTGTCCTCCGGAAATGATGTGCCCAGTTTTCTGAGGAACTGCCAGACTGATTTCCAGAGTGGTTGTACCAATTTGCAACCCGACCAGCAATGGAGAAGTGTTCCTCTTTCTTCACATCCTCGCCAACACCTTCAGTCTCCTGAGTTTTTAATCTTAGCCATTCTGACTAGTGAAATTTCAGGGTTGTTTTGATTTGCATTTCCCTAATGACTAATGATGTTGAACAATTTTTAAGACACTTCTCAGCCATATGAAGTTCTTCAAGTGAAAATTCTTTGTTTATATCTGTACCCCATTTTTAATAGGGTTATTTGGTTTTCTGGGGTCTAACTTCTTGAGTTATTTGTATATATGGGATATTAGCCCTCTGTCAGATGTAGGGTTGGTGAAGATTTTTTCCCAATTTGTTTGTTGCCGATTTGTCCTTTTGATGGTGACCTTTGCCTTACAGAAACTTTGTAATTTTATGAGGTCCTATTTGTCAATTCTTGATCTTAGAGCATAAGCAATTGGTGTTCTATTCAGGAACTTTTCCCCTGTACCAATGTCCTCAAGGTTCTTCTCCAGTTCCTTTTCTATTATCTTCAGTGTGTCTGGCTTTTTGTGGAGGTCTTTGATCCATTTGGAGTTGAGCTTAGTACAAGGAGATAAGGATGGATCAATTTGCATTCTTCTGCATGCTGACCTCCAATTGAACCAGCACCATTTGTTGAAAAGGCTATCTTTTTTCCAATGGATGTTTTCAGCCCCTTTGTCGATCAAGTGGCCATAGGTGTGTGAGTTTATTTCTGGATCTTCAATCCTAGTCCATTGATCTACCTGTCACTGCACCAATGCCATGCAGTTTTTAACACTATTGCCCTGTAGTGTTGTTTGAAGTCGGGATACTGATTCCCCCCAGAATTTCTTTTGTTGTTGAGAATAGTTTTAGCTATCCTGGGTTTTTTGTTATTCCAGATGAATTTGAGATTTGCTCTTTCTAACTCTATGAAGTACTAAGTTGGGATTCTGATGGGTATTGTTTTGAATCTGTATATTGCTTTTGGCAAGATGGCTATTTTAGCTATATTAATCCTGCCAATCCACGAGCATGGTAGATTTTTCCAAAATCTGTGGTCTTCTTCCATTTCCTTCTTCAGAGACCTGAAGTTCTTATCATACAGATCTTTCACTTGTTTTGTCAGAGTCACACCAAGGTACTTTAAATTGTTTGTGTCTATTGTGAAGGGATGTGTCTTGGTAATATCAAACTCCTACTCCTTTCAATTTTCCCCAAGAATTCTCTAATGCATCTCACTCTCAACATTATGTGTCTTTTTTTCATTTGTTAACCTAGTTGGTTTTTTTTAAACTAAATACAATGCTATCCTTTATGCATAGATGTGGTGTTACACACTTGGGAATGGGCCACCTACCAATGGCTAAACGCCCATGTATCATGCTGGCTTTATCTTATGCAGGTCTTCTGGAGGTAAGCAGAACTATTGTAAGTTCATATGTGCATCAACAATGTCAGGTATAGAAAGCAACATTTTGTAACATCACCTGCCAATCTCAGTATCTGACAATATTTTCCCTTCTTTTATTAAATGTTCCCTGAAAATGGAAGATGGAAATGTAGTTTGCTGTAAATGTCATATCAATGTATGAGCACTCCCAACCATTTACTCTCAGAAGTTTAAAACTAATATTGTCTGCATACATAAAGAGAAGCTTCTCTGATGGGGAGTAGTTCAAATCTGTGGACATGAACAGATCTTCGGTTAGTAGCTCAGTCTCAGCAATCCCCCCAAGGGCCTAGGTTAGTTGACTCTGTTTCTTTCTGGATATACTATCTCCTTCAGGTTGTTCATCCCTTCCTCTAACTCTTCCACAAAATTTAGAAAGAATTTTAACAACATGACTGTTTAGTCAAACAACAAATAATAGCAGGTTCTCCCTAAGGGCTTATGACTTTCCTACTCATTAGTTTTGATCATATTCACTATTCCAGGCATACATATCTTCTGTGGAGTTTGCATACTCTTAGGGTAAAGCAATGAAAAATATATTCCAAGCACTTTATTAAATAATTATGGAGTGAATGAAAACCCTTGTCTTATTCTCAATTTTGGAGGAATTACATTGAGTTTCTCTCTATTTAATTTAATGTTGAATCATAGGCAGTGCATTGCTTTATTATGTTTACATAAATGTTTACTCTATCCTTAACCTCACCAGGACTTTTTATCATAAAAGGACATTGGATTTTGTCAAAGACTTTTTGGCATCCAATGTTTTGTTATTGCTGTGATTTTTTCTTTCAATTTATTTAAACAGTAGATAATACTCAGTGATTTTTATATGTTGAAACATTCCTATACATCTGGAATAAAGCCTACTTGAAACAGCGGATGAGTTTTTTGGTTTTTTTTTTTTTTAGTTTTGTTTTTGTTTTTATAAATAAACTTGTGTTTTACTTATGTCTATATTTATTTATTTATTCATTTATTTATTTAATATTCTGAATAAAACACCTGTTTTCTTCTATTCTCCATCATAAGGGCTCTCCCTTCTTTCTGCTTCTCAGAAGGGGGAGGTCCCTACAAGGAAACCAATGCATCCTGATACCTCAAGTCACTTCAGGTCTAGGTACATTCTCTCCCACTTGTCAGAGATGACAGCCTAGTTAGGGAAGCAGGATCCAAAGACAGGCAATGCAGTTAGGGTAAGCATCTGCTCCAGTTACTGGGGGACTTGCGTGAAAGCCAATCTGCACATCAGCTAAATATGTGTGTGAAGGGCTAAGTCCAACCCTTGCATGCTCTTTGGTTAGTAGTTCAGTCTCTGGGATTCCCCCAAGGGTCCAGGATAGTTGACTTTGTTGTTCTCCTTCTGGATCTGCTTTGTCCTCCAGGTTGTTTATTCCTTCCCCTAACTCTTCCATAAGATTTACAGCACTCCATCTAGGGTTTGGCTGTGGGTATCTATATCTGTTTCAGTCAGATGCTGGGTGGATTCTCTCAGAGGACAGTTATGCTTTGATTCTGTATTTGAATCTAGGCAGATAGATGCAAACATATCTTGAATCTCCAAGGTGGTTGAAGGAAGAAGCAGGCCAGCAATGTTTCTGTAGAGATCATCTGAGGACAGCTTAACACATTCCTCCTCAAATTGGCAGAGGTTGCTACTACATTCATTTATGACAATCTCACACAGGGCACCTGTGTATCCAGGACAGAAGTGACAAATTTAGCTGTCAACAGTGTCTTCACATATTGTATCATTGTGACATATTGTATCATTTGACCAAGAAAGAGCCACCACAGTCTCAAGGTGTAACCCTGTAAACCCAGTACCCATGCAGTCACAGAAGTTGTTTCTTCCTTCCAAACATAGAACTCCATGGAGACATTGCTGGTTGGCAGATGATCAAAGTTGAGTTTACTGTGGTCTCCAAGGAATCTATGTGCACAGCCACAGAAGCAAATCCCAAGAGATCTTGCCATGTGGCACAAGATATACACAGATGGCACGTACATTTATCCATTTGCAAGTGACAGTTCACACAAGAATACTCCTGAGGACAGACACATGTATCTTTCTATATCATTGAAGGCATATAGCCACATTCATGCAGGGTTGAAAAACACATTCATGTGCTTCCAAGTCACAATGTTTGCCTTGGTATCCAGGCACATTAAAGCATGAGTAGCCATTGATTTCATCCTGGCACACAACCTCATTGTGGTGTTTGGATGCACCCTCATTATGATTTGTCTTACAGAAGCTTCCAGCATTTCAAGCAGAGCAGATATAGATAGGGTGCTCAAGATCTTTATGACAGGTATCTCAATTTTGGCAGGAATTCCCTCCACAGAAATTAGTGGCAGTTTCACAGGTCAGCCCATTGTACATAGAAAGACATTGGCACAGGAGGCTCCTTTATCCTGAAGTATTCACAGAAGTGGAAATTTCTTGGCAGGGACTCAAGCATCAAGTCTCTTTTACATATTCAGTCTTTGCTCAAATTATTGAGAATGTCTAAGCCTCGATTGTTGTCTTGTGGAAAACAAGCCAATATATAATTGTTTTGGCAAGAATTTAAGAGATACCTGGTATTGGGGCTTTTTATTCATTTGTTTGTTTGTTTGATGTTTTTAATCTTTTGTTTTACTGTTGTTTGTTTTCTTTTTTGGTTTTGTTTTGTTTCAAAATGGATACTGGAACCTTGCATCAATGTAGAACTAGTTACAACCTCTCTCACTGAGGTCAAACAAAATAGCCTATTTAGGAAAGCAGGGTCCAAAGGCTGCTAACAGAGTCAGGATAAGCTCCTACTCCAGTTTGAGAGGATCTTCATAAAAAGCATGCTTTATACTGTTTACATATGTGTGGTGCCTGGGTTCAGACTGTGAATGCACTTTGGTTAGTGGTTCAGTCTCTGGGAGCCCCCAAGGGACCTGGTTATTTGATTCTGTTCATCTTCTTGTAGACTTCCTATCCCCTCCAAGATCTTCAATCTTTCTCCCAACTCTTCCAAAAGACTTCCAGAGCACTTTCTAAAGTTTGGTTGTGGGCCTATGGATTTTGTTTGGCCAGATGCCAGGTGGAGTCTCTCAGAAGTCAGTTATGCTAGGCTTATGTCTTCAGGCATAACAGAAAAAGCATTAATACAGTCAGGGAATTGTTCTTGCCCAGGGGATGGATCTTAAGTTAGGCAAGTCATTGTTTGGCCATTCTCTCAATATCTGCCACAAGTAGATAATCTTTTTGATGTGTTCTTGGATTTAGTTTAGAAGGTTTTTTTGAGCATTTTTCATCTATGTTCATGAGGAAAATTAGTCTGTACTTCCTTTTCTTCTTTGACTCATCATGTGGGTTGATTATCAGGGCAATCTTGCAATCATAAAATGATCTAGGCAATAATCCCTCTGTTTCTATTTTATGCAATACTTTGAAATGTATTGCTAGAGAAATAAGACAGCTGAAGGAGATCAAGGGGATACAAATGGGTAAGAGAGAAGTCAAAGTATTATTATTTAAAGACAATATGAGAGCATACATAAGTAACCTTTAAAATTTTATTAGGGAATTCCTATAGCTGATAAACAGTTTAAGGGGAGTGGCTGAATATAAAATTAACTCCAAAAACCAATAGCCATTATATGTAAAACTGACAGATGATTTAAGAAGGAAATTATGGAAACAAAACTCTTCATAATAAAACCTCAAATAATATTATCTTAGAGTGATCTAAACAAAGAAGTGCAATATTTGTATGATAAAAATTAAAGTTTTTTTAAAAAAATTGAAGATGATCTCAGAAGATGGGAGAATCTCCCATGCTTATGGATCAGTAGGATTAACATATTAAAAATGGCTATCCTAACAAAATCAATATATAACACTATCCTTGTCAAAATCACAACCCATTTCCATTTTTTTATAGATCTTGAAAAGACAGTTATCAATGTCATGAAAAAATGAAGTCCTGGGTTAGAAAAAATATCAATCCTGAACAATGAGATAATTGCTGGTGGGATATCACTATCCCTGATTTCAAATTGTACTACCCAGCTACAATAATACAAAACACAAAGTGTTGTCACAAAAAATACTAGTTGATTCATGGAATGGAATTAAAATTGAGTACATAAATCCACACACTTATCTAAACCTAAGTTTTGATTTTAAAAATCCAGAAATATGCAATAAAAAAGAGAGAAAGCATGTTAAACAATTTATACAGGATAAACTGTATATCCACTTTTAAAAGAATACAAGTAAATCCATATTTATCACCGTGCACAGAGCTAACATCAAGTCCAAGTGGATCAAAGACCTTAACATAAAACCAGCTACACTGAACCTGAGAGAAGAGGAAGTGGGAATATGTTTGAACATATTGGCACAGGAGATGAGTTACTGAATAGAATATGCACAAATATCAACAATTAATAAGTGGGACCTCATGAAATTGAAATGCATTGGTAGGACAAAGACTCTATCAATAGGACAATATGTCAGCCTCTGTAACTGGAAGTTTTGAGTTTGTTTGTTTGTTTGGTTTTGTTTTTTCCAACTCCATATCCAATACAGTTCTAATATCCAAATACATAAAAGCCTTAAGAAACTAGATATCACAAAACCAAATAATCAGTTAAATATGCCAATTAAAATGGGGTACAGATCTAAACGGAGAATTCTTAATAGAGGAATCTCAAATGACTAAAATGCTTAATGAAATGGTGAACATCACGTCAATGCAAATCAAACCTTCTTCGTGCTTCTATTTTATTCTGGTCAGGATTGCTAAAATCAATAACACAAGTAACAGCTCATGCAGACAAAGATATGGAGAAAGGAAAGCACTCCTCCAATGCTGGTGGGAGTGCAAAAATTTACAGCCACTGTGGAAATCAATATGGTAGTTCTTCAGAAATTTGGAGTTGATCTACTTAGAAGACATAGTTGTACTACAAGGGAGGTTTCATCAAACTACAAGAACACACTCAATTTTGTACATTGTGGCTTTATCATAACCAGAGACTGGAAATGATTTACATATCCCTCAACTGAAGAATAAATAAAAAAATGTGGTTCATTTACACAATGAAGTATTACTCATCTGTTTAAAAGTTTTATTACGAAATATGTAGGCAAATGGCTGAAACTGAATCAATCTGGCATGAGATAACCAAGCCACAGAAAGACAAATATGATAAGTATTCACTTGGAAGTGGATAGTAGGTGCTAAGTAAATGATAATCAAACTGTAGTTCACAGACACAGAGAGGTTAAACAAATAGAAGGACTATTGGGAAGACATGTCTCTATCCCTGGGTAGGAGACATAAAGTTTTGTCAATTTTGTACATAAATTAAGGTCAGGTGGGAATAGTTTCTAAAGGGATTTATTGGGCGATAAAGGAAGAGAGTATGGTGCTAGACAGCTGGAATTTGGGAGAAGGATTTCAAGGTGACTGTGTGGGAACCAGATAGAAAACTAGAAGCTTTCTGTAATCTATGATGGTAACTTTAGAGAGGACTAGTAGTAGAGGATAAAGAATCGGAAGGGAACATCTTTTGTAACAAGGAAGGGCTTCCAGTGCTAGAACTGGGTTGCAAATAGTTGAGTTATTAGCTGTGCTATGCGGTGTGTGTGTGTGTCTATGTGTGTCTGTGTGTGTGTTGTATGGAGTCCTGTGGCTATCTGTAAATAATCCAGGTAGATGCTAGGACAGAGGGTGGCTCTCTGAAAACTGACAGTATGTGTGTATTTGTGGGGTCATTGCTGAAGAAAACATCCACAGCTCATCTTACATAGAATGGTTGAGGTAGCTGGTGTTTATATGGAGATTACACCTCTATTTTATAGTCATCTTGGTATGGAGAGAAACTCTGCAGATGACGAAAAGAGAAACCTGCACTTCAACCCAGCCATAAAACCCTGGACCTAAAATCTGTCTTGTGGGAAGCCATTAGAGATCCTCACTTTGGCCCGGAGGGCTGACATGGCAAAGGACCTGAGTAAAACAAGAAGAGTCTCTCCAGTAAATGCTGTTGGAAGGAAGTCCTGAGATAACTGCGGGCTGCTCCAGACAATGCAAACACCAGATGTCTCCACCGGAGGACCCTTATCTCTCCCTGCTGAAACTGCTAAGATTGCCCTTCCCTGCTTTGTTCTTGCCTTGAGAAGAGCTCTTCCTCTGAGAGCTTAAAACCTGTGTACCCCAGAACATTAAATGAGACCTTGACATTTGAACCCCCACTGCCTGATCTCCTTTCTCTCCCCCCTCTTTTTGACCGTCAGGTAGTACCCCTTTGGAACCCTGGAATAACTGGACCTGCTGGTTGGGTCACTGTCTGTTTTTTAAGATGTACTGGGGCAATGGTAGTACAGAACTTTTGGGAGTGGCCAACATAGGTCTGCTGTAACTTGAGGTCCACTCCAAGAAAGGGAGTCCATGACCTATACTGCCTGGATGGTAAGAAACTGGAGAGAAGACCATCCAGAGACATTGGTAGAACCAAACATGACTGACAAAAACCAAACCAAACCAAAACTAACAAAACAAAACAAGCAAAAACCAACCAAACCAAAACAACAACAAGATAAAAAACAAACAACCCAAGCACCTGAATTTATATCAGCAGATTGGAGGAAATGTAGTAGACCAACAGCCAGATTTCAATGTGTTAGAGAGTCTAATTTGGAGATCTTCTTTGGGTCCCTCCTCTCACAGTTCAGGGAACCCCATGTATAGAAGGAGAGGGGTGACTGTAAGATTCAGAGAGAATAGAGGACATCAGAAGAAAGTGGTCCACTGAATCAACTATGCAGCACTCACATGAGCTCAGAGAGACTAGAGCAGACTAGGGGCCTGAAAGTATCTGCACAAAGGGTCTTCTGTATCCATATTGTTGCTGTTAGCTTGGTGTTTTTATGGTACTCCTAAAAATGGGAACAGGTATATCTCTGCATTCTCTGCTTGCTCTTTGAACTATTTTCTTCCTGTTGGGTTGCCTTGCCCAGCCTCAACATGAAGACATTTGCCTTGTTTTATTCTATCTTTCTTTGTCCTCTTTGGTTGTTGTCTCTTTGAGGCTTGCTCTTTTCTAAAAGTCAAGGAACAGACTGCACGTGGGGGAGAGGGGAGGTAGAAAGGACCTGAGAGGCATGGAGGGAGGTAAACTGCAGTCAAGATCGACTCTATGATCAAAAAAAATTATTTTCAAGGCTGGGGGGAAAAGAAATGTATTCCAGAAATTTTAATTAAGAAACAAGCTTATTTTTTATATTATCTGACATGATAGACTTCAATTCCTTGAGCCATTCACTTTTCATAGCTTCTAATAGGTGCTGTTTTACTCCAGCTTTTAGAAGATCAATATATTTATTTTATTTTCAAGTATGTGAGATTATATGGCTCATTTGTTTCATAGCTGGCTATTTTTTCTTAACATAATTATATTTAATAACAAGGTGGTTTCACAAGGGAGAAACTTTTGTCTTTTTCTAGATAACCAAATAACATTCCATGGAGTGAATTTAATATATTTTTTAAAGATGGACAAATATCTTACTAGCATGTCTTAGCTCTTGTAAGTGATTCTTCTTCAAATGTCTCATTGATGTTTTAATTTTATTTTGTTGGAATATCTCCAGTGGGAGATGGATGACTGTTTCATGTAATATTTCTATGTTTAATTTCTTGCTGAACATTCATACTGAAACCAAAATGGCTGGTGTCCTTTCAGTTGGAGGGACAGAATATTATAGCCCTCATTCTTCACTTTCTTGTCAGCACTTACTGTTTTTTTATTTTATTTTTATTTTATTTTTTTTTACTTCTTCTGGAAGGGAAAACGAGCTGAAGAACTTACTGAATCCATTCTACTAATAGCTAAGCAAACATTTTCTTACTTTCAAAGAATTTTAATTCTGTGATTACTAGGTGTTGAACAAACATGAAAAGTCTACAAGAAACCTCTGACTATTACTTTTGTGATGGTTTGATGGTTTGTCTATGCTTGACACAGGGAGTGGCAGGATTAGAATGTGTGGTCCTGTTGGAATAGATGTGCCACTATTGGTATGAGTTATAAATATCTCATTCTAGCTCCCTGGAAATTAGTATCCTTTTAGCAGCCTTCAGATAAAGATGTAGAACTCTGAGCTCCTCCTGTACCATGCCTACCTGGATGCTGCCTTGTTCCTTCCTTGAGGATAATAGACTGAATCTATGAATCTCTAAGCCAGATCCAATTAAATATTGAACTTATAAGAGCAGCCTTGGTCACAGTGTCTGTTCACAGCAGTAAACCCCAAAGTAAGATACTTTATAATAATAAATGATGAGACTGATATGGTTCAATACCCTAGTGAATCATACTTGTGCAGATACAGTGCTAGCTAGAAGACAAATTAGCATGGTCATTATTCTTAAGAAGAGCTACATATATCTAGGATCTTAAAAGTAAGATAATTTCATCAGTAACAAAGGTGACACCTAATTCCTAACTTTTAAAGTGAAGTTAGAAATTAAATCAGTTTTGTTTTTCATGAATATAGAAATCTCTCCAAACATCTTATGACTAGAGTTAGTCAAGGTTCATGTAGGCCTACTATTAAATTCTTTATTTTTAGAGAAGATATTTTCAACCAATTACAATTGTTTATAAACATGTGAGACTTATTTCTACAATCTTAAATTTTAGATTTAGAAATTATTCAGTAGTATTTGAAATTTTAGAGTCCTTTGGTCGTATCATCAACAGCTCTTGTATGTTTAGATTGGAAATACATATGGCTTATGTAGGAACTGCTGCATTTAAATATTGCTTACCCTCATTAGTCATGTTCTTCACCGGTTTACTCGAGCATTAGTTTCTATAATTTCTTTGGTCTCTCAGTCTGCATTTTTCAATATTTGCTTTCAATAATCAGTTTTCTAAGCAATGATAAATTTCATCTGAATGCTTTCTTTCATCTCAATATGCTCTATTTTTACATTTCTGTTTACATGTAAAAAAGCATCTCTTTGAACATCTTTTCCAATTTTATAATATAGTTGTTCCTAAATTTGGCTAACAAGGACATTGCTATTAAAATAAATAAATAAAGACAAGCCCCATAGTATAAATACCAAGTCTCCTGAGCCTGCTGGATCCTTCAACAATGAATGAGTTTGCTATATCAAAGGTTTCTCCAGAAGAGAAAGAGCCATTCACTTTGCATTCTATAGGTGCCATTCTCAGAACAGTGACATAGACCTTCACTGCCTGCTAATTTATACTTGTATATGGAGTGTAAATCCTCTCAAGAGGAGATGGCTGAGAGCTTAAAGGAGACTGTGATGACAATTGGTAACAGCTCACAAGTAACATTAATTGGGGACATTGATTCTTGAAGAAAAAAAGTCCAAATCTCCATTCATACAAAAGAGTGTTAAAGAAAGAAAAGTGTGGAGCTAGCCTATATCTCAAAAATGTTCAGATTTAGAGTTGATGTTTTCCGTATTTTTGGTTTAAATATTCCAGTTTAATCATATTCATTCCAAAATTGTTTTATTACTGTAATGTAGTATATGTTCCATGAAAAGAAATAATTTCAGAATAATAAATTCATATTATTTATTAGTTGGATAGTCTAGTTATGTATTATATTCATCTTTGAGACATTCATGCATATCTATTGAAAAATTCGATCTTATTCTTCCCCTAAATTCCCCCTTCAAGTTTCCCAGTATCCCACAAAATGATTCCCTTAAAATGTGTTGTATTTTTTTCTTTCATTTTTTTGGCAGGGGCATTCATTAATGCCATTTATTGCTGCACATGTACATATGCTATATATGTTGGAGTATGCACTGGAACAAGAAAACATACAGGTAAATACACCTCAAATATGTATGCTTCCTCCTCCTGAACCTATCAGTGTCAGATAACTCCTCTATAGAATGAAGCCTAGAGAGGACTTTTACCATCTGCTGTAATGGTGGCTGGCTAGATATTATGCAGATAAGAATAGCCAGTGAGAGGTTACTTGTGATGGTAATGTCAGTACTTCACTGCATGTCTTTCTGCCTTCTACCTCTGGCTGAGTTAGGACTATGTGTTGGCCACATACTCCTGGTATTCAGTTACTTTTATTTCTTGTTTGGGGATATAAATCTTAGTCTTTATTTATTAACAAATCTAATAAAACACATTTTCAAATCAAGCCATACATAGAGAGCAAATATCTGAACAGAATGTTTCAGCTGCCTGGTCTTATCTTCTAAAATATGCAGGTAAAATAGACCGTCTTTCATTACCTTATGTGTAGTATTTGGCAAGAAGGTCTGAGATATGAAGGTCTGGCTGTGCATTATGGAAGAGGTCAGAAACTTAATGTGACAAATTCATTGATAATTAAACTTTTCAGGAGAAACAGTATGCTATTTTTGATATATGAATACATGAAGGATTCAGATATATCTTGTGATTAGCAGTAAAATTAGGACCAATATATAACATTTGTCTTCAGACTTCTGCCTATGAGCAAATGCTTACCAGTCTGAGAAGATTAATTCAGTAGTAACAACCTTCTTTCTTGAAAGCTAATTTTAAGAGAAAATGTAGCAAACTTCCAGGCTCCTTGATGTAACTAAGTTTTTTTTTTTTTCTCTTGTTGCTTTATAACTTTACCAGTTGACTTCCAGAAGGGGAGAGCAGCCTAAGTCTTTTACTCAGTTACAAAATCAGCTGCAGACACACTGGAGATCTCATAAAGTACTGGCTCATAAAAGACCTCACTAGTAATTTTATGACTTCTATTAAAAACCATGAATTCAACTTACATATTTTGCTTTTCAAATCACCATTAGAGCTGTGAGGGCATACATTTTCTTTGGCCTGAAGAGTTTAATAACATTTTAGATAACCCCTTAGTAAGGAAGCAGAGGCACCACTAGGTTTCCTTCCTCCATGCTGGTCCCAGTGATAAAACTCAGGTCTTCTTGCACCATTACCTGCCAAGAAATGCTGTCAATTTTATCAGATGCTTTTGGTATTAAATAAACAAATTAATCAACAAGAAAACATCAGTTCTGTGAATTGTAACTTGTTTATTTTGAGCTTTTGGGCTAACATTCACCTATCAGTGAATGCATACTGTTAGTATCGAGACCAGCGAGTCCTGTGACGTCATATAAGTGACAATTAGCACAGTGCAACTATAGGCCTGTTGCCAAGGCCACAGCCGCCATATACCCACAATTCAATGGCCCACCTTTACCTGTAATTTAATGTCACCACCCGTACATAATTAGGTAGTGTTTCTCCTTCCTCTCTCTCTCTCTCTCTCTCTCTCTCTCTCCCTTCCTTCTTCCTGCCTGCTACACGTTTTCTCATCTTAAATAAAGCCCCATGTGGAACTGTTTGGCCTAGTGTGACCTCATTGCTGCCCGCATCTCCATCGCATCACCGCGGCCCACGCAGCAGGCAAACAGGTGACCTGTACTACCTGCAGGCAGACGAACTGCGTGGAAAAACCAACATTTTGACAAACCAGCCAGGAAATTCTGCCTGCAGCCGCTATGGACAGGACAGTGCAGTCCACCGCAGTCACAGCTGCTGCCATCACAGCTGCTACTGCCTCCACTACACCACCGCCACTGCTAGTGGACTCCTCACCACTGGGCAGACTGCTGCAGCCTGAGAGCCACCGGCTTCATCCTGTGAGCTGTGGGCTACGGCTTGCCATGTGGATTGTGTCTGGGCCACCCGACCAAACAGTTACACATGCCCGGCTATCAGATTGCACATTTTTAACAAACATACATCGGCTCATCGGGAAGGCACCTTGGTCAGCTGGAGGGAATCTTAGCCACAGAACGGATCTGGCCAACCTCTTCTAGAGCTAAGATTTGCCTCTCAGGCCCAGCCCATATGCTGGCTATGCAGCTAACATTCATAATAGGACATTTAAGCCCTTGGGTGTACCCCCACTAGGAAGTGACCCTAAAATCCCCCCTTAGCTTTTACAGCTGCCAACAAAGTCCGGGGCCCAGGAGGGCTACTTCCTCTGACATTCTAAGAACGTTTCAGCTCCTAAAGGCCTTCGCGACAGCCTAGGCCTTTAGCCTAGCTGCACTATGTCTCTAATTTCTTTCAGGATGCTGAAATTATATTTAGCAATCTTTTCCCACCCACCCGATGGGTAATAACTTGTCTTCACCCATACCTCCAGGCACCCCACTGGGATGCCTCCTGGAAAATCTCAAGTCTCTAAAACTAACACGCAATTTGAGGTGATCAAAATTAATAAACTTTTGTAATAAGGTCTAGACTCAATATAAGTTAGACAATAATTCCAAATGGCCATCTAATGGTACCCTAGACCCGATTATTAATCCAGTAAATGGGATCAGGTTCTATATGTTCAAGCCTTCATCTATCTTCGCTCTAAACCCTCTCTCTGCTCTGCCTGTCCCTCATCCCAGCTTCTCCTAGACACGTAACCTACCCACCTTCCACTAGATGGTGCTACTTTTGATCCCGCTAACGAGACACCACCCATCCACAGCAGGTTTGTTGGGCCTGCAAAATCCCAAACTGTAGCCTCAGTCTCTCTCTCTCACCAGGACCCAGAGTCTACCAACTGACCTCCTCAGATCCCTCCTCTCCCTCTGTGTCAGCTACAGGTCACTCCAAACCCCCTGAACTGGTGTCAAACTTTACCCCATCTATGATGTGTTCTAAGGCTACAGCCAAACCCCCAAGTTCTCCTTCTCCTCCCAGGACACTTGACCTAGCACCAGTCCTTCCTCTGAGGGAAGTGGCTGGAATTGATGGTCCTTTCTCATTGAGTGAGCTTACTCAAAGAGAAAGTAGACTGGGTTCTTATACTTCTAACTCCTCTAACTTTATTAAAGAGTTTCAGTACATCCCTCAATCTTACAGTTTGACTTTCCATGATGTTCATATGATTCTTACTAACAATTTACTTCCTGATGAACGCAGGCGAGTTTTGGAAAAGGCAAGAACGCATGCAGATGAAATTCACCAAACAGACAGAACCTATCCAACTAGATCTGAGACAGTGCCTGACCAGGACCCTCAGTGGAATTACAATTCCATGGGTAGTATTTTAGCCAGAGACAGATTTGTTACATGCCTTCTGGCTGGTCTCAGAAAGGCAGCCTTAAAGCCAGTAAATTTTGAAAAACTCCAAGAGGTTGTCCAGGACAAACAGGAAAATCCATCTCAGTTTTAGAACACCTCACAAAGGCTTTGTTACAATACACTAATGTAAATACCAAGAATCCCGAAGGTAAGCAACTTTTAATGACTTATTTCTTTTCCCAGAGCTACCCCGACATAAGAGCTAAACTTAGGCACCTGGAGAGGTGGTCCCTAACTCCACAGGTGGAAGTCTTGGCGCTTGCCTTCAAGGTATACTATGGGAGAGATGAAAAAGCCCGAAAACAAAAGTACCACATGCTGGCAAAAGCTGTCCAACCAGCTCCAGCTACCACCCTGGGCCCTTGGCCTTCCAAGGCTCAGGTACCACCAGCTCTCTGCTATAGATGTGCTGAACAAGTTCACTGGGCGAAGGCTTGTCCCAACCCTCACAAACTAAGAGGACCATGTCCTGAGTGTCATCGTGAGGGATATTGGGCTGTCGATTGCCCTCGTGTCACGCAGAACAGAGGGCCATCCTGTCCAGATACCCCTCCAACGGACCCCATAGGCTTGGCTAAGGATGATTGAAGGGGCCTGGAGCTCCCTCAACCCGACCACGTCCATCACCAGCAGGGAGCTGGGTGTCCCATCTCCTTCCTTTTGAATACCTGGGCCACTTACTAGGTCTTGGTGGCATTTTGGGGTCCCACCTCACCCTCCTGTCTTCCCATAGTCAGGATAGGAGGACAGCCTTACCTTCCTCATCAGACCCTACCACTTAGCTGCACTTTTAGAGGTATACCCTTCACCCATTCCTTTTTGGTAGTGCCAACTTCTCCTGTTCCCTTATTAGGAAGAGATCTTTTATTTAAGTTGGGGGCTTCAATTTCTTTTGCTCCCCACACTTGCCTGAACCCAAGCTCGCCAGCAGTTCCCCTACTTCTCCTTCTAGCCAGTCAACATACTAACACTAAGTGTTATTTCCTCTACCAGCTTCTCAGGACCCCAGAGTTTGGGACATCCAGAATCCCTGTGTTGCTAGACATCATTCTCCGGTTATCTAGTTACTGGACCCTACAAGGTACATCACCCAAGCTCAATACCCTCTCTCTTTTCAGAGCCTCAGGGGACTTAAGCCTATCATTTCTGACCTCTTAAGGAAAAACTGCTTTGTCCCACTTCTTCTTTCAACACCCCTATACTAGCAGTTAAGAAACGTAATGGCACCTATTACCTGGTTCAAGATCTCAGGCGCATTAATGCTGCAGTGGTTCCTCTCCATCCTGTCATAGCTAACCCCTATACACTTCTTTCTATTATCCCCTCAGGAACTTCTCATTTCTCAGTCCCAGATCTAAAAGATGCATTTTTCTCTATTCTTCTCGACACCCAGTCACAGAACATATTTGTCTTTATGCAGACGGATCTTGACACCCACTTTTTTACCCAACTTACATGGACTGTTCTGCCTCAGGGATTCTGAAACTGCCTACACCAATTTGGCCAGGCTCTGGCTTCTGACTTACTCTCTTTATCTCTCCCTAGATCTAAAATTCTTCTTTATGTGGATGATGTCATTGTCTGTAGCCTATCTCTAGAGATTAGCCAAGCAGACACCTCTGCTCTTCTAAATTTCCTTTCCGGTCCAGGCTACCTTCTAAAGTCCAACTGTGTACTCCTCAGGTTACCTATTTGGGATTAAAAATGACCCGAACCCACAAGGCTATTACCTTAGATCAAAAGAATCTGATTCAGTCTTTTACTGTTCCTTCCACAAAGGAAGAAATTTTATCATTCCTAGGAATGGCTAGCTTTTTACATTCCTGGGTTCCTTCCTTTTCCCTCCTCTCTCGACCCTTATATGAGGCAGTGTTAGGCCCCACCCACTAACCTCTTCTCAAACCTGCTACCAAGCCCTTTCAGAGGCTCCAACAGGCTCTCCTTAAGGCCCCAGCCTTACATCTCCCTGACCTGACTCACCCTTTTTCCCCTCTATGTAACTAAAAAGGAGGGATTTACCGTTGGAGTCTTAAGTCATCAACGGAGACCTTCTTTTGCACCTGTAGCATACTTGTCAAAAAGACTAGATTTAACCATTCAGGGATGGGCACCTTGTATTCGTGCCTTAGCAGCTACTGAACTCCTTATTTGAGAGTCAAAGAACCTAACCTTGGGGTCTTCCATAACTGTGCTCTCATCTCATAACCTGTCACAGCTCCTAACTTACAAAGGCCTGCAGACTCTACCTCCCCCCAGAGTTCTTTCTCTTCGGGTAGCACTAATAGAAGTTTCCACACTCACCTTCCAATCATGTCCTCTTCTTAATATTTCTACTCTTCTTCCCTGACCTAATACTAACCACTCCCTGTCTCACTCCTGCACTGAGACTTTAGAGCAACTATTACCTCATCCTTCACACATACAGGAGGGCATGTTTCCTCAAGCCATTTATACCTGGTACACAGATGGAAGATCCTTTCTATATGAAGGGGCTAGAAAAGCTGGCTATGCCATAGTGTCAGACACTGAGGTGGTAGAGGCACAGGCCCTTCCTGTACACACCACTAATCAACAGGCTGAACTAATAGCTCTCATCCATGCCTTTCAGCTGGCACAGGGACAATCCCTCAACATCTATACAGATTCCAAATATGCTTTCCATATCCTCCTGTCCCACGCTGCTATCTGGAAAGAGCAGGGGTTATTTACCACAACAGGAGGATTGATCGGTAACTAATGCAAACCACATTTTAGACATGCTAAAGGCCTCCTATCTCCCCACAGCTATTGGGATCGTCCACTGCAGATCCCACCAGATAGATGACTCACTCTATTGTATCCAAGGGAAACAACTGAGCTGATGAGACAGCTAGAGCTGCGGCCCTTAGGGGGCTAAACTCATCTCACCTTTCCCAAGACATCCTTACACTACAACCTACATCTCTTCCTCCACTCCCTGACACTCCCCAAACTCTATCCTATCTTCACCAACTCTTTCATCCTAACAGCCAAGCATTATCTTCTTTTGTTAAGACCTACTTACAGCCTACTCCTGAAGACTTAAGTTTCTTAAAGTCTATCATTGCTTCTTGTAAAATCTCTCAGATGTCTCGAACTCGAGATATCGTAGTACCCCTTTCCCTACCCATCAGGCTAGAGGTTCCCTTCATGGAACTGACTGACAACTTGACTTTACCCATATGCCTACTGTCAAGCATGTCAAGTACCTCCTGGTCCTGGTGGACACCTTTTTGGGGTGGGTAGAAGCCTTTCCCACCACTGAGAAAAGGGCTCAGACAGTCTCTGATCTCCTCTGAGAGATCATCTCCCGATTTTGTGTTCTAGCCTCCCTTCAGTCAGACAATGGTCCTGAATTTACTTCCCAGATCTCTCAGAGTCTATCTAAGACCTTAAACATCCATTGGCATTTTCACATTCCCTACCATCCTCAATCTTCCAGTAAGGTAGAAAGAACTAATGTCTTTGAAAATCACTATTGATAAGCTGTCACAGGAACTTCACCTTGACTGGGTACAACTCCTACCTCTGGCTCTTTTCAGGCTACTAGCTCTTCCCAAGTGACATCTTCTCATCTCACCCTTTGAACATATGTATGGATGTCCAGTTTTAACTCCTGGTTTCTCACCGAAATGCTCTCCCCTCCCAGACCACCTACTCACCCCATTGCTTTGCCAGCTTCACTCTCTCCTATGGGACTTTGCTGACCACTATCTACCGCAGACACAGACTGTCTCCTGTCCACTACCTACCTGTGAACATTGGAGACCAAGTACTCTTATCCCCTCCATATCATTGGCCCTCACCCCTCTCTCCCAAATGGCAGGGCCCTTTTAAGGTGATTCTCGTGACCCCTACAACTGCTAAACTCGAAGGATTTTCTCATTGGGTCCACCTGTCTCACTTTAAATCTTTCATCCTTCCACCTAAAAAATGACTCTTCTTCATACACGTCAACCCTAACAGGACCATGCTCTATTAAGCTCCAGAGGACATTGAGACCATCCACCTTGTCCCCAATTCCAGAACATGAGACTCCACTCCGGCAGCAGAGCTCAACCTCATTGGATTAGACATGGGTTTCTTGTCCTACCCCTGCTGTTCTTCATTTCCATCCAGGGCAGTCCTTACATCTGGAGATTCAAGGTTCAAGAAACCCCCACAGATAACAGTCTTTACAAATAGGGTCAGGAAACTGCTCCATAGCTGGATGCCAGGAACCGATTCAAATCGCGATCATCCCTGATCTGTTATCCCATCTAAGTATTATGATCTCTATACTTAATTTTTCTTTGACCAGAAAAAATATTATTGTAAAAAATGGCCAGATGAATATGGAGGCTGCCCATATTGGTCTTGTCAGATGCATATGCTAGGATCGCGGGTCAATCATTTCTTCTATCAACACAGCAAGACACTTTTCTTCTACACAAAATCCCCGTGGGATTCCAGGTGGGAGACAGGAGTTTTTGGTAAGCTTTATCGTAAAAACCAGCCCAGTTCCCCAGTAAGTGCCATCCATATTCAGAGAAAATATATCTCAATCACCCAACCCCTAGATATTGGAAAAGTAGGGGAAATAATTAAGCACTCATCTGAGGTCTTTGACAACACCCCTCATAAATGGCACTAACTTGTCATTCGCCTGTTGCTTCAAACCCTGACCTCAGCATACCAGCTCCTTAATGTCACCAGGCCTGGTTGCTTTAAAGATTGTTGGTTATGTGTACCCCCAGGAATTGACTCAAAACTCACTTACAGCTTCTCCAGTGATACTGCCAAATACACTTACCTCACCTTTTGTTAGCTGTCCTGACTCAGATGTCACCATGACTTTACCTCTGTCCCTCTCTTTGGCATAGCAAACTGTTTTAAGACCTCTAGGACATGTTCTGTAGGAACACTAAGCTCCCTAGGCTGTAATAAAACCTTAAACCTTGACATATCATCTCTGCCACAATGCCTTGTAATCCAGAACACATCAATTCTTTGTGGCACCCAGGTATATCATCACCTACCTGCCAGCTGGTCAGGAGTTTGCACATTGGTACTTATTTTCCCTGAGCTGGGAGTAATCCAGGAAAATGAGCCCTTGCCAATCCCAGTTGTAGATGTAATAGCTGCTCAACACGAGAGGGCAGTTCAGATCGTGCCACTCTTGGTTGCTACAGAAATGGCCATAGGTATTGGTACTGGTGTGGCACGAATAACGACTTCTCTGGCCCAATACAATACATTCACTTCCCAGTTTAAAAGCTATCTTCAGGGAATGACTGAAACTGTGCTTACTATCCAGAAGCCGTGGTGCTTCAGAACCATTGGGGCCTAGATGTCCTGACAGCTGAAGATGGTGGTCTTTGCTTGTTTCTTCAAGAAGAATGCTGTTTCTCTGTCAACCAATCTGGGATAGTGAGAAACAAAATCCAGGAGCTTCAGTCAGACATAAAGAACTTCAGAGATCGTGAGACCTCCAGTTCTGGCATTTTTGAAAACCCTATGTGGAAGTGTATACTCCCTTTTATAACACCTTTTCTAATCATCTTCCTGGTGTTATTGTTTGCTCCCTGCCTAATTAATCTTGTTTCTACATTCCTCCAATGGCAAATACAAAAAATTTCTAACCAAACTATTAATCAGCTTCTGTTACAGAATTACCAGCCGCTGCCCAAGGAAGAGCCACTGTCCACAGAGGTACCTGATGCCAAAATATACCAAGTGGACCCTGATGGTGAAAGTCAGCTACACCCTAAAAGTGGCAACACCCCTAGAGAGCAGAAAGCAGTTTAAGAGACACAGCGCCCTCACTCCTTTTCACCATTGGGTCCCCCCCTCTTCTTTGACTTTTCTTTTTAATGAAATAAATGTGGGGATGTTAGTACCCAGACCTGCGACAATTAGCATAGTGAGACTATAGGCTTATTGCCAAGGCAACAACCGCCATATACCCAGAATTCAATGGCCCACCTTTACTTGTAATTTACATCATTACCGGTATATAATTGGGTAGTGTTTCTCCTCTCTCTCTCTCTCTCTCTCTCTCTCTCTCTCTCTCTCTCTCTCTTCTTTTCCTTCCTTCTTCCTGCCTGGTACACCTTTTCCCCATCTTAAATAAAGCCCCATGTGGAACTGTTTGGCCTGGTGTGACCTCATTGAGGCCTGCATCTCCACCACAACCCCGCAGCCCACACGGCGAGCAAACAGCTGACCTGCACTGTGTGCAGGCAGATGAACTGTGTGGAAAAACCAACACATACCATGTGTGTTCTTTTGTGATTGTGTTGCCTCACTCAGAATGACACTTCAAAGCTCAAGAAGAAGGAAGACTGAAGTGGGTATGCTTTGGTTCCTCTGAGAAACGGAACAAAATACACACAGGAGCAATAATGGAGACAACGTGTGGAACAGAGACTGAAGGAAAGGACACATAGAGACTGCCCTATCTGGGGATTCATCCTATAAACAGTCACCAAACCCTGATACTACTATGGATGACAAGAAGTGCATACCGAAAGGAGCCTGTTATGGTTGTCACCGGAGGGGCCCTTACAGATACAGAGGTAGATGCTAGCAGCCAACCATTGGACTGAGTGTGGGGTCCCCAGTGGAGGAGTTGGAGGGCAGACTGGAGAACCTGAAGGGACTTACTTAGGAAGAACAAAGATGTCTGCCACCCAGACACCCCAGGACTTTCAGGGACTAAACCATCAACCAAGGGATACACATGGTTCAGCCAAAAGTGTGGCAGAGGATTTCATTGTCGGGCATCAGTGGAAGAAGAGGTCCTTGGTCCTATGAAAGCTCAATAAAGGCCTCAAAAAAGGGAAATGCGGGGGAAGGGGGGGCTTGGAGTGGGTTGGGTGGAGGGGCATATATACTTGGAGGCAAGGGGTGGGAGGAGGGGTTGGTGGTTTTGGGAGAGGGGGGAAACCGGGAAAGGTTTTAGCATTTGAAATGTAAATGAAGATTATATTCAATTAAAAAATAAAGAAAATATCAGTTCTATTTGGATGAGGGAAACTAATACTTAATGCTGCTCAAATAAGAGGCAAGTGTAGAAAGTAGGTTAACCTGAGTTTCAGTCCATAGTTAAGGATTTTTGTGTTAACATAAACAAAACAAAAACCCAACTCAGTTTACAGGCAGAGCTAGTTAGGCAGAGGCTTATTTAGAAAGCAAATGTTCCAGAGCACAAATGACATGGGCTGAACCTAACAGCAACCCTGTGGGTTTTGCACTGTGATTTGAGATAATGCATGTGATTATTTTGAGGTAGCTGACATACTCATGGAGAAAGACTTTCCATTATCCCTCCCAACACATAATGGGCCTGACCTTTCTTTAGAGGATTTACTTTTGTGGTCCACTAGATAATCCAGATTAAGAAACACAAAGAAAATGATGTTCCAATGAAAGCTTAGGTCTTTTGAGAATTCAGAGCTTTCCTTAATGCTTGTGTGTGGAAATGGCTTGAAACCTAGTTTTTGTTTGTTTCTTTTGCTTATGTTAAAAATGTAAATTAAAATTTACTTTACCATTCATTTCCTTCTTTTTAATTCATTTAATCCCTTAATCCTATTCAATCTCAAATTTCTAGTACTCCATATTTTAATATACCAAGAACATCCTATCTTAGGTCTCACAGGTTTTGAAATAACAAATGTCATTTCACCTATCAGGAGGCATAGAGCCAAGGAGCTCTATGTCAATTTTGCAGGTTTTAGTCTTATAGGTAAAATAATTTGAAAGCAGACTCAGAAGGAAACACAACATTATTTTCTTAGAGTATGAAAACCAATGGAACAGATATGCTCGATAACTCAGCACTTTCTAGAGAGGAAGTTGATAAGAGGAAGAGAGAAAGTGATGGTTCCCAAGGTATAGGCCAGGAAAATAAGAAGGGAAGCAATGGGAATCAATAAACATCTGCCTGCTAAGGAAGAGAGAGAGAGAGAGAGAGAGAGAGAGAGAGAGAGAGAGAGAGAGAGAGAGAGAGAGAGAGAGAGAGTATTAGAGCATCAAGGCAGGCCAAAGATTTTAGCTAGTGTCTGAATAAAGGACATAAAAAGATGTAAAGAAGTTTTGCTTTGTTAGAATTCAGAGAGAGAGTGGGAGGTTTAGCAATGAGCATTCTTCATCTTGGATTCAGATGAAACAGATAGTTTTATTGACAAGAGGCCTCTTGTGCAATCAATTGGTTAGAATATTCAGACAATTTCTTAAGAGAAGGAAGAGAGACATATATTTCTTGGAGATTTAGCATATCTTCCTCCTTGAAGGGAAGTATGACACATTTTTCTTCTTTATTACACAAATCATTTAAATAAAGATCAAAAGAATTAATGAAAAATATTCTTGCCATGCAGTGGAGGTGCACACCTTTAATCCCAGCACTTGGGAGGCAGAGGCAGGCAGTTTTCTGAGTTTGAGGTCATCCTGGTCTACAGCATGAGTTCCAGGACCTCCAGGGCTACACAGAGAAACCCTGTCTTGAACCCCCCCCAAATATTATATATATATTCTTTAAAATGGCCATGGAGAAAATTGTCTTTCATTAAACACTGTAAGTTCTTGCTATGTCTATCTTCCCTCTTATAAAATATTTCAAACCTTGAGGAGGGGACAACTGGGATGCTTTCTCTCTCGTTGTACATGACATCTCATTTTTTTGTTTGTTTGGTTTGGTTTTGAAATGTCATCTCTATTTTTCTTGTTGGTCTGGAACTTTGGAGATCATCCTTCCTTTACCTCTCAAGTGCTGGAATTATAGGGATACATTACTACTCTTAGTCTTAAAAGATACTTTGAGTTTTCAGTTCTGTATATTGATTGTGTTACTAGAGACACCAGAGGTGCTGTGGAAAGCTATCAATTCAGAGGAGTTTGCTTTCGTTGGGCACAAAAGCCAAATAATGTTTAACCTAGCTGTCACTTTATAGGGCTGCAGTGAAGATGGCGTCCTCAAATCTCTCCTTTTTGGAGACTGATCTATGTGAAATTTGTTGTATTGAACTTAAGATATTTTGCTATATCATGGAACTGGGTAATGGTGCAATGGTAACAACATGTAATGGTGTCTTATAATAGCTTCTCCAACTATAGAAGCAGGAATAAGGTTTGGGATTTCTTTTTTTTTTTCTTTCTTTCTTTTCTTTTCTTTCTTTATTTTTATTTTCTACATTCTTTGTTTACAATACAAATTATTTCCCCTGTCCCAGTTCACCCCTCCCCATAAGTCCCGTAAGTCCTCTTCCCTATGCCCATTCCCTGATCAACCCCCTCCCACTTCTCTTTCCTGGTAATCTCCTACATTGCTGCATCAAGCATTTCCAGGACCAGGGCCCTCTCTTTCCTTTTTCTTGGGAATCATTTGATATGTTAATTGTGTCTTGGGTATTAAGAGCTTCTGGGCTAATATCCACTTATCAGTGATTGCATTCCATGTGTGTTCTTTTGTGATTGGGTTACCTCACTTAAGATGATATTTTCCAGTTCCAACCATTTGCCTAAAAAGTTCATGAATCCATTGTTTTTAATTGCTGAGTAGTATTTCTTTGTGTAAATATACTACATTTTCTGTATCCATTCCTCCATTGAGGGACATCTGGGTTCTTTCCAGCTTCTGGCTATTATAAATAAGGCTGCTATGAACATAGTAGAGCATGTGTTCTTACTGCATGTGGGGGAATCCTCTGGGTATATGCCCAGGAGTGGTATAGCAGGGTCCTCCGGAAGTGTCATGTCCAGTTTTCTGAGAAACAGCCAGACTGTTTTCCAGAGTGGTTCTACCCGCTTGCAATCCCACCAGCAGTGGAGGAGTGTTCCTCTTTTTCCACATCCTTGCCAGTACCTGTTGTCTCCTGAGTTTTTAATCTTAGCCATTCTGACTGGTGTGATGTGAAATCTCAGGGTTGTTTTGATTTGCATTTCTCTAATGATTAATGGTGCTGAACATTTCTTAAGGTGCTTCTCAGTCATTAGAAATTCGTCATGTGAAAATTCTTTGTTTGGCTCTGTACACCATTTTTAATAGGATTATTTGGCTCTCTGGAGTCTAACTTCTTGAGTTCTTTGTATATCTTTGTCATTAGCCCTCTGTCAGATGTAAGGTTGGTGAAGATCTTTTCCCAATTTGCTGGTTGCAGTTTTGTCCGATTGACAGTGCCATTTGCCTTATAGAAACTTTGTAATTTTATGAGGTCCCATTTGTCAATTCTTAATATTAGAGGATTACAAGAAGGACATAAATAAATCTCTTAAAGAAATACAGGTTTGGGATTTCTATCTGGCTTCTATATTTATCTTCTCCCAGCTATGACTCTCATGTCTATCTTCTTTCAAACAGTTCTATCCATAAAAGTTCTTTGAGTCATGAACTATTGACAGCATGTTACAGCTAAGAAAAATGTAACTACAGTTATATTTGAAATCAAATAAGAAGTATAACATGAAAATGTTTCAGAAAGTCAAATGCAAGCCTTTGCTATGTGATGTATTGAAAATTTGGTAAGCACTGAGATGAATTATTTTCCTATGATGACTTAAGAAATTGAGCAACTTAAGTTAGTATAGGAAAGTGGTAACATATCTGGGTCTTTCATCAACATGTCAAATTCCTGGTGCTATTTGAATCAAGCTTCTGTCCAGATCATTCTCTACATCACAAGGTTTTGGGAGGTGATGATGTGCCTGAATCTCCAGTAGTTCCTAATTTTTATTCTAGCTGTTAAGCAGGGGCTGCTTTTGGTTTGTGAAGCTGCCTGTAGCCATCCCTTCTCCTGGCAGTACCAGGCAACCTCTGGCTGCAACAACTTCACTTTTGCAGGTTCTCTTAGAGAAGCTTTTATTCAACTCTCCTAAGAAGGTGTTTTTTACTTTGTGGCCTGATCTGAGGAGGAGAGGGGAAATTCAGTCTCACCTTTGCTACATTAACCTCCTGGAGAATGCTGCAGTTTCAGGCACCATGCTGGGAGAGGGAACTAGTGTATCTCCATTCCATTGGAGTTGGCTGGCATTCAGTGATCGTACTGCTCATTGGTCATTCCCACATTATTGCCATGAGCAATAGTTCATTCTTAGAAATTCTATCTTCTCCAACACAAAGTAATGGCAGTGATGTACTTGTGATGATTATCCATACACCCAGAGCCCAAACAACATGGTCTGACATGAGGAACAAGAGCCAAATTATTTTCACTTTGCATACACAATATACAATATTTGAGTGTAGGCAATGTAAATTAGAAAAAGCTAACACAGGGAGGAATCATGGCACAAATGTCTCACAGGGAAGGCATCGATGTCCTAAAATTCAGTCCATAGAATGAATATCCATATCTCTTCATTGGGCTACTGTAGGCTACTCACTCTGTTTTCTATGTTCTATTTTGTGAGCTGGGAAACTTTCTCACCATAAACACAGGAGCCTTCAGCTGTGGCCAGCCCATTTCTGGATGGTAGAATTTCATTTTATTTTTCACTATTGTTATTTTCATTGTATATTCTTTATTACACCCAGACCAAGCTAAGAGTGTATCAGCTGAAATGAATTTCTCAGCAGCTCTGTGGGTATTTCCTATATGATTCTTGAAATTTAATAGGAGAAGATGCCCACAAGTCTTTTCAAGTTGACCTCTTCTTCATTTTTATCTCTTCTATAGATGGATAAAGCACAGTATCTTTAAGTTTCCTAGAGGCCATCTAATTTATTTGTGATCACAAGAATACTTTAGGTTCTAAGAAAGAAAAAAAAAAGATCTTATGCAAATAGAAATGCAAACATTTTTGGACAACAGAAATTTTAGTAAAAATATACATTTATATTTTAAGAGATGGTTTGTACACTGTTTATTCAGATGCTGATTACTGTGCTCAGAGATCTGGTTGCAATTTGGATGCTGACATTTTGAAGGCTCTTCTCTCTCAATGTAATTATTTTCCATCATCTCTGATTGGTTCAAGAAAAAAAGATGTGAACAGCCAGTACCTGGGCAGGAGAAGAAGAATCAGGACTTCCAACACCAGAGAGAGGGTCTTGGGTAGGGACCACAAGAAGATAGAACTGACATGAGATTCATCAGAGAGTGTCACCATGGAAGGATGGATGGAGCAGAAACAGCCAGAGAGAGACTAAGGTGATAAGCAATAGGGCACATGGCTAGGTAGTATGTTACTTAGAACAGATGCAAACCCTGCCCAGCTATAGTGCAAGAAGCTTTGTAATAAATATACCAGGCCTCTGTGTCATGATTTCAGAGCAAGGGTATTGTAGAAAATATCTGTACTTTTACATTTATACTCTTAACTTTAGAATATAGTAGCTGATTTCATTTCTGACATGTCATTATTTATTTATTTGCTGTCTAATACAGACCATCTCAACAACCCAGTACTGTGGATTTAAAAAATGACAGGTTTTTAACTTACCCTTTAAATTTCATTATTAAAACTAGAAAAAATAACCCTGTAGATCTTGCAAGTCTTTTCTGGGATTTCTCCATATCAATGTAGGCTAAGTTTTTATTTATAATTGCTATTCTTTATACTATTTCAAGAAATAATTTGGTCGAGATATTTGCCAGTAAATAGCAAGGACATCCCTTTATCTAACACTTAACGTGATTGTTTCTTATTTCACGATTGGACCTTTACAAACAGCAGTTTCCAAATTCAGATTTCAATTGATAATCTGTGCTGTGCAAACAGGGACCAGGAAGTGGTGAGTAAATGGGGATGATGTCCACCATGATGCCCAGGATCAGACTATGGAGACCAGCATCAGTGTACAGACGTAACTTTATTATTACATGAGCTTTTATGCAGTGTTTTAGCCAACTAGGGGTTGTTTACGTATTCAAGGACAAATACAGGAGCAAGAGGTGTTGTTTAGTAGAATCTCATGGAGATTTAAATTAAGACAGGGTAAGCTGTATCCTACTTGGCATTAGATCATTTTGTTGTCTCATCAGTATTCCAAGAGCCATGTCAGAATATGCACTATGTATGATCTGGACTTGATGAACAGTCCGTGATCAGGACTGTTCAAGGAAACTTTAGGAGCTTGTAGTGCCTCTCTTCACATCACCTCTTCCTCTACCAGGTTTACCTCCACATTCCCCCCACACTGTGCTCATCCATTAAAATATTTTCTATTATTTTTATCAACATTCTTCTAGCCTCCAATTCCAAAACAATGTGAAAAATTAATACCTATTATAGTAGCACTTTATTTTCTTTTACAATTCCCAAATTTTTCAAGTTGAAGTAGACAGCATATATACACATGTATTACATACACATGTTTACACACACACACAAACAAACAAACAAACAATTGATTGTGATGTTGGAGTGAGGAAGTTGATTTGCTGACATATTTTTCTAGAGAAGTTTTGATCTATAGATGTGGATAGACACATGTAATGTTTGCACTTGTCTATCTTATGCTGGTGCCAAAACAATGGATCCCAGGTTGAAACCTTAAACACCAATTTCTAGGAGAAAAGACTGGGAGGATGATTTTCCTGCTACTCATATATTTTACACTAAATTGAATGGGTTTTTATAATACATACATGTTTTAATCCACATAAGATTTGTTTTTATGATGCTTATCAGATGATAGCCCCATAGCTAGACTACAGTAAGGCAGATTAATTTAGCTAATTACTGTTGGTGTTAATCCTCAATGTGTATGTAATTGTGGATATGTTGCCAAAAAATTCTTTGAGCTATAGTGCTTTTTTAGTCATATTCAATGGCATATGTGGCAATATTTGACAAGCGTTATGGAAATAAAACATTTATTAGAAGTTTTTATTCTGTGCTGAAATCCTGTGATAACCTCTATACTACTTATAACCAAGACAAGCAATTGGAGAGCTTTTGTTGCTTATGCCTGATTTTAGTCTAGCAGGGATCGTTATTATGAGGGATTCATTTCCATAAAGAGTTATGGTTCCATTATAGTCTTAAAATAATTTTTGTTTACTAATTGGTATTTGCTGCTGTTGTTTTTGTTAATCTATTCAAATAATCATAAAAATTAATTTTAATTCCATGGAAAGGATCATAGAGATATCTCAGATAAATTATCCATCACTTAGCTTCCAGACATTGAAGCAACCTGTGTTTATGGTGTGTTTTAGGCTCAACTGAATTCCAGGCCAAAGAACTTATCCTTGATTCATGGGACAGTCTTTAGTTATCCAGTGCTATGGAATATTGTCCAATGATCTAGCTTGTAACTCTCCTGGAGTACATACAAAAAAATAAAGTAAGGAAGAAGTTAGGCAGTAATTCATTCATTAGGAATTACTGTTATAATGAATACTGTAAGCATAGAAGTATGAGGCATTCGACTAAGGAAGTAAAAAATATTTAAAAGTTAATTAAAGTCAATTACTTAGGCACTGTATTAAGAAAGACTAAAGCCTAGAACTCCATCCATAACCATATTTTGCATTTTGTAATTTAACTACGTTTGTTGTTGTTGCTGTTGGTTTTTGTTTTGTTTTGTTTTGTTTTTGAGTTCCAGAAGACTTTCGAAACCAAGCTCTTTATATATTTCATGGAGTGAAATTTTTATTGGATGTCATTTTCAGGAACCTACTTATATCTGCATGTTGAGATGTGAAATGTTCACAGCTAGTATTATATGGATGAGACATACATTGCAAATATCACTATGATGAATCTTCTAAGTAAATATTCCAAGTATAATTAGTGTTAGATGACAAAACTCAACATTCAGGTCTAAAGTTCAAAATATCCTCTTGCACATTAGAATAGAATAACAAGAGTAGATTACATCTTTTTGGAGAGTAGGGTTTAACAGATGGAGGGGATATATAGTGGCAGATGATTCTAAGCACAGATAATAACATGAGGATACATTATGAAAATTAATTCTAAGAAGAAAGAACTGTAAAACCTGTCCAACATTTTTAGTAGGTGAAAGAGGTCTGTGCTTTAAAACTCAAAGCTGTCTTTCATTTGATTTCTAGAAGGCTTAAAATTTTCATGTTGTATTTGATCTGGAAACCTGAGAACAATTTCAAAAGTTTTTTATGTGGGAAAGTGACCTTCTGTAAAATATGCCAAAAAATGAAGAGTGAATTGTTAAGAAATATGATGCTGAGAGACAAACCTAAGGCCATTACTCCTCTAAGTGTTGATGCTTTCTGATTTCAACTAGGTCCTTTGAATCATTTGCATTTTATGTATCTATGGAATATGAAATTCTATAAGAGGATTTTTATATTCTAACATTTTAAAGGTCCTATATACAGAATATATGTGCATGTCTTCTAGACTCACTAAAGTTTGAAACAAAGTAGATTCTAGGAGGAGTTTTAATAAACCATTAGTTGATTCATGCAAATGAATTTCAATAAAAACTTCATGAGCAATAAGTATTTAATAAATACTTCTTGTATGTTTACATCATGCAAAATGTTTACAAATGAGAACTAGCCAGACAGAGCAAGGATAAAAGGAGATGCCAAAATCTTTGCATGAGTTGCTTGTATGTCATTTGTTTTATTGTTCAATAAACAATACTGAGGTCAGCTATCTAAACCATACAAAATTGAAGAAGTATTTGAAAAAAGATTCTCATAATCTTTTATGAATATATTACATGCAATATAGAGTTTCCATAAAGTTGGTTATGTTTTTTGAAGTGTCAGGAACTACCATGAAATGGAGGTGAAAAAGAATATCTTTCTTTTGCTCTGTGAGTCAACTTAGTGAATTGTCAACTACAGTGGATGATAAGAATGTCCATGTTTAGATTCAATTGTTCATAATGAGAATCACTTTGGGACCCTTGCCTCCTTGAACTTGTTCATAAATTCAAAACATATTTGTAGAAGATAGGACCATTAGTTTTTGCCCTTGGGTTTATAAAAATACTGCATTAGTTTACACTCCATATATTTAGAGGTATCTCAACTAAATCCATCATAATAACATTAGTTTACTAACTAAAATTTTGTGATTGATGTTTGGTTTTGGCCTTTAAATCAACAGAAAATCAAAATGAGGATATTAATAATGGAAAACTAACCATCTTAATATAGGAATATTTAAACTCTCATATCATAACTGAAGTATGTGAAACACTTAAAAATTGAAGTGTATATGTGATTTTAAGTAAAAACAAACATATATTCCAAGATAAAAACTTATTTTTTGCCTCCATGTATTTAGTATATAAAATAAAAGAAGTTTTAATGGTAGTTCACACTAGAGAGCTTTGATTCAGACTTGAATTTCTTAATAAGGAAGCTCAAAATTGGTCTTGGGTCTAATTAAAGTCATAAAATCAACACCGGTATTTGACACTCCACATTTATTCTGGACCTTGTTAAGTTTCATGAGTTAACTGACTCTCCTTATTTGTGATTCCCAGTGTTAAGACTGTGTCAGAACCCAACTGTAACCAGTGATTCAGTTCCTCCTTCTCTCCACCTTCATGCTCCAATGACCAGATCGCTTGACAATTTACAAATTGATTGATGTTTTCTTGAATTGCTATTATTTTTTGAAAGCCTAAAAGTGCTTCTTAGGCCAAAAATAGAATTAAACAAGCTTTCCTGACAAGATAAAGATGCAAGTTTCAGCCTTTCTCTGTAAAATAATGTAGAGTGATTCAATCTAAAGGTTTTCCCCTTTAAATGCTGTAAAAAGTAAAACTGCTGAGAAAAATCTCATCGGCACAGTAAGAACTTAACTGTATAACTTGACTGAATTCTTTTAGAAATTATCAAGCAGAAGTTCAAGAAAAGAGTCATTTATAACTAAGCATTGAAAACAACACAAAACAATAAAATGGCAAGAGGTCCAGCTGAGGCTGGGGTTATTCAGTACATCCTGTGAGGCCTTACTCATCAATTTCACATTTAGACTTAAGAAACACTTTAAGAATAAGCTGCATTTAGAGATAAAGTAACATTCGCAAGACTTTAGCACTAAATAGGCATACTAAGGATTCATATATATAGGAAATAAAAGGTGCTTTACTGCGAATCCAGGAAAAAGATCTTATTAAAATTGTAAAGAAATTATTGTTATTATTTTATTTTAGTTTTTTTTTTTAGTGAAATGAGAGGAGAAGCCAACTGAATCCTCATCAGAAATAATCTGAAAGCATATACATAGGTACGAATAATCTGATATGCTGTAGAAATCTGTAATATAATAAAGCATATTACATAATCTCATAGGGAAACTACTTACTAATTCTTGAGAATGTGTTAAAGCAATGCAGTTTTCCATGGTAAATATCTTATAATATTTTATTTGTTTTTCTAATTGTGTTAATGCCTAAAATACACAATGAAACTTATTATTGGATAAAAATTATATCTTCTATAGTTAGGATTACCTTTTTATATTTATATTGATTTATCTAGATAGGTTACTTCGCAATGTGATTTCTTATATTTCTTTAGTAACCAGTTGAAAACAAATACTGTACTTCTACAGGCATCCAATATTTGTCATGCTACTCTTGGGAATCAAAGACCCTTCCAAATGAAATATATATCTACCAGATTTATTTATTTTAATACTATAGTTTGTGATCTAGGGATTAGGCTAAGTCTGTAAACTTCAGACCACAGAAGCATAAGAACATTAATTCAGACATTCAAGATGTGCATAAAGAGCCAGGCAATGCAGTTTATGTTTGTAATGCCAGAACTGGGGATCAAAACTGCAAAAGACTATTAAGTTTGTTGGCCATTTAGTTTTACTAGCTAATCTGTAAACTCATTGTTCAGTTAGAGACCCTGTCTCAATATAATGAGGTAGAGAGTGACTGAGGAACACTACTGCAACCTCTCCATCAGAACACTCACACATGTGTGAGGATGTAGGCCCATAAATACAAACAGGTAAACACAAAAGCATGAAAAATATAATAAAGTAAAACTTACAGTGTGGTTGTCAAATGTCCCCAAAGGCTGATATGTTAGCGGATTGATGCACATCCGAGCAAAAAATAAAATAAAAACAAACCCTAGAATATTGTTTTTAAATCCCTCCAAAGGCCACAGTGTTAGAGGATTGACCCAGATCTACACTGGTGAAAATAAGAAAATGTGTGAACTAGTGAGGGGTTTTTAGAACATTGGACTGTGTCTTTGAAGAATCTTATCAGAAGCCAGCCCCTGCCTTATCCTTGCTTCTAAGCTATGCTATAAGCAGTTCTCTTTACAATACATTCCTAAAAAGATCACCCACCATCACAGGTCCAAAGCCCCATCTTCCAAACCTGTAATTCAAAAGAAGTCGTCACTCTTTGGGAATGTTATAATGATGGAAAGCTAGCTAACAGATACACATGAATTTGGGAGGACATTTCTTCCAAGGTTCTCAAAATGCTGTAGCTTTCCTTTTCTCTTGTTATTACCTTTATTCATGGACCCTCATATATTCTTCAGTTCCCAAAAGCAGTCCAATTTTACTGAATGGAATTTATAAGTGTTGACTCCATAAAATCTTACTTTAATGTAGTTGGTTTATATATTATATTCATATTGTGACAAAATGCCATGATCAAAAGAACTTATAGATAAACGAGATATTTTGGATTACAGAAAAGGAAGTCTGGAATTCATATCATCAGTCTTAGTATTTCAACAGGCCATAGGAATAGAAACCAAGAAATCATGTGTCCAACCACTCCCAAAAAGCAGAGAACAAAATGAAAACAGCATAGAACAGAATGATCCTGAAACCTACCCCCAGAGACAAACTTCTTACAGCAAGGCTGAATCTCCTCAACTGTATCCACAGGGCAACCATATTTTAAAATACATAAAACTATTAGTGCATTTCTCATTAAAACCACCACATTCCATTCCCTGGTACCCACAAGCTCATGGCTATATCATAATGTGAAATGCATGCAGTTCATCTTAAAAATACCATGAACTTTAACAATTTAAATACTGTTTAAAATCCAAAGCCTAAAGTCTCTTATAAGACTTAAGGCAATCTTCTAATTATAATTCCCTGTAAATTCAAAACTAAATTGCACATCTCAGCAATATATCACCAATCCCAGTGGGCAGAATAGGGGCACAGTGAAAAAAATATTGTACATAAACAAGATAAAGCCAAGATAAGCAAATAACAAGTACTCTAGCTCAGGAGGTCTCAACCTTACTAATATTCCAAATCTTTACTGCAGTTCCTCATGTTCTGGTGACCACCCCCACACCATAAAATTGTTTTCACTGCCACTTCATAACTGTAATTCTGTTACTGTTATGAATCATAATGTGAATATTTTTGAAGATAGAAGTTTGCCAAAGGTTGAGAAATATTGCTCTAGCTCCTTGACTTGATGTGAGACTTCAAAGAGCTCAGGTGACTCAGATATTCCAAAGATATTGATACTTGGAGCATGGACCACCCTTGAACTGGTTCCATTCCCTTTATTCAGCTCCCTTTGGAAGGTATCTCATGACTCTGTTATTACCAACACCTTGTTATCTGATGAGCTCAGGCCTTCCTTTCATATCCTCACAAAACACTCTCAATGGCAGGAACAGCCCCATCATATGCTTCCTGGCCTCATGATCTCTCTGAAATCATGGAGAATGTATCCAGGAAAACTCACTCTTGAGTATTTCATAACTCCACAGCTAGCACAGTTTAGACTACACTGGCAAGTTTGGCTTCCAGGTAGTGATGGAACCTCTCCCCTAGAATCATCTTTCCAGCAACCTTAGTGTGCTGTTTCTTTCCAAGAGAAAAGAAAGATGCCAGACCTATTTTCATAAGTTGACAGTTATGGTGGGGTAGGCTTATCAGAGAGCACCATTTCCTTAATGGCAAACAGAGGCTGTAGTGCACAAAGACTTTGGTACCAGAGGAATTGGCAAAGAACTGGGGTATGTATATATATGTGCATAGGTATGTGTATGTGTATATGTAAAATCTAAAGTATTTTTACACAGTATAAAATTAATTTCTTTGTATCTCTGATTATTATAAGATTATACTTTTCCCGTTAGCATTTGTTTTTCTAAATTTATTAATTGCTATTTAAGAATCTTGATAATCTTGGTTATTAAGCAGCCTTATGATAAATGAGGACAGTGTTCAAAATGACAGGAATGGTAAATGTATTTCAGAGCAATAGGTATAGATATGTGAAGAGAAAGAGTAGCTTTATTTCTGTAATTTTCATCATAAACCAAGAGTAAATTTACAGTCATAAAAGTTCATTTGCTATTTTCTCAAAAGGTGATTCTCAGTCTAGGTGGCTAAAAGATATTTAATTGATGTTTTGTTTAAGTAAAAATTATGCAACTGAAAGAGAAGAATATAAAACAAATGCTAAAAAAAATACTTTAAAATGAAGAAATTAAAACTAGCAAAACAGATATCCTGTGCCCTTAGTCAGAAGAGAAGTGGTACCTCCAAATCATTGATATTCTTAATGAATATACAAAATAGAAACACAGATGCCAATCAGTGTTGTCACCAGTAAGGACAGACACAAATTATACAAATTTTCAGATACAAATTATTAAAAAATGTAAATGAACTGCAAAGAAAAGCAACTTTAAAACCCCATTTATACAAATTCCCCTTAAGGCAAATCCAACAGCATTATGCTGTACCCTAGGCACTATTTTCTGGCATTCAACTTCAGTAGATCTACTTTTCCTGGTTACAGGCCAATTCTTTGAACCTCAGACTCAATGTTAGCACCCCAAACCGCAGAGGGCACGCAGCCCAGAAAATCTCCAACAGAGATACTCTACTGGACCTGAAGACTTGCTGGTCACCAGAATTCCAGGCAACTCAAGCCTGTAGCCAATATGGGAAACAGAAACCAAGGCATACATCAAACAAACCCCAAAGAAAACTACCCATATAACCAAGATAAACTTAGAAATTGCCACCTAAACATATAAAAACTCTAAAACCAGATTACTAGAGGCCTGCCTAAAAACAAAATCAACACCAGCCAAGACAATATGGCACCATCAGAGCCCAGCTATATCCTACCCCAGTAAGTCATGAATATTTGACTACAGCTATAGCATAAGAAAATGAACTTAAGTCAATCTTATGAATATGATAGATGCCTTTACAAAGAGAAAATGAATAGATCTGTTTAAAATTCAGAAAAATACAATCACAGAGGTGAAGAAAATAAATTAAACTGTAGATGACTTGAAAATGAACATAAAAACAATAAAAAATTTATAAGCTAAGAGAATCCTGAGAGGTGGAAAATCTAGGTAAGCAAACAGGGACCACATATTGCAAGCATCAACAACAGAATACAAGAGGTAGAAGAGAGACTCACGGGCAAAAATGATATAAAAAGAAATGGATACATCTGTCAAAGAAAATGTTAAATCTAAAAAAGTTCCTGACACAAAACATCCAGGAAATCAGAGATAGTACAAAAAGAACAAAACTAAGAATAATAGGACTAGAAGAATGAGAATAGTCCATTTCAAAAGCTCCAAAATATTATCAATTAATGCACATAAAATATTTCTTAACCTAAAGAAAGAGACATACAAAAGACTTACAAAACACCAAATAGGTTGGGCCATGAAACAAAATCCCCTACCCCATAATAATCAAAGCATTAAACATGCAGAACAAAGAAAGAATATTTAAAGGTATGAGACCATAGAATATATATATGCTGACCTATTGTAATTACACCTTACTTATTATTATTATTCTCCCACTAAGGGCAGCCCAGGCTATATCTGAAACAGGGTCCAGACACCACCTCTTGTATGTTGTCTGTTTAGTGACTCAGTGTCTGAGAGACTTCAAGGGTCCAGGTTAGATAAAACTGCTGGCCTTTCTATAGGGTCAGCCTCCTTCTCAGCTTCTTTTAGTCTTTTCCTAATAAAATGACAGGGGTCCCCACATCAGTCCATTGGTTTTATATAAATAGCTATATCTGTCTCAGTCAGGAGTTTGTTGGGCTTCTTAGAGGACAGCCATGCTAGGTTCCTGTCTGTAAGCACACCAGAATAAACATCAGTAATAATGTCTGGCCTTGGAGTCTCCCATGAGATGGTATAAGAAAAGATCATTTTGAGTTAGGTAACCAAAGCACAGAAAGACAAACATGGTATATACTCATTTATAAGTGGATATTAGTCATGAAGTAAAGGACATTCTACAATCCACCAATCAAAGAAGCTAAGTAACAAGGAGGTTTCAAGGTAGAACATGTGAATCTCACTGAGAAGGTGAAATAGAACTTACATCATGTGTGGACATGGGGAGAGGACTGGATGTGGGTAGGATTTTGGACGACTAAAGGGTTCAGGAGGAGGGAAGACTGAGGGAGAGAGTACAAGACAAGACAATTGGAATGGGGACAGTGTATCTGTGGAACAAACTAGAAGCCTAGGAAAATGGAAACTTCCAGGAGTCTATAAGAATGACTCGAGCTAAGACTCTTAGCAATCTAAGGCATTTGAAGCCTGAACTGTCTTTCTCCTATAATCAGCAAGATTTCTAATGGAGGGACATGGACACCAACTCTGTCACAAAACCTTCAACCTACAATTTACTTGGACTACAAGATGTCCAGGAGTAAAGATGGAGTGCAAAGTAAGGGAGAGGACAACCAGGGACTGGTCCAACTTGTGAGTCACACCCTGAGAGAGAGCCCACCCTTGACACTCTTAATGAGATTCTGGTATACTTGCAGACAGTAGCCTATAAAAACTGTCATCAGAGAGGCTTGACCTACTGACTGAGTGGAATAGATACAGAGACCAATAGCCAAACATTAGGTGTAGTGTTAGGAATCTTTCAGAGGAGGGGGACAAAGGAGTTTGGAACCAGGGTTGTCGGTTGCCACAATAAAACAGAATAAATTTACATGGGTTTATAGGGGATCATAGATATTTAAAGAACTAGGAAGCCTACATGTGACTAATCTAGGAAGCCTACATGTGACTGATCTACACCCTCTGTATATATGTTAATGCTGTGTAGTTTGGTCTTCTTGTAGAACTCTAACAATGGTAGACAAGGTTTCTCTGACTCTTCTATCTGATTTTGGAACCATTCTTCCTACTTGTTTGCTTCAGTCCATCCATAAAAGATGGGAGATATCTGATCATATTTCGACTTGATATGCCAGGACTGATTGAGATCCATGGAAAATCTCTCCTTTTCTGAAGAGAAAGGGAGGAGGAATGGATTGAAGAAAGGGAGGATTGGTGGGAAGCACTGGGAGGAAAGGAGGGAGGGGAAACTTTTATCAGTATGTTAATTTAATTAATTTATTCTATTAATGTAACTCTATTTATACATAGGAGTAATCACAAAGAGCCAAGAAATGGCATGCCTTGACAAGTCTGATTCTGATGAAGTGTTCTAATTTGTGATCATATACTGTATCTTCATTTCTCCCTCTTGAACTCATTGGGTATTATATTAGAGAACATTCAAATCAAGTAATTTCTTTAAAGTGAAGTTATAACTTTCAAATACATTAAAATATATGTGCACAATTGAAGGGCTCAGTTCAAATGAAAATATCTACAAAAATCCATAATACCTAAGAGTCAAGGAAAAAAGTTGGAGGAGGAAGTAGAACAATGTAAGAGTCAGAGGATCTTGGAAGTTTTTAAGATTGCATCTCCTAGTCACAACAGAAGATTCACCCACAAAGTTCACCAGCATAACTATTTAAATATGATCCAAACACGGATAACAGAAATGGATATGAAACTGGATGAAGAAATGCCCACAAGATTGCTCCCTACAGAAGTAACTGAGGAAACTTGGGAGAGGGACAAGTGGTCTGCTCCAGTCAAAAGCATAGATATTGGTGGTCCAGGAACAAATGATCAGTTCTGACATAGGTGCAAGAAAGTGGATTATATTTAGTAAAATTATAGTGGATTTTATTTAGTAAACAGATAATAGACAGAAAAGTGTATAAACCTTTACATATATACAATATGCACTTGCAAAAACAATTAGTGAAAGAGGAACACATGAATTTGAATGAAAGCATGGAGCATTAAAGAGAATTAGAAAGGAGAGAAGAAAGAAATGTACATGTATTAATCTTAAAATGTAAAAACTTTATGTATTTTGAAAAAAGCTTAAAATATACCTCATGTTAAGCCACTACTATTTATTAAGTTCAAATTCATTAACTCCAAAAGCATATTATATGACAGCATTCCATATTAATATTTCATTATTCATGGACCTTGAAAGTTAATATTTTTCTATTTATTTTTTTTATTTTTTTATTAGTAATGTTATTTTTATATATTATTTTCAAATTAGTAATGAATTAGTAAATCTAAGTATCTCTAAAAATTTTTCATTATCACTTATTACAATGTTCATGACAGTGGTCAAGTTGAAGCAGATTTTATTACTATCAACCTACCTGCCTCTCTGCATACCTGTCAGTATGAACACAACAAAAAGCATTAGGAAAAGCAGCTAGCTTTCTCTTTTATTGATATTTTATGATGATTTTATATATGAGTGTTATATTTGAATCATTGCCAGCCCTCTTTCTCCTGTCTTCAAATGCTCCAGGTGGCCTTCAACCATCCTTACATCCATGAGTTCTTTATCATTGTTATATAACTTATTACATAATCTATTGAGCCTAACTAGTATTTTTCTTATGTATGGGTATTTATGACTGACTCCTTGAGTTTGGATGGCCTATTAACAGCCTCATCACTTAGAGAACATTAGATCTCCCTCTGACTTTCTTAACATAGGTTGATTAAGAAAAAGCAAAGAGATATGGTTTAGCAGGATTGCTAGATTTGCAACCTAGCCACTTGGCTTGATACAAGGCAATAGTTGCCAATCCAGTCATTAGGAAGTATACTGAAAACAAATACTTAGAATCCTCTCCTTTCTGTCTGTACAGTCTTCTCTCCTCTGGGCAGATGCTCTGCTCCTGGCATCAGTGTTAGGGTCATGCCTTGTTCAGCAAATTAGGAAAAAGTAGGAAAGGAAATGTAGAAATGGCAATTTCACAATATGCCTCAAAGACACAATATCATGCCGATCAATTATAGAAAGAGTTCATTGAAAAGTTAATGATATTGGTACTGATTCCTTTAAAATATTGAGTGCCTAAAAATTCTGCAGAATTTCTTCAAGTAGCCCGAGGGGCACATGTTCTCCAGCTAGAAAACAGCGTGGTAAGATTTTGCAGTAAAAACAAGGCCTAAGAACTTTCTGCAGCTCATTTGATGGTTGGGTCTACAAGTACCATGGCTTGTGCATTAATTATGCTTTTAAGCTTTAGCGCTATGGAATTTTAAGCAGCAAAGATTTTATTTATTATATGCTCCTAATTACATATTCCTTTTACTGTCATTCAACATACAGCTTTAGTTTGGCGACTTAAATATAGTAATTTACATTCTTGAATCTGATTAATAATTTAGATAAGATTTGGGTATATTAAAGAGTACAAAATTTATTTTCTATGATTTCTCTAAACATCTTAGTGTAATTAAGGTCATGGAAATTACTGTGGAGAGTCAAATACTGAAAAGAGACAATTTTCCAGATATGATGATCAGTTTGAGGAGATTCTATTTCAGATGCTTGTGAATGTGTAGAATTATTTTAAAGCATGTATAAAGAGAAAAATACTGGAACTAAGAGCAGAAATGAAGCCTAAGGGGAAAAAATGTCAAAATTAACTGAAGATATTAGCTAAGTATAATGAAGAAAAATATATTACTCTTTTTTAAGAGGTTCAAATGTTATCTAAATTGCTATAATTTCTATTGGATTCAAGTAGTAATGGTTTAAAAAAGATAGTTTAAATCTAATTAAATGTGCTAGGTACTTTTCAAAAGTGAATATATTCTGAAATGAAATAATTATGGTTAACATTTTCAAAGACTGACCTTAAAATATCACTTCCTCTACTCTTAGTTATACAAAATGACAAACTATACTGGAACAAAAACCACACTTATTACTTACATAGGCAGATTTCTTTAAGATGGTACCCATTATTTTCTCCAGTTAAATTATCTGAAAGGGAAGCCACTTTGTTTATGCTGATAACACTCAGACACTCCTCTTTGATTCCAGTACATAGTTGGTTAGAAGTGAGGTGTTTTGCCCTGGATTCTTCTTTTGTCTTACAAAAGATTAAAATATATTTCACAGATAAGAATTGGAAATAAACAGAGAAGAATCAAAACAAACATGTATAGGTATCTAATCCGGGACACTAGAAATCCCACACGGTACTTAAGAACAGTTCTTGAAACTTAGTCTGTCACATCTCCATTTTGCAGTTTCTAAGATCTTGTGAATGTATGTCTCATTAAAAAAAAAAAAAAGACCTCAAGCTTTGCTTTTTTTAGTCACTGTATTTCCTTTCAGTAGTAGATTTCTGTCTGCCATCTATAAATCACTAAGCTAGAGTGACCAGTTAGTCTATGGTTATTCTTGAGATTGCTTAGGTAGCTGCATAATTTTCTTCTAAGTTAGGAAAATAAGTATTATCAGATTATGATATTGTTTTAAAGTGAACATTAGAGAATGTATATATATGAACATATATTGTTTGTTTAAAAATGATTAATATCAAATTAAATGGTTAAGAGACTTTAGATGACTTTGGGTTTATTAAAATTAATTCAAGACTATATTATACTAATAATTATTTTCAATAACTTCTGGGGTTTTCTCATTTCCAACTGTTGACTGAAAAGCATCCTTATTATAATAAACTATTGCCTATATCATTACAGAATCCCAATCAGCAATGGAATGCACAGTTTTTGAAATATTGATATTTTTGTACATTTTTTAACATCATGATTTTTTTACCTTAGCAGTTGACATTGTTCAATTAGTATGTGCCTCTCTTATTTGATTTTGTTCTCATAAATATTTTCCCTTCATAGATTATATTTACATGAATTATCTTTTCAACATAATGACTGCTTTAAATAAACATAGCTACATAAAGCATTACAAAAGTGCAATAGAAAGACAGTTGAGGTGTCATAAAATATATTCCTATTTTTTTTGTCCATTCCTTTATACCACAGATTCCTAACATTTGTAAAGGTTTGTGTAATGAAAATGAAAACCAAACAAACACTGGATCTCAGCCTGTCAGAAGCAACTGCAAAAGAATAAAACACCATCAGAACTAAGCTGCCTTACGAACTTTCAAAACATCTACAATAAATATTCTTTTTTGTTCTTTTAACTTGAGTTGAAAATACTATTTTCCAGCATCGTGACAGAGTGGCAGCTGCACAGGTATCATAAAGCTGAATGAAAATGTTGGGAACGTGACTCATAAAAGGGCAGCTGAAGGACTGAAAATTACACACAGCATTAGAGGTGGTATGTTGGGCCTATAATTTGTTTACAGATACACACAATGACAAATTTACTGTAAACAGCTAATTAGCTTACTATTATTCTAGTCTGTACACTCTGAAATAGCAGCAGTGTATCCAAAATTAAACTCAGTAATAAGCCAACTAGAAAGTATAGAAGAGCTTTGTCAACCTTTTAGTTTCCTCGCACCACTGTGCTCTTGTTCATTGATGGGTGAGAATAAAAAGGAGAAACCAGGGAGTTTTCCTTTAAATGTTCATGTTCATATAACTTGGTTTAAAACCAGATGGGTTTTCTGTAGTATACAATGCCAGAACTTAGTTTACAAGATTTGATTAACTATAAGATTTTTCAAGAGATTCGGTGAATCATACCCATGTAAAAATAACAATATATTAGTAATTTCATATGTTATAGTAAGGCAGTCAACAATGGTGCCACTATTTTAAATTGTTTTTAAATGTTTTCTAACATTATAAAGAGTATTGTCAATACAGTCACCAACTTTACAGACTGTAGAATATTTTATGGTCTTTTAACACTAAAACTGCACCATGGTTTTATCCTCCAAAAATGCTTGTTTCAGGCTTAGTTAATGAAAATGTATTGGATGATGTATGATAAATAGGATGCTTTGACTTGTGTCAAATTCTTTAGTTATATCTTATATTTAAATCTATTTTTCAGTGTGGGTCAAAATATGACTCATATGCTATGACCATCAAGTGTAGGCTGTAGATCCTACAACTTTGTTTATATAGATCTGGGTTGGTCCAGTGCTTCCTGATTCACTCCCTGTTCGTTCATATGCACTTCACTCCATTGATTTGATTTCCTTGATGTTCTCCATCTCCTCTTGCTATTTCTATTACCTGTTCCACAGGCTCCCCTTTGGTCTGGAGGAGGGATTTTATATTCTAGGTTTTTTGTTTGTTTTGTTTTGTTTTGTTTTGTTTTGTTTTTTGCTTTTGGAATGGCCATTTTGCCAAAAGCAATCTACAGATTCAAGGCAATACCCATCAAAATTCCAACTCAGTTCCTCATAGAGTTAGAAAGTGCACTTCTCAAATTCATCTGGAATAACAAAAAACCCAGGATAGCTAAAACTATTCTCAATAGTAAAAGAACTTCTGGGTGGATCAATATCCCAGACCTCAAACATTACTACAGAGCAATAGTGATAAAAACTGCATGGTACTGGTACAGTGACAGGCAAGCTGATCAATTGAATAGGATTGAAGACCCAAAAATGAACCCACACACTTATGGTCACTTGATCTTCGACAAAGGAGCTGAAAACATCCAGTGGAAAAAAGATAGCTTTTCCAACAAATGGTGCTGGTTCAATTGGAGAGAAGAATGCAGAAGCATGCAGAAGAATGTGAATTAATCCATTCTTATCTCCTTGTACTAAGCTCAACTACAAGTGGATCAAGGACCTCCACATAAAGCCAGACACTCTGAAGCTAATTGAAAAGAAACTGGGAAAGACCCTTGAGGACATTGGTACAGGGGGTAAGTTCCTGAACAGAACACTAATAGCTTATGCTCTAAGATCAAGAATTGACAAATGGGACCTCATAAAATTACAAAGTTTCTGTAAGGCAAAAGACACCATCAAAAGGACAAATCGGCAACCAACAAATTTGGTAAAGATCTTCACCAACCCTACATCTGACAGAGGGCTAATATCCAATATATACAAAGAACTCAAGAAGTTAGACTCCAGAAAACCAAATAACTCTATTAAAAATGGGGTACAGAGCTAAACAAAGAATTTTCACCTGAAGAACTTTGGATGGCTGAGAAGCATCTTAAAAAATGCTCAACATCATTAATCATTAGGGAAAATGCAAATCAAAACAACCCTGAGATTTCACCTTACACCAGTCAGAATGGCTAAGATTAAAATCTCAGGAGACAGCAGGTATTGGCAAGTATGTGGAGAAAGAGGAACACTCCTCCACTGCTGGTGGGATTGCAAGATGGTACAACCACTCTGGAAATCATTCTGCCAGATCCTCAGAAAACTGGATATAGCACTTCCAGAGGACCCTGCTGTACCTCTCCTGGGCATTTACCCAGAGGATTCCCCGACATGCAATAAGGACACATGCTCCACTATGATCATAGCAGCCTTATTTATAATAGCCAGAAGCTGGAAAGAACCCAGATGTCCTTCAATGGAGGAATGGATACAGAAAATGTGGTATATTTACACAATGGAGTACTACTCAGCAATTAAAAACAATGAATTAATGAAATTCTTAGGTAAATGGCTAGAACTGGAAAATACCAAGATAAATGTGGTAACCAAATCACCAAAGAATCCACATGGAATGTAATCACTGATAAGTGGATATTAATTAACCCTGAAGCTCTGAATTCTCAAGACACAATTAGCATATCAAATGATACCCAAGAAGAAGGAAAGAGAGGGCTCTGGTTCTGAAAAGTTTTGATCCAGCATTGTAGGGGATTACCAAGGCAGAGAAATGGATGGGGGTGATTGGGAAATGGGCAAAGGGAAAAGGGGTTATGTAACTGATGGGGAGGGGGGAACAGGGAAAGGGGAAAGCATTTGAAATATAAACAAAGAATATAGAAAAAAATTTTAAAAAAATTTTAGAATTGAAACCATAATGGAAAATTTTGTAGGGAAATTTTATTTCTTGAAGGGAACTATTCTAAAATTTAACCCAGGTCAGATAAATGTTATTGTTAAATAATTAGTATGTCAAAAATGTACAAGGAAATACCAGCGTGCACTAAAGACACATGACATATGAAATATTTTATATCAGATATCCTTGATCAGTTTCCTCCTCTAAAGTGCATCTGGCAGATGTATTGGCACACAAATCTAATCTCAAGGTAGAGGCATATGTGTCTCTGAAGTCATAGCCACCTTTGTCTACAGAGGAAATTTCAAGACAGCCAGGGAAACAAAGGGAACCCATAGCTTGAATACTCCAAAGTAATTATTTCATTAACAATAAATAACTAAAGTATTCTTGTAGAATACTTTATGCTTTTATGGTTAACATTAATTTATAAGAAATGTATGATATTATGATTTTGATTGCATTGTATCTCTGCATTAACAACAGCATCTCCTATTTTTGAATTCACTAAATTGGCATAAGTTTCTTGTGGACAAAGTCTCATCTTTCTGAATCACCTTTGAATTAACTTTTTCTGTCACCTGCTAGGTATTAAAAGGTACACAGTAAAACTACTTAAATTTCTCAATAGATATGTTTTAATAGAAAAAAATATATGTATATATTTTAAAATTTATCCTCCCACAACCTTTGTGCCAACATTGCCCAGCATATTTAACAATCACAATAGATTTTAGACCAAAGGTTTTGCAGCTGGGTTGGCATTTATGTTTCTCATTTGGTAGCCTATAAAGTATTTTCCTGTACCAAAAACTCTAGAACTTAAGAGTGCAGATTCTATGTAGGCACCAGCTCTGCCTCTCCATTTTCAGCAAGTTATGTAGTTGTTGTCTTCAACAATGGGGCCTTAATATCAGCTTGTCAATTGTTTTGCCAACAGCCTCAGTTGTTTGAGGATTTCTATGGGACCCTTTGGGCCAGACTAAATTGGATATATCACAGTCTTGGTACTTGAAGCTTCTTTGAGTAGATTATCATTGACAAGTTTTAAAATATTTCCTTATATTATGTTAAAATATTTAGAGTTTACTTAAATCAAAATTTTCTTTACAGACACTTAAATTTGAATAATTCTTAAGTAAATATTTTATGGATTTTCAAATCTTGTGTTTCTTATCTGAGTTAGCCATATATAATTACTGCGGATGAGTATCTACTTGGGCCCACATACATCTATCTTTAAGAATTCTACTGAAGGGAACTGGAGAGATAGCTCATCAGATCAGAATACATGTTGATATTACATGGGACATGTGTTTGGTCCTCCGTACCCACACTGTGCAGCTCACATGCATTTGTAATGCATTCATCATGCTGTAACGTGATCAAAAGGAAGAAACTACTGCTTGGTAATTGAAACCTGGCCAACTACCCAGGGCTCATGAGGTCACAGATCTCAGAGGGCATTCCATGACCTAAGGGATCCTACATTCTCTTCTTGCCACTAAGTATGAGCACACATATGTAGTGTTTACTCATAGAGTCACAGACAACCATACAATTAAAAGTAATTTTTTAAAAAACCTAAAGTGAAATATATAAATATAAAGAGATAAAAGGGACAATATAAATAGCTAGAAAATTTCAGACCTTATGTTAAATATAAGGAATTGTTACATTACAATGGAGAATGACAAATGTAACATTAAAATTATTAACAAATGATATGCTATGTAATAAATTGTTCACATATCTTCCCAGTATATCTCATGGAGAGAGGAAGATCTTCATTTCTTTTTTGACAGCATGCTGAGCTTCAATCCAATAATGTGGGAATAAAATCCAGACACTAGTAATTGTACTTACAAAAAAAATCCCAAGAACAACAAAACTTGCCTCAAAATTAGTAAGTGTGAATGTTATAAATAAAGATAAAACAGATAACATATGATATGCTAAAGATATTAAAGAGGCAATCCTCTTCTATGAGAACATGGTTTGTGGCTTGGGCTGAGAAAAAATGATCAAATTCCAATTATACAAAGTAAGTATTAGTATATGATATCTAATACCTTAATTCCATCTGTGAAAGGGGGAAATGTATATAGCAACATTATTTTTTAGATATTTCTTAGTTGCTTTACAATATCATATATTTATACATATATTTTACAAAATGATATATTTATTTATTTTTAGTTTTTAAGTAAAGCAGTTTTAACTTATTTTGCCTACCTAGTATCATTTATTTTTATTTATTTTTTTCTTTTTCCTTTACTTTATTTATTCACTTTAAATCAATATTGAAGTCCCCATCCTCCATCCTCCCAGTCTACCTACACACTGGGCTGTTCCCTTCCCTCTCCATTTCACCACTGACAAGAGGGTGAAACTTCACTGTGCACCAACCCATCCTGGCACCTCAAGTTGCTGTAGGACTAGGAACATCCTCTCACATTGAGGCTAAACAAGACACACATTTAGGGGAACAGGATCCACAGACAACAGAGTTAGAGTCATGATTAGCCCCTGCTTTATTTGTTGGGGACCCACAAGAAGATCAACCTGGACATCTGCGGCATATATGCAAATGGACCTAGGTCCAGTTCTTATATGCTCTTTGGTCCACGGTTCAGTCTCCGGGAGCCCCCAGGAGTCCTGATTAGTGGACTAAGTTTGTCTTCTTGTAGAGTCCCTATCCCCCCTGGGTTCTTCAATCCTTCTCCCAACTCTTCCATAGACTTTGCAAGCTCTGTCTACAGTTTGACTGGAGGTCACTGAATTGTTTCCATTGGCTGCTGGCTGGAGCCTCTCAGAGAACAGTTCTGCTAGGCTCCTGTCTTAAAGCATAACAAATATCATTAAAGGTGTCAGGTATTGGTGCTTGCACATAGGATGGCTTTCAAGTTGGGCCAATCATCGGTTGGCTACTTTCAATCTCTGCTTCATCTTTGTCTCTGTACTTTATGGCTAATATTCACTTCTAAGTGAATATACACCATGCATGCCCTTTTAGGTCTGGTTACTTCACTCAGGATGACATTTTCTAGTCCCATCCATTCAACTTCACATTTCATGATGGCCTTGTTTTGAATGGCTGAGTAATATACTGTTGTGGAAATGAACCACATTTTCTTTATTTATTCTTCAGTTAAGGAGCATCTAGGTTGATTTTAGTTTCTGGTTACTATGAGTAAGACTGTTATGAACATACTTGAGCAGTTGTCCTTGTGGTATGGTGGAGTATCCTTGGTATAGCTGGGTTTTCTGAGAGATCTATGCATAATTTTTAAAAGCTCATTTACTGTGTTCCTTTATCTCTATTTCCCTTTCTACCCTTATTCCACCCTAATCCTTTTACATACCCCAAAACTAAGTAGGAGAAAAAGAAACTTAGAAGGGAAGGAGTGTATAGACCTCTATAGGCTACTTCCTACTGATTAGGGAAGTTGTGTTTCTCAGGTCGAGACCAATCTTCATGCTCAGGGTATCTCCACCTTCTTGTCCTCAAACCGAAACAACAGCAGCTGGGAGCAGGAGGAGCAGCAGCTGCCACAGACCCTCTCAAGGTTCTCTTATTTATGTCCTCTCTAGAGTTCCTAGAACTTCACTGTCTGCAGCTGACAAAAATTATCCCTACCACTAGAATAGGAGACAATCATAGTTAAGGGCCATGGGCAAGCTGAAGCAGCCCCATGTATTTTTTTGTTATTATATCATTGACAAAAATCAGATAGGCTAGATGTTTACTGCAATGTACAATGCTGGATTTTAGTTAACCATGTGATTAAGTTCATAAGATTTGATAAACTACATGATTTTAAAAGAGGTTCAGTGGCTTTCCCTCTGTATATAATAATATATTAATACATTAGAATGCTAATGTAAGGCATTCAATAATGCTACAACTATAGTAAATTGTTTTAAAATGTTTTCTACAAGAATAAAGAGTACTGCGATTACAATCACTGGCTTTACAGACTAATGCTTACTGTGGAACACCTCTGGAGCTTTTTTGAATATTGAAATTGAACAATGCATTTATCCACCAAAAATGTGTGTTTCTGTTCTAATCAAATATGTAATGAGCGATGTCTGGTAGGAAGGATACTTAAAGATACATCAAATTCCCTATGCATACAGCCTGTTTGTATATCACTCAGGGTAGGCCAACCCTTGAATATTACATGCTATGGCTATTCATCAGAATGTTGCATTAAATATAAAACCAGTGTACAAACATATGTTTAATTCTTTTCAGAACATACCTACAACCAATATTAACCATTAAAGCTGCATTGTCAGGCTTTTGTTTTATGCTTAATTTTTATTTATTTTCTGAATATAATTTTTCTGATAGATTACCCTTTTCATCTACAATTCTATTCATATATGCAGAGATTTTAACTCTTCCATAACATTCTCTAAGTGTTTTCTTATTTGATTCACTCTTTTGGTTTTTTGGTTTCAATTTATTATTATTATTATCATTATTATTATTATTATTATCATTATCATTATTATTATCCTATTTTTATAGTCCAGTTATTACCCTGCTTCCTATCTAGCCTCTGACATTCCTCATTCCATTCTTCCTCCTCAGTATCCAATAGAATGTCTTTTTCCCCCTTCTACTCCACCAGACTGCTCTTCTCCCTGTGGCATAGTCTCTTGACGGTTAAGTGAGTCTTCTCTCACTGAGGCCAAACCTGGCAGTCCTCTGCTGTATGTGTGTTGGGAGCCTCATATCAGCTGCTGTATGCTACCTGGTTGGTGGCTCACTGTCTGAAAGATCTCAGAGGTCCAGGTTAGTTGACATTGCTGGTTATCCTGTGGGATCGCCCACCTTCTCAGCTTCTTCCAGCCTTTCCCCAATTCAACCACAGTGGTCTTCTGCTTCTGTCCATTGGTTGGGTATGAGTATATGCATCTGACTCTCTCAGCTACTTGTACGGCCTCTTGGAGGGCAGCCATGCTAGGCGTCTGTTTATGAGCACACCATATCATCAGTAATAGTGTCAGGCCTTGGAGTCTCTCCTTGAGATGGAGGTAGTTTGAAGCAGAATAATATTGTTCCCTCATAACATGACCTAACCCCGCTGTTTTCTTGATGTTTTTTAGAATGAATCTCTTTGGTTTCATCAAATAAGAGGTCTGTGTAATCATAAAAGCATATAACAACACTCTCTTTCTGAATATCCACTTGCTCATACACCCATTCCTAGATATGACATCTATTTTGCAAGAAGCTAAATATAGATTGATGGATATCATTATCACCTTCTGCATCTTCTGCACTTGAGTATATAGGCTAAGGTGGAAGTCATGATGACCACACAATGATTTATGCTCCAAAACATTTCACTTCATGTTTTTCCAATATATGTACCAGAACTTCTCCACAAGAGAAACCCTTCATTACAGATGCACTGCCAATGAGAGCTGGCTGTTTTTAAGAAGAGTCTACACGGGCTTGCTGACTCTCCTACATTTTTACCTTTTGTGTGCATGTGGTTTTAATATAATTTATTCCTTGTTGATTGTTTAATAAAAATCTCAATTCTGAATCTTATTGAAACATTATATAAATGATGAAGCATATTTGTTCACTTGATAATACTGAAAGTGTTCACAGTAGAGATTCAGTTTTATATTTTTAATAAACCTATGGAAGTTTAGCACTATAACCTAATTCTTTGTAGCCATGAGGCTGAAAATCAGTGAGAACTGTTATCCTGCAAATAACCATAGATATGTGCATTATGATTTTTATTTAACTCTAAAATAGCTTCAGCTTATTTGTTACAAAGTTTTTAATTTTTATCATCAAGTAACATAAATTAGATGATTCATGTATGCTTTATTTCTTGCTTCACTAAAAATTTTGACACACAAAGTTCCAAAGCATGGGAATGATGTTTGCCATCTTTACATGTATTTAACTTGTCATGTGCATCAAAGTGCTATAATTACAAAAATTATGATTATAATGGAACTTTGCATACTGAAGCAATATAATTTAATTAGCATATAATGCATTTATCACCACTGATTTCTTATTTACAGTTTGGAGGCTCTTCAAGGAGTTGTATGAAATGTTGCAAGATTGCAACCATAGAACATGGGAAGATTTCCAGGACCCACTCTTCCATTTGTTGCAGTAGGGCAAAAGATACGGGAAAGACATAGTAATATTTTAAAATAGTAATTTAGTCAAAACTCAAGACTCCCTTGACCCTTATACTCATCTCCAATGATTCAGGCAGATCTTTCCCTACATACTTCTTTCCCACTACCAGACTGGTTTGTTGCAGTCCCCAATTACAGCAGACCCCCCACCTAGGAACCCATAGGCCACCTAGGCTGGGGAAGAAGGAAGGATAACTGTGGATATTCCACTCTCCATCTATCATTGAAATGTAATTCAGAATCTCATTCCCATTCCCATACAGACTTTCTGCTGCAGCATTTCTTCATTTTCTGCTCCCATTCCCGGGGGACTACCTAAGCAGATCCTGGTGGAAAACACTCCTTTCTTCCTTCCCGTGTTTTGTTCTGTTTTTCTGTTGTTATTTCAGGGTTTCTCCCTGTTTACCTGTGTCTCCTGTATTTCTTTAAGGGAATTATTTATGCCCTTCTTGAACCTTTCTATCATCATCATGATCTGTGATTTATATCCAAATATTGCTTTTCTCATGTGTTTGGGTATCCAGGACTTGCTGTTGTGGGGTTTGGATGGTTCCATATTGCCTTGAGTTCTGTTACCAAATTTCCTATGTTTGGCTTTTGCCATCTTGTTTTCTCTGGTGTTAGTTGGTCCTGCTGTCACTGGCTGGTGCTTGTCTCTCCTGTGTGCCTGCCAGCCTATCTCAGCACTCCTCGGTGGCCAGGTTTCCCCTGGCACATTTGTAGACCAGGTTGTTCTGCAACTCAGATAACCACCTGGCTCTTGCTCCTGGGTACTGGTATTAAATGCTTGTGCCACCATTCTGGCTAAATTCTGCTCCTTAAATTAGTTTTCGTTTTTGAAATTAGCTCTTAATGACAGATTTAAATGGTATATATTGTTTGAAACATATCATGCTATAATAAATGCATAGTATGCAAAGGTAAAAATACCTCTTATATAAGGTTAAAGTTTATATTCTCAATATATTGAAGAAATACTGTATGTATGGTAACTAAGGCTTCGGTTTTGATATTTGCTGATTTTACAATGGAAAGGAATGTCAACAATACTATAATCTATTTATATAGCAGACACAACTTTGCCTTCCTAGTGTCATTTCACAGCATTGCCACAGAATATCTAGGAGTGTGAGAAACATTCTAATGAAATTAGAATTCCAATAAAAATTTGAATCAATTGTATACTTTAAAGAGACAGAGATATTACTTTTATGTAAACATACCAATTAAAACAATGAGCTTCAAATCTAGTTATATAGATGAGTCATTAAACAAATATATTTGAAATTTAATTACATTTAATGAAATGCACCTCAGTGCTTGCTTGCTGATCACCTGCATACTATTTTAGTGTTAACATATTTGATTTTACATGTGTTTCTAGAATATTTCTGATAATTGTTTGCAATGTCATTTACATGCAATTATTTTTCATGAATTATCATATTTCATGATGTAGGGTAGAAAACTACATTGCACAGGAGGAGTTCAAGCTGTCAGGAGAAAGGAAGAGAGGTTGCACCCTCCCATGTTTTTGCTTGATTAAATATTTAGAAAAATATAGCCACCACTCAGCGTATTTTGAAGGCATTTGGATCATCTACTTACTCTGATTGACTAAGCATTTTTTTCTGAAAAGATAGAAATTATATTGCCTTGAGATTAGATATTGAATAGTACTTTTTAATATTATTAATGAATTCAGAAAAATATTTGTAGTTGCTTGCAGTAAAATACCGAGTCCTGCTGAGCCTAAAGATCAAGCCTCATTCATCACCTCCTTGTAAATTATCCCCAGAGTCTAGTGGGCTATATTGATTTATTGGAGTACATTGTAATACCAGTAATGCTAACATCTATTCTTTTATTGACATATGTTTTATTAAGTCAATTTTCACCATTCTAAAATTAAACTGTCAATAATTTAATCTACAAATATACTTTCAAACAAATAAGTATAACAAAAAAATATAGAAAGCAAGACAAGGCAGTCCATACTCAATTAGTCTTTCTGAATATGCACAATGCTTTAAAAAACTTCCACAAGGGCCTGGAAGAAGGAACATGATTTATGCATTTGTAGGAAAGTCACCAAAATGAGGTTGTAACAAATGAGGCAAATGGAAATATAGTGTACTTGGAACTAGTTTATGGCATGGTTTTCTAAAGGTTAGTAAAAAAAGGAGTACTGCTAAGTAGATCTTATTTTTTTTTTTTGCTTTTCTTTGAAAAATTACATTTTAGGATCATGAAAACAGCAACAGATTGACTATTAATATTAAATAAGACTTCTTAAGTACAGAGGCTCTCAGTCTCTAATAAAATTCAAGTTATGCAGTTTAATGTATTCAAAAATTTACTAATTCAAATTAAGTACACATATCCTCAGGAGATGAGCTATAGTGGTTGTTTTCTCACAGCAAAAGAAAGACAATGAAAACAAACCAATGTTTGAGAAAAACTTCTAATTTTTCATCCTACAAGTATTTTAAAATCTATACGGAGACATGAAATGTACATTAAACAAATACAAAGAATTACTAGCCTGTGTCCTAACAGATGCTTAGTGAATGAAAAATTAACTGGGTTATCAATAAACATCCTCAATTAATAATGTTTCTTTGAAAGAAATAAATGTAAAACCAAGCAGAGGTTTTATATAGTTGATGATATTCCAAGAAGCTAAGGATCATAACAGTCAGACATGGAAGAAATGCAGAGAGCACCAACGGCTTTGATGACAACTTGAACCTAATGATAAGAAGGTGGAATGACTGTTGACTATGAGGTTATTCAAAAAATAATCAATTCAAAAGTAAGTCTAGCTCTGGACTTGCCTTCAATACACTTTACTTATGAAGAAATACAGTGGACAAACTGCTCATTATATACTTTGAGAGATTTTCACTATGTGCAGAATACATATAAAACATGAAAGCAATCCTGCTCTTTCTTCAATGTGTGTGTGTGTGTGTGTGTATGTGTGTGTGTGTGTGTGTGTATGTGTATATATTTTATTATTTTGTTTGGTGAATTTTAACCAATGCATATTATATTATTCTTCCTGACTTATTCTTTCACTTAGTTATTTATATCAGTTCATCTCATGAACACACATACATTGGGTTACTTTTTTTTATATCGTAATTTTCTCATTAAAAAATATCTTATATCTGGCCATTGAAATATGTTTCAATTGAATTATATGCTATTATCACTTATGCCTATCTGAGGGAGAAAGAATGTGTATATCTGTCTTCGGGTGATTGTGCATATCTGTGTTCTGTTACCTGCAAGGCATTGGGGGTTGATGTGACTAGACTGACAGGGAAATGGAGAAAAAGAGGTCATATGTACAAAGTATCTGGGATATGGAAGGCTGTATGGCCTGATGGATATACAGTAACAGAAACTAAGAAACTCAGCACATTTATTATATACTTCAAAAGCAAAAGCCAAGGTAGGTTAGCTTATCTCAATAGGTCTAATGGATTGGTCTCTGCAGTCTAATGGATTGGTCTCTGCAAATCCATACTCTTTCTAACTTTCTGGCCATGATTGGCTCATTGCTCATTTTTAGATGTCAGCAAATTTCTTCACCTTAGCATGCACAATGCCAGGTGCATGTGTCGGCAGCTGTTTCCTGCACTGTCTCCTCTCACACTATCTGGAAACTTGTCATTTCCAAACACTCAGCAAGCTTTTTAAATCTCCTTGCAGATTAAGTTTCACTAGCCTGTATTTTGTAGTGGCTAGAATTCAATAGGATTCAGAAGAACCCCAGAGATGAAGAACTTATTCATTCCACTTTTTGTCTTGTGGAAGTTCAGATGATGTTTCTGTATGGAGCAGCACAAACACACACTCAGACACACATACACATGAACACAATTACACCATACACAAACTTACAGCACACATACAAATATACACACATACCACGTCACATGCATAGACATAAAACCACATCACACATCCCCATAACATACACACAAACACATACAAACACATACACACACATCACATACATACACATGCATATACACACACTGCACACACATACACACACATACTCTCACCACACACAAACACGCCACACTTGTGAACACATACATACACTCAACACACACTCACATATGCAAACACACTAGGCAGGCACAGAAAAAAACATTAATATTAATTTCATTCATATCTCTCCTCAATTTCAACCTTTTCCCTGTCTGATAAACAGGCCAAGCAGAAATGTCCTTCTGTTAGTGCTGCCTCAAACTATAGAGAGAAGTCTAAAAGACTTCTTCCTTTTTGTTTGAAACTATTTATCAATCTTATCCTAAAACCGTACTGTATTTCTCTTGATAATTTGAAAAGAATTATCATAAGTTTAATAAATTTATATGGTCAATATGCAATTGAACTTTCAAAAATATTTTGTATAAATTTTCATTTGAGTGCCAACTTTGACATAAAGATTTTTCCACAACAATTAAGTTTTGAAGTTATTGTTTCTAAAGAAATTCTAAATCTATTGGCTGTCTAAATAGTGTGATACATACAAAAAATATTCTATTTTAGAACTGTACAATTGTATCCCTTCAAAAAGTTGAACCTCACAGCCGCTCCATGACCAAACATCACTAATTTTTGTAACACTGTAAAAAACATGCCCTGGAATATTGATATGGGTATTTAGTTGCTGTCCCATCTTATTTGACCAAGTGTCCAACATATAAAACTGAATAGCATCCTTTAAAATTCTTCTTTACTCAACTTCATGCATACGGTAAGGGATTCATGCTAGATGAAGAACTAATACCCATTGTGTCTCCCAGCATGCTTCAGAATAAATAATGCTGTGCTTTTATTAAATAAATACGAGAATTAATGTCTTGATAATTGTATTGTGTTACTTTTAGAAAAGATTTTTATAAATGAAAAATATTTGTATTTATAATTATAAAATTGAGATATTTATAACACCCACGATTTAGCATTAAGGAGATTCATTAAGCATATTGAATTTATCATTTGATTTCAATCAACAATGTACAATAGATTATACAAGAGCTCGACCTGTAGAAATGATGCTGTCAGTAAATTCTGGGGATTGCCTTCTTGGTTCTCTGTACTCTTAAGAAGTGCCTCATGATATCTATATATACTTCCCTTAAGCCACTCTTGATTTGTACTAAAAGTATATTAGCAGATTTCCATTAGAAATGACAATTCTAACCATCTAAATTTATGTAAACCCTATTTAAAAATTAAAACAAATATGTATTTTGTACTTCTTCATGTATTAACATGAACCAGAATGGGTTAAATTTATGTTATGATGTTATTACATACACCGTTGATCCAAAAGTAGGATTTATGGTGATATAGACAAATTGAGCTTCTGAAGCAGATTATTCATGCATAGATAACTGTTCCTATTTCAAAGTCAAAATTTCCTGCTAAAGATGTACTTCAATGGAAGCAGACTCATGCAGATTTTGATTATATTAGTTTGCTTTTTTTGTTGTTTTTTTGTTTTTTTATTTTATATATTTTTTTATTTACATTTCAATGATTTTCCCTTTTCTGGTCCCCCACTCCCCGAAAGTCCCATAAGCCCCCTTCCCTCCCCCTGTTCTCCCACCCACCCCATCCCATTTCCCTGTTCTAGTTTTTCCTTATAAAGCTACACTGAGTCTTTCCAGAACCAGGGGCCACTCCTCCGTTCTTGCTTTTTTAGTTTGCTTTTTAACAAACACAAAAGTAGTTATTATAAATTTCACCAATAATTTTATAGGATTTTAAAATGCACCCTAGGTTATGAGTGACCTGAGGTATATATTTAATTTTTAAAAAGCTGGTTCAGCATTTGAAAATTTAAATTTGAAAAAGTGGCAGCTATGTCCTAGTAACACAAATGTTGTAGGCGTAGAATCTGTCCAGAAAACTGGCAAGGATTCACTTAAAACTTTTGACACAGTTCTTTCTTCTGCCATACGTATCTGTGCAGTGTTTGGCTCTACATGATAATCTTGTTAATAAAAATCATAGGGATTAATAATGTGAAGTAAAAAAGTCTCTTGCCAGGGTATCAGACAGGCAGACTGCATAGCTTCACCTCTCACTGATTCCTCAGGGTCAATAACCCAGCCTCATGCCCAGCTCTACAGAAAGCCTATGGCAGACCTTTGCCCCATATATAGTATGTCACACAGATATTCCACTCCTAAATCCTTTGCCTTCATTTGCTGCTTTATCCCAAACTCCAAAATGTTTTCCTTGCTAATACAAAGGTTACTCCTATCAGGGAGATATGCTGAGTGAAGATCTTGAGTTCTTCCTCTGTTCCTTGAAACCTAATTCCCCAATCTCATTCTCACCTCTGCAATAGAATACCTGCTGAAGCCTTCCCCACTTCTCACCCTCATTTCTTCTGGCTCACCCACATCTTCGAGCCCTAACAGTTCTAATTCATTGCTTTATTGTGTCCAACTCTACCTTCTATGTTATACTTCACTGTGAGAGGGAAGCAGGTCTTCTGATTTTAGATATTTCCCTCTTCTTTTCCTTCATATATATTCCTCCAGTCTCATTCACAGCTCTGTAGTAGACTTTCTGGGGTCACATCACTTTACTCTCCATCTCCATTTTAAGGAGAATGAACAAGAAATTTCTGATGGAACACTCTGCTCTCTTACCTTCTATGAATGTATTCTGATCCCTAGCCTATCCCAGTTCTTATGTTTAGCTCCTAATACAGACAGATACTTAATCTGGGACTCCCACGTGGCCACATGTATCAGGTCCATAGAAAATTTACTAACATTCAACATAGCCATCATTTTTTTTCTTACATTCCAGAAAGGAAACTAAAACCAAAACCAAAACCAACTACCTGAGAAAGAGAAAAATAGATACCATCATCTAGAATAATCTTCCCAATCCCAGACATCTACAGAAGCACAGAAACCCTAATGCAACAGGCTCCAAATATTCCAGCATATCTGAAACAAACAAACAAACAAATAAAACCCTTAAAACACCCTTTATGAATTTGATAAAGTTTGTTAAGGAAAAATTTAATAAATCCCTAAAAAGAAATACTGGAAAACACAGTTTTTTTTTTTTTTAAAGAATAAATCAGAAGACCTGAAAACAGAAATAGAATCAATAAAGAAATTCTAAACCGCCAGAAAATTGCAAATGAAATATTTAGGAATTTGAATAAGAAGGCATTAATGACCCAGACCCAGAAAGATAAACCCTCTTTCAAATTATGCATTTTCTTATATGTGGGTGTTAGCTATTAAGTAAATAATAGCAAAGCTACAAGACCTGAGTTTTTAGGTATAGAGGAAAGTACTAGGGCAGACATACAACTTTCCCTGGGAGACTTATGCGTGAACTTGGGGTAGTGGGCACTGGTATAAGCGAATTAACAGTAGGAAGAGAGGATTGGTAGAGGAAAGAAATGGGAGGAGAAAACGGTAGAATTGAGGGCCATTTCTGGGATTGTGTGGAAAGCTAGAACTGTGGAAACTTACTAAAATATATGAAGGTGCTCATGAAGTCTCCATATGAGAGAGATGGAATCAAAATTTTGTCTTGTCACTAAATGAAGCTCCTAGTACTGGGCTGATTTACATCAAGTTGAGTTGAATTGATAGCCAAAGAGGGCATGTGAAAATCTTCCCCCAAACCCAACTATTGCTAAGACAATATGTTGCTTTCCACAAACTGATAACAATGTCACATTGTCAAAGACAATGCCCAAATAACTTACTGAACATGAAGAGGTGAGCTAGTGCCTACATAGAATCTTCTTTTATACAGGAAGGTGCTCTTAAGACTATCAAAAGATAAATCTAAAATGATCCAAGCTACAAAACCTGTCTCAAAATATTCTAAGTCAATGGTGGTAAAAGCTTATGGACATAACCAACCAATGTTCAATTTGACATAAAGCCTACTTCATGAGAAGGATCCCATATCTGACACTACTTGGGTTACCAAAAGTAAGAAACTAAGTAACTCATAGACCTAGTAAAGCTAAATATTGCTGGTCAAAAAAAAAGGGGGGGGGTATTATAAAAGGATTCCTAATTGTATCATGCTATACACATAGATAGGGTTTTATTCAGCCAACATAAGAAATGTTTCACCCTGGAGCAGAAAGGGACAAATATAGAGACACAACACCAGCTATTACACATAAAGAAAGTGAACTTGCAACATATAGCTATAAGTGTGATTTCTTAATCAAGTTTCTGCATTCAGAGCTCAGTTAATCCCACAAGAAAGAAGTCAAAAACAGTGGAAAAACCAGAGAGGATGAAGAATAAAGGAGAACAAGGCTATAAATATGAAAAGCAAAGTTCACGAGAATTCAGAGACTGAAGCAATAACCACAGAGCCTACACTTAATTTTAATCAGGTCTGATACACACACACACACACACACACACACACACACACACAAACATATCAAACATATGCTATAGCTTTCAGTTTAGTATTTTTATAAGACTTCTTAGTTTGTGAACAAATTGGTCTCTGATTCTTCTGTTTGGCTACTTTTCCTTCTGTTGTTTTTCCATGTCCAAATTTGATGTAATGACTTTTGTTTTGTCTTATTCTATTTTATTTTATCTTGTGCTGTTGTCTTGTCTTAGAAGTCTGTAGTTTCATAATGAAAGACAGAGAAGGAGTGGATCCATAAGGAAAGAGAGGTAGGCAAGAATTGAACAGAATAAGAGGAAATGTTTATTCGGGTTATCTTTTGTAGGAAAAAAGATCTAAAAGTGTTTCTTGTTGACAAAAAAAAGATGGACTTTGTTTGTTGTTCAGTTCAATTAGTGTGTGTACAGAAAAAAATTTTAAAAAGTAGAAATGTGATGGTTACTGCATCGTTGAAGTTTCAACAACATGATTACCTGCATAAGGTCTACACAAGATTTACTTGTTAACATAAACTGCTCTTCAGGACACATAGTTAGTTTACTATTCACAATGTGTTGGTTGACATTTAACCCCTAGATGATATGTGAGGTATAGTAATAATCAGACATAGTTTATTGTCTGTATGTGCATATAAATATCCTATATTATATATACACTTGGCCAAAAGCAAAGGCAAGATCATAAGCACTATAAGTCAAATAGGTGGGCATCATCAGAACCCAGTTCTCCCACCAGGCAATCCCTGAATACACCAACACACCTGAAAATCAGGTAGCTGATATAAAATCCTATCTCATGAAGATAATAGAGTCCTTTAAGGAGGATATAAATAACTTATGAAAGAAATAAAGGAAAACAAAGGTAAACACATAGAAACCCTTAAAGAGGAAACAAAGAAATCCTTTACAAAAATACAGGAAAACACAATCAAAAAAGGTGAAGGAATTGAATAAAGTAGTCCTAGACCTAAAAGTGGAAGTAGAAACAATAAAGAAAACATATGAGTAGGCAACCCTGAAAATAGAAAACCTTGGAAAGGGGTCAGGAACTACAGATATAAGTATCACCAACAGAATACAAGAGATAGAAGAAAGAATCTCAGGTGTAGAAGATACCATAGAAGAGATTGACACAACTGTCAAAGAAAATTCAAAACATTAAAAAAAAACTCCTAACTTAAAGCATCCAGGAAATTCAGGGCACAATAAAAAGAGCAAATCTAAGAATAATCAGAATAGAGAACAAAGTTTCCCTGGTCAAAGGACCTAAAATAATCTTCAACAAAATCATAGAGAAAACTCCCCAACCTAAAGAAAGAGATGGCTGTACAGTTACAAGAAATCTATAGAATGACACCAATCTCTCTTTAAAATCTCTCAATATTAATGAACTCATCTCACCTATAAAAAGACAAACTAACAGACTGGATAGGCAAACAAGATCCAGCATTTTGTTGTATACAAGAAACAAACCTCAATAGCAAAGACAGACACTATCTTAGATTAGAAGGATGGAAAGGGTTCTTCCAAGCAAATGATCCCAGGAAACAAGCTGGAGCTTCCATCTTAATATCCAATAAAATAGACATTCAATCAAAAGTTATCAAGCATGATAAGGAAGGACATTTCATATTCATCAAGGGGAAAATCCACTCAGAGCACCAACATTCATAAAAGAAACTTTGTTAAAGCTCAAATCACACATCAAACTCCACATATTAATAGTGGGAGACTTCAACACCTCATTTTCACTAATGGACAGGTTATTAAAACAGAAACTGAACAGAGACATAGAAAAACTAATAAAGATTATGAATCAAATGGATTTAACAGATATTACAGGACATTTCAACCCCAAACAAAAGAATACAACGTTTTTTTTAAGTACTTCATGGTATCTTCTCCAAAATCTACCATATAATTGTTCAAAAACAACCCACCACCAAACAAGAAGATTGAAATAATTCCATTCATCCTATCAGATCACCTAAGGCTTATCTTCAACCACAGCAAATAAACCAGAAATCATACACACACACACACACACACACACACACATGGAAAATGAACAACTCTCTACTCAATTATAACTTGGTCAGGCTAGAAATAAAGAAATTAAAGACTTCCTGGAATTTAATGAAAATGTTAACACATCTTACCCAAACTAATTAGATACAATGAAAGCAGTGCTAAGAGGAAAATTCATTGTTCTAAGTGCCCTGGTAAATAAATTGGAGAGATCTTACACTAGCAACTTAACAGCACACCTGAGAGTTCTAGAACACAAAGAAACAAACACACCCAAATGGAGTAGACAACAGGAAATAGTCAAACTCAGGGCAGAATCAACCAAATATTAACAAAGAGAAAAATTAAATGAATAAACAAAACCAAAAGCTGATTCTTTGAGAGAATCAACAAAATAGATAAATTTTTAGCAAAACTAACTAAAGGGCCAGTGGTAGTATGCAAATTAACAAAATCAGATATGAATAAAGAGACATAACAACAGAAACAGAGAAAATTTAAAAAAAAATCATAAGATTCTACTACAAAAGCCTATGCTCATCAAAACTGGAAAAATCTAGATGAAATGAATTATTTTCTAGAAAGATACCACACACCAATGTAAAATCAAGAGCATGTAAGCAATGTAAATAGGCCCATGTCCCATAAGGAAATAGTGGAAGTCATTAAAAAACTCCCAAACAAAACAAAACAAAACAAAACAAAACAAAACAAAACAAAAAGGCCAAGGGCCAGATGGACTTAGTGCAGAATTCTACTGGTCCTTTAGAGAAAACCTGATGCCAATATTCCTCAAAGTATTCCACAAAATAGAAACAGAAGGAAAGCTTCCTAATTCATTATATGAAGCCACAATTACTCTGATACCTAAACCACACGAGGACCTAACCAAAAAAGAGAACTTCAGACCAATCTCACTTATGAATATCGATGCAAAAAATACTCAATAAAATTCTTGCAAACCAAATCCAAGAACACATCAAAGCCATCATTCACCATGATCAAGTATGCTTCATCCCAGTGATGCAAGGTTGGTTCAATATACAAGAATCCATCAATGGAATCCACTATATAAACAAACACAAAGAAAAAAAATAACCTAATCATCTCCTTAGATGCAGAAAAAAAATTGACAAAATACAACACACCTTCATGTTAAAAGCATTGGAAAGATCAGGAATTCAAGATATATACCTAAACACAATAAAAGCAACATATAGCAAAACGACAACCAATATCAAATTAAATGGAGACATACTTGAAGCAATCCCACTAAAATCTGGGCCAAGACAGGGATACTTTCCTTCTCTATATCTATTCAATATAATATTCAAAGTGCTAGCTAGAACAATAAGACCACAAAAAGAGATCAAGGGGAAACAAATTGGCAAAGAAGAAATTAAGGTATTACTATTTGCAAATTATATAGTATACATAACCAACTCCAAAAATTCTAACAGAGAACTTCTCCTGATAAACAATATCAGCAACGTGTCCTGATATAAACTTCACTAAAATAAATCAGTAGCATTCCTTTATAGAAATGATAAACAGGCTGAGAAAGAAATTAGGGAAACCACTCCCTTCGCAATAGCCATAAATAATGTAAAATACTTGGGTAACTCTAATAAAACAAGTGAAAAACCTCTATGACAATAACTTTCGAAGATCTCAGAAAATGGACAGAACTCCCATGCTCTTGGATTGGCAGAAATAATATAGTAAAAATGGCCATGCTACCAAAGGCAATCTATAGATTCAGTGCAATCCCCATCAAAATCCCAACAAAATTCTTCAAAGACATGAGAGGAGCAATTCTGAAATCCATCTGGAAAGGCAAAATCCCAGAATAGTGAAAACAATTCTTAACAAAAAAAAAGGAAAGCTGGAGTAAATCACAATTCCTGACCTCAAGCTTTATTACAGAGCAATAGTGATAAAAACTGCATAGTATTGGTACAGAGACAGACATGTTGATCAGAAGAACAGAATTGAAGACCCAGAAATAAAACCACACACTTATGTACACTTGATCTTTGACAAAGAATCCAAAAATATACAGTGGGAAAAAAGAAAGCACAAATGGTGCTACTTCAATAAATGGTGCTGGTCTAACTGGCTGGCTGTATGTAGAAAAATGAAAATAGACCCATATTTGTCGACTTGCACAAAACTCAAAACCAAGTAGTTCAAGGAACTCAACATAAAACCAGATACACTTAATCTAATAGAGGAGAAGGTAGGAAAGGGCCTTGAATTCATTAGTAAAGGGGAATTTTTTCTAAACAGAGCTCATGAAGATCAAGAATTGATAAATGGGACCTTATGAAACTGGAAAGCTTCTGTAAGGCAAAGGACATAGTCTGTAAGACAAATCAGAAACCTACATATTGGAAAAAAATCTTCATTAAACCCACATCCTATACAGGGATAATATCCAAAATATATAAAGAACTCAAGAAGGTAACCACCAAAAAAACAAAACATTCCAATCAAAAAATAGGGTATAGAACTAAACAAAGACTTCACAACTGAGGAATCTCCAATGACTGAGAAACACATAAAGAAATGGTCAAAGTGCTTAGTGATCAGAGAAATGCAAATCAAATGACCCCAAGATTCCACCTTACACCAATCAGAATGGCTAATATCACAACATCAGGTGACATCACATGTTGGCATTAGCCAGGATTTGGAGAAAGTTGAGCATTCCTTGATTATTGATGGGATCACAAACAGGTACAACCACTATGGAAATCAATCTGAAGGTTTCTCAGAAAATTGGAAATAGATCTACCTTAAGACCCAGAAATACCACTCTTTGGAATTTACCCCAAAAAATACCCCTACCGTGCCATAGGAGCACATATTCCACTGTGTTCATAGAGTCCTCATTTGTGATAGCAAGAAGCTGGAAACAACCCAGTTTCCCATGAAAGAAAATGTGGTTCATTCACACAGTGGAATATGACTCAGGTATTAAGAAAGAGAGCATTCTGATTGTACAGGCAAATGGATAGAACTTGAAAATATCATCCTTAGTGAAGTAACTCAGACTCAAAGACATACATGGTATGCACTCACTAATAAGTGAATGTTAGTCAAACAAATAATAATACATAATACCCAAGATACAGTCTACAGAACTCATAAAGTTCAACAAGCTGAAGGGCCCAAGTCCTCAATTCCTCAGTCCCATTGCAGGGGTGGACTGAAAAGAAAGAAATGACAAGGGTGGAGGAAGGGGATGCCTGGATGGAAAAGTGGACAGGGGAGGGGGTGAGGGGAAGAGGGGAACCTGATCTGGTATTGAGTGAGGGAAAAGGACTGAAGCCCTGAGGGCCAGCACAAACAATGGAAACAGGCAACCTCGTGAGGTAGAAGGTTGTGGGAGACCATCTAAAATGCACCAGAGACCTGGGAGGTGAGAAACTCTCTGGATTCAAAAGGAGGGACCTTAGATGAAATGCCCTACTGTGGAAAGAGGGAACTTATAGAGCCTACCTCAAGCAGAAAGACATGATATCAAGTGAAGGAGAAGGTTGTTATCCCACAGGTAAAACTCTAACCCATAATTGCTCTTGTCTGAAAGAACTGCAAGGATGGAAATGGAGAGGAGTATGAGGAAAAGAAGGTCCAGTGACAAGCTCAACGTGGGAACCAGCTCAAGGGGATGCCCCAAGCCCTGACACTATTATGGAGGCTATGGAGCACTCATAAAAGGGGACCTATTGCCAGGCAGTGGTGGCACATGCCTTTAATCCCAGTAATTGAGAGGCAGAGGCAGGGAGATATCTGAGTTTGAGGCCAACCTATTCTACATAGTGAGTTCCAGGACAGCCAGAGCTACACAGAAAACCATGACTGGAACCTCCCCTCCAAAATAAGGACCTATCATGGCTGCCACCAGAAAGACCCAACATACAGAGTCGGATGTAGATATTTGTACCCAATTAATGGAGAGAAGCTGTTGACTGCTGTGGTTGAATTAGGGAAAAGCTGAAAGACACTACGGAGGAGGGCAACTCTACAGGAAGACCAACAGCCTCAATTAACATGTACCCTGATATCTCTCAGTCACTGAACCACCAAGCTGGCAGCATAAACCAGTTGGAATGAGGCCCCCAACACATATACAGCAGAGGACTGTGAGATCTGTGTTTAATCAGGGAAGATACAGCTAACCCTCAAGAGACTGGAGGCACCATGGAGTTTAGAGGTCTGGTGGGGTGGAATGGTGGGTATAGGATACATCCTTAGGGAGACGGACAGGGGAGTAGGTATGGGATGTGGACCAAGAGGGGAATAAAATCTGTAGTGTAAAAATAAATAGATAAATAATAAATAGTAAGAGAATAAATTTAACAAAAAAGAAAAAAGGAAAGGAAAAAGAAAAATAATTAGCCAAGTCTAGCCACCAGCAATGTGCTTACTGGGCTTAGGGAAGCATGCTTAAGGTTTGCTTATAGGAGCTCTATGTGGCCTCCAAATACTCACATCATTTAAAAGTTTCACTCTAGCATGGGTGATGATACTCCTATGACAACATAGATGAAGCATCATCTTCAGTTAGCCTTCAACACTCTGTGTTCTCACATACCTCCAGAAGTCAAATAGATGTGGTCCACAATTACAGGCAACTGAGTGGGAAGAAGCGAAGAGAATGATTAAAAGGTCTGACGAGGCTCTAATTACCCCGTCCACTCCTCTTAAAGCAGTGTTTCTTCATGTGTGGGTCGTGACCCCTCTGGTGGCTGAACAACTCTTTCACAGGTTTCATCTAACATTACCAAAAACATGTATTTATGTTATGATTCAAAACAGTAGTAAAATTACAGTTATGAAGTACCAACAGGAAAATTTTATGGTAGGAGTCACTACAACATGAGGAACTGAATTAAAGGGTCACAGTATTAGAAAGATTGGAAACCAATGCTCTTAAGGAAACCTGAATAGATCCAACTTCATTTCTCTCTTAAATCAGGTAGTCACAGGTGCTCCTAACTTTTATATGTCAGTAACATTTATACTACACGTCTTCTTCATGAACTTGGGCATCTTAGGAAAATTCTCCAGGTGATATAAACATTTCACAATCTGTAGTTTGTAGGATGGTTGATATATTTATAGTTTGAACTAAATTCCCTATTCATTGAACTGTGTTTATGAACGAACATCAAGTATTTTGCGTTTGTGAGTTTAACATTTACTCCATTAAATAGTATCATATACTAGGCTCAGTTCTGAGATTAAGCATACAGAGATGCTTGGGACATGCTCATGCTGAAGAAACACAAGGTCCAAAGAAACAATTTACAGTTTATATGACAGATGTGTCTTCTAACAACTTAACATTGAGGCAGCCACCGCCATTTTGAAATACTCTTTTGAAAATAAGTAAAAGCAAATTCACAGAAAGTAATAAGTTGCTTCTTTAAGCAAAAGATAAGTTTGAGGTATTTGATTCAAATTATGTTCAACAATTTTGTAATATCAGAACTAATACTTAACATACTTGCTTACATGTATGTTGTGCAGTCATAAACAATAAAATATAACATGTACATTCCCACTGGAAAATTATATCTCCTTTAGTAAACAAGGAGTTATATGATAAAAGATTAAAATAATTTCCACAAGAACCCAGGACGAGCAAGTACAAGCTGTAGTTTGATATAATGTAGGCAAATAATATAAATTAACATTTTCTCAGAAGACCTGATTAGTGAGTCTTAATAAGAGTTAACACAGCCTAATTTCACCAAACACCATATAATATGAATCACTTTGACCACATTACACACACACACACACACACACATACATATATATTATCAATCTTAAAACAATAGTTTTCTGAAGGTATCAATTGAAAACTTGACAAAAAGATATATAAAATAGTCTTCAATTGTTCATTGCACAATTCTATCCATTACCTTTGTTTTGGTATCTAAGCACTTTGTTTAGAGATTTAATTTTGTTCTTTTATTTATAATCATTTTTTAAAAACTTTAAAATTATTTACCAGGATACTGTGGGGGACTGGACCTTCCAGTGGATTTGAAGGCCTATTGGGTATCCTGCAGACTTGAAGTAAACCTCATTTAAAAAACAGCCAGAAGGCAGTGGCCAGAATTCAAACCCTGAATGCAGAAGAACAAACACTTCCCCAGTCTCTGTTTGGTAAGCTGTGGCAGATGAGCATCTGGTTGTGACAGAAAGCAGGACTTTAAAGCTAATGTTGAAATCTGCCCATGTGAATTACATAATCCATTCTCTGTAATTAAGAATAAGAACTCTGTATCTGTCATAAGCAAAACTAATACAAATTAATTCAAAATCCTTGGAAGAGACATGCTATGCTAATCTGTGTAGCATGACCCTGAGCAGACATTTTATGAGTAAGATTTCATTGTCAAAAAATAAATGTCATTCTGGAAAATGTTGAGCAATGCAAGTAAGTATTTCAGAGAGTAAAGTGCTTATCAATTAGATGTGAATTAGCATGCTGAGGGCTCTATTTGATAAATAGCTGTTTTCAAAAAGTCAAATGATATCCTCTTCTAATGTCCTAAAAAGTGAGGACATTAACTTGAAAGAACCTGGTTCCTTTATTATTTCATGAACGTTCTCCTTAAAGAATGGCATGTGAGCTCAGTCATTTCCCCGTTGGAAGTGCAGACTGGAAGGCCAAGTAAAACCTTCTCAGAAAGCTTAACTATAGCCATCAATAATATGAACAGAAGTGGACCACAGCAGAAAAGAAACGGAGATCAAATTTTCATAAGACGATAATTTTAGTGTCTTCATAATCTCAGACTACAAACTGACTCAGGAAGCCATCAGATCATAGAGAGCAGTCATACATACATTGAAGGGTTTAATTCACATTGCACCATTAACTGTATAATGCCGTTTTTGAGGGGTAGCTGTTTTTACATTAATATTCCAGAGTAATCCTACCACTCTTACAGTTAGCCTTCTACATATGAACTCTCTGGACTGACCAAGAAAGGAAAATTTGGAAGAATATATGCTGTTGTCCCTAAGAAATCTACAAAAAGACCTCTACCAGGCTTTCTCTAACTGCTGATTTGCACTTACATTGTCTTCCACTTGCTCTCTACTTTCCCACTCTGCCTTGACTCATTCTTTTGTACCTACTTTGGCTTAATCTCTTATTCACTACTGTCTGTTCATTCTCTGATCACCTTGGTTTTAAGTAGTGTCCCCTTCATCTCTGAGTTTCTGTTCTTCATATTCTCTTATTCCATTTTTTCTTTTCCTCTTATTTTCCAGCTTAAACTTTACTGTTATTTTCTTATTTCACAGCTAACTTTCTTATGATATTGTCGAGAAAATAGTGTACATTTATATTAGATAATATAATGTTTATGTAGCTATTATATTGTAAAATAAGGAAACCAGACTAACAACCCCATTACGTCATTTAGCCAATATCTTTTCAGAAGCAATAGCATGTCACATGTGCTCCATTAGTAGTTTCCAAGTATGTATTGTTAACAATATTCACCACATATTCTGTAATAAATTGCTAAACTTTTTTTTATCCCACATGGTTGAATGTTTCCACAACTTGATCAATATTCCATCACCCTCAGTATACCATTGATCCTTTGCAAATATGAGACTGTGATAGACGCTCTGAAAATTTGTTACACAGTCATAAAGTGATAATTTAGTTCAAATATAAGAGCCTGATATCCAAGGGAGACAATGTTACAAGTCTGTGTCCAAAAATAATAGAATATAGGGAAGAAATCCCAGTTTAGACAATAAAGCAGGAAGCAAAGGAAAGAAATTCCCCTCCTTTTATTTTGTTGCATTCAAGCCCAAAAGAATGAAAGCTACCCTTAATGAAGAGCTGTCTCTGTTTTATGATCACAGACTGTAAAATTATCTAGAAATATCTTCACAGACATAAACATAAATAAAGCAAGCAATGGTTCCTCAAAAATGATACATGAAATGAATTATTATACCCCTCTAAATGTCCATAATGCAGGATTGGAATTTGTTTTTAAAGCAATTTGTTGTTACTATTTAAATAGAATTTTTTGTTTATTTAAAATATGTTTAGCATCATTTTGACTACTGATAGAAGCAAGCAAACTATTTTTGCTCATTTGTTCTTTTCTTTAAAATTGTTGATAATGTTTTACTGCATGATCATATCTGTGTGTGTGTGTGTGTGTGTAATTCGTGTGTGTGTGTGTGGTGTATACATGATGAGCATTCACATTCATGCCTCAATGGAATGCACACATATGGCACTTGGAGGAAAACTTGTATGAATGAATTCACGCTTTCCACTATGCAAAACAAAGTTGGAGCTCATATCTTCAGGCCTAGCATCACCTACTGAATCATCTCATTGGCTCTTTCCCACTCATTCTTAAATATGATGTAGATTTTCCCTAATAGTCAAGAGTGCTTGTGAAAATTGTCCAGTACTAGGCAAAAAGATAGGAGTTAAGTAAAAAAGAAAATTTTTCTTTCTTTCTGTTTTATGATGAGGTCAGAACTCCTGTATACAGAAATTCAAACAGCCCAGGGAAAGTTCATGGAACATCCAAATTCAACTTTGCTGTACCATGGTTTCATTGAATCCAGAATTCTCTATACAAATAGGGCCATGTTTAAAATCACAACTCTGAATCCAATTTAAGGTAGCTTCACAACATAACTATGAGGAGATATTTCTAAGGATTGAATTTCTTGTCTTTGTTTTATATTTCTTAAAGGTAATCAATTCATGATTAATGGCATTGTTTTAATTAGCTGCTCTGTGTGGTAGATCTAATTTAGTCAATTGAAAAGACTCTCTACTGAATTTCCAGCAGAAGACAATAATTTGGAATCTTTTCCCTGTCTTGTACAACAAAATTATCGTGATGTGTGCTTTATTATTTGTCTAAATACTCTTCTCATTATTAAAATCAACCCTTAGGCTTATAACCATGAAATTATGTCAAAGATAAGAAAACCCTGCCTGATATTTCATTAATGCAATTGCCAATCTGATTAATGAGAGCATATCAAGCCCCCAGTTAGTACTATGAAGGAATCACAGTCATACAGAAATAAAATGATAGTTGATGATTATAATATAATGTGATAATTCATCTTACTAGTGATATCCTTTATAATTGAATGAACTTTTAAGTAAAGATATTCAAGTTCAATAACCTAACTTATTAATGCATACACAAGATTACAGATTTATTGTTGAGTACAAAAAGTAAAATCAATCAATCTATCTATCTATCTATCTATCTATGTATTTATCTCTGTGCATTCACATTGTCCATTTTGTCAGGTTCTATTAATTAGTTGGATGAATTTGATATTTTAATCAAGGACAGGGGTCTAAGTCAGGTAAGAAATTAGAACGAGCTTTAGCAGGTCAAAAAACACTTGCTGGAGAGGGTTCTGGCTGAAACATAATTGTCATGTTCATCTAACTCATGTCTCTCCACTATGCTGCTAGCTCTAACTCATTGTTTTTCTCTACCACCTATGTTTCTGTTACTCACACTCTAAAATTTGACCTATTTTGTCCAAGTGGTTGTTAACTTTAGCAGTTATTATTTCTTTCTCCTTCTGCTCTGACAAATTATGTGAAATCAAATGTTCTCTGATGTAATGAGTCTTAAACAATTAAAATTTTAGGCATGGGGCACAGCACAGCACAGTCCTAATGGCCCAGGTGCATGCTGTGTGTTCTCATCTTGGAAACAATGTAATAACTGCACAATGGTAATTCCAGATTAATGCTTGAATTATAAAGAAAGTTTGAAGAAATTACTAGAAAATTAAATAGAGGCAACATTGGGAACCCAAGAAAGGAAAAATAATTGAAGTTATGAAGTAAGTTTTGCACAACATTTGAAAATGGTTCCTGGATAAGCAAGTATAGAATATGTAAAAAAACTTACACTAGTAAAAGTAACTCAAAACACTGGGACTCTTATGTGCAGAAGCAATCAGCTAGTGGAGCTACTGTGTAAAGGGTTAGCTTGATTCTTTCTGGCCACTTTCTGGCAGCTTTTCCCATGTCATTTATCATTAGAGCTCCACAAGCAAATGCAAGTAGCTGGCCCCAGAGCTCTGAGCTCTGAAGTACACATAAGTTAAAAGTTAAAGTTTAAACAGTGATGAGTTTACAATTATTATTACTTTGGCTATAGGTCTAGGAATATGGAAGCTTGAAACTTTGGGGAACAATTGTAATTCTTGATTCTTTGTGGGATGTGGTTATTCTTTTGAATTTGATTTGGCAATGATTATACAATGTCTGTTTTCTTTAACCTTTTGGAGTATCAATAAATGACTGAGGCAAGAAAAACGCGGGTGAGCATGAGAAGAGCATGTGAAGAGTGAGTGAAGAGAGAATGCGAGGTGTGTATAGAGGGTATGTGTGTGAGTGAAAGGGGAGCGCACAGAGGTGTGCATGAGTGTGTGGCTTCAAGAAAAGCAGAGTGCGCAGGAGAAGGCAGACCATGCAGCCTCCACCTGCGAGCAAGCAAGAGAGAAAGAGAGCAGAGAATGAGAGAGGAGAGAGAGAAACTTTAAGACTCGAAAAATTGCCTGTCAGCTTGTACCGAAAAAAAGTACTCTGCGTCTATTTATTATGTGCCTTCTAGATATATCTGCTTCCAGTTCAGAACTTTGATCCTGTGTTGAGGCTGGACCACAACAGATGCAGAAACTCAAATTTCTGAAATTGTGTAAGATCTGTAATTAATATGTAAAATTAAATACTGGTAATGACAGTGTGATTTAATTAAGCACTTCAGTAGCAGACAGACACTGCTACTACTGTGCTACCTTGCCTCCTGTGCTTATCTATTGATTTTTTTGTTTCTTTCACATTTTATGCATTTACTTGAACTACATTCAGAAAGGCTCTTACTGGGAAATGAAAGGTAGCCACAGCTTCATGTTTTTGACAAGCCTTAAACTTGACAACCTATGCACAATATACTCACCTGCCACCCTTTGTCAATATCTTGACAAGGTCGTCATGCATTAAAAGCGAACTTTCAGACTCTAACACTCTAATACTCACTTTTTCTTGGGGAAAGTACACAAAAGGTATAATTTTAACACATCACCATTATTTCTGACTTCATAGTAGGCAGTTTTGTTCAACTTAAGTGAGCTTCTTGCATACAAATACATCAATCAGACACTAAAGTGTTCCAAGTAATATCAGCAACAACACAGGATGATTTATTGTCTGACCTCTAAGTATCATTGTGGTAGAGAGCAAAGCCATGCATTTTTCTAGCGTGGTTAGTGTTAGAACCCTATCATTAAATATGGGCTAGAAACAGAGAGTTTGTTCCTGAGGATATGATCCATCTATCAGATATATAAACCATCAGAACATAATAAAAGGGTCCAGAAATGAAGTCATATATCAACGGTTAACAAACTGTTGAAAAATTCTAAAGGATACAAAACAGAAAAGATTATCTTTAATAAGTGGTATTAGAAATATCGCCTATTCACATAGAGATATATGCAAAAACCATAACTGCATGTATAATATGTATATATGTATGTATGAATATATATATGTATATATGTAAGTGTGTGTGTATGTCTCCAGAGCTTGAAGTTCACAAAACAATTGTCAAATTTAATTCAGTGTGTAGGAAAATTAGAATGACAGTATTCAAAGCAATAAAGAGGATGCTGTGAAACCTCATACAGAATAAGAAAGAGAGAGAGAGAGAAAGAAAGAAAGAAAGAAAGAAAGAAAGAAAGAAAGAAAGAAAGAAAGAAAGAAAGAAAGGAGAAAAAATATTTCAAATAACTTGCATCTCCCATCTCTTGTTTCTCAGGTGAGGCTAATTAAAAAATACCAACTTACACTTAAAGCAAATTAGAAAAATTGCTTATTTTTTGTCAATGAATAGAGCATATATACCACTAAAGTTTCAATATCTCTAACTTACTATCAACAAAATTACACCATCTATTTTGGTACATAATGGTTATATAAAACTGGTTCTTAGCCATTTATTACTTACCTACCTAGATTTTAAGTCTCAATTGTATCTTTGTTTTCTTTCAGTGTATCTCTTGACATTTTAACTGAAGTAAAGTTGCATAGTTGCAGTCAAATCCTCATAACAAAATATAACAAATATTTTCTAATATGGATATCAAACACTTTCTGTTAAATCACATTCCTATATTACTCTTCATGATATAAAATCTGAAAATTATATGGAAAATAGTAATTTTAAATATTTAATTAATGCGCAACAGGGTCCTCTATAGTGCCTATATTTTTCACATGATTTAATGCTTACATCTAAATTAATCACAGTCCCCTCAAAGTAATAAGTCAGATAAAGGAATTCTGATGGCAGTTTTAATTCCAAAAAGAACAGTTGTCTTATGCAGAACTCTCAGAGTAGACTAATAGAAAACAGAACATAATATTTAAATTAAGAATGTACAAGTTCATGGAAAATTATACAGATTAAATGATAGCCATAAAAAATTCTAAGTTGATAGAAAGTGGAATTATAAACATTTTCAGTTAAAATTGAAGATTTACTTGGAAATATTTCTGATAAAATTCAGTAAATATATAGAAAAACAAGAGAAAATTGACTATTTCATGGAAAATTACACAGATTAAATGCTAAACATAAAAATCCTTTCTAAATTAATTGAAGGTATAATTAAAAACATTTTGTGATAAAAATCAGAGATTTACATGGAAAAGAGTTTTGATAAAATAGAAGAAATATATAGAAAAAGATGTTAAAATTGAACATTATGAAAAATAATACAGATAAGATGGTAGACATAATTACTAAATTAATTAAAAGACAATTATATTTTCTGATAAAATTGAAGATATACATGAATAATATTTCTGTTATATCTTTTTATTGGGGAATTCTCTATATTTCTTCAATTTTATCAGAAATATTTTCCATGTAAATCTTCAACTTTATCAGAAAATGTTTATAATTCAACTTTCAATCAACTTAGTAGTACTTTTATGTCTACCATTATTATACCAATATAAAATTTTCCATGATAATCTTCAATTTTAAAAGATTTTCCATGTAAATCTTCAATTATTCATAAAATGTTTTTACTTCCTTTTTCAATTAATTTAGCAATGTTTTCTATGTCTACCACTTTACTTTTAAATTTTTGATGAAAATTGTAAATTTTAACGTGTTTTTCTATATATCCCTTATATTTTATGCAAAATATTTTCCATTCAAATCTTCAATTTTATCATAAAATGTTTTTATTTTCTTTTTCGATAAAAGAACATCTTTTCAAAAAAAAAGAATGTGCAAATTCAGTAACTATCTTGTTCATAGTATAATCAAGTAATCCTATCTCACATAAACTCAAAGAACAAACAACAATGAATGACTGGAGGATTAATGGATAAATTAAGAAGTAAATTTTAAAAGTTAGTAGAATTGAATAAAATAAAGTCACAACAGGATAAAATTGACAGAACATACTTATATGAGCCCTAGGAGCCAAATCTTAAAAGAAAACAAATGGGTAGCCTCATATACATAATACGATAAAGCAAAAATTAAAATTCTTCTTATAAAAACTATTAATTTAGTGGTGAATATGAAGGTCTTGGGAAAACAGGAAAAACACAAGCAAACAGAAATCAAAATTAAAATAAAACAGAATGAACAAATAATTAAAAACAGGGAGAAAGAATTAGATAAAATGAAATTCCAAAAGAGAAACAAAAGCAAATACATTAATAAAAACTAAGTTTGTTCTTTGAAAATATGATGAAGAGTGATAAACTCTCAACCAAGTTAACCAAAATAATTAAAGGACCAAAATCAATAAAATGAAAAATAGAAGGTGAATATTAAAACAAATTCATATTGTGAAGACTAGTTTTATGTAAATTATTCACAAGTTAGAGTTGTACAAAAGGAGGGTACCTCAATTCAAAGAATGTTTCCATACAATCCAGCTGTAAGGCATTTTCTTAATTAATGATTAAGGGGGGAAGTCTAGTCTATTTGAGTGGAAGCCACCCCTGAACTGCTGGTTCTGGGTTCTATAAGAAGGCAGGCTACCCAAACCATAAGGAGCAAGTCAGGAAACTTCACTCCTCTATGACTTCTGCATTAGATTCACCCTCTGGATTCCTGTCCTGCTTGAGTTTCTGCCCTGATTCCTGTTGGTGATCCAATGCGATGATTAATTGTAAGTCAAATAAATAGAAGACTGGGCTTTGGTCTTCAAGGGCTGAGCTATCTATATGTCTGTCCGGGGAGCCAGCTCAAGCAGAACACAGCTGTCAGCTTGTATCCAGAATCCATTAGAAAAGTTTCTTCCACTGATCTCAAACATCACTTTCACAAAACCTCTCTAAGCCTAGGCTGGTCGTTGACAGGTTAAAAAATCAGGGAATAAAGTTTTCAATTAAAAGAACAAGTTGCACACAGCAAAAAAACATGTTTTATCACAGAGGCACATAAACAAATAATGTAGTTACTTGAAATGAATAATCTGAACTTGACTCTCTAATATCCATGACAGAGTCATGAAAGCACATCTCAAGAATATTTTTGTGTTTTGAGAAAACTGAGGTCATGGTTTTAGGCATCTCTAAATTATTTATGTATTTATTTATTTATTTATGTATTTATTCATGTATTTATTTATTTATTGCATTTTCCCATATGACTCTGTTCTTGGGCCATGTTCCAATAGTCATGTTATTTCATTACAATAATGGTGTCCCTAGCCTATATGAAATTCAGAATATTTTAAGATCATATTTTAGAACTCTTCTATTCTATAAAATTGGAAAATAAAAAGAAACACAAGTTCATTAAAACATATCGTATTTAAAATCAAACCAATATAAATAAATTCTTTGAATAGATTACCAAAAACAACTTTGAACAATAGTAAAACTTCTAACTATAAATAATAATGGAATTAATCCCATATTATTCAAATTTTTTCATATAATAGAAAGGCAGGAAGGTGGCCAAATATGTTTGATGATTTCACTATCACCTAATACCAAAAGGGAATAAAATATCAAAACAAAACAACAAAAAACGATGTATTCTTCCTGATTAAGTGAATCATACTCATCTAAAAATGTCATTCATCATAACCAATATGCAAGAATGTTTAAATATGCCCTATACATTATTTATCATATAAATAGTCTTAAGACACAAATGTAAGATCATCTCATTAGGTGCAGTAATAGACTCTGGCTAAGTCCAGCATACTTTTATAATAAAAGTTAAGTAAGTTCTGGCAATAGAAGGAGCACATCTTCTTATTCAGCATAGGTAGATATGTATAGTTAGAGAGATATAAACAGGAAAATAAATCAATATATCACTATTTATAGACAATAGTACTCTTCAAATAAAAGACCTGAAAGATTCCACACACAACACAAGAAGAAAAAAAGAAAAAGAAGTCTAAGAGCTGATAATTTCAGCAAAGTATCTGGTTACAAAATTAATACATAAAAATCAATAAAAATACAGTGTGTGATGGTAACAGAGGTGCTGATGTTGAGTGGAAGACCTGGTGATTTGGCCATGTGTGCTCACAAGAAGTAGCTCTCAGTTTCTGGCCACACAGGACGTTGGCAGGTAGGTCAGGCCTTCCTTTTGGAGGAGGACAATGTGGTAGTCATTTGTTTCAGACATGACCAGGACCCCACTTACATGAAGTAGGAAAAGGTTCTATAGAGCATGGCCGAAAAGATTAAAAATTGTGCAATTATTTATCTTGTCAGTATTACAGAAGTACCTGACTTCAACAAGTTCTATGATCTATATGACCTTTGCATTGTTATGGCTTCCTTCAGAAACAAAGCTATCGTGATTGATCTGGGCACTGGAAACAAGAAGATCAACTGTGCCATGGAATACAAGCAATAAATAGATGCCAACATAGAGACTTGTACCACGGCAGGCACAAAGGCCAGAATCTGGTGGTGTCTCCCGAAAACTATTCTACAAATTACAGGTACTGAACATTGCCCTCAGCCTGTGCTAAGGACACTGGGAGCCTCTTCATGTAGAAATATTCTGCTCTTATAACTTCTGGAAAAGATCTGCAGCAGAACATTGCTGTAATGCTGGTGGATACTTGAGATGAAGGTTACTGGGCCTTAACTATCTGAAGCAAATAAGCATGGTATAGGAACAGTAATACATCTATTATATATAATAGATACATATCTTTCTAGAAATCAATGATGAAATGCCAGAAAATGAAAATCAATACTTTTCACAATAGCACAAAACACACACGCACACACACACACACACACACACACACACACACACACACTGAGAGAGACAAAGAGAGAGTAAAATACATAGAAATAAATATAAACAATGAAAGAAAGCCATATATAATCAAAAACTTGAAAGCACAGACAGAAGTAAAACAAGTGGGGAAATCAGAATATGCAAGGCTTATACATTCATATTTTGGCAGAATGAATATTTTTAACAAGATGGTTACATCAAAAGCAACTTATACATTCAACCCTATGTTAATCAAAATACTAGGATCTTTCTGTACAGATAAAGAAAACAAATATTAAAAATGTCATGGAAATTGAAAGACCAAAAACGACCAAAACAGTTTGGGACAACAGCAAATGATATGAGGTACAATCCTGAACCTGTGTTAAGCTATACTACAGAGAATAAGAATAAGATTAGTACTGTATTTACATAAGACAGATATATAGACCAATGAAACACAATAGAGGAAACAGACATGTATACATTAAACTACAGGTATACATTTGACAGTGATACCAAGAACATAAAATGGAGAAAAAGCATCTTCTACAGATAGTGTTGAGAGTCATTTATTTCAACATGCAGAAAAATGAAGTTATGTTTTTACTCAACTCTGAACAAAACTTATCTGCAAATGCATCAAAATTCCCATCCTAAAATGTAATATTCTGAAATTTCTAAAGAAATATATGTGGCTTACACTTCAAGTTATAGGTGCAAGAAAGCCTTTCTAAATAAGACTAAAGTATCATATGAAGTAAAATTAGAAATTGACAAGAAGTATCACATGAAACTAAATAACTTCTGTAGAGTAAAGGAATTATGAATTGAATGAGTGGGCAGAAAAAAATAATGAGAAAAAACCTTTGACATCTACCATATCTGAGAGGATTTATGTCTCATGTGTGTGTGTGTGTGTCTGTGTGTGTGTGTGTGTGTGTGTGCGTATGCCCTAAACCATAAATGCACACTTCAAATGATCATAT